>NC_060077.1:82897578-83522578 GCF_922984935.1 Meles meles | reverse complement strand
GTAAGGCCATTAGTAATACAAAAACAAAACCCTGCAATTCAGATGTTGTAGACACTTTACCCATTCTATAGGGAGCTGTTAATCACAAAGTCCCACCCGTCCGCTAATGTAGTGGTCATATGATTAGGGCTGTTCACTCAGGATACTTCGTGATACAGTGATTTTTCAGGGATGAACACATGAATGGCATAAAACAGAGTCCTCCTTACGGAAGGAGCATTCTGTTAGAGATAGCAGGAAAGACTATCTACCAGGGTTGTGAAGCTCAAAGGCTGACAATGGGGCAACCATATTCTCTGGTCATATAGAGAAATTGTATCTTCAATATTAGAAAAATGAAGGCAATAACCAGAGGGAGTGGAAGTGATAGGAGTCAGGGGAGAGAGGGACAGAGAAGTGAGATTATGCTTGAGACTCCCTGGAAGTCTCAGTTCCTTTTAGTTATGTAAATAATGCTAATACAATTCCCATTTTACTGGAGCTATTTTGGAATGTTATCTTATCACTTGCAACTGAAAATTCCTTGTGGATATACTAAGCCAGGTACCTATCCAGCTCATTTCTGCTTTGCCTATTCAATTATATGTTTAGTCCCTTCCCCATTTTATACCACTGACTGTCCGAAAACCACCTCTGCACATACCTACATACTTACTGTAGTAGGTCTCCCGGAGCACTGGTTATGTGAGAAGACCCACCCCAGGACTAATCAGCTTTAACAAATCAATTCCTTTCCTAGGAATTTAAAATCTATTAAACTGGTCTCTAAAATGGAGGAATGTTGTGAGTAGCCATGTTCTGCCATTATAACTGGAAAGAAGAGAAAGTTAGACTTCAGCCTGAGGAAAGAATGATGGGAGAAACAGAGTGGCAAAGATAGAGACTGGATCTTGACTACATTTGAATTCTTGTTTCCACTGAAGTTCCAAGGCCCAGCCATATTCCAGCCCTTGGATTCTAGGGGATCTATCTGTCACCTTATATTAGTCTCCCTTCCTTGAGGTAGTAAGTTCCTATCTATCACAAAAACGAGTGTGTTGTATCCTAACACAAAGAGAAAACAATGGAAAGCATGAGATTTTAAATGTGTCTTTCTTTTACTTATGGAAAGATAAGGGTTTGGTAGAAGAGAGTATTGGTCTAATAGAACAAGAACAGAACTAACAGTGAAGAGTTGGGGGTTACGGTTCTGGTAGATTTCTAACTTGGCATGGCTCCAGTCACTTTGACAGCTGGGAAATAAATATAATAACTATCTTACCTACTCCACCAGAGTCATAGCAAGAACTAAGTGATAAAATATGTGAATTGTCTATCTTCAGAGTAGAAACAATGAAAGAGGAATCCCCAGGTGGGATGGACCTGGCTTTTAGCTCAGGTATCCCCACCCTGGTAATAGCCAGATTTTCCAGAAACATATATTCGGAAAGAAGAGTGAATTTTAAATAGAATCTCCTTTACAATGTCATGTAAAAACCATGTTGATTATTAAAAGTTTCCTACCTTGTTTATTCTGAAAGGCTTTTCTGTGGTGTTTTGGACTAAGAACTGATGTTCCCAGATACCTTTAAAGTAAAGGGCATTCACCAGAATCATTCTGGTTGCAGAATCCACCACATCATTAGGTAGGAGATTCTGGATTTTTCCTACAAGAACAAAAGGACAGATTACAAATGGTATAGTTACATCCTGGCAATATGCCACACTTATAAAAATGATAATTATGAAATACTAGTAAGTGATATATCCACCAAGGATCCAAACCAGGAAATTAGCATTAATAGAATATTACTAATAGGTTCTATTTAAATTTCATCTGCTGTTCCAATAAAACCCTTCTTTTGGATCAGAAATCAATCCAAGATCTCAAGTTGTATTTAAGTGTCATTTTGTCTTAGTGCCTTTGAATCTGGAATAGTTCTTCATTCCTTCTTTGTCTTTCATGAATCTGACACTTTTGAAAAGTTTTGGTAGTGTGTCCCTCAATCCTCAGTTCAGATTTGTCTGATGTTTCCTCAATTGTATCCCACCAGAAAGATATGTTAGGTCCTAAATACCACTCCCAGTGAATGTGCTCTTATATGGAAATAGGGTCTCTGCAGACTTAATCAAGTTAAGAAGGAGGTCATCCTGGATTAGAGTAGCTTTAATCTAATAATGATATCCTCACAAGAGGAGGAAAATTTGGACATAGGCACAAAGAGAGGACAGGACGAAGTGTAAACACAGACATAGGACAGACTTAAAGAAGAAGACTGTGTGCCAACAGAGGCAGAGATTGAAGAGTCCAAGCCAAGGAATGTCAAGGATTGCCAGGAACCACCGGAAGTTGGGGGGAGGCATGGAACAGTGCCTTCCCTAGAGCATTTAAAGGAAGCGTGGCCCTGCTCACACCTTGATTTCAGATTTGAAGCCTCCAGAACTGTGGGAGAATACATTTCTATTGTTTGAAACCATCCAGTTTGTGGTAATTGGTCATGGCAGCCCTAGGTCACCAAAACAACCACAGAAACAATGTTATGTGCTTCTCAATGAATCATACCAGGAAACAGATTATGTTCTTATTTCCCACTATGGGTGATGTTAACTTTGATGATTTGATTCCCACAGGTTTCTCACTGTGAAATTATGACTTTTTCCCTTTCTAATTCATAAGTGTCATGTGGGGAGCTACTAGGTGACCACATAAATTTCCTGTTTCTCATCAAACTTTTGCCCACCAATTTTAGCATTCATTGATGATCTTGCCTGAAACAATGTGATTGTGGTGTTTTGCCAAATGGTGATTTTTAATTTCCACTATTCCTTCTACATTTATCAACTGGAATTCTACTATGAAGAAGAACTCTCCCATCTCCTCCTTTTATTTAGGTATTCAATAATTTATATCAGTATAGACTCATGGATGTTTGTTTTACCCTATGGGTTATAATTTATTACTATCATTCTTTGTTTTGTTGCCCAAATTGTCCCAGATTTGGCTATTAGAAACCTCCTCAAAGTGGATCCTACGTCCATTTGACACGTTTTCAGATATTTTGAGCATTTACCTATATTCTGGTACCACAGTATGTCTTAAAGTTTATCTGGTGCTTTCCATGTCCCAGCCCTAGAATTGGCATTTCTTCTAGGATCCTTGGTTATGTGTTTTTTGTTTTGTTTTGTTTTGTTTTTTGAAAGATGGGTTTTAGAAATCAAGATGCGAATGTTAGCTATGTTCATTATTCCTGGGGTGTCATTGCTCAGCAGAGAAAGCTAGAAAATACATGTATTATACACACATCTGTAAATATTTCCATATCTATCTAATTCTCTGCTTATATATTATAGATGAGGAATTCATATTGATATCTCCTATTTCAATCCAGCGCCATGGGGTTCACACTCATCTTTGCTTTTCCTTATTTACAATTCCTTTCCCTGTTACTGAAACACCTGAACCTTATTATTTCCAATATATTTACTCATTTGCTCAGTCCTAGAATATACATAAAATAGTTTCAGAATGGCTAACCCATTCTCCTATGAAAAGCAAATTTGATAACTAAGGTACAAGATCTGTGTACAGTTCTCTTTTTAAAGCCTTGGAGTACACAGTCAAACTATGTTTTTCTAGAACAAATATTTGTTGAAAAGAATAATTCTGAAACAGGAATGCAAACCAAGAAAAGATGCTATTGAAAGATGTCTTGAAGAGAAAATACAGATGGATTAGGTGAAACCACAGCGAGTGCACAAGCGCGCACACACACACACACCAGAGGACTGCTGAGCAAGGCCAAATGTTATCCACGGAATTGGAACCTCAAAGGCCATGAGCAATGGAGCTCAATGGGAAAGGGGGAGTGTTAATAGAATTGAGGGCATTATCCTATTCACAATAATTATTCTTAGCCTTGATTGTCAATTAGAATCACCTGAGGATTTAGACAATATTGATACCTGAGCCTCACTTCTAGAGATCTCAATTAATTCATCTGGGATTGGACTCAGGAATTAGTAAACTTAGTTTCATGTGTCGTGAGAACTGAGAGCCACTTGATCTAATGCCATTGATCTAATGCCATTTGATCTAATGGTCTTTAATACCTCTCTGTGTGCCTGTAATGGGTAGGAAATATGTCTGCCTGCAGGTTATTGCAATGAGCAAGGACATCCATACCACAGTGAAGTCAGGACTAGTGGGGTTGCTGACTTGCCTTTTTTTGTTTTTTAATATTTTATTTATTTGACAGAGAGAAATCACAACTAGGCAGAGAGGCAGGCAGAGAGAGAGGAGGAAGCAGGCTCCCTGCGGAGCAGAGAGCCCAATGCGGGGCTTGATCCCAGGATCCTGGGATCATGACCTGAGCCTAAGGCAGAGGCTTTAACTCACTGAGCCACCCAGGCGCCCCTGACTTGCCTTTTTTTTTAAATAAGGACTATATATAACACATGTGCTAAAACTTTCAAAAATAATTAAGAACAACTAAAATTAGGTCTATTTAACTTCTCGATTTCCCTTTATTGTTACAAACAAAAAGTAGGGAGTGCCTGGGTGGCTCAGTGGGTTAAAGCCTCTGCCTTTGGCTCAGGTCATGATCCCAGGGTCTTGGAATCGAGCCCCGCATCAGGCTCTCTGCTCAGCATGAAGCCTGCTTCCCCCTCTCTCTCTGCCTGCCTGTCTGCCTACTTGTGATCTCTGTCTTGTCAAAAAATTAAGTAAAATCTTAAAAAAATAAAAAATTAGGTATGGAAAACAATAGTAGGTCAGTGAAATATAATAAAATGACAAATGAAATCCAGAGCTTATCTTTCCATTTCCAGTGGTTTGCTGGTAAACTGGCTCCAGGTAGGGGTGGGGGAGAAGGAAACTCCTGATTTGCAGCCCATTTCTGGGGTGTACATATTCTCGCCATTTTGATTTCGAGCTACCAACATGGAAGTCTCGGAAAGCAGGGTTGGGAAGACATGCGCACGCGCAACAAACGGGCTCCAAGAGCCTGACTGCGCGTGCGCACACCCCACCTGCTGAAGTCCTCACCCGACACACATGAGAAGCCCCTGTGCAGCTTTTGAAAAAAGTTTTGGGATCAGTAACACTTCTTGAGATTCCAGTTGAACTGAGGTATGACTTGGACGTGTCTATTCAGGACAGCCCTCCCTCACCGATGAAACAGACATTTTGGTTTAACAATTAAATGATGTCAGAACATTCTAAGTCATTTTAGTATTCATCTTTCTAGCTTATTAAAGACAGTGTATTAAACTTAATTTACAATTTCTTTGATGATTCACCATGGGGAGGCCATGTACATCATTTCTTTAATCTTTATTTTTTGCACAGAAGTTTTATTTTTTAAAAGCTGTGTCATTTTTAATCAAGTATTCTGTCACTTGATAGAGTTGTAGATGCAAGTAGGAAACATATCAAGGACTGAGTTTTGCACAGACTTATCTCAGGTTGGTTGAGATCCAGATGATTTAAGTTGTGCCGCATTACTCTATGGACTCATATGCTTTCAGAGAAACCAACCTCTTGAACCCGCAGCTGTATGTAAAATATAATTATTGAATAAAGGATGTATAAAGTGTAGTCAAACACAACTTCAAAGTAACAGAGCCGAATTTGACCATGATTTTGCTGATTTTAGAGCTAAAGTGCCACCTACTGGCTGGTTCATTGCACACAACCCTGGTAGTTTGAGGTAATCAGTGGGAAGGACAATCTTCCAAGACATTCAGGGTAAGTCCTGCTGAGCACAGTTATTAATGTGACTCTAGGGTGCCCAGTGTGCCAAGCACATGAGAGTTTGAGATGACAAGCATGTAGACAATAAACTTCTTCAACACCCACTTTCAAGTAGTTTATAGACTATAAAGAAGACAAACAAGAAAAAAAATTGCAACATATAACTGAGACTATCAAGACTTTGACTCTGAATGATGTATGTCCCAGTGGTCTATATGGCTACTTGAAAGAAGCTCTATTTGAAAGCTTAAGGAAAGAAGTTTCTTTCAGGTGTTTCAGATGGAACGTAGTCATGCTGAAGAGTTTCTAGCAACTTTTTCTTAAGGGTTTGCAGAATTCTACCTTGATGAAGTCAAAATTCCTGAAGAGCTGTTTAATTCCTTAACCTTATTTGGTTTTGAATAGCCCTCAAATAACCAATATTTGTGTTCAGTACATAAAGAGAAAATACAGAAAGATTACAGCTTTCTGACTCTTTGGAAGATACCACTTCTAAGAAATAGAGCCAGCTTTGCCAGCTGGAACAATGAAGTCACAGGATGCAGGAAACAGGGGTTAATAAAAGATTCTGACCATGCCCTTGGTTAGCTTATTTTGGAGGTCTCTCATTTTATAAGTCGTGTGACAACAGAGGATTTTTCAAAGTGGGTCTATCCTATATCTCGAACCTATAATAACTATAATCTGAAGTCTACTGGTTCCTCCATAATTTGAGATGATTTATTCAGTTCTTCCTCAAAATCAAAACTTCTGTACTGTCAAATGTGGCAGCCATAGACATCCATGGCTGCTTAAATTATTTAAACTGAATTGAAGTCAAAAATTCAGTTCGTCAGTCACATTAGCCACATTTGAACTCATCTATAAGTCACGTGTGGATAGAACATGTGACCCTAGCACACTGGGCAGGGCAGACTTCTGGCACATTCCTGTCAACACAGGACAATGTCCCAGGAGGCTGTGTGACCTAGACAACTGGGTCTGGTCATGTTCCTTAAGGGTGGCAGTCTGTGCTGGGGAAGCAGGGCAAGGACGGAAAGAAGCCAGCTTCCGCAACACGAGACCATGGTTCTCCTCTTGGGTCTGAAAAGCTTTGCTTCTTATATAAAGATGGCAGATTAACTGCTCTTAACCTTCCTATCTGTAGAGCTCCCCCTTCTGTTCCAGAAAACATGACAGACACTGGGTTGGGAATCACCTCAGGCTTAGTTCAGCCCCAGATTATTCTTAAGCCACATCTGCCATGTTGAATTTGTGTTGGATATTACAGCAGGCTTTTGCCTGTGCAATCCCATTTGGTACTCCTGCTGACTGAATCCATACAAGGGCTCAGTAAACGCTAGCTGGTCTATCATTCTAAAAACAGGCTTGTTTTTGAATGAACCCAAGTCAGGTGTAAGTTAAGTACAGTGGTCACTCTTGCCTCACCATGGCTTTTGAGTCACTATTCAATGAAAAAGGAACTGAGAATTAAGGTTGCCAACTTCCTCAGGGCATTTCAGTAAATGTTAACGTTCTGAACAATGACAATTAGCAGGCCTGCTGTGTGTTAGTGATTCTAAGCTGAAACTCATATCCAGGCAGCATCATTGTACTTGGGCCCTTGAGTCTAGCAGGGGAGGCTTCAGGGGTTAACTTCAATAACAGTGTGGTACCTGTCAAAGTGAGCTTTCACACCAAGTGCTGTGTGAGCAAAGAGGGAGACATAAACGAACTATTGGGACTTCATCAAGATAAGAAGCTTCTGCACCACGAAGGAAGCAATCAACAACTAAAAGGCAGCCTATGGAATGGGAGAAGATATTTGCAAATGACATATCTGATAAAGGGTCAATATCCAAAATAAATAAAACCTTATAAAACTCAACACCCCCAAAAGGAATAATCCATTTAAGAAGTGGGCAGAAGCCATGAATAGACATTTTTCCAAAGAAGGCATCCTGAAGGCCAACAGGCACATGAGAAGATGCTCAACATCACAGATCATCAGGGAAATATAAATCAAAACTACAGTGAAGTATAACCTCACAGCTATCAGAATGGCTAAAATCAACAACACAAGAAACAACAGGTGTTCTTGAGGATGTGGAGAAAGGGGAATCCTCTTACATTGTTGGTGGTAATGCAAGCTGGCGCAGCCACTCTGGAAATTAGTATAGAGGTTCCTCAAAAAGTTAAAAATAGAGCTCCCTACCACCCAGCAATTTGTGCTGCTAGATATTTACCCAACGATACAAAAATACTAATTCAAAGGGAGACATGCACCCCCATGTTTATAGCGGCACGATCAACAATAGCCAAGCTATGGAAACAGCCTAAGTGTCCATTGACTGATAAAGGGATAAAAAGGATACACACATAGACACACACAATGGACTATTACTCTGTCATAAAAAAGAATGAAATCTTGCCATTTGGATTGAGGTGATGGAACTAGAGAGTATAATGCTAAGTGAAGTAAGTCAGTCAGAAAAAGACAAATACCATGTGATTTCACTCATGTGGGATTTAAGAACAAAACAAGTGATCATAGGGAGAAAAGAGAGAAGAGAGAGGCAAACCAAGAAACAGACTCTTAACTGCAGAGAATAAAGTCGGGGTTACCAGAGGGGAGGTGGATGGGGAATGGGATTAAGGAGGGCATTTGTGATGACCACTAAATTTTAGTGTTGAATCACTAAATTTTCACTGGAAACTAATATTACATTATACGTTACCTGGAATTTAAATTAAAAATTTGAAAATTAAAATTAAAAGAGAAATAGAACACTCAACTTTTAAGTGGGTGTGTAGCTACCCAGCTACAAACTACATCTTAAAGATGGTTATTACAGCAAGTCTAGGTGACCAACTATCCTGGTTTGCCTGGGACTGAGAGGTCTTCAAGTGTTCAATCCAGGAAAGTCCCAAGAAAATCAGGACAGGTGGGTCCCCAGAGCCTAAACCGGGGACCATGTAAAACTCAGCCATGTAGCTGAGTTTAAGATATGGGTGCAGGGGTGCCTGGGTGGCTCAGTGGATTAAAGCCTCTGCCTTCAGCTCAGGTCATGATCCCAGGGTCCTGGGATTGAGCCCCACATCGGGCTCTCTGCTCAGCAGTGAGCCTGCTTCCCCCCTCACTCTGCCTACCTCTCTGCCTACTTGTGATCTCTCTCTGTCAAATAGATAAATAAAATATTTTAAAAAAAAAAAGATACAGGTGCAACTGATGTGTGAAACCTTTGGGTCATATCTCCTTAAAAGCAAAGAGGCTTTCTTTTCACCATTTCCTGGTGACTTTACAATGAAAAATGCAAGAATCATCTTAGACTTAAATACGAAAGCCATGTTTTGAGGATGGTGGGGTTAACCCACCAGTCTGGGTGTCTGCATTGCCTCAGCAAAGAGAATGTCCACAAGCCTTTTGACTATTATGTAAAAGAAAAATAAATGTCTGCCTTATCATTAAGCCACTGTATTCCAGGTCTCTCCGCTACAGCAGCTTAGCCCCTACCCTAATACACGACCTCATTTTGAAAATTACTTAAGATTATATAACACATTTAATGCCACAATTTCATTATTAATTGCTAGATATTTTTCCTCAGAAATCACAAATGTTGCAGTATTTTGACTTTCCTCTTTGCACTTTCCTGCTTTTTTGCCCCTGGGTTCCTGTTTCGAATTATTGGGATAAAAGAATTTTCTTGTCCTCTTATTAAGTGGGTATCTTGACTTAGATGTTTTAGATAAGACTTGCTGGGAAAGCTAGGAATCTGAAAATCATGGGCATGGATAGAAAGAAATGTTCTGCATATTTAGTATGTATTCACTATACTAGTTCAATAATACACATACTTAAAAAATTCAAAATGCTTGGAGAAGATACTCTGCTGAGCACCTTGGTGAAAACTTACCTTCAGTCTGACTTTCAACCCAAGAGTTGATCTCCTTTCGGATTTGTCCAGAAGCTCCCACAAAATTAACAGACTGTGGTTCTGCACCAAAGTATGTTTTCATGTCTTCTAGATATCTCTGGAAGATAGAGGTAAAATCTTCTTTTGCAGAGTTTGTCCAAAACCGAGACATCAAGTCTATCAATGGACCATTGCAAACCCCCACCCCATTGCCCCCTCTGTCTTTCCATAATTCCATTTTGGTCGAAAACTAAACACTTCCTTCTTTAAAGTTAGCTGGGCACAGTCTAGTCATGCAGAAGTCCAGGTGTGGGGGCGCCTGGGTGGCTCAATGGGTTAAAGCCTCTGCCTTTCGCTCAGGTCATGATCCCAGGGTCCTGGGATCGAGCCCCGCATCGGGCTCTCTGCTTGGCAGGGAGCCTGCTTCCTCCTCTCTCTCTCTCTCTCTCTCTCTCTCTCTCTCTCTCTGCCTGCCTCTCTGCCTACTTGTGATCTCTGTCTGTCAAATGTATAAATAAAATCTTAAAAAAAAAAAAAAGAAGTCCAGGTGTGGAGGAAGGTCTGCCTCCCAGTTCTGGGGCTCCCACACCCTCCCTATTTTTTTTTTTAAAGTAGGCTCTACACCGAGCATGGAGCCCACCAGGGGACTTGAACTCACAACCCTCAGACCAAGACTCGGATGCTTAATAGACTGAGTGGCCCAAGCACCTCTACGCTTTCCTGTGTTTATCCATGCCTGTGAAATGGGGCTGGTATGAAAAGGGAGAGAACACTAGGAACCCCAGGACTGTCTCCAGCGATGAAAACCCATTGGCAGTTGCACTTTGCTTTCTCTAGCAGAGCCAGAACCAAAGTGCCTGTGGGTCCGGCAGCCCCCTGCTATGAACACTAAGTACCAGAAACCTGTGGAGGGCCCCTGAGGAGAGCTATACGCTGCCCTGAAAATGGATTGCGAAGTGTGGCCAAAGGTTCAGCAGGCTGTCTGAGGGGAAAAAGCTGGCCTAGTCTTCCGGGCCTTTGATGTCCCCCCTGGTGGCAGTCATCAGAAGTGGGCTTATGAGGGCACCTGCCATCCTCAGGACCCCGTCATACTCCTTCAGTGTATGACTTGGTAGAGGAATTGTGTTCAGCAAAAAGTGCTGAGGTAATTAGCCTGCGGGCAGTGGTTTGAAGATTAGGAAGTCTAAACTATGTAGAAATTATGATCCAGTAAAAAAGGAAGGCTTAAAGTTTCACAAGGCACCATTCCCTGGGTTGACTCATGGGTTCTGCTCAACCTCTCCGAGCACATCCAGGGCTTGTGGACAGTATAAAAGATGTCTCATTTTGTATATCTGTGTCCTTCTCATCTCCAAGTGCCCGCCCCACTCAGATACCCCCTACTTCCGGACCAAACCGGAATGCACAGGACTACCAGTACCAGAAATGTCTCTAAGGTCTCATTTGGATGCTTTTCTGCCTTTAGTCATAACCAAGCCCAAGTGTTGACCTCCCCAAATTCACTGGCTGTGGGCAGGGACAGCCCTGCTTGATATCACAAGATAGCTTTATCTTTTCTATTGCTGTCCCTCTACCCTACCCAAGTTCCTTGTCCTTTGCCCACTGGACACCTGGGTCCTCCTACTATCTTCTGTGATGAGATGTGATGCACTAACGGGAAAGTCATTGCTTGGCTTGGTTCAGGGTGGCCCACTGTGGGAAGCCCTTGAATCTGAATTGAGGATGAAAGCATGGTCCGCATTGTGAGGGGCTCAACCACCTGAGATGGGGAGAAGGTGATATTATTCCATGTCGAGAGTCTTTCCTAAAGTCTCTAAAGTCATGCTGTGAAATGACTCATCTGATCCCTGAGTCAGCTTTGCTCAACTACAAGCTCCCAGTCCAGCCACGCTCCCAGGACGAGCTCTGCCCTCTGCTCCCACACATTGACCCTACTGGGTTACCCTGCATCTCCTGCCCCATTCCCCATGAAACAAATGCTAACCCAGAGATGACACAAACCACATCTCTTACCCACTCACTGGCTGAGGTGGACCCCTTTATTCTGAGCATAAAGTCTGGCTTGAGACCCACTGTTGATTTCCTTTACACCTAGACACTTATTGGTGCTCTAAATGATTGTTTCCCAGAAATGTTGACCCCATACATGAACATCGTCCCTGGGATCTCTAGAGAAATGTACAAAAAGTTTCCTGATTGGTCTCACATGCCTCTTTCTTTCCCATCAGCTTTAAAAGACACATTTGCACTTACAGTGTGAAATGGGTAGGTTTTCTCTCCATATATCTTGTTGGCTATTTTAAGTATGTAAGCCTTGCTGGGATTGCTGATTTCTGAGATAAGTGTCTGGAAGTGAGAGGGTATATCTTCAACCTTGCCAAAACCGAATTCCTTTAAAAGAAAAGGGATTTGTCAGACAGTCAAATAAAAACACTGAACAAGAACTAGGTCTATATGAACAACCTCTATCTCAATGAAATGAGTTGGTGTCCTGTAAACAAAAACTGAAATCAGTTGCATGGTAGACAAAAAACGTTTTCTTTAATGTTAGCAGTGCAAGAATTTACAAGTTGTTAGGGTATGGTTTTCTTCACATTTAGTTTGTAAAGGCAAGAACAGGTTTGAAGGTGGGGCAGTTCTGAAGTGGAAGGAAAAGATGGAAAGAGAGAGGGAAAGAATACGACCCTTCCAAAAAGTGTACATGTTTCTGTATTTTGAAAATTTTTCTATAGTTTGATGATATTTTTCTAAGAGAAGCTCCCTTTAATTATCAAATGCATATTAAAAATAAAACATACCATTTTCCTTTTCTTCTCACTTTCAGGACAAGGTTTGATGTCCCGATCTCTGCTAAACTGAAGAACCTGTTATTTCAATGAAAAGGAAATATGTGAACACAATTTGCTCACACGTAATCATCTGAAATTCTCCTCGGCAAATACAAGTCAGTCATTCCAATCACCACAGAACATATAATTAATTACCAGGGGGGCTCTGATTTCACTTAAATAATGTGTTACTAGATGGATGGGGAAGTCAACAGCAACTTCTAAATAAATTTTTAAGGTGCTGTTTAAGTACCTACTCTCTTTCTTCTTATACTATTTATAGGACATTTGAGATGCTGTTGGGAAATCGTTAGAGGTAAAAATCTCTTGTATTCCATGTTTTGTTTTGTTTTTATATACGGTTGTTTTGAAAACTAGGTGTTCATTTGAAAGCATCATTTAGACGATTTAAGCATAAGCCACTATTGCTTCAATTATCTAGAAAATTCAGGGATTTTAGTTGCTTATTCTAGTTAAGTGTTTCAGGTCTCGTTGTCTGCCTAACTTGACAGTTATAGACACGGTCTTTGTGCTCAGCCCAGCATTTCATTTGGAAGTTAACAAAAAGGAAGTGGACACACTTGCTTCCCCTGAACTGTGCAGCAGTAGAAAACGAGGTGATAATTCCATCTCTCATAGCCTGGACACAGCTCACAATGAGGAATAAAATCTAGTTTACCAAAGCTTGTGCTGACTGACACCCAGTGACAAACAGGGATACATGAGCAACTCAGTCTCAGTCGCAAAGCATTCTGTCGATATGTCAGTAGCATTTAAATAAAGCAAGGACAAGAAACACACAGAAATATATTCATATGAAATGGACCCCAGTTGGAATCCATTTAAGATTGTAGATCACGGCTTGAAGCTCGGCCGCCATCATGAACGACACAGTAACTATCCGGACCAGGAAGTTCATGACCAACCGACTACTTCAGTGCAAACAAATGGTTATTGATGTCCTTCATCCTGGAAAGGCAACAGTACCTAAGACAGAAATTCGGGAAAAACTAGCCAAAATGTACAAGACCACACCAGATGTCATATTTGTATTTGGATTCAGAACCCATTTTGGTGGTGGCAAGACAACTGGATTTGGCATGATTTATGATTCATTGGATTATGCAAAGAAAAATGAACCCAAACATAAACTTGCAAGACATGGTCTGTATGAGAAGAAAAAGACCTCAAGAAAACAGCGAAAAGAACGCAAGAACAGAATGAAGAAAGTCAGGGGGACTGCGAAAGCCAATGTTGGTGCTGGCAAAAAATGAGCTGGAGATTGGACAACAGAAGGAGTAAAGGTGCTGCAGTGGCTTTATCTGTGGTGATTGTGCAGATTTTTCATGAGAGGATTAATAAACTAAGAATGTTAATGTGAAAAAAAAAGATTGTCAATCACATTAACTGTTAAGTTTTTAATAATTAATCAGTTATTAACCAGGGGTAAGCCAGGATTTTGTTTGCATTTTTTTAAAGATTTTATTTATTTATTTGACAGAGAGAGAGATCACAAGTATGCAGAGAGACAGGCAGAGAGACAGGAGGAAGCAGGCTCCCCGCTGAGCAGAGAGCCCAATGCGGGGCTCGATCCCAGGACCCTGAGATCATGACCTGAGCTGAAGGCAGAGGCTTAACCCACTGAGCCACCCAGGTGCCCCTTGTTTGCATTTTGAAACACACAATATCTTGTGAACTAAAAGAATAAGGGGGATATCCTAGGCCCAAGCTGACAGGAGATAAATTCTGCCTATTTCATGCAGAATTACTGGCTGTGCTGTTTTCTGCATTTGACTCAAAGGGCACCACCTGGAGTGGAAATCCTGTCACTTAGCCTTTTGATTATTGCATGCTTTAGGGCTGGATTTCCTCTTTTCTATTTCCATCTTAAAACACACACACATATATTTGTACATTTGCACACATGCACACATATACACATGACTTTTTAAGTTATAATTTTGCTATCTATGGCTCTACTTGTGTGTGTATGTGTGTGTCTGCACATGCAGGCACAATGCTTTGAAGATGTTTACAGCAAATCAATAATTACTTATACAATACTATTATTTTGTTATTTTAATGCTCTCAATGGGCTCTTTACATTCATCCAGACAACCAGGGATTGAACAGAAACAACCACACAAAGCACAAAGAACTAGATTCATTTGATTTTTCTAATTGTGTCTTCAAGAAAATCTTTCTGAGATTGGAAAGAGGATGACTAATCCTATTATTTTAAGTATGAGCCATTCAAAAATGGTATGATACCACTCATATGTGGAATTTAAGAAGCAAAACAAGTGAACAAAGACAAAAGAGACAAAGGAAAAACCAGACTTGACTAGAGAGAACAAAGAGAGGGTTTCCAGAGGGGAAGTGGTGGCGGGGTGGGGGAAATGAAGGGGATTAAGAGCTCCCTTGTCCTGATGAGCACTGAGTAACGTACAGAACTGGTGAATCACTATAGTGTACACCTGAAACTAATATAACACCATATGTTAACTTCACTGAAATTAAAATTTAAAAATAAAATAAAGTATGGGCCATTACTTCTTGAAATATATTAATAATCAATATAAAAAATTTTTTTAAAGATTTATTTATTTGACAGACAGATCACAGGTAGGCAGAGAGGCAGGCAGAGAGAGAGGAAGGGAAGCAGGTTCCCTGCTGAGCAGAGATCCCTACGCGGGGCTAGATCAGATCCCAGGATGCTGGAATCATGACCTGAGCTGAAGGCAGAGGCTTTAACGCACTGAGCCACCCAGGCGCCCCAATAAAATTGGTTTTGGTGCTGAACCAAACTTGATAACCTTATCATCTCTCCGTTTGATCTTGCTAGGGAACATGGGCTCTTATGTGGTTTTTTTAAGCAGCAATTTTCTTTCTTTTTTTTTTAAGATTTTATTTATTTATTTTGACAGACAGAGATCACAAGCAGGCAGAGAGGCAGGCAGAGAGAGAAAGGGGGAAGCAGGCTCCCTGCTGAGCAGAAAGCCCAATTCAGGGCTCAATCCCAGGACACTGAGATCATGACCTGAGCCAAAGGCAGAGGCTTAACGCACTGAGCTACCCAGGTGTCCCTTAAGCAGCAATTTTCTAGTTGGTTCTCTTCCCCAGAATTGTTTTTATGGCCTAAAACAATTTTGAAGTATGTCTTTTGTCTTGTAGGATACGGCTGTAAAATGTAACCTATGTGGACGTCAGGAAGCAAATGATGGTAACAGTTAAAAAGAAGGTTCTGTTTAAAGGCCACAGAGGATGCTTGACCTCTCCTGCTTACCTGGGCCATCTGGGCTGCTGTGGTACCTCCAGTGCCCAAATACACCATGGCCAACGAGGTTGAGATGCCCCAGGGAGAAAAGAAAATATTTTTGCCCTCAGCCGATTCAGCCAGCTTTTTGCTGAAGTCCAAGGCAAATTGGTTGATTGATTTGACTAGGGAGTCCATTGGGAAAACCTAAGAAAAATAAAGCAGAGATGGAAAACTTGTTAATAATCCTTTCCACTTATTTCACTTTTGGCTGACACAACTATCTTCTTTAATCACCCCTTCTTGAAGTGACAAAAATATATATTATTTAATCCAAATTTATATCATATATATAGTGTATATATTTCCATCCATTTTATATGCATTTATTTCCATTCATCCTTATATGTGTACCTATTCGTAACAGCCAAAAGGACTACGGAAAATCCCTTACCAATATTAGTAGTTTACATATTAGAAAACTGAAGTCCAGAGAGTTTGAGAGAATTGCTCAAATTATAGTGCTAAGGTGCAGCAGAGGACAATTGGGTGCTGGTAAGTTGGCAGCTCCCTGTCCAGAAAACCATAATAAAAATGGTGCCATCAGCCCTGTGCTGCTTCTCAACACACCACCTGACTGCTGACTTTACACAGTAAATAAGAAATTGCTAGTCATTTTTTTCAAGAAACTTTATGTTTTTTCTCACTTATCACTAATATTTTTATACTTTTTAACTTTATCTGTTCATTCTTTTTTAAGATTTTATTTATTTATTTATTTGACAGAGAGCGAGACAGAGAGAGAGAGGGTACACAAGCAGGGGGAGTGGGAGAGGGAGAAGCAGGCTTCCCGCTGAGCAGGGAGTCTGATGTGGACCTCGATCCCAGGACCCCAGGATCTTGACCTGAGCCCAAGGCAGCCACTTAATGACTGAGCCACGAAGCGCCCTTATCTGTTCATTCTTGCCTTTATCTGTGACATTCTTCATTCCTAGATTTTTTTTTTCCTAGAATGTTTTGATCCTTTTTTACTCTATCGAAATCCTGTTCTGTCCAGTTTCTTTCTTAAGAAACTTTTCCTGATCTCTAGTGTGCAGAGGAGTTAAGTCCCACAGCATCTCTTTTGCCCCTTATTGATATTGATTCCACTGATAGTTCTGTCTTCATACACTTGTAGCTTTCCAACTCCAGGGCAAGTTCCTTAAGAGTAAAATTTTCTGTATCTCCAACAATACCTCCCTCAGGACTTTACACAAAATGGATATTTATAAATATCTATTACTCCTTTACAATGTTCATTATTTGGACTCCAGCCACCACTGTCTATTCACTTAAACTTGAAACCATACACAGTTTAGTGGGAAATGCTCATAGAGAAGTAGGGAAGTCAAGGCTCTTTGCCCTTATTCTCACTTACTTGGGACCCTCTGAAAATGATCTTCAACAAAAAGAATTCAGTTTTACTCATTAAAAAAAAATTATATTCAACCTCTAAATTTCACCCCTAATTCCCTGACATTTTCAGTCTTTTAAGACTTGGGTTCTATCAAAGAAACAACTACTTCAATCTGATGTCATTTTATAACCAAATAATCTCTCAAACTGGTTAAGTGATTAAAAATAAGTCAATATCATAGACCTAGAATTTCCCATTAGTGCCAGTGTTGTGTAGAACTTCGACTTATACTGGCATCACCTGGCCCTCAGGACCTTAGAAGGGTCAAGAGTCTCTGAATCAAGGGAGAGGGATAGGTAGGCCAAGTTTGGGTTTCATCATAAACTGGATTAACAGTGATCCTGCTGAAATCCCTCCTAACCATAGGCTTACACTTAGTCAAATCACTTCCCCCTCTAAGTCCTGCTTCAGTTGTAGCCCAAGTCTATTGCTGAAGGTGATGATAATCCTAGGCTGATCTCACTTGACTAAAGAAAAACAACTCTAATTTTGTAGTAAGTCTACACCTCACAAAATGTTCGAAACTTATCAGTATGTATTTTTTCTTAGATCCAGGGCCATCTTGGAACCAACCTCCTTAATAATCTCTTTATAGCTGTATTCATTCAAAAGATGCTTTGTTTACCACCTATAAGCAGCAATTTTCTTTCCTTTTTTTTTAAAGATTTTATTTATTTATTTGACAGAGATCACAAGCAGGCAGGGAGGCAGGCAGAGAGAGTGGGATGTATTATGCTTTATTTTATATATATATATATATATATATATATATATAATGCTTTATCTCTTTAGAATTCATGAAATACATTCATATGGAAAATGTTTGTCTCCTTAAAACCATACTAACCATAAAGGGAGGAGAAAATAATATCTTAGGGCCTGAGATTTTTATCTTTCTACCTAAAGTTTATGGTTATTCCAGAGTTTGACTACTTGTAACAAATTCCTGAAAACAATAATTTTATTGTTTTACAATGAGCATGTAGTAGATAGAAGGCTGGGGCTTAGGCTACTCCATGGAAGAGAAGAAAGCTAACAGCCCATGGAGTGGTGGCCTGGACAGGATGTTAGGTAGAGACAGGGAAAGAGAGCCAAACCATTAATTCCATGCATTAATGATGTGGATCAAATTCATATCACCAAGCTCACTCTTCCAAAGGGTTAGAAGGGGTTGGCCTCAATTATTCCGAGAATGCTCTATTTCTCTTTGCCTATGTTGACGGATACGGAGGTGGTCAATATAGAAATGTGAATGGAGGAGATTCCATTCACGGTTTCACAATTTCTCGTAAAACCATTTCTCTGGCTCCTTTTAAATAAATGCTGTCTCTCCCTCTTTGCCCTCCTTCCCACACAAGCTTTGAGCTAGCTCAGGGTTAAATCTGTCTGATTTATACGGAATTCTTGGGGCGGATGAAGCTTTACCTATTATTTCTGTTTTTGAGAGCTCTTGATCATTTGTTACTCAGCTAGACATTTCAATATAGAAAGAAAACATAAATAAACATTTTTAAACAAAGAAATGTTTACAATACCTTGTTTTCTTCTGCTGGAGCAGAATTGGCAACTGGTTCCTTTAATAAGAGATTGTGGTGAGTTAAGTAACTTTTAACTGTAGAAATCATCTTTAAAAATTCTAGCACCTCCCTTTCCTTGGCCCCACCCTCTGATTCACTTTTACAAGCCCATACATTCTTCCTTTCAAGTTTATCTTGGCCAAGAGCTCAAATAAAAAGACGGAGATTCACAATGAATGTTTTGCCTGGATGACTTACTTACCTACACTTGCCATGTCTGTCTGCAGGTAGAAACCTGAGCGCTGACAAATTGTAACTCACACTTTCCTTGCTTACTCTCTTCTCTAGTCTGTCAATTGGCAACAATTCTAGTAGTTTTCCCCAGCAGTCTTTCTAAAAACAACAACAACAACAAAACTCTTTATTAGCAGAATAATAATAACGGGTAGTAAAATGGAAAATATTGGGGGTGAAATATTTGCTGTTACGTTGTTAAAGCTGCTTTTAAGGTGCCATGTACTAGAGGCATCCAACAAATGTTGGTCCTCTATTCCCTTGATGGGTTGATGTGGAAACCAAGGAACAACTCCATCTAGTCCCATGTCCATTTTCCCACCTCTGGGGACAAGCGGTCTGAACCAATGTTTTAGACATAGTTGCTGAGTCAGATGTTGGTTCATCACTTTTTAGTTTTCTTTTATTTCTTCCTATGAATATTCCCTCCCTCTTCCAGATATCTTCTACAGGAAAAACCATAGTTATTGTTTTATTTTCTACTGCTGAACACCTGTGCATGGTGGGGTGCTGAGGGGTGCTGTGGGGAGAGGGATGGAATTGAGAAACTTCCAAAGGGATTGAGGGAGAGAAGGATCCTCTCTACTTATAACAGATTTGGAATGTTCTTCATGCACTTTGCATTTGTCTCTTCATGGGACACACTTGTCTCCTGGTAAACCGGCTCAGAGTTTAACATTTGAAGGTTAGTGGGGAACCCAGAGCAGAATGTTTCTCTGGACTTCACTAGGGGATGGGACTTGTGTAAGAAGTTTATTGCGCCTGCCTGACGTGTGCTGAACAGATAGTACTATCTACTGGTGCCTCCAGACTGTTGTGAGCAGAAAGTCTCACATGGAGACTGTAGATAGAGGGACTGTTCATCCTGACTGACAGCAGTTCAGCAGAGAGTGACTTGGGCAACATCAACGCACAGCATGGAGACGCTCGTTATTTATGTCGCATTAAATGCATCAATGCAAAAACTGCCAAACCAGCCAAGAAATTGTTTCATCTTCTCTAAAGTCACAAACTAAGTTTTACTCATTGATTTCCTCTGAGCCTTCTCCAGATTCCTTTCCCACTTATCTCTTGATTAAATTTTTGTAGATATACTACCCATGTTGATGAAATCAAGGTTGTGCATTATTATGATGCCTGTTTGGGGGTGGACAGGGAAAGAAAAAGAGGTAGTAGTATCCTAAATTAACAACGTAATATTATCAACACAGTTTTGTTTGTTGCTATCATTTATGGCCTGCCCTATGTATATGCATATGTATATGTATGTGTATATGTATAATATGTACAAATTACTAATAGGGCTATAGGGATAGGAACTATATGAATGGGGAAGAGGGGTGGGAGGGATAGATTTTGCTCTGGCCTTTTTATGAATTCATTAGGTATTCCAAAATTTTTAAGACAGAGAGAACTCTAGGTGCATCAGTATTATTCTAATAAGAATCCAGAAGAAGAGCGTAAATTGAGTGGGCAGAGACAATGAGTAGATAATGGTCGCCCTATTCTATTTGGGTTGCTGTAAGAGAATACCAAAGACTGGGTAATTTAAACAACAAACTGTTTTGTTTTTTTTTTTCACAGTTCTAGAGGCTAGAAATCTGAGATCAGGGGGCCAGACTGGTTGGGTTTGGGATGAGGACTGCCTCTGTTCTTGGTTCACAGTAGGCTGCCTACTCTCTTGTCCTCAGATAGTAGAGGGAGGAAGCTCTGGTCCCTTCATCTCCTCCTAAGGACAAGAATTATATCATGAAGACTCCACCCTCATGACTTAATCTATCCATAACCATTTCCCCAAAGCCCCATTTCCAAATACCATCCTATTAGAAATTAGGGCTTTCACATTTGTATGGGGGAGAGGAGACACAAACATTCAGTCCATAGCAATGGCTGAGAGTTTCCCAAAACTGAGACAAAAATACAAGTTTCCAGATGGAAAAAAACCTGCTGATGAGCAAGACAAAATTAAAAAAAAATAGGGGCACCTGGGTGGCTCAGTGGGTTAAAGCCTCTGCCTTCAGCTCAGGTCATAATCTCAGGGTCCTGGGATCAAGCCCCTCGTCAGGCTCTCTGCTCAGCAGGGAGCCTGCTTCCCTTCCTCTCTCTCTCTGACTGCCTCTCTGCCTACTTGTGATCTCTGTCCATCAAATAAATAAATAAAATCTTTAAAAAAAAAGAACAATTTAAAAAAATAGTCTCAATGCAAGGAACTATCAAGAACATCATTAAGAACACAAAGAAAATTATGAAAACTACAAGGAGAAAGAATTATCTTGACATCAGTTTTCCCATCAGCAATTTTGGTGCTGGAAGACCATAAAATCTTACCCCTGGAGTGTCGAAGAGTGCTTTGAGCCTTGAATTCCATGCCCATCCTCTAACTCAAAAGTGAGAGTGAGAAATCATAATGATTCCGAATGCTGCTACTTATCGAATTGCTGAATAACTGAAGTTCATAGAAAAATGAATCTAAACATAAGAGAATGCAAGAAGCAAGAACTCTTAATTTTCAAAAATGTCTGGTGTCGAGGGAACAAACCATAATTCAAGCCTTACACACTTATTTTTTTATAAGTTTCTGGGATTCTACATTTGACCAGCTGACAGACAGTTTTATTTCTGACAAAGATAATCAACATCAGCGCTAGTACTTATTAAACTCTGTATATGCTCAGCATTCTTTGATTTGCTTGTGATGTATCAATTATTTAACCATCATGGCAACCTTATGAGAAAAACATTACTTTTTCTAGGTTGAAAACCAAATTGAAAACCAAAACATAAAGAAGCACCATTCTGGCCCATGGTTAGAGGACTCATAAGGCTAAAACTGAGATGTAGGGGCTGACAGCCAAGGGCCTGAGGTTACCCATTTAGCTGCCATGTTCCAGTGGGTCACCCATCCCTGCCTGGGAGACATTCTCAGAGGCTGGCCATGCTCCTGCAGACAGACTCTGCAGCAAGCTCGGACTCCCCAAACCAGACCTGCCTCAGTTCTCAGGACTTATTCATGTTCTGCTCTGTCTCTGATCCACTCAAGGCATTCAGCACTATTTGAAGCAAACACCCCTAAAAGAAGGCATTTGTGTTTCCTCTCTTACTCTGACACCCAAGGCCATCTTCCTCTCTCTGAACCCTCAGCTCAATGACCTTGGCCTTGATTCTATGTCTGGACCACTGCACATAGTGTTTATTCCTGATATCCTTGAGGTTTAACCAAGAGGATCCCCAAAGAACTTTGACTCAAGCTTTTCTGAATTCCTATGCCCTTTGCTTCTAGGAGACCACAGCTCTAAACCATTTTCTACACAACCCCATTCCAGTCCCAACACTGGGGCTCCCTGAAGAGGCAGTTATCCTTTTTTCTCCTTTATTCTGTTTTTTCTTGGTCCCCATAAAATGAAGCACGATGCCTGATCCTTAGGAATCAAGGTATGACAAGTCTTAACGAGCTAAAGCAAGGACCACCTTGCATCATGACACAATGGAATGACAACAAACAAATGGTTGTGTGGAAACGTGTTTATTTTTTTCATATACTTGCAATTTTATATAAGTTATAGACACATCTATGTGATACATAATGCTAGAAATGTACGTAACATATATTTTCCTGTTGCTCAATGCTTTCTTCTAGTTATTTATTATAAGAGGGCATGGAAAGGACAACCACTCATCCCTCATTATACAAACAAGTAAATGCATTTTTTAGATAGAAAAATTACTGATCACCTGCTTCTGCAACTATCAGCTGCATAAAACTGACAGTGAACAGTAATTAAAACCATTATATAAAATAATAAATAATAGTGTAAAAGTTAATGTTATACAATTAACCAATAGTAAGGAAGACCTAAGTGGGGCATCATCCCGCTTGGGAGACCAAATGATTAATAGGCTTGCAATGTTATGGTGGAAAGCTGTCTACTTATTGCTGTGCTTATCATTAGTGTCTAATAGGAGTTGTTCAGAAAAAAGCAGAAATGTGTAGGAAAAGTCTCTAAATTCTTGGCACTTGATGCAATTCGGAGGCTTACAGCTCATACTATGAAATCCTGTGTAGAAACAAAACTTTTCAATTTTCAGGTGAAACAAACCTGCCAAAAAAGAGGATGTTCTTGGTGACTTTGTGCATGATAAAGAAAAGGAAAGGGTGGTCTGCAACAAACTGTGGGCCTCCGTGGCCAGTTCTTCCTGACACAATGGCCCCGGTGCCAGCAGCTGCTTCCGTGCCCTCCTCGTTCACGTCCACGGTAGCTTGATGGAACACTTGGGACAGAAACAGGTCATTGGTGTCAGACATTGCTGAGAAGTTGGCCCGGCTCTGGCTGAAGGCTTCCTCCATGCCCATGCTCTGGAGAATGGATCTGAGTTCATAGCGTTCTTCTAATTTGAACTGAGGGAGGTACACCGCCACATCATCTTCGGCCAGCGTGTCGTTGCTGGTCCACTTGATGAATTTATCATAGGTTATTTCATCTTCCAGCTAAAATCCAAACAGTAAAGAAAAACCCCTTAAGTGCTCAGAATAGAAGGCAAATAACTTACAAGTCTCATGTTCACAATCAATGACTTTAACTTTACCACATTGTGGGTGATAGAAAAATGTAGTACACTGGTGAAATATTTGTAAGAAAGTAGCATGTATGACATATTTTCATGCTCCGAATGAAAGTTTGAGACATGAACATTTATAATCAACCAATTCACATGTTTCTGTGAAGAGCTACACACCATTTTCTACACCTATAGACATGCTTCTCATGAAAGGTGAGTTTAGCTCCAGAGGTTTCAAACAATACAAGCTGGAATGGCTTACCAACTCCAAGCCAGTGGACACATCACTGATTTCGTCTGGAAGCAACAGGAACATGCTGACATCTCCAGCATATGGGAGTTCTAGAATCTGAGTCTTTAGGTAACCTATGTAGCCAATGTTCAGTTCTTTACGCAAGTACATCATCTGCACAGGTTTGCGCTGATTCTAAAATGATTAAAAAGTAAAATATGAAAGTTGATATTAAGATTCATGAGATTTATAATTAGACATGAAGAAATCGATTCTGCTGTAGTGTTGAAGAAATATGTTCTTAAAAATCAACAAAATAAATTATTTATAGCCTTACAGTTGCTCTTGTTAGCTTTATCATGATTACATCTATTATTAAGATGGACAACATTAATAATTATAATAATACTAAAATATTTGTTCAGCTCCTACCATGGGCCAAGAACTCTGTGCAGTCTCACTGAATCCTGACAATAGCTAAGTTTTACTGATTAAAAAATGGAATTCCCAGAAGATAAATAAGGCATAGATGATTCCCAGTAGAACCTTAGTGTCAGAACCTACAACTGCATCCAGAATTATGTATTATAAAGCCTGTGGTCCTCACAGTTACACATATGGTCTCTCAGAAAATTACTGAGTAATACTCAGTAGCTGGGAAAAGTCCAACTGTCCAATGTGCATAATTTATTACTAGTAAGTCATATAGGAGCATGAGTGGTCTCTAACTTTTCTTTCTCTATCTTGGCCAAGATCCTAAAATACATGCTAGGAAAATCCATCTTGTCTCATACCGCATTCACACGGAAAGGATAAAGCCCATTCAATTTCTTCTCAAATGGAGTTTTCCACTTTCCTTTGAAGTAGACAGCATTCACCAGGACCATCTTGGTGTCCCCATCTACAGAACCTTCAGGTAACAAGTCTGGGATTTTGCCTACAGAAAACAACATATGTTTAGGGTTCATGACCAAAAACTGTGATGATGTTATGATTTGAATCTCTTGAGTCACCATCAAACTCAGCATCTACATTTGTCAGATTCTGCAGAGGTGATGATCTCAAGCTCAGGTTTTTCTCCCAATTTATTTAAAGCATAAATAAATCAGACCACCTTTCTCAGAGGTTTGCAAAGTCCAAGAGAAAATGAAGAAGTAATGCATTTAAAATTTAGAATGACTATCAAGTATGGAAAGATTTTCACCTCCTTTTATGTTGTTTTCTCAAAGTTTCTCAAAGTTTAGTACTCCTTCTAGATCAGATCCAGACAATCTATGGGTCTGACCCATTGATTCATTCAAAAACTGTCTTGTTTTATTTGAAGTTGTGCTAGATCTATAATAGGAGTTGGGCAGATACAAGAAGGGAAAAAAGGAAGAATTGTCCTGGAGGGTTTGAGAATATTAGAAGGGGCATTCGAAAGCAGCAGTGAGACAATGCGTCAGAAATCCTGCAACAGAATGCAAAGTACTGTGGCTGTGCAGAGAAGGGGGTACATGCATAAGCCAGGGAAGGAAGGGTCTCAGAAATTATAACACCCAACTGTGGTAGTTAAGAAAAACAACAACATGGCTTGAGAAACAGCCCACTTTCACTTAATACCTGCCCTATAATTTTTCAATTGCTCAAACACATTATTTTACTTAATCCTGACAGCTATTCTATTGGGATATTACTAGTGTCATTTTACACAAAAAAGATCCTCCACTGAGAAAGGTTAGCAACCTTCTCAAGGTCACGAACTGGGAAAGTGGTCAGGATTCTGTGTCCGCCTTTACCACCTCCCGATCCTACTGACAGATGCAGGACTCGCATAAAGGTCAATGGAATCTGACCAGCTTCCCTTTATCCATTCAATATATCCCCCAGGCAATGAAAACCCTTGGTTACTATTGAAAAATGCTACAGCTTTATTTAACTTTGTGATGTAAATGACAGAGTTCATGTGATCATAATAAATAAAACAGACAGTTCCCTCAAATTACTACAATATTTGGTGAAGCAGTCAGCCCAAAGGACAAGGCATTTTGACAACACAACTGCTTGAGTCACGGCTGCTGAAACAATGCTTAGAAAGAAAGTGAATTCGTGCTGTTCTCAGAAAAGCAGAACTCCTACATGTCTCTTGAATTCTGTAGTCGGTTTTTACTTTCACTTCTGCTAATCTTCCCTTTCTCTAACCCCTCTGTGTCAGTGGTTTGTCAATATTTTAGAACAGTAATTTCAAAATCCGTTATAGAAATGAAGAACAAAGGGAAAACAACTATTTTCAGAGAAACAAAAATATTTTGTAAGTTCTACAGAACTTAGGCTTTTTCCCAGTGTGGGGCCAAGGAACCAAGACTGCAAACTATTGTTTGCAACCCTGTTTTAAACATAGGAGTTAAATGAGCATTTACTTTTTACCTACCTTATAATGCAAACTTTTTAAACACCCAAATAAAGAATTCAGAATTAGACTAAGGATTAAAGACGAAGAACCCCCAGTTTCATCATTAACTGGTAGTGTAATCTTGAAAGAGTCAGTTAACCCCTCTCAGACCAAGAGTCCACCACCATGAAGGGGCAAATTTGGATAAATTATCTCCAAGGACCTTTCCACTCCTAACAGCTCATAAATCTATGAAATACCCAGGACAAATCTAATATTTTCTATGTTTTTCTTCCTAGAAATCTATCTATATGTTGCTAGTCAGCAGTTATTTTTTTAATGACCTATAATTCAACCTGGAGATTTGGGAGAAAGAAGGATTTTCATTATCAGCCAAAGACTGTGCTAATTTTTGTGGAGACACAGGAGAAGAGTGACATATTGGCCCTACCCACAAACAATTATGGTCTGTATGGGACGGCAAAGCAAACAAAATAAAATCAGGTCAGCTACAGTTGAAGGCTGTATAAGGCGAATGTTAAGAGGACTCGTGAAGCTAACAAAAGAACAAGGGGGGGGGCGCCTGGGTGGCTCAGTGGATTAAGCCGCTGCCTTCGGCTCAGGTCATGATCTCAGGGTCCTGGGATGGAGCACCACTTCGGGCTCTCTGCTCTGCAGGGAGCCTGCTTCCTCCTCTCTCTCTGCCTGCCTCTCTGCCTACTTGTGATCTCTCTCTGTCAAATAAATAAATAAAATCTTAAAAAAAAAAAAAAAAGAACAAGGGGGTAGAGAAGAGGGGAGTGGCTGGGAGGTACCTCTAGAACGGCTAGGGCTTTGGCTTGCCACTTAAATTAAATTCTGGAATTAAGGAATGCGTAAGAAGTAAGTATGGAAGGCAGCAACCGAGAGCTCAGGGGCCAGCAGTCATCAAGTACGGTCTGTTGGATAATTAAGAATTGGAAAGTCAAGGTGCAAGAGTAAGATGTTCTGCAGAGGCCAGCTGGAGGGCAGCGATGCTGTTTCTGTGTGGGGACAAGTGTGTGAGGTCAGTCCCCTCCGCAGTCTCCTCCCCTCCTCTGTACTCTACACTGAAGGCCAGCCAGTCTCCACTCTTGGCCTCAGAGGGCCAAGCTCTCTCACCTCGGCATCTTGGCACATCTATACACTGTGTCTAGAATCCTCTCCCCATGCCCTTGGCCTGGCCAGCTGCAGCCCATCCTCCTAGTCACGACATAAGCGCTTCTCATTCCAGGAAGACCACTCCTGTCATAACGTTGGAGACAAGCGCCTTCCTCACGTGCTCCCATGCAGTGTCCTGTATGGCCCCATCAAAACACTTATGGTCACCTTACAGCCATCACCGACTGAACCGAATGCCTCCCCTAGATGGTAAGTTCTAGGCTGGCGGGGTCTGAGTTCTGTTTCTTTTACAGAACGTGTACAGTGCCTGGCACGTAATACGCGGTGGATTCAATAACAATACAATAACAAGGAATGGATGATTTAATCAACTGTGAGTCCTGGTAAAGAACAAAAGAGAAGCAGGAACCCATGAAAGAATTAGGGACGTAAGCTCCAAAAGTAGAAGTGATTCACTAGGGACCAAAAGAACCTCACAGCGGGTAGACTTGGAATGGTGACAAACAGGTAAAATAATTTTCTGATCCCTCCTCTTCTGTTGTCAGTGGTCTCCCACCAGTTACTCCGCGGAGGGTCATGCCTTTTTTCTTTGTTTTTGTCCCAGCAGACAGAGAGCACAAGTATTTCAATACTGGTATTTCCTACATTGGAAGATGTGTCTCTGCCTGTTCTCATCTTCCATCCTAAGGTAATATCCCAAATAGGGTTATTGAAGTACTGAACACACGTCTTCCTTTAGTAGACCTCAACTATTTTTTCTCACTTAACGCACCACTCAGCTAAATGAGAATCGGGTTATGTTAACCAAAATAATTAAGATGAGGGGAATTTTAAGGGAGTTAGGGCTAAGTGCGGGAGCAAGTTTTTGAAAAAAAATAGATCAACGGTTCCTAACTGAAAAGAAGAACAGGAAATACGGCTTTGGTTTTACCTTTGGTCTGAGTCTTGACCCAGGAATTAATCTTTTTTCTGGTTTCTTCAGCACACTCTAGGAAGTCGACCGCCTGGGGTTCTGTAGAGTAGTATTTCTTGGAGAGTTGCATATATTCCTTTAAAGCAAGAAACCAGCCAAAGGTGACCCAGAGACACTGAACAAGACTTTATGGAACTGTAAATCATGGGCTTACTGTCAAGAGTTGGGGAGGTCAGGGGCTGAGGTAGGGAAAGGGGTGGAGGGTGGCCCTGGGAGGCTAGGAGGCTGAAAGAGGAAATGGTGTGGGTTGTAAGTGCTCCGTTCACCCCTTGCTCACACTCATTTGCCCTCCTGAACTGTGCATTACAGACACTGAGTCCGAGGGGAAGGCTGGGCGCGTGGGGAGTGGTCCTGGAAATCACTGTTCCCCAAGCTGTGGCAGTCACTCTGCAACGTGGGGCCTTCCTATCCGTGGGAGGGAGCACTTGACCGCGGGAGCATGCAAACAGCTGCCGTGCCCCTGGGCGTTTGAAGCCTCAGGGTGCTCGTGTGGAATTCTGACTCTCTGTGGGCATCACAGACAGCAGCTTCGAAAGTGACCCCCTTGCACACGGCGGGGCCTGACATTTCAGCTGCAGGTTCCACTTACTTCCTTGAACCTCGCCGACTGCTCTCCGAACAGCATATTGACGCTCTCCAGTAAATACTCCCCTGTGGACGCATTGATGGCGGAGCTGAGAGAGCTGAACGCGGAGTGGACTGCCGCTCCAGCTTGTGCCTGAAACAGGAAGGAGTGGTCTCTTTAGGAACACGGGGTGGCTAAACGAGGTATTTCTTAAGCAAACGTGTTCTTTCAGTGCAACAATAAAATGCCATATTAATGGATACTGGGCATTTTCTGACACTTAGAGGAATCTCTGAGGAAATTCGTCTGAGACAGCCCGCTAAAACCCAGAAGGCAACATTTTACTCTTTTCAAATTTTACTGCATCTGTAGATTACATTTCACCTGAAGTAACCGATGTCCTAGAAGAATGTGAGGCTTCTTTTATAATTTCCTGAATTCAAGGTCTCTAAGGGATTTTATTATACTAAAACATTACCTAAGAAATGTTCTAGAAAAAGTTAATGTATGTCCAAAAGTACCCATTTTATAATCATAGGGGAGTCTGTACAGTGGGAAATCTGGGCTCTAGAAAACCATGAAAATGTAGGTGAATTCTAATCCTCAACCCGGAGTTTCTAAACAAGACGACAGACATAGGACGCAGTCACAGCCGCAGCAAATAAAGCAGGGGACAGAGCCCTGCAGATGGGCTGCCAGGTGTCCCAGGAGACTGGCTGGATTTCCATCTTGATGGGGCCCTCTTCCCTTCCTCTAGCCCATAGTTCCCTGGGCAACAGGGGGATGGAGCAGCATTGCAAGAAGGAAGTTATGGGTGATTTCCCCTTACCAAACCCACAGCATATCAGGGGAGTTGTTTATCAATAGGAGTCCATCTATGCCCAGTAAGTTAGCCGGAAAGCTGGTGTTTAAAGAAATAGGGTATTGAGAAAAGATATTAACTGAGATAGATGAGAAAAGATATTAACTGAGACAGATGATGAATAGATACGTACAGACATACATACACGGACAGATGATTAAACAGGTAGGGAGGTTGAGAGGGATATCCAAGGGTCGGTGGTCTCTCATGAAGTCATTGGGCCTGACCTACCCTGTTGCTCAATTGCTTGTCACTCTTTCCCTTCTTCCAGCTGGAAACCTGCATCCATGCATGTGTATTCTAGGAGCTGCTACCACGATTTCAGAATAAATTACACATGCCCACCTCATGGCAGAGTGATGTGATTAAATCCAGAAGCAGTGTTTGATCTAAAAGCCCTGAAGTCTAGATTCTACTCTGGCCCTGCCCATATTTATCCATGTGCCCATAGGATATTTATTTAAGGACTCCGAGTCTTGGTTTTCTTTCTATGAATGGGGGAAGTTGTACTAAGTTCCTTCCCTGTCTACCACTGTGACTTTAAGTACGAAGATTCTAGAAATAAAATGCAAAAGGAATTATGAACCAGTGAGTCAGATACCTGCAAAATGGCCTCAGGATAAATGCCCCTCTGGATCTGTTGCATGAGTTCACAACTGGTGAGGTTCACTGGGGTCATTGGGGTCTTCTGAGCTCCGACCTTGTCAAACTGAAACACCTACATTTGGAATTAGAGACAATGTATTTATGAGTATATTCTCCTGCTAGATTACGTCACCTTGAAACCAGTGGTGCTCAGGTACCTCTTGGAGGTCCTATCTACTTCCCTGCCTTTGGGTCTCAGAAACAAGCACATACTCTTTATACATAATACACAGATGTCTGCAACTGAAATTTCTCTCACAAGATACAGCTTGAGTTATTTTACACCAATCCATATATATACTGGCCTTTTTGACAACAATTTGTTCTTATGAGATGATGTATAACCTTTTCACTAAAGTATCTAAATTACCATCCAAGCCATAAACAGACTTGATAACAAATGCCAGTATTTTGAAGAAACAAATAAGGTAAATTCACGACCTTGTAGGTCTCTGTCTTTCCAAAGGCCTTATCTATTATCCACTTCTAATCTGTCAAAAACTACAAGCCCAAGTTAGTTTAGGCATAAACACACTTACTCACTATTAACAGGGATCCCATAAAATGTTTGCACACACCATATTACACAGAGAATCCAGCATCCATGTGGGGGACAGGTGACTGGGGTCAGATGACCTATGAATCTCTTTATATCATAAACAGCAGATCCAGAAAACACAGTGAAACTGGATGGCTCCTTCCCAGCATGAGAGCTTTCCAGCCTGGCCTCTCAGGTCTCAGCACCCCCAGCCTGGCCCTGCACCCAGGCCTTCCCCCAACCTCCTACACCCCTTGGGTCCCATTGGGCCCGCATCACATCCCTGGTGGGGCCTGTGGTGAGGAGGTCTTCTCTGGTGAGTGGATTGATGGTGCGGACTCTGCTGACAAAGGAAAGGCAAGCTTGTCCAGCCAGGTGGTGTTTCTGGGTTGGCAGGACAGGTGTTAGGGGTTATGGGCTCTTTCTCCGCTCTTCCGATTATATGTCATAAGTCCCATCTACCCCTCTGAAAAGAAGTGGCCCTACTCTTGCCTCCACAGCAGGGAAGAATATTTCCCGAAACAGCTTTTCTGGTTTTCGTCCCTTCTGAGGAAGTTGACACTTAAATCGGGAGTCTCCTGGCTACCCCTAAAGCCTTCCTGAATCACAGCAAAAGCCCCCACAGAAACGGGGGATGAGAGGGGACCCTGGGCCATGCAGAGGCCGTGGGGTAAATAGAGGCAGACACACTGCCCAGCCAGGCCGTGGAGCCCGAGGGGGGCCTGAGGCTTCTTCTGAACATAAGAGCCTCCCACGTCCTCCTTTCTTTCCACTGCCACGATGACCTTTACCAGGAGCCCCAAGTCCCAGCCGTGGGACCTCTTCCCGGCCCCGCTTCCTGGTCTATAGAAAGAACATCGTAATCACAGCCTCAGCTCCTAGAGGCGCGCAGCATGTGGGCAAACTCATGAAAGGTTCTTAGGGCACCTGGCTAAGGCCCTGCGGGTCACCAGCCATTAACACAGAGGCAGCTCCCAGGCGCTCTGTGGTGGACTCCAGCCTTCACACCTGTCCTCCAGCGGGGCCGCTCTCGTGCTCTTAGTGTAGATGAGAAAGCGGAGGCTCAGAGAGTTTCCATGCCTTCCTTCACACACCTAGCAGCGAGCGGCAGAGCCCCCACTCCACACAGCCGGGCCTGTCCCCAAAGTCCGCCCTCCTTCCTCCAAGCCAAAGGGCCTCTCTTCTTCCTTTTAGCAGGGAATGAACCACATTGCCCTTCGAATTATAAAACCAGTACATGCAGCAGAGTTATAGAAAAACAATAGAACAGCTTTGCCAGGACCCACATGCCTGGAGCCCTTTCTAGACACAGCAGAGCTGTCTGTGCCCAGGGAGACGGATTCGTTCGTTCACTTCTAGTGTCAATCTATGGTTTTTCTAATTTTAACAACCTAGACTACTTCGTTTCTCATTTTCCCTCACAATATATTGGTTCTGCTCCCTTTATGGTGAAAAAACTAAGACCCTGATGTTTTCTGAAGTTTGACCTGCAATTCAAGGTTTCCAGCCTCCTCCAAGGGGAAGAGAATAAAGGGGAAGGAGTGTTGCCAAATACCGCTGGTATCAGGGTTGAGCAACTGAGTTTTGTTGTAAGCCTAAATGTTTAAACTGCCACATTCACCGGGAGGGATGCCTTTTACTTCCCTGCTTCGTGCAGTGAGATTGGCTAACCCTCCCTGTGAACCGCCTCGAACCAGGCCCATGGTAAATGGGTCACTGTGCACCCGCAAAGGACAGCCGTAGTCTCAGGCATGGTTCTCATGGGAAACCCGAAAGAGGCCGGGGGCATTTTGGTGTGACTGAGAGCACGGCATGTGCTTGTGAGAAAGCAGGGCCTGTCCCTCAAGCACTCAATGTCAACATTTGTGGCTCTGCGAGTCTGAAAGACTCTTAATTATATGATGACCTTATCTGGCTCACTGACCTCAGACATAACAGGAGCAGGTTGAATTCATCCCACAGGAGTCCTGTGGCATGTGGTGGATTTCCAAGGCCCAAGACTCAGTGAAGGAGTCTCCTGACTGAGCTGGTGTCCCTTCCCCAAGCACTGAAGCCAGTGGACTTAACAGAAAGGCCTCACAATGGTCATGCACAACCTGTCCACCCTGATTTTGAAAACTGGTCATCAGGCCAGATGCCATATTGTTGATGTGACCTCACGGGGTTGATAACGTGGCCGAGGCCCTCTGAAGTCACATCGCTCTCCTTGTATCTCCAGCAGTGTGGTGACCAGAGCGGTTCAGGACCCTCTCCGTTATCTACAGTTGAAAGTTTTCATGGTTTAGCTGCTTTGGAGATTCGAATCTAGGAAACTTGTGTGGTGATGGCACGTGACAAGAACTGACCTCGGTGAAGTCAAGCTACCTGAAGCAGAAATTGCAATTCTACAATTCCATTCAGGAGGGACCCAGTCCTAGTTTGGAGTTTTAACAGACACTCACCTTGGCCATCTGGTCTGCAGTCTTGCCTCTGGCACCCAGGTAGACCATGGCCATGGTGGATGAGATGCTCCACGGAGAGAAGAAGAGATTCGGGGTGGCACTAGTATTTGCCAGATGCTTGAAAAAATTGAGGGCAAAGATTGTGTTGGCCACATAAATGTCTTCCATTGTTTCAATCTGGAAGGAAAGTGAGAAAGAAAGAAACAGGTCTGAAAGGTGACTCAACATTTTGGGTGATCTTGGCCGAGTAGTACATGGTGTACCCTGCACAGGACGGGGCTCCCTCTCTGCTCTTCCTTCATGGCACAGCATGAGCTAGAGCCCAGATGTCGTCATGGTCATGTGACATGAGCAACCTCACAGGGCTCCAGGCTTCATGCGATGTTCTGCTGTTACCAACGTAAAATCCTTAATAACTTTGAACAAAGGCTCTGCATTTTCCTTTCACACTGAATCCTGCAAATTATGTAGCTGATCTTCAGATGCAGGGAGCAGTTAGATGATAAGTAGGGACGCGTCATATAATAATCATAATAACAGCAATGACAACGAATAGCATTTATTAGATTTTGACTATACAACAGAAGCCGTTCTAAACATTCTGCCAACCATTTAATTCTTAGCAAAACCTTATCAGAAAGGCATTGCTATTTGCATTTTACAAAGGAAAAAACAACAGCGCAGAGAATCAGGAAAGTGACCAGAGTCACCCGACTATAAAGGGCAGGACCAGGCGTCGGAGCCAGGTGGGGGGCCTCCAGGGTGACACTTTCAACCTCAAGGCTCCATCCGCAAATATCCAGCACACACATGGGCAAACACTCGCAGAGTCAAACACATATTCCTGTTGGCCCCAGCTGAGATCACCAGGCTTCCTTCAGACTCCCTGTTTCTAGAAGTGGCTTGGATTCATCAGTTGAGGTTGGTGTTTTGACCCACTTCCTACCTCCTGTACCCCCCGCCCCTCCACACCCACATCCACAACCTGCGCTAAAACAGCTTCCCCCGCCAAGGAGTTCAGTATGGGGGATGCTGGAATGGCCGCCTGCTTCTCCTGCACCCCCGCCCCCCTCCAGCAGGCAAATCCATTGCAGGCAACACTGCATGCAATGAACATGAAACAGACACACACCCACCCTCTCACCACCTGAAGATAAAGGACGGACACACCTTCTGTGACCCATGTGAAGCGGAAAGCATGGACACACCCGAGGTGTGTACGGTATCTGTTGGTACTGGCCAGTGATCATTTTTCTGGCTCTGTGTTATGCTTTCACAGTGGCTTAAAACACACCCTATAATGATCAAAATATACAAATATACCAATGACACTGACACTCGTCCCACAGGAACCTTTGGGACAGTGGCTGCCCAGAGCTGAGGAGGGGCAGAGGGAGGCTCCGAGGTGAGGGACGTCCCCATCTGCAGACTTGGCTCACTCAGCAGGCTTCCCAGCAAGGGCCAGGACTCACTTCCCTCCCCAATCCGGGGCTGTCTTAGGGCAACACTTGGTTCATGAACACTTTTCTTTAAGAAAATCATTGCACTTTGTATCAAAATGTCTCATTTGAAATACCACCCAAGTGTATTTTATCGAGACAAAATTGTAAATTAAGCAAAATGTGTCCCTGAAACCATTTCTTCTCATTCAATCCTCACAGGATCTGAAGAAGGTACATACTGTTATCTTCACTTTTCAGGTTGCCTCCTGATGCTCAGAGAGCTTAAGTAACTTGCAGAGGGTCACAGAGCTTCTCTGCAATGGTGCAGGGATTTAAGCCTAGGTCTGCTTCAGGAACCCACTCGGTCCACATGGCCTCACAGTGCCTCTCTTTGTTGGTGGTGAACTTCACTATTATGTGTAAGAGTTTAGGCAAGTTACTAGCTTGAGAAATGCTAGAAAGAGGAAATAAAAATAGGAAGGTAGCAAGTCCATAATGCTCCTAGAAGGTGTAGAAAAAACAAACAAACCCCACTATTGTTTTTTTTTCTTGCTTCATCACTGAGATTGGATTAACTGGGTGACTCAGACATTTGTTTCCTCTCCCCTCTACTGATTTAAAATTGTCTTGAAACTAATTAGTCTTACCGGGAAGATCATTTTTGTGAACTGCCTCATAAAAGTTTGGAAACAAACTGATAATTAATATCATAAATAAAATATATCTCTATCCTCATGTGAAGAAAATAAATAAGGGCTCAGAGCCAGAAAAGTAACCGCAGGCTTCTCCCAGACGGATTTCCCAGACTATCCTGCGTAGTCAGTCACTCTGACACTAATGAAAGATAAGTGTTAAACTATCAGAGAGGCTCTTGATAGATTTCTGGTGGCTTTATAAAGGAAAAAAGTACATAAGGACAGCATTAAATTCTCCCAGGTGCATTACTTCTTTTAAAAATAGTCTAGTTTTTATTCCTTATATAAGGGGCAATTAACGGCATTTAACATAAAAAAAAATCTCATGTCTATATTGCAGTTACCAAATTCCTTCAGCAGCATTATTTTTGTTTAATTTGTGTCAATACCTGCCCAGGAAACCCTAGTAATTTCTTGATACAAAAATAAGGAGAGGTACGTTGCATGGCTAGTTGGCTTCAGAGCCCAGACAATCTCAGCCTTCTGGTGCTTTTCACATGAGGTTTGAGAAGTTTGCAGTCTTGGACATCTATGAAGGCACACATATGCCATGTGTCCTCTCAGGCAACTCCACACCTTACCTTTATGTGGGACTCTGCCTGAGACAATGCACAACTGAAGTCACAGAATGATGTCAAGTGACATCATCGCCCAAAACAGGTGACACCTCTTGTGTGTTTCTTATCATTAAAATTTTTAAAAATTGTTTAACTTCTGAATATCATCCCACTTATTAAGGTTTAATCATCACGGGAAAGAATAAATGGGGAGTGCACGTGGGGCTGGGCTCCATGATCTCTGTGTCACTTCCTGTCCCACAAGTTGACAAACGCGTCCTAAAGCTGGGCACACATCATCAAGCTGGGAGATGTCCTGAGGCGCCACCAAGGGCCTCTTCTAGTTGGTGCTGGATGCTAGATTTGAGTTTGCTGTGGCATTTAAAACAATTTGTTTTACAACAACATGTGCAAATATTTAGAAATTGACCACAAAAGGCAATGAAGACAAAGAGAAGATAGTACCTTCAAGGAAACGTCCCATCCAAACTGAGTACCTTCTCCCCGCAACAAAATTAAAAGCAGTTCCTGTTATATGATGACTTTCATAATGAATGAGTGTCTGTTTATGGGTATTAAATGATTTCTTGAACTATCACTTCAGTCAATCCAACAACTGTTTGGAAAATTTTTCTCTTCCACCAAATTGACCAATTATTGAACTCAATTCAATAAGTACAAGGGGGGATTGAACAGACCCAACTCAGATTGCTGCTGAATTTCTGTAATTTCTGGTAGTTTTAGATAAAGACTGTCCTCTTTCTTGTTTTTATTATATTCCTATACAATTTATAGATTACTTTCATTGCTTAAATTACTATCTTTCAACTGATCTACCATTTCCATCCAATTCTGTGTCAAAACCCTAGTTAGTAAAGAATATACATATTCTAACCTGTTCAGTAAAATCCCCGTCTCAACTTGACTGGGCACTGTAGCTCAGCTAATGTTACACAGACATCTGCAGGCTTCTGAGATTCAAGATTAAGTCTTACTACAAATTTAATTCAAATATCGACCCAAAATAGTTTCACTTAAAAGAAACCTAAACAAGAAAACACCATGACATTTTTACTCATTTTCTAAAGACACCCCACGCTTTAATTTTCATTATTAGTAATACCAGTAAGAAGGAAGAGGGAGAAAAATGAAAACCTGTTTCCACGGCCATGGAAATCACTGGAAAATACCTGGTTATTCCCGGAGGCGCTGCTGACAAGAAAACGTCCTCAGAGAGCTGTCATAGTGCACACACGAGTGGACTGGTTTTATACAGCTCTGCCCCTCCCACGAGCATTTTTTTCCCTCCCTCTCTTTCTAATCTGTATCCTTTGAGTGATTCAACATTTTACTCAGAAAGACATCACTATTATAAAAATGCTTGTTTGCTAAGGCTCTGTTCAGAGGATGACGTCATTCAGAAACTTAAGAATTTGGCAATACCTACACATGCCTGTTAAAATTAGCTGAAGTTTGTCAGCCCGTTTCAAGAGCCCCCTCTGTACCTGCGCCCAAGGACAGTGCCGAATTCTACAATTATCCTTCTATCATTGCACAGGGATTGCTCATGGACTCTTTGCAATATTTAAAGACAATAGAATCCTTTCTTTCTGAGTCTAGACAGCCCCCCAAGTGACCCTTTGGGCATGGAAAGGAAAAGAGAAACACTATTTTTCTTTCTTGGAGATTCTCTATTTTAAACTGTCTTAGATTTCTCGAAGTGGAATCTTCTAAATAATTCTGGGTTCCACCCAAATCTCCTGTCAGCAGCCTCACCCAAATAACTTTCTATTTGCCCAGTGTTTCCAACACAGATCTTATCTTTTATTATACAGAGAAAATCCACTCTGTACTTAACATTGACTTTTAACTCTAGGATCATGATGTTGAAAACCTGATTGAAAAAAATCACTAGGTTGGGGGTGCCTGGGTGGCTCAGTTAGTTAAGCATCCGGCTCTTGATTTCTGCTCAGGTGGTGATCTCAGGGTTGTGAGATGGAGCCCCAGTACATCAGGCTCTGCACTGAGCAGGGAGTCTGCTTAAGATTCTCTTTCTCCCTCTCCATCTGCCCCTCCCAACCCCTGTCATAAATGTCCGTGATCTCTCTCTTAAAAAAAAAATAATAAAAAAAGCAAAGTTTAGGGGGAAAAAGGTCACTAGGTGTTTAGATACAGGAAAGGAATTAAAGGACAAAGACATAAAAAATAGGCATGATGAGAGATAATTTGAGTCTAAACATGGTTATATTGTTTGAGCTAATTGACAAGGGCAAAACACTGAAGGTGGCTTCTCATCCATTTGCTCTACTTTCATGTATAGGAAATCCTCAAATGGAAGAGATAGTTAGAAGTAAAAGCACTGTATTTCTTCTCAGCTGCTGTGGCGAGCTCCCTGTCTGTGCTTGGAGAGCTGGGGTAACAACCTGAATGTCAGTGACACCAAGTCTGTGGGTTTGAGCCCTCTATGGGCTTCTTAGCTCACCCGTGGTTCACAGAGCTAGATCTACCCATACCTCATCTTGCTTTTGTGAGTCTCCCATCCAAAGGAGTGGGGGTGACTTAGCCCGAACCCCTCATTGTTATCAGAGGGACAATGGATAAGTGTATTCTTCAGAATCTGTGTCTGGCAGCCAAGTTATTTGATTTGCTTAATTGCTGAAAGACCTCAGGTCACATAAAAAAAAAAAAAAAGCAGGAATCCTACCCTCAACAATGATCTTTCAACTCCTAAGTTCCTCCATGACACCAAAGGGAACTCATAGGCAGCCACTGAGCTTTTTGCAAGTTTTAACATCCCCCGGCGCTCAGCCAGATCTGTCTCAGCGAGTGATCAGTAGATACCATTGCTGGTCCAGGGGTCCCCCTTTCCACACTCAGTCTCCTGGGGGGCCCCTCTGGCAATGTCTACAGGACTAATCTGTTCAACTGTTCTTGAACCACACATTGGCAGCTCAACAATCTATCGGGCCAATAGCAGATGTAGCTAGAAACCTAGCCACCCTTTGCTTTGCTCACTTTTTAGGCTCTACTGTTTCCATCTGATTGCTTTCATTCAATTATCCTTGCCAACAAGAATGCTGTCCTCCCTTCTCCCCACTGACCCAAATTTGTGAGGTTCTGCTCATACCCCACAGCTTCCATGACATCCAGCCTGATTTCTATAAATCTCAGTGAAGTCATGCTATGTAGAACTGCACCTCTTAGAGCTACAATATACAAGCGTATTATTAATTCACTAATTAATCATATGTATTATAGATATTTCATTTGAACGGGCTTCTATTCTCAAATAGGTTCTACACTTAATGCCCCTTCAGCAGCAAGAACAGTGCTGAGCATCAAGCTGGTACTTAACAAAATAACTTTTGAGAGAAATGCTAAGACTTTCTAGAAAGGCTCTTTAGTATGGTGAGCAAAGATATGGATCCTGGGAGACTCAAAAAGGTCGAATTTGAATTTTCTTTCTGCCACTTACTAGTTATATAATTTTGCACAAATTTCTTCCTCAACTTCTCCGAGCTTAAGTTTCTTAATGATGCTGGTACTGTCCGTTGCCTCTGCAAAAGCAATCCAGTGTCTGCCCTTCTTCTTTCTGATTTTGTTCAGGTATCAAGAGATTCCTTGTCTTGAGGAAGGAAGGCCTCATTGTTGGTTGGGGGGTAGTTATATAACCCAACCTTGGTCTGTAAGGTTTGGGAGAAGTCTGTTGGGGTATGTCTGGGGAAATTTTTCCTTCCTAATAGGATAGAGACATACAAAGAGAAACTCCCTGCCATACACCACCCGCTTCTACCCAGCTTTGAGCCTGGCTGTGTGAGGATGATAAAAACTCCCACCATACATCAGTCCAAGAGGAAGGCCAAGAGCTTTGCAGAGATGCCAAACCAGAGCCCTGACTTCAGAGCACTCCCAAGTCAATGCTGGAAACTACCTACCTCTAATTTTTGTTCTTATTTTTATTGTTACCTGAAATGACAAATAGTAAGCCTATATTACCTAAGCATTCCTGAACAACACAGACTTTTGTGAAGAGCAGATGAGATCATGACGGCCAAGTGCTTAGCATATTATCTTTCATACAGTAGGTGTTCCACAGGGTTTGCAAGCGAAATGGAGTGACCGTGGGTGGCCAGATTTGGAAGCTTTCTTCCCACTTAGATTAGAGAAATGTTATCAGATCAGTGTAAAAAAAAGAAGGTCACGCATCAAACTGTTAGAGGAAGCATAAAGGGCAATATATGATAAGAAGCCCATGAGTGGCACCAGGGGTGGGCCGTGTCACAGGGAAGAGGGGAAGGATAGATATATGTGTGTTAGAGGCCTCCAGGAGAGAATAAAGATAAATGAAAAAGTGGCAATGGAAAGGGGAAAGAACCAAAATGACAGGCCTGAGAAGCAAAGACCGTTGCATGGCTGCCTAGGATCTGCCTCCTGCAGTCAGTGTGGTAGGGAAGGGAGAGAGCGGAGAGCGGACAGCGCCTCACAGAGAGGACTTGACCCCAGAGCCAGCTGAGACCTAATCTCAAGACATCCAACGTGAACTCCAGACAAGAGAAGCTGCTTGTGAAAACTGTAAAGGGGAAGAAAAATCTGTAAAATTTAGCCGAGGAAGAACACAGCTGGTAGGACCGCTAGGAGGAGGAGACCGCTAGGCGAGAGCCCCATCGGAGAGGATGAGCAGAGCAGAGTGACCACATAGTAAGGCTCACCGTTGTGAGGTAAATAAGATCACGTTTCTCAGTAAACCTGAAACCGGGCTTGCAGCAGCTGTAGGTCAGATCACTTCGGCAGCAGCTGGGGATAATGAACTGGCAAGTCTCTCAACGGCTTGTCTTTTTCTAGGAAAATGGGTGAGACAATCATAAGTGGTAAAGATTGGTGAAAAAAAAAATCATAAGCCAATTGTAAGTAGTAAGGAAAATTATAATACCACTTACCATAAGGGGTGAGAAACATTATTTTTATATATGTACATATATGAATATATATGTTATATATGCAATATGACCCCAACCATATAAGTAAAATATGTGCAGAAATATGACCTGAAGGAAACGTGTTAAAATGTAAACAGTGATTGTGGTAACTTCATAGATGTCTGTCAACTCTTTTATTTTAAAAAAACTCCCCACATCTTTCACAGTAGGCATGCATTACTTTTAAAAGACCAGAAATACATGACCAAAGTATCTATATTGAGCTGTTTATTTTCTTCCCACTAGCACTACAGTGAAACATGTCTAAAGGAGAAAGAAGGTCAAAAATAAGAAAACTTGAAGAATAAAGTTCTAATATTCTAATCGGGAGACTATATGCACTGTGTTTCTTTCTGTGATGCACCTGTCCAGCTGTGAGGGAGCAGCCTGTGAGTGTGTTCACCATCGGGTGTTAGTCTCCCTGTACACAGTAAGCACCATGAGCTCCCTAAGCCCGAGACTGTCCCAAGGACGGAGATGGGCACTCGGCTCAAATTAAGGTGCTCCCTGAGTGTTTGCTGAATGACTTGTTCATGCTCAGCACATGGCAGTGTTATTTTGAAATGAACAACCACTGGTACTTTCCTAATTCCCCTCTCCATGGGAATTGCTTGTAGATGGGAAATACAGACATGTATCATCTCTCATGTCACCACTGAAATTATCCGAAGTGCAGTACAATTGTAGGTCAAAAGGAAAGTCCCATTTTGACATAAAATGTCATCTCATGATCTTATTTTACTAGTGACTTTCCATTAAATATATCAAAACCCTGTTTTTATAACAAAGATCATTCATATGAATTAGCCTTAGTGTTACAGTAGCACGGTTCATCCTAGAAATTTAAGTAGCTGTCACTGTGAGCACGAGTCAACGGATATGAAAGTGGCCACTTCTGTGGTGTGAATTTGGGGTCCTCTTGGCTAAGACATCATGCAGTATATGCTTCTTGAAATATCTTTACCAGAGAATAAACCTTCTCCTTCTATAATTAGCAAGAAAAGTCATCATGTTAATGGATCTGGGAGAAATAATACATGTTTCTAAATTCCTACAGAAAGGATTTTGACAGAGTAGGGAGACATGGTCAGGGAAGGAGTTTTGGGGTATCTGAAGAGGATAAGCCAAAGGACGAGATGGCTCTGGTTGAGAGTGTGCCCAGGTCATAGAAAGAGAAAATACCAGATTCCAGGGCAAAGAAAACCAAAGCTTGCCTATTTTAAGATACCGCCCTGGGCCAGCCAGGAGTCTGAGAAAGTTTGTACATGAAACAAGCTCTGTTAGGGAGAATAACATTTCAGTCAGAGTATTTATCTTGTTGCCAAGTGATAACACCAACATAGATGCCATGGCTGGTAGGCTGTGGGAACACGTGTCTGGTGTTCTGTGATTCAGCTACATGAAAAAACCAATAACCTTTCTAAAACCTGTCATGCCCAAAGCATCCAAGGAGAGATCACATTTGCAGAGCAGTCTCGGGACGCATCATGAATCACAAATTCACTCATCCTATATACCTGGTGAAACTCTGTGCTTAGGGTGATGCATTTCCTTCGAGGGTCTAATTATACAACGCTGGAGTCACGAAACCACAATTGCCCCATTGGCTGCCTGTTATCCTAGCGGATTATTTTTGGATAAGTGGATTATTTATATTCCTTAACAAACAAGTGTAAATTTAGCCTCTCTTTTGTCTAGCATGTTCCTAGTACATCTAGGCCGATACCTAATAAAAGTAACACATTTCGATGATAACTTTCATCAAATATACTTAGAAGGTTAAAAAAAAGACATAATCATAGAATGTATTCCCAATCCAGATGTCAATTACTTTTGTTTATCCTCTTTATGAATTTCGGTATCTTTTCTTCATTAAGAGTAGATAAGAGACCAGAGACCAGTTGACACTTACTACTAAAATACATTAATGATTCACACACAGATTTCAGATTTGGTCCCATCCAAAATGACTAGGGAATCCCTGGTTTCTAGGAAGGAACTGTCAAAAGAAAAGAGGATGAACTGGGGGACAGTGAGGTGTCTTATCACAGGGTGGGACTAGAACACCTCCATCACCTCCAAGTTAAGACAGCCTTATTTAGACTTAGGTCAAGGCGAGAAAGTTGAGGAAATGATTGCTCAGTTCTCGCTCTGTTAATCAGTCATCATTCACAGACCATGTGGACAGGAATATGGGAATGCAAATTGGATGCGTGGGTGACAGGAGCAGGAGGAGAGGAAAGCAGATAACAAAGAAAAGGCTCCTGTGACTCTGTCTCTAACCTCGACCTCTCCCTAGATCATGAGATGGCCAAATGCAGCCTCCTAGCAGACACCTGCCTTTGACCTCCCATGACCCACCATTCTTCACCTGTTTCTCTTCATCTGTTTCCCATCCATCTACCAGTCATCCAAACCAAAATTGAAGCAACATCCTTGATTCTTTCCTTTATACCCACTTTCACATCTATGATTTCACAAATCCCACTAGTTTTAGTTCTGAAATATATTTTGAGTTGATGTGCTCATCTTTTTTCTCTGAAACTATTTCTCTTTGGTCTCCGTCATCTCTGGCCTGATCTCCCTGTCTCTAGTGTCCTGTACCTTCAGCCATAAGCCTAATGTATTTATAATGTGATCTGACCTAGCTATGTCTCTTCTGAAAATATTTCAATGAGTCCCCAGTAAATAAAAGATAAAAATCCAAACTGGATTCACATGGATCCAGGATCATCCGTGATCTCTCCCCTACCTTCTTCTCCAATAACATTAATTTAAATATTATAAAATAAGTCTTTAATATCTGGTACATAATAGGTACTCAAATTTGTTAACATTAGTGCTCAGCTCTATAACTGCACTTAGAAAACAGTACTAAGTTCTTTTTTACATATTTATTTCCCTGGTAAAACTCTTAAGAACAGAGGGGAGGTGGGATTGGGAGAGGGGGAGCGGGCTATGGACATTGGGGAGGGGAGGCGAACCATAAGAGACTATGGACTCTGAAAAACAACCTGAGGGTTTTGAAGGGTCAGGGGTGGGAGGTTGGGGGAACAGGTGGTGGGTGATGGGGAGGGCACGTTTTGCATGGAGCACTGGGTGTTGTGCAAAAAGAATGAATACTGTTACGCTGAAAAATTAATAAAAAGGGGAAAAAAAAAAAAGAACAGAAGCTGTGTATCTCAGTTTTTATACCCACAATTTTTTGTATAATGTATGTTCCCTGGGAATGTCTCCTTAATGTTTTTTTAACTAAACTGGAAACAAACTTTTGTATCCTAATTTTGATCCTCCCTAGCACTACTGAGATATCCTCCAAGTATGGCCTTCCATCTCTTCCTCCTTTGCTATGAAGATAGAAAACTTTATCTTCTGGGACGGGGAGTAGTTAAGTGTGAGTCTCATGAACTAATATGAGATAAATGTCAAGATCCTGGGTATATGAGTGCTGAGAAATTCAGGGGCAGATGCTGAAATAGGATTCCATATCAAAGGAACAGAGATCTTGATCTTGGCTAGCTAGCTGTGTAGGCACAGAGGGGTCAGGCCTATAGCAGGGGAAAAAGAGAAGAAGAGGCTGGGGGGTGGCGCAGTTAAAAACACAAGAAAAGAAGTCTACTTTATTTGTCTCAATTTTCTAAATTTTTACATTGGACACTTGCCTACAAACAGAAATACATACATTTCAATGAAAAAAAAGTTGAAGAAGCTGCTAAACACCATGCTGCTAATAGGGTTGCAAGAATTGGCTCCAGGGAAAGAAATAATTTAAATGATTTATGTATTTGACACTGAAGTGAACAGGCTAATGAGATCATACAAAGATCAGAACATCTCATACTTCCATCAGGTTAGGACTTGTGGTTTTCTGTGTGTGTGTGACATTTCATTCTAGATACTTAATCTGTCCCTTTGGAATGCTTGTTTATCTGAAGTCTGGGTTGAAGGAATGGAAATCTCCAAAAGCATATTATTTTTCAGTGATTTTTAGCTCTTACCACCTTTCCTACACTTTCAATCATACTTCCTGGTCATTTCAATATTTGTACCCAATGCTTGTTGCCTTAATATGAAAGTGCTACTATCTCGTATCATACCCAGGCAGGGTGTAGTTCAGAGAACAAAAATTTAACTTTTCTACAGTAGCAAATTCTTAGAGTTCAGTGGCTCTTTGATTCATAAGAACTGGCTATGTACTGTATTAGTCTCTTGTTTCATTGGGTGATGCTAAGAAACCCAAATATGTGGAGGGATAAAGAATAAGGCCATACTATTTACTCAAGGAAAGTTCTAGACTTTTCCACAGCACTCAGGTGTGTATATCTTTGTGACCTACTCCTAGGGTTACAAATGTTTAACAACTCTTACTCCATAACAAGTTCCTGTTTGCCTGAACATGAGCACATAAAGCTTATTTCAAAATTTTTTCTGGAAAACTTCACCATCAAGGAGGAAACTTTGGTCATCACACTTTTTAAATGAAGAATCGTGACCTCTTAGCCTGACTCATATTGAAAATATGTTGCATGATTTTCTAATACAGCATCATAATCTTGAATTATAAGATCCTCATTCTTCTTTAATGTAGAAAGTTAAGCATATATCTTGCCTTATCAAAATTTCTGATATAGTGATGTAAAACACAATGATGCTCATGAATTCCATCAGCTTTGCATAATATTATAAAGAGAGATATAAAAAGAGCCACATATTCTATATGCAAGACTAAAATATTATTATAAATGAAATAATGTAGATAAAGTGTAATACAGAATGTCTAATAATAGTAATTGATATTATTATTATTATTATTTTTACTATTGAAGTCTTGTTGGTAATTATCTCCACTCAAGTGTTATACTGACATCTGATAATAACTGCGATCTTGGGTCGGTGATTTCATTTCTTTGGGCCTCCCTTCCTTTACATTATAGTGGTCTCATACAACTTATATGTCAATGCACATTATCTTATTTAATATTCTCAGTGATTGTTTAAGTAGGATAAATCATTGTCTTACATCTGAGAAAACAGTAGTCAAGTGATTTGTCTTGTGGTTAATACACGGTAAGGATTCATTTAAACCCAAATGTTTTAGGTTAATGCTTTTTCCATCCACAGACAATAACTTCCATGCTCTTTCCAGTTTCAAAATGTATAATTCTATTTTTCTGGGATTGTTTAAGGTGCTCTTAGGAACTCAAGGACAGAAACAATGTCATATTCACTCTTGACTTGCCCAGTGCCTAGTGATGTAATTAGCAAAAGCAAAGTCAATCAATGTGCTCAATCAATCAATGTGCTAAACTGGATCCTCCCTTGTCCACACTGGCGACAATAAGGCATCATCCAACGTTCCACCTTACTAACGGATGGCGTTGACTCCATGCTGGATGCCGTCAGAAAAGGGAGGAAGCGTAAATCCTTGATGGGTAGCTCAATAAATCTTATTTATAGGGAGGATAAAACTGTAAATGGTAAGGAAATAGCAATCAATCATTCTTGGGTGAGAGACAGGGGTGTTTGTTACTTTATGGGTGACATAGTGACCTTGCTTTTGTCCATACTTGAACGAAATCATGAAAGGCGCCATTTTGTCTCATTTTTTATGGTCTCAGAGTAACTTGTCTGACGTTGGTATTCCGTGACAAGGTTTATGTCTAGCAGGCAGCCAACATGACCTGGTTATGTCCGACTAGTTTCTGAGTGTCAGAGGCTGCTTTTTTTTTTTTCTTCTTCCTTTCTGACTGCCAAACAACACTCATTTCTGGAGGAACAGCTTCATGTGAATGGAAAGATTGTGTAATGTGCTGAAGATATTGCAAAAAAATAGCATCTCCTCCTTGTGGGTTCAACCTGACTTGTTTAATTCATTTCTTTTAAGGGAAAGGCCGATTCCCGATATTGCCATATTTTCTAGGTTGGTTGATTAAACTGGGAAAGGATGATTGTATTTAATACATCAGAATTTGGTCTGTGGTGTCATTTTTGTAACTTATCTTTAAAATTTTAATTAAAACTGTGCAGGCACAGAATTTTTCTTCTCAGATTTCTCACTCCTTTAAAGGAATTAGCTTTTACTCTTTTAGCTAATTTTTCTGGCATTTTCCTTCATGTCTGTCCTGAAACTGTTGAAAAAGTAGCGATGGATGTGTGGCCTTTTCAGCCACAAATGTGCACATTTCCCATCCTGCCATATTCTAATAGAGCAATGTCAAAATTTTAGTTAGACCAATATTCTCTGTTTCCATTATTATGACTATGTGCATGGAATTCATCCTAACTGGGCCGTATTCCATAATTTACTTTTTGCAGATTTTGTTTTCCTAATATTCTGAATTATCTCGTCTTTTTAAAATGTGTTTAGTTTCATATATACTTATGACTAGATCAACCACAAACCTCTCCTTGTTAGATAAATCTTATTTTAATTCATTTAAAATACATGAGGAAAAAAAAGCAGAAAGTATCACACTCCCAATTTCAAGCTATACTATAAAGCTGTAGTTATCAAAACTAACATAAAAACAAATGAATAGATTGATGGAACAGAGTCAAGAGCCCATAAATAAACCCAATAATATATGGCCAACCAATATTTGACAAAGAAGCCAAGAATACTCAATGGAGAAAAGACAGTCCCTTCAATAAATGGCACTAGAATAACTGGATATTCACAGGTAAAGGAATGAAATGATCCATAGCTTACACCACTCACAAAAATTAACTGGAAATGGATTAAAGCCTTAAATGGAAGGCCTAAAACCATGACACTCCTAGAAAGAAAACATAGTAACAAAACTCCTTGACAAGGGTCTTGATTTTTTTGGACATGACACCTATGAGCACAAGCAACAAAATAAACAAATTGGACTACATCAAACTAAAAAGCTTCTCTACAGCAAAAGAAACCATCAACAAAGTGGAAAGACAACCTACAGAATGGGAAAAAGAATTTTCAAACCATGTGTCTGATAAGGTTTAATATCCAAAATACATAAAGAACTAATGAAACTCAGTAGCAGAAAAACAAATAACGCAATTTCAAAATGGGCAAAATGCTCTGAATAGACATTTCTCCAAAGAAAGATGTATGAAAGATGTACAAAAGGCAGGTTTGAAAGATGCTCAACAGCACTGGTCCTTAGGGAGGTGCATGTTTCCCTCTCAGGCCTGCTACATGGCCACTAAAAGGCAAGAGGTAACAAATGTTGGTGAGGATGTGGAGAAGAGGGAGCCCTTGTACACTATTGGTGGGACTGTAAATTGGTGTAGCCACTATGGATAAGAGTATAGAGTTCCACAAAAAAATGAAAAAATAACCATATGATCCAGCAATTCCACTTCTGGGACTATATCTAAAGGTAATGAAAACACTAACTCAAAAAGACAGCTGCACCCTCTTGTTCATAGCAGCATTATTTGCAATAGCAAAGCCATGGAAACAACCTAAATGCCCATTGATGGATGAATGGATAAAGAAGTTGTGGTGTGTATATACAATGGACTGTTTAGTTAGCCATAAAAAGTGAGGAATGATAGGATCATTGCAATATGAAAGGACCGCAGGGAATTATGCCATGTGAAATAAGTCAGAAAAAGAGAAATAACATCTCTTCTCACTTATACATGGAATATTAAAAAAAGAAAGAACTCGTAAGAAAGGATATCAGACTTGGTTTTACCAGAGGTGAGGGGTGGGAAGAAGAGGAATTGGAAGAAGGTGGTCAAAAGGCATCAACTTCCAGTTTCAACAAATGAGTACTACTAGGTGTAATGTACAACATGATGACCAGAGCTAACACTGCCATTAAATAAAAAAGTTGGTTAGAGAGTGAAGCCAAAGAGTTCTACCACCCTAAAGAGAATTTTTTTTCCTTTCTTCTTTTCTTTTTATTGTATCTATATGAGAAGATGGATGTTAGCTGATCTCATTGTAATGACTTTACAATATTTACATCATACCATACACCTTAAACTTATAGAAATGTGTCATTTGTTTCCAATAAAACTGGAAAAAAAATAAATTCAAATGCTTGAGGTATCTAATCAATTTCACTTTTCTTAAAATAGTGACCCTCAGACCCTCTGACCTGGTACAGACCAAACAGCTGCTCTCAAGGTTCCTGAAAGTATGTCATCCTTCTGCGATGACCTAGAATCTGGGGATTTTTTTTCCATTTCTCTCCTGGATTAGATTCTCTTTTCCTATATCCTTCATCATCCTCCTCTCAGTTCACTAGCTCAATTTTGTGGAGCAATTGATCCATGAACAACTTGAGAAAAGAGATAATGGAGTAAAGCTTTTTAGATTTTGAACATCTGAAAATGCCTTTTCTCTCCCCTCTACTAAATTACTAGTTTGGTAATGTATAGGATTCCAGGCTAAAAAACATTTTCTCCAAAAATATTCTTGTAACTAGCCTTGCTATCAAAAACTCAAAGGTTGTTCTAACTTCTGATCTTTTGTATATGACCTTAACTTTGGTCTCAGGAAACTTAGAGAATTTCTGTGTCTCTAATGTCCTGAAATTTCATAATGGTGTGCTTTGGGATGGGTTTAATTTTACCCAATTTTATGGGTACTCAGGCTCTTTTAATCTGGAAGATTATGTTGCTCAGTCCTAAGAAATTTTCTGGAATTATTTATTTTTTTTTATATTTCTAATATTTAATTCATAGAAGCGAGTAGTGCCAGTAATTTCCATTTATTATGGATTTCCCCCAATTCCATTTTCTACCTTCTGATACCTACCTGAACTAAACAGTATTCTAAATTTTTATTCATCATTCCTTAGTTTTATTTGTATGTCCTTATCACAAAATCTGAGAAAATAATAGGTTGTTTATTTTTGCTTGCATATGAGCTTTATTAAAATCTGGCACCATCTTGCACATACTCTAGAGTGAGGTGTGAGGGTAGCAAACATGTCTGGTAAAGGGCCAGGCAGTAAATATTTTAGTCTTTGGGGGCCATATGGTCTCTATTACCATTACTCTGTTATTGTGGTGGGAAAACAGACATGAACAAATGGGTGTGGCTGTATTCAAATACAATTTTACTTGCAAAAGCATATGGTGGGCCATATGCCGTAGTATGCAACTCCAGCCCTAGGGAAAGTCTACATATGTACACAGACAATGCAAGAGTTTCTCTAGAGCATATACAAAACAGCGCCAAATTGTTTATAAAAATCCTACATATTCTATAGTCTTCTGCATCTTGGTTGTTCCATCCTACATTAGATTTCTCAAAGTCAGGTGGCTTCTAGGTATAGTTCATTTTTTCATTGTGAGTCTATTGAATACCAATGAATCCAAGGAACTAGAGAACCAGGAACTATGTATCCATTCTCCTATCAGTATATACTGAACTTGGTTCTAGTTTTTGTCTCCTGATGTGGTTTTCTAATACCTGTTCTCATCAGAACTATACAAAGACATCCTTAATACATACCTCTCCAGCACTCGATACTGTCAAATTTCTTGACTCCTGACTATTCGGCACAGATAAAATGGTGTGTCATAATTTGCACTTCCCTGATTGCCAAAGAAACTGAACATCCTTTCATAACACTGTGATGATATGGATTTCCTCTTCTGTGAATTCCTTATTTGAAATTTATTTTGGTCAGGGAAAGTTTGAGGAAGATGTTTTCTTTTTTCCTACTAACGTATTGGAGTTCTTTCTATATACTGTTGGTTACATATGATGCAAAAATACTCTGATTTGGCATCTTACAAATTTTAAGATGTCTTGATGCTGTTAAATAGATCTTTATTTTCTTATATGCTTAGCATTTTGTGTCATTTTAAGGAATTTTTTCTATCTCAGAGTCAGAAAAATACTCTCTTATAATAACTTCTAAAACTTTTGTTGCTATAGAAGACTAGGGCTCCTTGAAAAAATAATTGATTCTAGGTCTGAGGGAGGAAATATACAGGATGAGTCTGAACATCTTGTTATGCCAGAAAGCAAAGAGGCCATTAAAGACCACCAGGGTCATATCAAAAGGGCCCAGAAGCCAACACGAAAAAGCTCCCACAGACCAAAAATAAGGCAATTTGAACATGAAAAAAAATGATAATGGCAATGAATTTAAACATTTCAAATATATTAAAATGAGTTTAATGAAATTTAAACATTTCAAATATATTAAAATTCATAAGTTATACCTACTTAAAGGGAACAACACCAAAGAATACACTAATAAAACTATGGAATTTCATGGGAATTAGGACAAATTACTAATTTTCTTCAAAAATTATAATTCAAGGATAAAAAGAGAAATTTTTGATTGAAAGAGATTTTATATATATATATGACTTGTGTATCAGATGGTATGTATATATGATATGTATATCAGAAAATGAAATTTGTGGACTTATTTGAATTCTGATTTGAAATAATCAACCACAAAAGGAGAAAATTAGGTATCAAGTAGAGAAATTTAAAGAATGAGCTTTTTGATGATATGAAGAAATTATCAAATGTTTTAGTTATAATAAAAGATACTGTGTTGTGATTTTAAAGAGTCCTGACCTTCAGTGAATGTATGGAAATGTTTGTGGATAACAGAGGATGATGCTTAGAATTTGCTTCAAAGCCATCAAAGTTACTGGAGAAAAAACGTACAGGAATAGGTGTGCCAGGAAACCCTGGGTGATCATAACCAAAGATAGCTGATGAGTCTATGGAGGCTCATGAAGCTGGTATCTCTACTTTTGTATATATTTGAAATTTTGTGTAATTAAAAATAAAATAAAAATCAATCCCTTAATGCAATGAAAGACTACTTTCAATGCCTCCATGGTCCCATGTGAGTCAGCATGTACAAAGTGAACAGTCCGCTCGTTGAGGTCATGTTGTGTTACCTAGCCCAAAGGACCTAAGGCAAAGCCTGCTTGGTAACGGTCATGATCAGGTGCCATTCCAGGATATCAGGAGGCAGAGAGAAGGCAAGTGAGACACAGGAAAAAAGGACAGCTATTGCCCAGTTGGCCAGAGCTTGAAAACCCAGCCAGGGGCTCATGCATACAGCTCAGTCACCTCAGAGAAGCTGTACGGAAATAGAACACATCGGAACCTTCGAAGTGAAACAGAGAGGAATTCCTTTGTGCACTTATTCTATTCTCTTGTCTCTTTGGTCCAGGTTGTTCTGTGGAACATTAACTCTTTTAGCTTCTGGGCTGTTTCCCAGCCCCTCTGGACAGCTGCTGGGAGAAGCATCTCTAACATGGAAAATGCTCTGGGGTTCTTCTTTCATTTTAGATGTCTTTCTTAAATGCTTGTGGATACTCATCAGTCTACTGTATTTTTTTCTTTTCTTTTCTTTTTTTTAAAAGATTTTATTTATTTATTTGACAGACAGAGATCACAAGTAGGCAGAGAAGCAGGCAGAGAGAGAGGAGGAAGCAGATTCCCTGTTGAGCAGAGAGCCCGATGCGGGGCTTGATCCCAGGACCCTGGGATCACGACCCGAGCCAAAGGCAGAGGCCTTAACCCACTGAGCCACCCAGGCGCCCCTCTACTGTATTTTCGAATGGGGCATCTAAAAGCTAACTGAGAACTCTGCTTAGAAGGGAACCAGCGAGGAAGGGAGAAAAGTGTGGAAAGTAGGATGATCTAGCTGGGCGGTTTCTTTGGGAGATCCCCAGTATTATTATTTTGGATGCCCAGAGAAGACCATTTTGCTCTCTTAGCTGCAAGATAATGGGGCCCAGCGTGGCCTGTACAATTCAGAATTTAAACTTAAACTTATGCCTCTTTTTTCATTATGGCAGCCCTGATCTTAGCTATGTCTGGTGTACTACTATCTGAAGGCTACCATCTGTTTCACTGTCTGTGGAGAATCAACCTCCAGTCACCTGCCTTCATTCCTGGAGGGGTGGGGGCAGTATGCTGGATCGAAGGTCAAAGTGCATCTTCAACAGACGACCCCGATCGCCCCACTGGTCTGTTTCTGGCTCAAGCTTCTATTCTCATGCTGCTAAGTCTTCGGCCTTTAGAGACATTCTGCAGATACATGAAATGGATTATCAGCCTCCCCCTTTGCTCACTTTCTAGCACTCAATTTTCTTGGTTCTACCAAGCCAATTGCCACCCATAATAACGAGCCTACTTTTTTAGCCTCTGACAAGTATTGTTGCCATATTCTCTTCAATTCCCTTTCTCTTCCGAGCTTAATGATTGAAAGCAACAGCAGGCAAAATAACAAAACCACAATTTTCTCATGTGATTTTAGGAATGTTCTGAGGTTAAATGAGTGTGTGCAATCTGCGTCTTTAACCAGATGTCCCCCAAACGTGGTGGCAAGCAACCCTCCAGAGATAACATCCCTCTGCAGATGGTGTGAGTGGACTGACTGCATCATGACTCTGAAGGTAGGAATTTTCAGTGTTGCGGAAGAAACATTTTTGTACTATTGGGGGCCTTCTGGTAACCAACATATCTTACTCCATATCTTCTTCCCATGCGTGAGCTGTGTCGTGACTCCTAACTGATGCATATCTGAGTCAAGTGATTTACCTGGGGCAACTTTTCGATCTGCTTTTCAAGTCTAGATTGTGGGGTCAGCTCTATATCTTGCCTTATTTTATACTTTGCTTTTCTATGTCAGCACCCAAATCCTTCCTCCTGATCCTCTCCCCACTTCCCTGCAAGTCTGGCATGATAGGGTTCAGGAAAGCAAAGCAGGCACTGCCTTGCTCTCAGCTGGGAATGCATTCTCTTGCATGGTTTTAGCTGCTGGGCCAGAGGACCTTCAGACTAAGAATTTTCTATGCCCAGAATATTGCAGCTCTGATCACAATGCTTATTTCTGCCAGTTAAGGAGGTCAGTAAATCATTTTTTCTAACACTCTAGAGTCAAGTTTCTTGGAAGACAATATGCATACCTATCTCCTGGAGATCTTCTGAATATTCAGATTCTGATTAACTGGGTCTTTGATGATGCCTGAGATTCCACCATTCTAACAAGCTTCCTGTTGCTAGATCTCCATTAGACAAGATGCTGCTCTCTGAGACTACACTTGGGGTAGCCAAGTTCTGGGTGCTCTTTTCTTCTTTATGTCCTGCCTCTACCCTTTCCCACTGGTGGGTGTAGTAGACACTGCTGGTGCCTATCTACATGCTCAGCCCCGGCTTCTGTCTACTTGCTGCTAACGGCTTACATCTGGAACATTCAGAAAATGTCCAGTGGATGCCAAAGCCATGTCTCCAGTAATGAGATCTGGAAGTACCTGTGAGTTTTATATCTCCCATAAAAGACCCATAGCTAGTCTTTGACAGATGTGGGAATACAAAAGCCAGACTCCCGTGTGCTGAGCGTTATGTTCCAGAGCTCCCCAGGGGATCAGGCCAGGTCTAGGACTTGCCCTGAAATTCCACCCATGTTTGGCTTCTTTTCCTCTCTCATCTGGCCTCTTTTGAACTGTTTCTGGTTTCCCCTGGAGGGAAATCACTTCTCCAGGAATCCTAGGCTTATGGTTGTCTTCTGAGGAAACACAACCCAAAACAGGTGGCCTCCTCCGAGAGAGAGATTAATCACTGAAGAACTCCACGTGAAGAGATTGGGTGCTGCTGGGTCCCCATACCCAGCATGGCACCCGGCTACCATAGTAAGTGCTTCATCAGTTTTAGTTTGATGAAGTTAATTTATATATCTGGACCCACAAAATGGAGGCCCTACCCACTGGCCTGGCCCACATCACAAATCTAAACCAAACTCAGCCTGCACTAACAGGAAATGCCTATCAAGGAAATCGAACACAGGCCAATCACAACGCTGTCACTCGGCTTTAGCTAGCTCACTTTACCCTCGAAAAACAAAACCCACTGGCCTTATAAGAAAATCTCCAGTCTCCTAGCCGACCCCACCCTGTTTCCGCATCTCTTCTAATGTTCCATAAAACTCGGTTTGTCCCTCATTCCGGAATGGCCCTCCACTGCTTCTGATCCATGCTCTGCTTGCCTTGAATAAAGGGCATCGGAGTCTTTACTCAGTTTTTCTTGTATGGTTGAATCAAATTTCTCCATCAAATTTTTCAATAAAGTTGATTTAAAACCTTATCTGATTTTTGGATCACGTGGTCATGGGAGCACCTGAGCCCCTCCTCCTCCTACACAAATAACTGCCAAGGCAGAGTAGGCCCATTCATCCCCACACCCTTAAACCTCCCTGCTAGTACTGGGATCCCCAGAGGTATAGAAGGTTCCAGCAACAAACAGCCCCGGATCCCACTCTTTTCACATAGATCTGGACTGAAGACCTTGGTTGCTGGCAGGGCTGCCTGTGTCCCTCTTGCTCCACCCTTCACCCCCGCTCCAGGAAAGAACACTCAGATATCTAGTAAATTGCCACATCAACAGAGCTGCTGACCCAGCGCTCCTCCCCGATAATGCAGCTTTCTAATCATGAGGAAAGACAGGAAGATCACTCCACACGCAAACCCATTTCCTGCATATTCGTAATGGCAGCACATCACACAGCTGCTGGCTGGTGGGGCAACCCCGCCGTGCACGTATGCTTGCAACACGTTTGGAATGCAGGCCCGGAACATATGCACACGCAATCGAGCACAGTCATTCAGGATTTACATGGAGCATTCTGAAGAAAATGCTCACAAAACCTTATTTTTCATGATCCCCTTCAATTATGGCATAGCATCATAAGAAATAAAACAGAAAGTCAAAGTGTATCACGGCCCATAGGGACACAATGGGAAATAAGAGAATTACAGATGCAGCCGAGCATAGAAACATATGAACATGAAAAGGTAAAACGAGGGGCGCCTGGGTGGCTCAGTGGTTAAAGCCTCTGCCTTTGGCTCAGGTCATGATCCCAGAGTCCTGGGATGGAGCCCCGCATCAGGCTCTCTGCTCAGTGAGGAGCCTGTTTCTCCCTCTCTCTCTGCCTGCCTCTCTGCCTACTTGTGACCTTTCTCTCTGTCAAATAAATAAATAAGGGGTGCCTGGGTGGCTCAGTGGTTTAGGCCTCTGCCTTCGGCTCAGGTCATGATTTCAGGGTCCTGGGATCGAGCCCCGCATCGGGCTCTCTGCTCAGCGGGAGGCCTGCTTCCTCCTCTCTCTCTGCCTGCCTCTCTGCCTGCTTGTGATCTCTGTCTACCAAATAAATAAATAAAACCTTAAAAAAAAATAAATAAATAAATAAAATATATATAAAAAAAAAAAGGTAAAACGAATGTTTTGCTCAAATAACAATTTCCAACTCTGAGGAGAAGTTTGCAGTGTCTCTTTCTGGCTTCCAAAGGAGTGACATCAGCGACTGAGGAGGTTTGTCTCACATATTCTCCCATCTACCAGGGTCCCATCTACCAGGGTGGAAGGGAGTCTTTCTGCCTTACAGTTTACATTGCTATTTGCTCCCGCTGGTTCTTCACACAGTTTTCTCTTGTTTTATGCTTTTCTGTAGCCTTGGCCCACTTAGTTCATTCCTAATTATTCCTTCACGGTTTTACAAGAGAGTGAAACCTCATTAGTGTGGAAACAAAACCTGACACTTTTCCTTGCTCCTCCTGAGATCATTAATAAATCACCAGATCTGGTGATGGTCTCTCACAGAATAAAACCCTCAATAAACCTGGACCCCTTAAGAGAAACGAGTGTCCTTCCGAACTTCGCCGTATTGACATCTGAAACCATGTCACGACCCTTGCAAAAAGGACAGAGGTGTAGGAAGCTTATCTCCTCACCATGAATGGATTCACGTAAATTCGGAAACCATGGTAATTTTGCACCTTATTTCCTTACGGAGCCTAAAGCTAACTTTTTCTCTCCCTTTCTGAATGTTTGTGTCTCTGGGTCTTTCTCTGATGCCCATTCCCCGAGGTTCTGCCCAGATAAAGCCCATCTAAGTTCAACACTTACCACCAGAAACATGGGCCCCCAGTGCCCCCTGTCCTGACAGGGCAGCGACCAGAAATCATCAAGCAATTGCCTCCTTTGCTTTCATTTCCTGGGAGACCATTAAAGGGTTTCCGGCTGGGAACCCAGAGCACCTCCTGCAAAGTCCCCTTGCCTTTCTTCCCAGCCCCACCTCCATACGGCCCAAGCACCCCTCTGCTGTCCATCATTCATCCAGAACCCCTCGCTGGACGAGTCATTGTCCTCTCTCCTCACCTCCTTTTTATCGGCCCTAAAGGACTATATTGGTTCATTTACCCTCTGGCCTCTTTTCATTTCCTCTTTGTTAGAGCATGACTCAGCCTCTCCTGCCTGGAAGTGAATCCATGAAGCAGGAGAGCTCCCCACCTAACAGAAGCAGCGAGAATAGAGGGAAGCAGGGGTGGGGGAGGGAGTTCTGAAGATTCCCTCATTAACAATTTACTATTTTAACTATTTATTATTAACGTAATATTCTATTTATTATTTAATGTATGCATTTAAGTCAATAAATGGTTAAACATTTTTAATTCCATTTAAAATGAGGATTTACAATATGTTCATTGCAGAGTGTTTTATTACTGTCATAAAACTCATCTGTGGGCACAAACATCTGCGCAGAGTGATTGCCACTCCCTGGCCCCCACCACACCCCGCCCCACCCAGCTGCTCCTGACTTGTGTGAACATGTGTATTCCTTCCTGACTCCCCGTTTCTTTTTTTTTTTAAGATTTTATTTATTTATTTGACAGACAGAGATCACAAGTAGGCAGAGAGGCAGGCAGAGAGAGAGGGGGAAGCAGGCTCCCCCCCAAGCAGAGAGCCCCATGCGGAGCTCGATCCCAGGACCCCGAGACCATGACCTGAGTCGAAGGCAGAGGCCTAGCCCACTGAGCTACCCAGGCATGCTTGATTCCCAGTTTCTTTTTCCATATTCCACTTTTCATAATTGATTTGGCCTCCTTGGGTTTTGGCAATTCTTAAATTTCCCTTTTTGCTTTTTTTGAGGGGGGGGTAAAAAGTTCCACATCCGACTTTGTGTCCTTCTTGTTCTTTGTTCTGATACAACCATTTCCTGGGTTGTGAACTTCCCCTAACCTCTCACCACGCACCTGCTTCCTTCCCCCCAAATTCAAACAGGTAGTGGTTTTACTTGCCTGTCTGCTCCTCTCGGCTGTGATTTTACAGGGTATCATTTTGATCCTTGCTTCGAGTAAAGCAAGCATTCAGTGCATATTGAGTGAATTTAATTCCACTGAACTCTTTCTTGCGGGGCTCAGTCAGGCTTCCCAGAAAACCCGTCCTCCCCTTCCTTCCCGCCCCCATTCCAGCCCCTTCTCTGTGAGCCTTCCAGGGAACCCTCCTCTCCCTCCATCCCCCTTCACCCCACAACCCTCTTCCATAGATGCCGATGCCCGGCTGTCGTAACCACCTTCTTCGTGCTTCCCCCCATTTTCATACTTATATACAGATGTATTTTTTTCCAATGAGAAGGGAACAAGCTTTGATTTAATTCCTAACAATGACAACAATACCTCAGCAATAAACAACTGCTGTATAATGGTGGTGGTTGGGTAGCAACCAGGTGTATCCTCAGCATGAAGCAATTTGCATGTAATCTGATTTAATTTCTACAGGACATGTAATCTGATTTAAGTTATACAGTACCCAATGCATTAGTACTACTGTTACTCCAGTTCAGAGGAGAAAACCGAAGTTTAGAAAACATTAAAGCTGTGCAGATAGTCGGGGTCAGAGCTGAACTCTAATTCGCCCTGAGGACAGAGTTAAAGATGTTCAGATGCCTGGATGTGGGCTTTGAGGTGGTGGGTGTTAGAAGACACCCCCGCTGGAGGGGTAGAGCCCAAGATCAGCAGGCAAGGCGCCTCCAGGGCCAAGAGAGCAAGCCCGCTGCTTGCCACCCTCTCTGGTTTCCCGCCGCTCTCCTCCCTGGACTCTACCACCTGTAGTTAAGTCTCATTACACAGTTTCAGCCTTGTCCTGCTGAGTTTCAGCGTATTAAAAGGTAGATGATGCTTGGCAACCAGGAATTATCTCATATCAGCCCACATTTATTGTTTTTATTAAAAACGAAGGGTATCTCCATACTTAATCCTCTCAGAGCTCTTCTCGGTTTTCTGGACTGGATTATCTGGTTATGTTCCCTCCCTTAAAGCCTTAAAATATTCTATTATTTTCTCTTGTGGTATTCATTATATTGTTCTTAGCATTAGACTTGGGTTCTCCCCCGCCATTGGATTACTCGATGTGCTAACAGGGACCACATTCTCCTGCTCTTTAATTTCCTGCAGTCACTCATTGCTTCAACTGATGTCAATAAAACAATGTTTGCATAAGGCGGGGTTCCCCAGACTTGGCACTACTAACATTTGGGGCTGGATAATTCTTTGTTGTAGGGCGGTCCTGAATTCTAAGATGTTTAGCAGTATTTCTGGCTTCCGCTCACCAGAAAGCCTCCCCCGTACCCCCAAAGAGACAAAAATGTCTCCAGATGTCGCTAAATATTACCTGAGAGACAAAACCACTCCTGGCTGAGAACCACAGATAAAGAAGATCACAGCACTCGAGTGCTTTTATATAGAAGACAGCTGTAAAATGTTGAAAGAAAAGAGTGATCAATAAAATCTGGCTTAAGTCAGTGGAATCATGTATTTTGGCCATTTATTTCTTATGACTATGTAGAGAATCTAGGACTTCACCTTCCCTATTTTGGCAATTTGAAAAAAGTTCTCTAGCACTTATGTAGTATACTTACTGAACGTTAGGCATTTAACTTGCAGTGACTCATTTAATATCCCACAAAATGCAACAGAATATGAATAACAGGACTTAGGGAAGGTCCTGTTTTCGTATATGTTCTCCACTGAACATGTACGAAAACACACCAGCAGTATAGTAATAAAAAACAGCAAAACACTTAAACCTGTGGGCTATAGAGGTAGAGAGTGGATTCCAAGACTGGTTCCACCACTGACTAGCTGTGTGACTAGTTACTTAAACTAAGTGCAAGTTACTTAATCTTGTTGAGCTTCAATCTACTCACCTGTGAAGATGAGTTTAATTATATGTCTCCTTATAGGGTTTTGTGAAGATTAAATGAAATAATGCATACAAAGTGCTTAGAACATTACCAAGCCTTAGTACTCATAGATACAGCATCTACAAATAGAAGAAGCACATCAATTGCGAGTTCCCTAATTGGAAGATGTATCTAATTTCAAGGCATTAAAACACATATTTATCATTTCTCTGAGAACTATCGAGGTTCAGTATCTTTTCATGTGTCTATTGGCCACTTAACATATTTTCTTTTGTGATATATCTGTTATTTTTAAAAAATTGAGTGTTTGTCTTTGAGCGCATTATTATTTTGATATTATTTTATTATTTTATTGCCATATTATTTATCTGATATATGCGTACAAATTTTTCTCACCATCTGTGACTTGCCCTTTTGTTTCATAACAGCTTCTTTCAAAGAGCAAATGTTTTTAACTCTGATAAAGTCCAGCTATCTTTCTTAATTTATTACCTGTTCACTTGGTATTCTAAGAAAATGCTGTCTAACCTAAGGTCAACAACATTTTTCTCTCATCTTTTCCTCTAGAAGTTTTAATGTTCACATTAAGGACTAGGATCTGCCTCAAGTTAAACAAGATGCATTCTTTCCATACAATAGAATGTTACTCAGCAATAGAATGGAATGAATGACTGACCTACACAATTTTAGATGAATCTGAAAATCATTACGTAGAGTATAAGAAGCCAGACACAAAAGATTGGATGCCGTATCATTCCACTTATAAAGAAGTCTAGAAAATTCAGATGCATCTAGAGCAATAGAAAGCAGATTAGTAGTTGTCTAAAAATGGGGATAGAGACAGGATGGATTGCAGAAAGACTTGAGGAAATATTAGGGATTGATGGAAACATTTGGTATCTTGATTATGCTAAAGTATACACAGTACATAAACTAATCAAATGGTTCCTTTTAAATATGTGCACCTGATTTTTCTTTTTTCCTTTTTTAAAGTTTTTAATTGAATTCCAGTTAGTTAACATACAGTGTAATATTACTTCCAGGTATACAATATAGTGATTCAACACTTCCATACAACACAAAATATTTATCACAAGTATTTCTTAACTGGATTATTCATTTTAGGGATGTTGAGTTTTATAATTTCTTTATAGATTTTGGATACTATTATCAGGTATGTCATTTGCAAATATCTTCTCCCGTCTCATAGGCTGCCTTTTAGTTTTGTTGATCGTTTCCTTCACTTTTTATCTTGATGACGTCCCAACAGCTTATTTTGGCTTTTGTTTCCCTTACTTCAGGAGACACACCTAGAAAGTTTCTGTGACCAACATCAAAGAGGTCACTGCTTGTGTTCCTCTCTAGGATTTTTATGGTTTCATGATTCCTATTTAGATCTGTAATCCATTTTGAATTTACTCTTGTGTATAGTGTAAGGAAGTGGTCCAGTTTCATTCTTCTGCATATTGCTGCCCAGTTTTCCCAACACCATTTGTTGAAGAGAATGTCCTTTTCCCATTGGATATTCTTTCTGGCTTTACTGAAGATTTATTGACCACATAATTGTGGGATCACTTCTGGGTTTTCTATTCTGCTCCATTGGTGTGTCTATTTTTCTGACAGTACCATACTATTTTCATCACTACAGCTTTGTAATATAACTTGAAGTTCAGAACTGTGATGCCTCCAGCTTTACTTTTCTTTTTCAAGATTGCTTTGGCTATTTAGAGTCTTTTATGGTTTGCCATACAAATTTCAAGATTGTTTGTTCTAGCTCTGTGAAAAATGCTATTGGCATTTTGATAGACATTGCATCAAATACGTAGATTGTTTTGGGTAGTATAGACATTTTAAGAATAGTTGTTCTTCAAACAATCCAATCAAGAAATGGGCAGAGGACATGAACAGACATTTCTGCAAAGAAGACATCCAGATGGCCAACAGACACATGAAAAAGTGCTCCACATCACTCGGCATCAGGGAAATACAAATCAAAACCACAATGAGATATCACCTCACACCAGTCAGAATGGCTAAAATTAACAAGTCAGGAAATGACAGATGCTGGCGAGGATGCGGAGAAAGGGGAACCCTCCTCCACTATTGGTGGGAATGCAAGCTGGTGCAACCACTCTGGAAAACAGCATGGAGGTTCCTCAAAATGTTGAAAATAGAACTACCCTATGATCCAGCAATTGCACTACTGGGTATTTACCCTAAAGATACAAACATAGTGATCCAAAGGGGCACGTGTACCCGAATGTTTATAGCAGCAATGTCCACAATAGCCAAACTATGGAAAGAACCTAGATGTCCATCAACAGATGAATGGATAAAGAAGATGTGGTGTATATACACAATGGAATACTATGCAGCCATCAAAAGAAATGAAATCCATTTGCCATTTGCAGCAACATGGATGGAACTAGAGGGTATCATGCTTGGTAAAATAAGTCAATCGGAGAAAGACAACTATCATATGATCTCCCTGATATGAGGACGTGGAGATGCAACAAGGGGGGTTAGGGGGATAGGAGAAGAATAAATGAAACAAGATGGGATTGGGAGGGAGACAAACCATAAATGACTCTTAATCTCACAAAACAAACTGGGGGTTGCTGGGGGGAGGTGGGGTTGGGAGGGGGGAGGGGGTTATGGACATTGGGGAGGGTATGTGCTATCGCGAGTGCTGTGAATTGTGTAAACCTGATGATTCACAGACCTGTACCCCTGGGGATAAAAATACATTATATGTTTATAAAAAAAAAAAAAAGGATGAATACCCAACTTTTGTAGCAACATGGATGGGACTGGAAGTGATTATGCTGAGTGAAATAAGTCAAGCAGAGAGAGTCAAGTATCATATGGTTTCACTTATTTGTGGAGCATAACAAATGACATGGAGGACATTGGGAGATGGAGAGGAGAAGGAAGTTGAGGGACATTGGAAGGGGAGGCGAACCATAAGAGACTACGGACTCTGAAAAACAACCTGAGGGTTTTGAAGGGGCGGGGGTGGGAGGTTGTAGGAACCAGGTGGTGGGTAATAGGGAGGGCACCTATTGCATGGAGCACTGGGTGTTGTGCAAAAACAATGAATACTGTTATGCTGAAAAAATAAATAAATTAAAAAAAAAGAATAGTTGTTCTTCCAATCCATGAGTATGGAATGTCTAAAGGAGTTCATGACCACTAAACCAGCCCTGCAAGAAATAGTAAAGGGGACACTTTGAAAGGAAAGGAAAGATGAAAAGTGACAAAGACAAGAATGGATCAGAGACAATGACAAAACAAGAAATAAAATGGCAATAAATCTATCAATAATTACTCTGAATGTAAATGGACCAAATGCTCCACTCAAAGGACATAAAGTGTCAGAATGGACTAAAAAAAAAAAAAAAAAAAAAAAAAAACAAGACCCATCTATACTCTGCCTACAGGAGATTCTTTTTATACCAAAGACACTTGCAGATTGGAAGTGAGGGGATGGAGAAACATTTATCATGCAAATAGATGTCAAAAGAAAGCCAGAATAGTGATACATACATCAGAAAAACTACACTTTAAAACAAAGACTATAATGAGATAAAGAAAGGCACTATATCATTATAAAGGGGACAATCCAACAAGAAGATCTAACAGTTGTAAATATCTATGCACCCAACAAGGGAGCACCCAAATATGTAAAACAATTAATAACAAACACAAAAGAACTATGTGATAATAATATTATAATAGTAGGGGACTTCAACACCCCACTAATAGCAATGGACAGATTATCTAAACAGAAAATAAACAAAGAAACAATGGCTCTGAATGACACACTGGACCAGATGGACTGAATGTATATACTCAGAACATTCCATCCTAAAACGGCCTAGAATACATATTGTTTTCAAGAGCACATGGGACGGTCTCCAGAATAGATCACATATTAGGACACAAATCAGGCCTTAACAAAGAAAAAAGACTGAAATTATACCATGCATCTTTTCTGACCATAACATTATAAAACTTAAAGTGAAGAAAAAATTTCTACAGAGCTCAAAAATAAGGAGGTTAAACAATATACTATTGAGCAATGAATGGGTTAACCAAGAAATCAAAGAAGAAATTTTAAAAATATTTGAAAAAAAATGAAAATGAAAACACAATGGTCTGTTTGGGATGCAGCAAAAGCAGTCCAAAGAGGGAAGTACATAGTAATGCAGGTCTCCCTTTAAAAGCAAGAAAAATCTCAAATAAAAAAAACTAATCTTACACCTGAAGGAGCTAGAAAACAAACAACAAATAAAACCAGCAGAAGGAAGGAAATAATAAAGATCAGGGCAGAAATAAATGATATGGAATCTAATAAAACAACAGAACACATCAATGAAACCAGAAACTGGTTCTTTGAAAAAAATCATAAGATTGATAAACTTCTAGCCAGACTTATTAAGAAGAAGAGAGATAGGACCTAAAAAAAATACAATCGCAAGTGAGAGAGGAGAAACAACAACCAACACCACAGAGACACACACAAAAAAAAAATTATGAGAACATATGGAAAACTATATGTCAACAAACTGGACAACCTGGAAGAAATGGATAAATTCCTAGATATATATAAACTACTAAAACTGAAACAGGAAGAAATAGAAAACTCGAACACACCCCTAACCAGCAAAGATACTGAAGCAGTAACCAAAACACTCCTAACAAACAAGAGTCCAGTGCCAGCTGGCTTCACAGACAAATTCTACCAAACATAGAAAGAAGAGTTAGCACCCATTCCTCTCAAACCATTGCAAAAAAATAGAGAAGGAACGAAAACTTACAAAATCATTCTGCAAGTCCAGCATTACCCTGACATCAAAACTAGATAAAGACTCCACTAAAAAAAGAGAAGGACAGGCCAATATCCCTGATGAACCAGGATGCAAAAATTCTCAGTAAAATATGAGCAAACCAAGTCCAACAAGACATTTTTTAAAAAACTACTCACCACAATCAAGTGGGATTTATTCCTGGGTTGCAAGTATGGTTCAGTATTCATCAATCAGCAACATGATACGCCACGTTAATAAAAGAGAGGATGAGAACCATATGACCATTTCAATAGATGCAGAAAAAGCATTTGACAAAGTACAACAACAGTTCATGATAAAAACCGTCAACAAAGTAGGTTTAGAGGAAACATACCACCACATAATAAAGGCTATCTGTGAAAAACCCACAGATAATATCATCCTCAACGGGAAAAAACCTGAGAGCTTTCCTCCACAGTCTGGAACAAGACAGAGAGTCCTCTCTCACCGCTGTTATTCAACATATTACTGGAAGTCTTAGTCACAGCAATCAGATAACAAAAAGAAATAACAGCCATCCAAATTGGCAAGGAAGAAGTCCGACTTTCACTATTTGCAGACGACATGATACTGTCGTATCAGAAAACCTGAGAGACTCCACCGAAAAAATTCTAGAACTGGTTCACAAATTCAGTAAATTTGCAGGATACAAAGTCAACATACAGAAATCTGTTGCATTTCTATACACCATTAATGAAACAGCAGAAAGAGAATAGATCCGATTTACAGTTACACTAAAACCCATAAGATACCTAGAAGTAAAACCTAACCAAAGAAGTAAAAGACCTGTACTCTGAAAACCATAAAACACTGATGAAAGAAACTGAAGATGGCACAAAGAAATGGAAAGACATTCCATGCTCAGGGACTGGAAGAAAATATTACTAAAATGCAGCTTATTGTACATAACATGCCAATAAAGCTGTAAACAATACACACTTGAGATCAGGGAGATATGAAATTTTTCTCATTAGTTAATGCAGAGTTAAGATCCCTCACACCATGCCAACTCCAGCATCTGTGTCACTCCTCAACAACCTTAATGCTCTGTAACAGTAGCTGACATTGGCTCTTGAGGGTTTAAGTTCCTCACCTGTCCTCCAGAGGTCAGTCTTATTCCAGAAAAATAATTCAAACTGTAACACCAGCTCACCTTGACTGTGGAAAATAACCTTAAGATGTGTTGGAGGAAGTGTGTGTGAGTGTGTGTGTGTGTGTGTGTGTGAGTGTGTGTGTGTGTGTGTGTGTGTTTAATTTCACATCAAATAAAAAAACTGGTGTGTTTTAGTATGACAGCTTCTGGCCCTTCCACTCTCCAAAAAAGCATTCCCCTAGAGCGAGTATGGTGACAGTTGACACTCAATGCGAGGAGAACCTTTAGAGAAGCTGAAGAGGTATCTTAAATTAAGAACTCCTGGTTCCATGCAAATGTTAAGTCAGAAGTACTTGGGAGAAAACAAGCACACCTAGCTGTTCAGGTTATTTTCTGTCAGAAGGGATGTTGGAACGAGCATTCCTTGAGGGTCTACTGTGTATCTGCAACAGTACTGGGTACCTTTGTCCATGTCATCATATTAACCCAACACTCTGACGCTGGCTCTCTAGTCTTCGTAGCTTCTATTGTCACTGAGGAAGCAGAGGGCCAGAGAAGGCGACGTAAGTCTCCAAATCCCCATGCAGTGGAGCCTGGCTTCAGTCTCCAATCTTTCTACCTTCAAAACTTAATTGATGGGGCACCTGGGTGGCTCAGTGTGGTTAAGCATCTGCCTTGGGCTCAGGTCATGATCCCAGGGTCCGAGGATCAAGCCCCATATCGGGCTCCCTGCTTGGCCGGGAGCCTGTATCACCCTCTCCCTATGACTGCTGCTCTCCCTGTTTGTGTTTTCTCTGTCAAATAAATAAATAGAACATTTTTAAAAAATTAATGATTACCACTGCAAAATATTATATTTTTATTTTAACAAATCTTCTTAGGCCTTAACCCAAAGATATAGTTCATTAATACAAACAATTTAGGCCATGGCTGATGTTTTGGCATTTCCCACTAAAGGGCAAACAGGGTCACTGGATATGTTATTGAGTGACTCTATCAAAGGCAGTGATGAGAAGTTATTTGAATTTGTAGATGACAAGAATCTAATAGGAAAAGTTTGGAAAACACATTCAGTATATATATCAAATCCACAAATATAAAATTAAATAGGGATAGATTAAAAAAAAAAACACCTTGCAGAGATTTGCAAGAATAATACAGAGGGAGGATGTAAGCATTTGAAAATGGGGCAATATTTTTGAGGGTAGAGGTCCATGATTCCCACATCCTGTAGGAGACTGATGGTCCAGACTAGAAAGGGAGTTACCCATGACCCCCAATCAGGCTGTTTGGAGGCAACAGGAAAAAGGGTAATTCAAAGAAAAAGTTCTCTGATTCCCCTCCCACAGAGATTAGAACACCCAGGACAGGTGAGGGAATTTGGAACCCACTGAGACCCTGATCAACCAGTTGACATCCATATCAACACAGAGGGCCTGTCTATGAAGAATGACATCCTGGGGCTCCAGACAGTTAGAGCCATTTTAAGTTAAAGCACCCAGCTCTTGGTTTTTGGCTCAGGTATGATCTCAGGGTCGTGAGATCAAGTCCTGCATTGGGCTCTGCTCTAAGCACATACTCTGCTTCAATTTCTCTTTCCTTCCCCCTTCCCCCCACCACTTGATATCTCTCTCTCTCTCTCTCTCTCAAATAAATAAATAAATAAAATTTTTTTAAAATGACATCTCAGGGCCCTAGAATGCTCATTTCTTAGTTCCTCATGGAGCCAAGATGATGCTAAATTGCTGATTTAGCATCTGGTAGGGACACAGGAATGTGAAAATGATACATGTATTCCATATAGCTTGGGATGGTAATGCTCAGGAAATCTGGTCGTATTGTCTAATTCTTCCCAGGTTAATCTGCAGATAGTGAATTCTAGTCAAGAAGGGCCCCTTCATGGGTCCATCAAGCTTCTAAAATCCCAATTCCTAAGTTGAGGGCTTTGCCCTGAATGATCTCAATCTCTTTATTCTTTTTTTTTAATCCCCAATCTTGGCAGTACTTCCATTCTTTCTCTGAGGCAAAGATGGTATTGTGGTTCACTAGAAACTTAGGAACAGTAGGGACCCTCAGCAATGTCTGGAGACATTTGTGATTGTCAGAACTTGGGAAGAAGTAGTGCTATTCCTATCTAGTTGGGAGAGACAATGGATGCCACTAAATCTGTCTCTCAGTGTGAAGGACAGTTGACCACACCGAAGACACATCTGGCAGAAAATGCCATTAATGTTGAGGGTGAGAAGACCTGAGGCAGACCAGGCAACCCCTTCATGGAGAACCACTTGAGGAACTACAGGAGCAGCAAAGAGAACACTAGAGGTCAGTAAGAACTCGGGGAACATCACTTCTTAGGTAATCTTCATCCAGTTCAAAAGAATTCCAAACGTTTCTAAAACAATTTCTGTATGTATTATAAGAAGTAAATCTATTGATGTTTCTGAGAAGCAGGTCTTTCACTGTGGGAAACTGATTCACAAATAGGCAACTGAGTAAGGCAAGGACAAACCCTGCAGGGCTGGATTTGACGCATGGCTACTGGCGTAAACACACGGACTTATATATCATAGCATATATCACAACATATTGTACATCATGTCAATTTTCTATCTCTGCCTACCAAAATGGCTTAGAAATGAAGATACCCATAAAGCAAGGAGTATCCCAGCACTCAAATTTAGTTTTCTAAATACCATTCTTTGCTAAAAGGAATTAGAGCTTCTCAAAGAACTGACTGATTTCAGGACTGTGACAGGTAAAGTGCAGGTTAATTCTGGGATATCTTGTTAGACCCAAGAGCAAGAAAGTGCTCAAAGCAGGATGAAGGCATGTCAGAATACAGGTGTCTGCCTTGAGGGGGTTTCCAGTGACCAGATTTAGGGCAATTTTTGCATGATATAGAATAACAAGCTAATGGATATAATATATTTTTTAAAGATTTTATTTATTTATTTGACAGAGAGAAATCACAAGAGAGGTAGGCAGAGAGAGAGGAAGGGAAGCAGCTCTCCGCTGAGCACAGAGCCCGATGTGGGACTCGATCCCAGGACACTGAGATCATGACCTGAGCTGAAGGCAGTGGCTTAACCCACTGAGCCACCCAGGCGCCCCTGGATATAATATTTTAAGCTAATTTAAACAAGGTACAAATTAATGAGAGAGAAGATGTTATTTATGGAAGTATGCTAGCTAAACTCCAGCAAGAATCATAAAAGTACATTAAAACCACTAGACAACATGGGGTGCCTGGGTGGTTCAGTGGTTTAAGCCTCTGCCTTCGGCTCAGGTCATGATCTCAGGGTCCTGGGATCGAGCCCTGCATCGGGCTCTCTGCTCAGTGGGGAGCCTGTTTCTCCCTCTCTCTCTGCCTGCTTCTCTGCCTACTTGTGACCTCTCTCTCTCCGTCAAATAAATAAATAAAATATTAAAAAAAAGAACCACGAGACAACATGAAATGTTGTAGAGAAGAGCGTATTTATTGTCTCAGAGGATCACCTCCCACACATATATAATTTTTTTCCAGATTGTAGGGTAGATTAAGAGCAGTTGATGTTCCACAAAGATGATCATCATGTTCAGTTGCTTTGCCATCTGGATGGGTTCGAGAAGCACTAATACAAAGGTAGAGCTTTGTACACCAGCACTTCTTAGCCTAGGACCCACGCACAACCTAAAGAGGTCTGGGAGATTGTGTGAAGCGTTTTGTATGAATGTGCATGGGTCATTTTATTAGTAAAAGTCAATAGCTTTTAACAAATTCTAAAAGGAATCCATGACTTTAAAACGTCCAGTAAAATAGGGGGCATCCCACCCAGGTAGAGCTACATGTATTTATCATGTATTTATGCTACGTGTGTATTTGCCAGTTAAGGCACTTTGCTTCCTGAATGCATGGCATGCAATATTTAATTCATGGACCCTCTTAAAAGAAAACATCTTGCTTTCCATTAAAATTAAATCACTGTGTCTGTTGCCACAAAATGTTGAATTTCATTCTGTATTCATATTTTTTCCCACCACCTTACAGATGAGAGTTTTCTAATGATTTGGTCATTTTGAAGAATCCTCAGGTTAAAGCTCACTGAAGAATTCCCTAAGGGGCAGTTTTGGAGTTCAAGAGCTCTGCCAGTGTTTCTTAGAAACTAAGACCATTAAAAACAGCAGCAATAACAACTACATGTCTCGAACTGGCATTTTCCAGCTATGAAAGAGAGAAAACTTGAAGTTTCCATTCAACAGAATTACGGATAAAAAGAAGGAAAGTAATGAAATGCTATGAAAAATTTTTGTTTGGTTTCTATACATGAAAATGAAAGTATGTGTACATTGTGACTTAAATCAACAAGATTCTTTTTGCTACCCTTTCCCTTCTGTATGAGGAGGCAGAGCAACGGAGGGAAGAGGCCCAAAAAAGTATCTGACAAGATACTTTACACAGAAGCAGCTTTTTCTCATACTTACCTGGAGGTTACAATGATCTTTGGGTAAAGTGAAATCCAGGCTTTATTCAGCATTCTCAATCACTTTTCCTCATCCTCTCAAACCTTGTCTGATTCCAGATTTGTGCAGATGGGTGTCTGTGCCCGCTTCATGGATAATAGATATTTGATTATTATGTGATAGATATGATGAAAACAGGACATTTGGGGCCTGAATAAATTATGTATGTGAAAAACTTTTTTATTTAAATTCTCTTTCTCATCCCAAATCCCCATGTTTTCTAAAAATAGCATATAAACTGTAACTGAAATGAATTTTTGCCCTGAAAAAGAACATGGCCTCAGCTAAAGTGAAAGGTGTTCATCAGGGTTGCAAGGATAAAAACGGCCTTAGTATACTCTGGATGGAAAACGCTTTGAGAAAAAAAATTTCACCAAGTTTCCCCACTGCTTCTTCTTGTCTGAACACCTGAGTAGTCCCACCCGACTCCCTAACTAGCTTGGCAAAATATTTGACAAAAAAATATAATGTAATACATGTACTAAATAAGTTTGTAATACAGCCATATATAATAACAAGACTAAGTATACGGATTCTTATTTACAGATTCCATTAGAGCCTGCTGCAAAAGAGAGCTATACACAAAATAAATTGAGTTATCTTTAAAATCTGTGTGCTAAGAAAGGTATTAATATGCAATAGTTTCAAACATCTTTCCTCACTTTATTAACTAGCGCTTTATTAAACTCAAGGCATTTGTCTCATGTCAGCCTTATTTTATGTCTTCTCTGTGTCTTCATAGACCAAAAGCCCTACCCAAGTTTAGAAATACTACCTCCAGCCTTTGATCTAAGCAAATCATGACCCAGATAAAATACTAATTAAAACTGGAAGCAAGTAAATGCTTTTCTGCTCATTTTAGCTTAAATCATCATCATCATCATTACTACTTACTCTTATAGTTTTGTTGCTTATATTAAAATTGTTCAGGGTGCCTGCATGGCCCAGTTGGTTATATGTCTGCCTCTGGCTCGGGTCATGATCCCAGGGTCCTGGGATCGAGCCCCACGCCGGGCTCCCTGCTCAACGGGAGCCTTCTCCTCCCTCTCCCCTTTCTCCCTGCTGGTGCTCTCTCTATATATATCAAATAAATAAATAAAAATATTTAAATAAAATAAAATTGTTCATCAGTATTACAGTAGAGTATGTGGCATGGGTTGTTAAAATTTTGTAGAATAGCCATAGAGGTAGAGGGAAGGCTCTTTTCTAAAAAGTTATCTATGTTTCAATGGGGAAAAGTAAGATATTGTACAAGTTATAGTCCATAGCTTTCATGATTCTCTGGTTTAGAAACAACTCCTAAATAGAAAACTTGTTTCCAAACAGCAATTTAGAAAAATATTTAAACTTTATTTCTCAAACAATACTATTCTCCATATGGAAATACACAGTTTTCTGCTCTGAAATTTTATTAACTCCCATAAAATTATTTACAAGTATTTACTCCTGATCCTTCGGCCTAGATGTCTTGGTTCAAGATACAGTCAGGTGAAGCTCTTTTAAGTTTTCAAATTACTGATTTATTCATTATTTTGACAGATTTGCTCCCTTCATTCCTTGTTCTCAATTTCTGAATGTCAAGATCAAAGAGATTAATTCATAAGATACTTCATTTCAAATTTTTTCTTTTGTCTTATGACAATTTAAATGACTCTTAATCTCACAAAACAAACTGGGGGTTGCTGGGGGGAGGTGGGATTGGGAGAGGGGGAGCGGGCTATGGACATTGGGGAGGGGAGGCGAACCATAAGAGACTATGGACTCTGAAAAACAACCTGAGGGTTTTGAAGGGGCAGGGGTGGGAGGTTGGGGGAACAGGTGGTGGGTAATGGGGAGGGCACGTTTTGCATGGAGCACTGGGTGTTGTGCAAAAAGAATGAATACTGTTACGCTGAAAAAATAAATAAAATGGAAAAAAAAAAAAAGAACCAGAGGATCTACTAAAACCAAAAAAAAAACAACAACAAAAAAAAAAAAAACAGCACATATCTGCTGGAACAGAGTTGCCCAGAGAACAGCCCTCAGGCATTCTGCCCTAGACAGACAGCTGTGTGAGGGAGCTGAGGTTTTTCCTTGCAATGGAGTCTCCTTGTTGCTATGTTGAAGGTGGAGAGAGAAATCTTTGGGTGGTGCCATGTTCCATATGGATGTTCAAGCAATGGGTGGTGGCTGGCTTACTGGCTAACTTCGTTAGTACTTTGAATTCATATCTAGATCCAAGTATAGCTGTACAATGAGGGAGTGCCTAAGCTATATACAAGGGAGGCATATAAAGATGTAAATCTGGATGAACAGAAATGAAATACTGATAACAAGCATGAAGTGAAGAATTTCTTTGATCCTATGGTTCATGCTGTTATGCAACTCCATGGTCCCTTTTATCTGTCTGTGTATATTCCACACACATTCCAGACTCTTAAAACATATTGTCTTTATCTGAAGTAAAGACTTTTTTTTAATACATCTTATCTACTAGACACGATTGTTAATTTTTTAAAACATTTATTTTCAAAAATACATGTTTGTTAAGAGTAGTACTAAATAATATTTAGATTTCTATTTTTTTCATATTTTTAAAATTATTTTTTAAATATTTTTATAAACATATAATGTATTTTTATCCCCAGGGGTACAGGTCTGTGAATCGCCAGGTTTACACATTTTACAGCATTCACCATGGGACATACCCTCCCCAATGTCCATAACCCCACCACCCTCTCCCTACCCCCTCCCCCCAGCAACGCTCAGTCTGTTTTGTGAGATTGAGTCTTTTATGGTTTGTCTCCCTCTGGATCCCATCTTCTTTCATTTTTTCTTTTCCTACCCCCCAAGCCCCCCACGTTGCAGCTCCACTTCCTCATATCAGGGAGATCATATGATAGTTGTCTTTCTCCAATTGACTTATTTTGCTAAGCATAATACCCTCTAGTTCCATCCACATCATTGCAAATGGAAAGATTTCATTTCTGTTGATGGCTGCATAGTATTCCATTGTGTATATATACCACTTCTTCTTTATCCATTCATCTGTTGATGGACATCTAGGTTCTTTTCATAATTTAGCTATTGTGGACATTGCTGCTATAAACATTTGGATAAACGTGCCCCTTCGGAGCACCACGTTTGTATCTTTAGGGTATATACCCAGTAGTCCAATCGCTGGGTCATAGGGTAGCTCTATTTTCAGCTTTTTGAGGAATCTCCATGCTGTTTTCCAGAGTGGTTGCACCAGCTTGCATTCCCACCAACAGTGTAGGAGGGTTCCCCTTTCTCCATATCTTTGCCAGCGTCTGTCATTTCCTGACGTTAATTTTAGCCATTCTGACTGGTGTGAGGTGGTATCTCATTGTGATTTTGATTTGTATTTCCCTGATGCCAAGCGATGTGGAGCACTTTTTCATGTGTCTGTTGGCCATCTGGATGTCTTCTTTGCAGAAATGTCTGTTCATGTCCTCTGCCCATTTCTTGATTGGATTATTTGTTCTTTGGGTGTTGAGTTTGCTAAGCTCTTTATAGTTTTTGGATACTAGCCCTTTATCTGATACGTCATTTGCAAATATCTTCTCCCATTCTGTCAGTTGTCTTTTGGTTTTGTTAACTGTTTCCTTTGCTGTGCACAGCTTTTTTTTTTTTTCACAGCTTTTGATCTTGATGAAATCCCAATAGTTTATTTTTGCCCTTGCTTCCCTTGCTTTTGGCGATGTTCCTAGGAAGAAGTTGCTATGGCTGAGGTCAAAGAGGTTGCTGCCTGTATTCTCCTCAAGGATTTTGAAGGTTTCCTTTCTCACATTGAGGTCCTTCATCCATTTTAAGTCTATTTTCGTGTGTGGTGTAAGGAAATGGTCCAATTTCATTTTTCTGCATGTGACTGTCCAATTTTCACAGCACCATTTGTTGAAGAGGCTGTCTTTTTTCCATTGGACATTTCTTACTGCTTTGTTGAAGGTTAGTTGACCACAGAGTTGAGGGTCTATTTCTGGGCTCTCTATTCTGTTCCATTGATCTATGTATCTATTTTTGTGCCAGTACCATACTGTTTTGATGATGACAGCTTTGTAATGGAGCTTGAAGTCTGGAATTGTGATGCCACCAACTTTGGCTTTCTTTTTCAATATTCCTTTGGCTCTTCGAGGTCTTTTCTGATTCCATATAAATTTTATGATTATTTGTTCTATTTCTTTGAAAAAAATGGATGGGATTTTTTTTTAAGATTTTTATTTATTTATTTGAGAGAGAGAGAGAGAGACCATGAGAGGGGAGAGGGCAGAGGGAGAAGCAGACTCCCCGCCGAGCAGGGAGCCTGATGTGGGACTCGATCCTGGGACTCCAGAATCATGACCTGAGCTGAAGGCAGTTGCTTAACCAAATGAGCCACCCAAGTGCCCCTGGATGGGATTTTGACAGGGATTGCATTAAATGTGTGGATTGCTTTAGGTAGCATAGACATTTTCATAATATTTGTTCTTCCAATCCATGAGCATGGAACATTTTTCCATTTCTTTTTGTCTTCCTCAATTTCTTTCATGAGTACTTTGTAGTTTTCTGAGTATAGATTCTTTGCCTCTTTGGTTAGGTTTATTCCTAGATACCTTATGGTTTTTGTGCAATTGTAAATGGGGTTGACTCCTTAATTTCTCTTTCTTCTGTCTTGTTGTTGGTGTAAAGAAATGCAACTGTAGATCTCTAATTTTTTAAGACTTATTCATTTACTTTAGAGAGAACACGTGCGTGCACGTGTGCATGAGTCGGGGGAGGGGCTAAGGGAGAGAGAAAGAGTGAGTCTCAAGCAGACTTTGTGCTGAGTGTGGTGCCTGATGTAGGGCTCCATCTCACAACCCTGAGATCATGACCTGAGCAGAAATCAAGAGTTCGATGCTTAACTGACTGAGCCATCCTGGTGCCCTCTTAGATTTCTAATTTTTAATTTTTTAGTTATGGATTTGGGGATGTATTCTTTTTTCTCTTACACAGGTATTTTCTTTCTCTTAATGAGTAGGTATTTTTTCTGTTTTATTTTGACTTGCCCTCACTAGATAGGTGGAATTCACATAATTCTATTTACAGTTTCTGTCTTTGAATGTTAAGAAATTTAGTGTATTCATGGGTGGTCATTAATTTATGTGACTTTTGGTGTGTCCTGTATGCACCATGTTTATCTATACCTGTTTTCAGGAAATAGAAATTGTGATCTAGTTTTGATTGCATTGTGTTTCCATCTATCAAATGGTTCATATGCTGTTTAAAACAAAATATACTAATCAAAGGTGTCAAACTACTTAAATGTTCAGTAATGATTTTGTGATTAAAGTTAAGTGCTCACCCATTATAGTGAAAAGAGAAATGTCTTATTCTCACGTGTTTGGCATCATTTAGTATCAGTTTGGGGAGGAAGTTAACTCTGCAAGGGAATTAGTGACATTCTAGTAGACCCATAGAAATTTAATTCCCCAAGAGAAAAGCAGAAAGAAACATGGCTAACAATAAAAATGAAAGAGCAGAAAATGGCAGAAGAATCTCATGAAACAAAGTGTATGCAAGTGTGTGTGTGTGTGTGTGTGTGTGTGTGTGTGTGTGTGAGGGGTGAATTGATGCACTTTGGAGGGAGAAGGCAGAGGAATTTGAGGAATAATATAATGAGTGGACAATAATGACACAACTATAGCCCCACACTTATCCAATCAATATTGAAATCCAAGTCTAGGGGAAAAAAGTAGAAATGGTTTGAATTTTTGAAGAAAAAAGAAATACTGATGAAGCAGGGCATCCGCTCAGGTACCTGATGATAGAACCCAAGGTAGAATTCAGAAAGTGCAATCAATGGAATCACTGACAGACAAATCCGTGCATTTAGCAAATTCATTTATGAGAGAAATACTAAAATTATTTATCTATCTCTTCTTTTTATCAAGAACTATATTAATTATTAATTATCTATTTATTAATTAATTATTAATTATTGATTCCGCTCAATAATGAGTGGAACCAAAGTCACCATATTAAAAAAAAAAAGGCATCCATTTGTTAGGAGAGCCAGGGTTGGCATTCCTAAGAGTGCTCCCTTCTGAGACTTGGCTGCTACACCCTCCGGAAGCATGTCCCCTGGCAAGCAAAAGCCTTGGGGAGGGGGACTTGTTTGTTTCAGTTGCATTAGAGATGCAATGATTTAGTACACAGCTTCTATACATTCTGTTTGAAATAAAGATTAGACTCATAGAATGTTAATAGTTATTTTTGTAGAAAATAGTTCACAAAACTATGTGAGTCCCACTTTCTCCAATTATGTTTTTTTCCCTTTCCTTTTCTTTTTTTTCTCCCCCTGTATAACTGATGATGCGCATGGACACACAACTTTATAAAAGAAGAAAAATCCCCAGCATTATGATGAAAAGACCCCATTGGTACCAAAGCCACCAATTCCCAAAGCTACCATTCTAGAATGTTCCTGTATGTTACTATATGCTTTGTCCTAGTTCCCCAACTTTTATATTTTACTTCCTCAACTTGTCCAGCATTAATTGTCTTGTCATACCGTTTTGGCTGCTGCTGACAGTACTTAGTTTGGAAACTATGATGACTCACATGTCAACTTAGACAATGGAAGGTATTTAAACAAATTCTGGAATGTGTTATTAGGGTGTACCAACCTACATAGGGTGTGCAAAGTGACTCGATGGAAAACACTCTAAGCAACTAATAAATTTTTAATAGTACAACATCATCAATATTTCCTCTGTGGTTATACATTATAGAACTTTTATTCAGTCCTGTCAAAATGTAATTGCTATATCCAACCTAAAGCAATTAAAATCTAAATTGTAGGTAGCGGAGATTGGGAAACAATCTTATTGTAATGCATCACCATCACTGGACTGGTTCACCTGATACAAGTTACCAATCAAATGAGTTAAGGGAAATGGTTAATATTAGAGTTATTATATCAATAAATTTAAATTTAAGTGGTAAAACTTAAAAATTAAGTAGTAAATTTAAAAAGCAATGTTCTGACATGAGCAAAGGGATTGGACTAGTTGTGAGTTGGGAATCACTTAAAAGTAGAGATACAATTCAAATTCTAAAAATCTGAGAAAACCTCTCAAAACTATGTCTCTGAATCTCTCTCACCAGATAAAACTAGAAACGCAAAATGACCACAAAATGACACCATGAAGGTAAGTAAGGAATTGGCATTAGATCATCAAGCCTGTAGACATGAAGAAGGAGCAAAATTGTCCCAGAAAAGGGAGAAACCAGAGAGGGAGTAGGGGAGAGGCACATCAAAGGAAGGGATGGCCCAGCCTTGTACAGGGCTCCAGACAGCTGTGCATTTTGGCAGCATGTAATCTTATATATTTTTTTAAGATTGATTTATGTGTGAGAGAGCGAGCGAGCACATGTGTGGAAGGGGTAGAGAGAAAGAGAATCCTCAAGCAGACTTCCTGCTCAGCACGGAGCCCAAGGCGGGGCTCGATCCCAGGACCCTGAGATCATGACTTGAGCTGAGATCAAGATTCAGGCACTTAATCGATTGAGCCACCCAGATGCCTCTGTAATTTTAAAGTAAACAACTTATCAAGTCCTTCCTTGTTTGTGAATTTTGCTAGCAGCCTAGTGAAGGAGGCTGACTGGGAAAGTCCATTCTGCACAGGAAAGAGACTGAGCCCTGGCCGTGGGATGCTTCCCACAAGCCTGTCAGCTTGTTCGTCCCCAGTTGAGATAGGCTGACGCCAAATCCAGGGCTCTTTGCAGTCCATTCTCAAGGTTCCCTGGAGAGGGATTTGAGTCGATGAGCACCTAATTTAGGCCAGAAGAATGAAGAGCTGGATGAAGAGCAAGTGGAAGTTAAGAACTGGAGATAAACACAGGGCTCCTGGGTGGCTCAGTCCTAAACCTCAGCCTTCAGCTCAGGTCATGATCCCAGGGTCCTGGAATCGAGCCCCGCAATGGGCTTCTTGATCAGTGGGAAACCTGCTTCTCCCTCTCCCACTCCCCCTGCTTGTGTTTCCTTTCTTACTGTGTCTCTTTCTGTCAAATAAATAAATAATAAAATAATAATGATTTAAAAAAAAGAACTGTAGATAAACACAGAAAAGAGAATGAGCATAAAATAAAGCACACTTGCCTATGAAGTGATTTCAAGTATGAAACTTCTTTATCGACTTGAAAATCTTCTATAAATTTTATTCTAAGCTATGTCCATTCCCACATGAGGGAAAGGAGGGAAATGACTCCCTTCTGTTCCTATTTGCTTCATTTTCTACCATCGAGGCCCTTACAACACAAACCAGTAAATAGGGCAGGGCCGATCATGGTCAAGGCCTGGGGTCTCATATCAGACTTTCTGGATTTGAAAATCCAGTCTGTCTTTTTTTATCTGTGTGTAGAATGACTAAGCCCAAGCCTCAGGTTCCCATCTTTAAAATGGAGGAAACTGATTTCTGCCTTTGAGGGTTTCGATGAGAATTAGATGAATTCATGCATGTGAGTGACAGGCACATGCCTCATGCCCAGCGAGGGTTAGCTCCTGTCACTAATACCACAGTTCAGCTACAGATGAGATAAATGAGTTTTGAAGAATTCACGTGGTGACCTAATCATACTGAATAAAATTGTTTCTTTGGAAAAAGGCATTCTGGGTTTTAGCAACCTATGAATGAGGTTTCTGAGTGAGTTGAAGACTACCAAAGAAAGAAGCAGCGTTGATCCGAATTTTTTAGTAAGTACAACTCATGGCATGCCGTAACTTCTTTAACCAATGTAAACCAACCCAAGGACGAATGAGTTGGATATTCTACATGAAATAGTTGAAAGAAAAGCATTGCTATGAAGCCCAGTTTACATCCTTCAACTGGAACTCTCCTGAGAGTTTTCTTCAAGCTCATAAAATCCAACTAATTTGAAGAATGAGAGTGGTTTGAGTATAAATTCATTCCCTTCCTTAAGGGGTGGAGATTCTGCCATAGAAGAGAAATGCCTTAGTTTCCTTGTGTAAGATAAAGAAGATGAAAAGACCACCCACCTTGAAGATGTCAGGATTTTCCACTTTGCTGGTTTGGTTGGTAAGGGTTAACTCTAACCACCCTCAGAAACCTTGAGCATGGCCTTACAGGTTATCCTGGAGACCACAAAGCCTCTTCCTCCAGTTTTGCCAGACAACTTAGCCCTCAAGGAGTCAAGGACATCATCATTCCCAAAGACATTCATATGGAAGTTACATTTTAATGACACCCATCAAATCCAAGCAGGTGCCGAGCCACAGCTGTGTCATTCATGTCAGCTGAACCTATCCAGTACTTCAGTTTCTCCTAAGTGATTTCCTTGATAACCTAGGAGAAAGAAAGCAGGAAGCAAAATACAAAAAAAAATTTTTTTTTAGAAAAAAATTATACACAAATGTGAAGCATTCAAAGGGCTGGGTGTGAGGTTCTGAATAGGTCAGGCTACTTTCCCTTGTCATTTTGGAAACCAGGTTCTATAAGAACACGTGGGGGAAATGCAGCCGCATGCAGGAACTGCACCTGAAGCATCCGAGCCCTGGAATCTACGCCTCAACACACCATCCCAGAGTCACACGGGAAAAAGTAAATCATCACAGGGAATTGTTACTCTCTTCCCTTTATGATCCCTCTATAAATAGCACAACATGTGTAGTAATTGTACATTTTATGTGAGTGCCTACCCCTTTCATCTACACTAAAAAGACCGACCTGTGTGGCTGTCGGTTAGGCATCTGACTTTGACTCAGGTCATGATCTCGGGGTCCTGGGATTGAGTCCGGCATCGGGCTCCTTGCTCAGTAGGGAGTCCGCTTCTCCCTCTGCCTGCCACGCCCCCTGCCTGTGCTTGCTCTGTCTCTCTCTCTCTCTCTCTCTGACAAGGAAGCAAAGAAAATCTTTTTTTTTTTTAAGACATCTTTGGAACCTGATATCCTCTGATCTTAATGACATAAATTATAACTCTAGAGTCACCAATTTACTTTTCTACCTCAACTCAAACCAACATTCTCATTAGTCAGGCATCTACAGAGGCTGAATTTATATCAAAGCAACATTCGTAAGTAATTAGAATGAAATAATCTTAAATTTGAAGGAGACCTTCGAGGACTGTCTCTCACAGCGTTGGTGTCACCAACCAGCACCCACATGAGAACCTTGTCAGTGTTCCACCTCTTTGTAAAAACAGCTGGGCTCTGTGGCTGCCCAGCTCGGCCCGCAAGAAAGGCCCTTCCCATTTTGACTACTTCTTCCCTGTAATTCCCACCTATTTGTCTTAATTTTCATTTGGGAAGCCACAGAACACTACGCCTTCCTTCTTCCATGGGGCCGTGAAATACTGTAAGACAGCCCACACGCTTCCTAACACGGGCCCTGTCCTCATTCCTTCTCCACGGGGCACCTTCTCTGGCTTCTCCTCATTCCAGTTGTCCTTGTTGAGAGGAGGTTTAAGTGTTCCATGTCTCCTTTAGATTTCCTTGGGGTTGGAATCTATCAGGAGGTAGGCAGACTAGAAACCAACCAATGCAATCTCAAGCAGAAGAAAAAAGTTTGTTTTGCATGGAATTGACATCTGCCATATACTGCCTTCAACTCATACTCATTTACAAAACCAGGGATGACTGTCCTCAGGCACAGAGATGAATTAATATGATGTACCATAACAGGAGATAATTGGTTGACCACAAAGACCTACTAATTGTACCCCATTCCCTCTTTAAGTTCTTTTCATCCAACTGTGATTGTACTTCAGAATCTGCTTACTTCTCAGAGATCTTATCATTATTCTAAAACGTTCCAATTTTATGACTCATGTCAAGGATACTGAAGGACACCACAAAGTACTGACAGTGTAACCATGTAGTTTATTTTAGTTGGATGCCACTTGACTGAGCTTTTATGAGATTATCAAACTTAAGAGCTAAAAGGAACCATAGGAATCTTTTATTGTAACGTCTTCATGGTGTGAAAAACGTGAGATTGACTGTCCCACAGCCCTGCAGTGAGTTTGTGGCAAAAACCATAGTCAGGTTTCAATGTTGCCACCTACAAACTCAGCATTCATGCATTGTCTAACCATGGGAAAGGAAGTCTATAATAATAATACTACATAGCATTGATAATTTTTAATGAGCAGTAATTCAAACCTCACTTATCAGAAAGGTTTTCCATTGTCCAATGTAAAATAGACGCTCACCAACCCTGTCTTTTCCATGTCTGTCTTGATTTTCTTCACAGCCTATAGCAATCATATTTCTACATTTGCTTATGCAGAAATATATTTATATATAAGAAATGAGATTTTAATTTTTAGCCATGTTCACAACACATCTGAATAACTTGAACACCAAGCCAGAGTGGACTGAGAAGCCAGGGAACTGGGCTCTCATGACATTATAGACACAAGTTGCTATGAAATACTGAGCAAATCATGGTTTGGTTTCTTTTCCAGGTTTCTTTCCCCCTGATAGGCTGCCAGTGCCTGCCTGGTTGTCTCACAGGACCAGTGATCCTTGCCACCGGGAATGAAGAAAGAATGAAGGAGAAGATGAGAAGTCTGTAGCCAGAGAGAAACAGATGGGAGCAATGTGAACTTGAGAGATGCATAAAATGCAAACGCAAAGGAGGAAAGAGGGGAATTTAAAGAAAGCTGCAGGGGCTAGATCCTTTCAATGGTGGGAGCAAGAAGACACCATCACAGTGTGGAGAAAAACATCCACTAGGGGCTCAGGGGAAAGTACCAGAGAAGGTAGCACAGGGAAAAGCCTGAACATTGAATTTGTATGTTTGGGAAGTCAATTTAGTTAGTTGGCAGCAGGTCCAAAAGACATGTCAATGCATAATATTAAAAAAAAAAAAATACATGTAAACCAACAACCAGCCATGAGCCAAGTAAAATGTGAATAATCTGTACTGATTATAGTTGACTATAACAAATTTTAAGTTGATCAACAATTTCAAGCATTTGTTGGCAATACAATTAAGAGAATACACATATTTGATAGTTTAGGGACTGAGTTATAAAATACAAATCCATTCTTTCTTATTAAGTGACATGTCTTATTTTGGTTTCAGCCTGATATCTTGGACACCTTTGGGGCACTCAGAAAAGAAGTTGAAGAAAAGAAGACTGGAGGTAGGAGTAAGACAGCACACCTGGAAACTTCTATTGTGATTGTGAATCTTGTTCCCCAGTTTGTCTTTGCTTAAGGTCACACCATTTTACAAATGACCTGCCCATTATTTCTGAAAGTGTCAATTCCTCATTCTCCATCACCTGCCTCTTTTCCAATTTGCAGTTAGAGAATTCTTTAAAAATGATTTAGCTTAACCCAAAGCCCAAAGTCATTTTAAACTTTTCCAAGACCTATATTTTATACCACTTCTTCATTTTAAAACTGGAATGCCAAGAATAGTGCTTCTATTTTCAGATAGGGTAAAAATACTATAGAGAATTTAGAAGAAGGCCTAACAGCAAAACCAACATTTTATAATACAACACTACACTTAGTTGAGTATGCAGGTAGGACAATCACTTGGATATTCATTATCTGCCTAAAGACAGAAACAATGTAACATGTGTTAAGGGCAAAATTGTTGAGGATTACCTCGAAGAGAAAAATTAATTAGGACACAAGACTTCATCCAGCCTGAAAGCCTCTGCTTTGGTGTGGTCTTTCTGAAAGGCACAATGATGGTGTTAACCAGCCATCAATAATGGGGTGCCATGAGGCTGTCAGGTGATGAGGGTCTGCATTTCACCTTTGGGGAGAGAAACACACCTTATCAGCCATCAGTTGGGAATCAGCCCCACTGGCTTTAGATGAGACAGTAGATGTTATAAATGTGAAAGACGGAACAGTCTGTGATGTAGATGAAATGTCGTATGAGGATTCCCCATCACCGCTATTTAACAGATAGGAAAGGGGGTTTAAAAAGTTAGGAATCCTGTTGAAGTTAAAAAACCAAATTAATGTACATGATGATTAAGTTACCCAATTAGGAGCTGGTTTAGAGATACTAACACATTAACCATTCAGCTCTCACATTTCTCCTCCTACCACCATATGCTAAAAACATGAAGGTTGGAGTAGGTGATTTTGCAGATCACCACTGTCAAATGAAAACGACTTTCTGCTCAAATCAAGCAAAAGAGAAAATGCAGAAGAAAGATTTTATTCTTTTTATGCCTCCTTGCTTCTCAGTAGAAGCTTCTCAATAGAAGCTTCTCACAGTTTCTCAAAGACACTGTCATGGGTTTTCATTTTATGAAATGAAAAATGTCTTTAGATTGTCAACAAATTATTTTAAAATCACTGGTTATTCACATGAAAAAAAGAAAGGCCTTACCCTTATTTCACCTCCTACATAGAAGTCAATTTGAGGTAGATCATAAACCTAAATATAAACACTAAAACAATAAATGGAAAAAGAAAACTAAAAAGAATATCTTGGTGACCTTGGGATAAGAAGAACTTTCTTAGAGCATATACAGAAAGCACAAACCATAAAAGAAAAATGCTGATAAATTGGACTTCACTGAAATTAAAAACAACTGCTCATCAAAAACACAAAATTAAGAAAATAAATACACAGGACACAGACTGGGAGAAAATATTAGCAATATATGCCTCTGACAAAATTATTTGTCTCCAGAATAGTTCCCATAACTTAACAATCAAAAGAAAACCCAACTGAAAAGTCTTTATAAAGAAAGATATATTAGGGCCAAGAAACATATGAAAATGATAGTCGATGTCATACCACAGTTTGTTTATCCATTCTCCTGTTGATAGACATTTGAACTGTTTTCAGTTTGGGGTTATGATAAATAATGTTGCTGTGAACATTTTTGTAAAAGGCATTTTGTGTACATATCTTTTAATTTTTCTTGTGTACTTAGTAGGAGAATTGCTAGGTTCAATGACTCTTAATCTCACAAAACAAACTGGGGGTTGCTGGGGAGAGGTGGGATTGGGAGAGGGGGAGGGGGCTATGGACATTGGGGAGGGTATGTGCTATCGTGAGTGCTGTGAAGTGTGTAAACCTGGCGATTCACAGACCTGTACCCCTGGGGATAAAAATACATTATATGTTTATTTAAAAAAAAAAAATTGGAAGGGGAGGTGAACCATAAGAGACTATGGACTCTGAAAAACAACCTGAGGGTTTTGAAGGGTCAGGAGTGGGAGGTTGGGGGAACAGGTGGTGGGTAATGGGGAGGGCACGTATTGCAAGGAGCACTGGGTGTTGTGCAAAAACAATGAATACTGTTATGCTGAAAAAATAAATAAAATGGAAAAAAAAATTAAAAAAATCACACAATGGTCAGTTGTATATATATTATCTTCTCCAATAAATTATTAATTCAAAAAAAAAAAGGCACAAGCCATTGATACATCTAAAAACCTGAGTGGATCTCAAAAATAACAAGCTAAAGGAAAAAAGAAGTCCACAAAAAAGTGCATACTGTATTATTGCATTTATTTAGAATTTTAGAACAGACAAAACTAACCTCTGATGATAGAATCAAATCAATGGTTGCATGGCGGCACAAAGGAACTTTTCAGGATGATCGACATATTCTGTGTCTTGATACACATTTGCCAAAACTGTCCAAGCATACTTTTTAAAATCAGAGCATTTCACTGTTCCTAAAAGAAGAAGACGGGAAGAAGGAGGAGATTGATAAGAAGAAGTCTTAGGTCTCTTACCTTTTGTCTTATTTTCAATCCATGAGTTAATCTAAATCCTGGCTCCTTCCAAATTATTTTTGAAATCCAAATTTTCAGGTTTCAGTTTATATGATTTTTCAACACAGTCTAAATATTCCTACAAAGTGAACATAGAAAAAGAAGAGACATGGCAAATAGATTATTATTTTAATACATTTAGACCATACATGGTAAAAGTCATACCTAAATAAAGTCAGAAATATATAAAATGCAAGTATCCAGGACTAGGCCCAACTAATAAAAATACATGCATTTGTCATATATGAAGCATATAATGAAGTAAAATTAACAAATTACTATAGGATGTTTTTTCAATGACAAAGACATTTCTCTTTCTTCCTAGCCTCGGAGGGTGAACTGCATAATTAGGATAATCTGACAGGAGAATTAGTGTCCTCAGTAATTAGTGTCAGATATCTTGGGTTCCAAGATATCAATTTTTTTTTTATTATTACTGATACCAAAATTTTGTCAGTGTCATTTTTAATCATAAACTATGTAAAATGTATTATGTTTTGACATATCTGAAACATGATTGAACATGTCACAAATTAGCATCTGAAAATTAGAATCCTGAACACTTCTATATGAAATAAATGCATATATAAATTATATTGCATATTCTCTACTTAGCAATATCTATATCTATATATATATGTATATCTTTTTTATTTTCCTACACTTTTGAAAACACAAACAGTACTAGAACAAATTAAATAAATAAAGGAAGGAAAGTCTTCTACCTTACTTATGGAAATATGTTTTACTCTAACTCCCCAGGAGGAACTTCTGCAAACATCCCACTTGCCATGTGGACTTTACTGGACATATTGATTTCTGGGAAAATTGTTTGAATGTGTGGATGGACCCCTGTTTCTTGTTCACACTAAGATGAAGTTAGAAAATACTTGAAAACAGGGACCTTAGTGTCACCCACCGAAGTGTCAGCTGAGGTTAGACAAGAGGGTCTTGTGTTTGCATTAGGACATGAAATTTCAGGGAAAAAAATGGAATCAAAGAATATTTGTTCCACCATTTGGACATATTGAAATTTTTGCCTTTCACTGACCGTGTTGTCTGACAATGAGACCATGCTCGGAGAGCAGGTGCCACGACGTGTCACAATCACCTAATGGGCATAAGGGATAATGACACAGCCCATGCCCTGGGCAGAGCTTGTCCTGAGTCTTCCACAAGATGGCCCCGGGCTAGCATCAGGGAAAAATGTGTTTGCTATATTTTGTAATAAATAAGAATTCTGGGCAATGAAGTTTGGTCTTAGTAGCCCACAGATAATAATGGGAAGCTCATATCTTCTAAAAAGCTGTAGACAGGGTGCTTGGGTGGCTCATTTGGTTAAACGACTCTCTTCAGCTCAGGTTATGATCCTGGAGTCCCAGGATTGAGTCCCTCATCAGGCTCCCTTCTCAGCAGGGAGTCTGTTTCTCCCTCTGATCCTCTCCTCTCTCATGTTCTCTCTCTCTCTCATTCTCTCTCTCAAATACATAAATAATCTTAAAAAAATAAAAAGCTATAGATCTCCTTACATAAATGAATACATTACCTTGTACCTTTAGAAATTACTAATATGGAAAAGCATTTAACAATAAGGCTTAAAAAGATAAGCCATCTTTAGTTATCTTTTCAAAAAATAATATAATTATATATTTTAAGCACTTACTATGGTCCAGGCACTTCTATTGTCCAGGTAGGTTTTGGATTCCACTATGAAGTCACTCTGACTCTACACTCCCTTCTGCACTTATTGTTCAAGGAAAAGAATAAACCTTCTTAAATATTGTCTCTCCCTCAGTTTTTTGACAGTGTCATCATCTCCTGTTTCCAGACCTCAGGATGATTATTATAACACGGCATGCACAGGAGTTTAACTATACATATCTATATTCAAGACTCAAAGGACATGTGGAATAAATATCCTCTTTTATTGCCTTAAACCTTTCATCCTCATGCACTGAAGATAAACTGCCATAAGAGAAATGAAAACAGAAGTAGGAATTATATATATCTTTGTTTTTAAGGAATTTGCCATTCTTATTAATTCATTCAAGTGAAGCACGTACCATGGGAAACAAAGAATTATTTTCAAAGGCTATTCAAATGCTACTCCAAGAGACCCAATGGTGACATAGGAAAGCAATTTCTTGCCATGAATGTGAAGCTGTTTACATCTTTATGAAATTTCTGTTATTCATTGTACCTTTCTCATATCTATTTCTTAATTTTGTTCCACATTAAAAAAAAGAAATTATTTCAAAGAGGAAAGGTGAGTTTGCAAATCAAAATCTTTCATGTGTTCTTAAGCAGGAGTCTGAGTGTTACAGTGTTAGGGATGAGGTGTAGGTACTTACTTGTGTGTGTATTTGCCTGTATATTCCCTGTGATAGAAAGTAAGACAGGTTTAAAGAGGTGCTTAAAAATAATTCAGGCTTATTCATTTGTGTTGTCACTTCATTTTGCTCATCTCTACATTCTCAGTTGTGAAACATAGTAGGAAGTCCGTATTTGCTGAATGAAGAACGAATTATTATGTGGATTAATGAATGGATCTTAACATCATTTGTACACTGTTAACACTATTGTTACTCACCAAGCATGCAAAGATGATCATTAAATTCGTATAAGAGGTAATTATTGCCAAGTTATGTTCACAAACATTATCTGATTTGATGTTCACAGTATCCCTTTGAGATTCCAGTACCTTCTATCATTTTCTCCACAAAGAGTTAATAAGTTTCCTGAAGTCCTATTGACTAACCCAAGGTGAAACTGTAGTTTCCTAAGACCTTTATCAGAGAACATCTGAAATAAAACATTGCAACTCTCTTCAAATATTGAAAGGGTGAGTATATTTAACATGCTTTGTAGAAATGGGATAAAGAAGTAGCTGATCCAGAGCAGATATTTCAATTTTCTTAAAATACACATGCAAGAGGATATAATTTTTGTGCATGTCTTTTAAGAACAGAAAATGATAAAGGAGCAATGGTTACGGAGTGGTAGACTTTGCTCAAGGCTAGGAAGAACTTTCTACAATGTCGAACGCTCTGAATGTTTGTTAAAAAGCTACCTCACCCTTTCAAGCTCTGCCTTATTGGAGGAATTTGAAGAACTGACCAGCCTTTTGCCTGCTGGCTTCCAGTATGGAAGTGGAGAGTGGAGAGTGACTCCAGCTAGCTCTGAGCTGGCCTGGCAATTTCCTATATCATAGGACAGAACTGGTCCAGAATCCCTGGACTCTGCATGAATGGCATCCCCTGGTATTGTTTTAGTGGTCCACCTTCTCTTCATCAAACGAAAGTGCAATTGTGTGCATCTAGCTGGGTCTGTGAATGCTATGAGGGAGAATCATTAAGGGGACAAAAATATCAGGGATTTTTCTCCATTTTGTATGGGAAGAAGCAAGGGAAAAAATGTGAACTCTTTGGATCTCTGCAAACTCAGGCTGCTTGGCTGCCAAAAGAGACAATGAATTACATCTGCTCCAGGCTCTCTGCTTGACTTGTGCCCTCAGCACAGTGGGCCAGGCCGTCTCTCTGGTGGCCAAACCCAAAGCAAGCAGCAGTGTAGAAGGAGCCCCCAGCCAGCAGGTCGTCTCTTGTTTTGAAGGAGGGGTGACGGGAAGAGGTGACTCTGCACATACTCATCCTACAACGTGTACAGAGTCCTCAGCACTCCCCTATGCTCCTATTTCTCCCCCACCAAAAACGAGTATTTATTGAGCACCTACTATGGGTAAGATACTTGGAACCTAGTCTCCCAATGCACAAAAACAGGATAAAATTGAACACAAGAGCTTTTACATTTAATTGGGGGGGGGGGTTAAATATATCACTAAACTCAGAGTTTGACTTCAGCTTTTCAAATTCATTCTCATTTTAAATCCTGACTGGGGAGAAGCTTGGTTCCACTAGTTACTCATTCCCTCTACAATAAGCAGAGAGATGATGAAGGCATGTTGACAGAGTATCTATGTATGTACTTAGTATGTATGTAGGACTATTTCTCCCAGTCACCCAGAATCATTGGCTGAATTAAAGCGTTCATAATCTCTTTGAAAATGTAACTGTATAGATTGTAAATCCTTGAAAATATTCTTTATGTGACCCATCAGAGGTAGGCCCTGGGAGGATGCATCTGGGTGGGCATGGAGGTACGGATATCAATTCTTCTGTAGGTCAGGCTTGCCTCGATGAGTGCCTCCCCTGTTTGACCTCTGCTGTGCTCTCTTATCACTTGCCCCCCAGAACAGAGCTATGGGAAATCCTACCTTTTGAACACTTTTTGAAAGAGCCAATTTGATAGGTAACCTGAAGTGAAGGTGGACATTCTCCTATGTTTAGATTTGGGCGTCCATGGGCGATCCTCTCACAGGACAGTGCTTGAAATCATCATGTGATTGTCTTCTAGACATGACTGAAAGCATGACATACCGTTTCCATCCGAGATGCACTGGTGGCTGCTAGCCCTGAAGACAAGGGAGAAAAGAAGAGGTTCTCAGTGGTGTGGTCATAGCTCGTCTTCTTAAAAACATCAAAGAAGAACTGTGCATTTGCTCCATGAGTGAGCTCATTCCTTTAGCTGGGTTTGGAATACAAAGGCAACAACAACACAAAAGTGTACATCAAACCACCGCTATGTAGCAGTTTATTTCAAATTAGGGAAATAGTTACTTTGATTTTGTGAAATCAAAATGCTCTAAAAGGGGCTTTATGCGAGCAAAAAGAACACAGATTTGGGGACAAAATGCATTTCCATCTCTGCCACCTTCTAGCGTTTTGACCCTGGGAGAGTTAGTTCAGTTCTCCAGGTGTCTACGTTCTCTCTGGTTGTGGCTAAGTAAAAGCTTCCTTACAGGATTCCTGTGAGGATGAAATCATGTAATATCTGTAAATTTCAGGAAGCACTGCACACTCAGAATCAGATGCTGGGCCAGCACCTAAGGATGAGTGCCTCCTTAACTTTTGTTCCTTTGGGAAACTTGCTTGCCTGCCCCTGCTCCTGGCCCTGCTTGGGATGCCACATCAGGGTTTTGGATGCAGGAGGCTGGTTGCAGGTCTGTATTTCTGGTGGCTATACTTACATTGTTCTATGGACATGTTAAGGGGCTTCCACTAAGATATTCAAACCCATGTGAAATTCTCTCTTCATCTGTTGTTCATGTAAATGGAGTATCTCAGTCTTAGAATGTCCAAATGTTTTAGGAAAATGCTTTCTTGATCCTATACATTTTAAAAGGAGATAGAATCCAATATGGTACATTTCTTTAAAAAGCATCTGAAAAGGAAAACATGTCGTTACTGAGTTTGAGTGAGGATACAAATACAAAACTCATCATTTTTTCTGCTGAAGTATTTAAATTACACAACGTCTTGCCAGCATCAGAGGCCCAGAAGCAACTTTTCCAGCCCAGGGGTGTGGTTCCAATAAAATAGACTTAAGAGTTCCTACACAAAGATCAAGTTTGAATAATTTGGCCAGCTAGGTTGCATTTCAAAGGGACTGGAAATGTTACCACTTGCTTAAAAGCTACCACTCTCTTCCCATCAACATGAAATAAAATCTTCTAAGACAATGTACTCCTGTATGTTCTAGAAATGGAGTTGGGGGAGGGAGAAAAATATGAGTCAGATGGGTTTCAAGTTCACAAGAAACTAGCAACAGATGAACAAACCAAGATCGGTTCCTCAGAATTTGTGAGACACTGACCCACTGTTTATCCCCCACCCCTGCCACACACACACTCAACTGTTTGGGAAGTCTATTTCCTGGTAACACACCCAGTCACCCTATAATCAAAAACCATCCTCTGGCTATACCCGTTAATTCTAGTTGGATCCAAAGAATCTGAAAAGTAGGATTACTCTGCTGAAGGGACAATTAGTTGAAATGGCCAAGCATGGGTCTTGATAACAAAGAGCCTTTAAACCTGAAAAGGTTGATTTCTTTTTTTCTTCCTTTTTTTTTTTTTTTTTTGAGAGGTAAAAGGTTGATTTCTAATGTGAACTTCACCTTCTGTTATGCATGTAACTTACTTAAGTTCTCTGAACCTATCTATAAAGTAAATCTCTTATTATAAAATAGGAGTCACCAGACAAGGTCGTTGTGAGTGTGAAATGTGATAATATATATAAAGCCTCTAAATAGGAACATTATTCAATACTATCATCTTCCTTCACTCTTCTAGGGTTTATGGATTAACTCAAACTAGAGTCACAGATTTGAGGAGGAAAGTATCAAGTCCCAAAATTAACTCTACAAATGTGGAAACTGAAATGAACCTAGAAGGGTTGGCATGACTTCCTCAAGTCCGCACAGCTAGAAAACACACAATTCACAATGAACACCCAGTTTTCCTGACTCAAGACCCTGCATCTCTCCCCCTAATTTACCAGATAAAGACATAACCTAGAAAAAGAGGATCTAGGTTTGGTACCACATAGCACAGCTTCCTTTTAGGTGTTAGAGCCATTTACTGGTAACTTTCTCACCTAGTCTCAGTTCAGGCATGCTGAAAGTCCTCACCTTGACCTGGGAATAAATATTGGTGACAGGAATGGCTCTCATCAGTACTGGAAATCACAACATCAAAAAGCTCCCTTGGTGAGTGCGCAGAGAACTATACTGCCTCGTTTTACATTCGTGCCTCCCTACCACTGTCCCCCAAACCACGGCGCTTCCACTGCCCTTTTCCTTTGATTATAACTGAATATTTTCTCTTAAACTTTTTGAGACAAGTTATCACCAGTTACAAAAATCACGTCAAAGTAGATATGACGATTTAGAGTTTGCATTTTTACCTTGTCTTCAGGTTGGCTGAAATTCTGCTCTGTGAGCCCACAACTGTGTCTGCAACACACACAGACTACCTGGCACCCAGAGTTTGCACCTCTTGTCTTCTCAGAATCTGGAGGCACAGATCATTTCTCCTTGCACTGTGAAATGATTTAAAGTATTTATACCAAGCATAGAGAGTGAACCACCTGACATACACAAGGTAAAATACACTGCTTCTCTAGTAAACATTGTGACCCAACAGATGAGGAAGACTTAACAAAATGTTTAATGCTGTGGATTTTATACAATAAATTGCATGCTATTTTATAATTATGAAATATTTTAGATGTTGAAAAATTGATTTGTTTCTATCTATTACATGTACAACATGTTATCAATGTTTAAAAGGCAGAGACAAAGTGTTTTGTCTTGGGGACTGGAAACAGGTTTCTTTCCTCAACTCTTAAGATGATGAAATGTTGTTCTGTCTGAAATAGAGGCATCCAGGGATGGAGTAAACCTTATTGGGTAAAAATTTCAAGCATCTCAAGACAAAGGGAGGCAGGATTCCCACGGGAAGCAAGTTACAGTTCAGTTGTGGCTCTAACTCAGACACTAGTATAGTGTACTAGAATGTGAGAGATGGGACAACTTGGCATCTCTTCAGAGATTTTTAACCCAACAAAGAAGTACTTTTTACACTGTGATCCAGACCATGTGTTCAAAATGGAAACAAGAGTTCCACAAAAAATACTTCTTCTTAGAGTTAATGACACATTCTGATTGTTCTTTTCCTATTTTCTCCTTTTTCATGTTTCAAACACTGACAGCAATTCACTAAATTGTTTTTACAACCCACTAATTGGTCCCATCCCGCAGCTGGAAAATGCTGATCTAGCCCAACGGTCTCATCTTGCAAAAGAGGAATCTAAGCCCTAATATAACTAGGTATTCATTTAACACAGTGCAGAGACTAAAATGGATTAGTGTTTTCAAATTGTTCAGTACAGAGAAGTAACATGTAAAAGATAATTCTGGGTGTTGGTGTTCAACTGGAGATTTCATCTATGTACTGTATTGATATTAGGCCTCCTGGTTGAGTTCATGCATTTCATCTGAATTCCCTAACAACTTTCGGCTTTCATTTACCCCTACCGGTTATAACTACTATGCTATAAAAAAATTTTTTTCAGGTTTTTTTTTTATTTCTTTTCAGCGTAACAGTATTCATTGTTTTTGCACCACACCCAGTGCTCCATGCAATACGTGCCCTCCCTAATACCCATCACCTTTTCCCCCAACCTCCCACCCCCCCCACCCCTTCAAGACCCTCAGGTTGTTTTTCAGAGTCCATAGTCTCTCATGGTTCACCTCCCCTTCCAATTTCCCTCAACTTCCTTCTCCTCTCCATCTCCCCATGTCATCCATGTTATTTGTTATGCTCCACAAATAAGTGAAACCATATGATACTTGACTCTCTCTGCTTGACTTATTTCACTCAGCATAATCTCTTTTGTTCCTGTCCATGTTGCTACAAAAGTTGGGTATTCATCCTTTCTGATGGAGGCATAATACTCCATCGTGTATATGGACCACATCTTCCTTATCCATTCATCCATTGAAGGGCATCTTGGTTCTTTCCATAGTTTGGTGACTGTGGCCATTGCTGCTATAAACATTGGGGTACAGATGGCCCTTCTGTTCACTACATCTGTATCTTTGGGGTAAATACCTAGTCGTGCAGTTGCAGGGTCATAGGGAAGCTCTATTTTTAATATCTTGAGGAATCTCCACACTGTTCTCTAAAGTGGCTGCACCAACTTGCATTCCCACCAACAGTGTAAGAGGGTTCCCCTTTCTTCACATCCTCTCCAACACGTTGTTTCCTGTCTTGCTAATTTTGGCCATTCTAACTGGTGTAAGGTGGTATCTCAATGTGGTTTTAATTTGAATCTCCCTGATGGCTAGTGATAATGAACATTTTTTCATGTGTCTGATAGTCATTTGTATATCTTCATTGGAGAAATGTCTGTTCATGTCTTCTGCCCATTTTTTGATATGATTATCTGTTTTGTGTGTGTTGAGTTTGAGGAGTTCTTTATAGATCCTGGATATCAACCTTTTGTCTGTACTGTCATTTGCAAATATCTTCTCCCATTCTGTGGGTTGCCTCTTTGTTTCGTTGACTGTTTCTTTTGCTGTGCAGAAGCTTTTGATCTTGAAGTCCCAAAAGTTCATTTTCACTTTTGTTTCCTTTGCCTTCAGAGACATATCCTGAAAGAAGTTGCTGTGGCTGATATCGAAGAGGTTACTGCCTATGTTCTCCTCTAGGATTCTGAGGGAATTCCTGTCTCACGTTGAGGTCTTTATCCATTTCAAGTTTATCTTTGTGTATGGTATAAGAGAATGGTCAAGTTTCATTCTTCTACATATAGCTGTCCAGTTTTCCCAGCACTATTTATTGAAGAGACTGTCTTTTTTCCATTGTATATTTTTCCCTGTTTTGTTGAAGATTATTTGACCATAGAGTTGAGGGTCCATATCTGGGCTCTCTACTCTGTTCCACTGGTCTATGTGTCTGTTTTTATGCCAGTATCACAGCTGATCACAGCTTTGTAGTAAAGCTTGAAATCAGGTAATGTGATGCTGCCAGTTTTATTTTATTTTTTTTTAAAGATTTTATTTATTTATTTGACAGATAGAGATCACAAGCAGGCAGAGAGAGGAGGAAGCAGGTTCCCTGCTGAGCAGAGAGCCCAATGTGGGGCTCGATCCCAGGACCCTGGGATCATGACAGGAGCTGAAGGCAGAGGCTTTAACCCACTGAGCCATCCAGGCACCCCTCGCCAGTTTTATTTTTGTTTTTCAACATTTCCTTAGCAATTCAGGGTCTCTTCTGAGTCCATACAAATTTTAGGATTATTTGCTCCAGCTCTTTGAAAAATACCGGTGGAATTTTGATCAGAATGGCATTAAAAGTATAGATTTCTCTAGGCAGTATAGACATTTTAACAATGTTTATTCTTCCTATCCAAGAGCAAGGAATGGTCTTCCATCTTTTTGTGTCTTCTTCAATTTCTTTCATGAGTGTCCTGTAGTTCCTCGAGTACATATCCTTTACCTCTTTGGTTAGGTTTATTCCCAGGTATCTTATGGTTTATAAAAATATTTTTTGCTAAAAATAAAGGAACATATTTTTGCCTTTTTTGTAAAGAATCCCCCCAATAAATGATTATATGGCATTAATTGGGCTCAATTAAAGTCAGATCCAACCATTTGTACTAACTCTTTTTATCAAATTATACACACATATACATACATAGAGAAGCTTCTACTTTTAAAAAGTTAGATCAAAAATACAAATATATCCAGAGGAAGAAGAGGTTAATTAACGGAAGAAAAAGATTCAAGGGAATGAGAAAGAAATAAAAAAGAGGCAGGATTTAAGTCTTTTGTATTTCCATTAAATGACACTTAATTTGTTTAGGTAACATAAAAATAGACACCAAATATAGTTACCACAGGACACAAATCCAATAATTCCTTTTATAAAATTTTATACTGAATTGATAGCAAATTTTATAAAATTAGTGTACACACAGGAATAAAAACTTGGATTGGGGTCTTCACAAAACAGAATTGTCAAATGCCTGCCATATCAGACCACTAAGCAGTGTTTGGCTTCACCCTACCGAGTGAAAAGGCAATGCACACAAGAAATGCTCCTTTGTTCCACTGGGTTCTCAGATTCTCAGAAGGTAAAGGGAAGAAATGAAACAATTTAATTACTTATAACATAAGCAAGAGGCATTCTGGAAGCTCGGACTACATTCACAAAAGTCCACTTCCACTTACCTCCAGGTTACAATCCTCCCTCTGGGTAGAGTCCCATCTAAAACGGATGCAGGAGACATGGTATCATTTGTTGAGGAGTGGAGGGCCTCTGTAGGGACTCTGGAGCCAGGAAAGGGTCAGTGTTCTTCATGTTCCCAGAGAGAAAAGAACTTCTAAATGACTCTAAATCTCTAGACTCTCAAAGAAATATACGTTGAATCATTTTGCCCACCAATAAAGAGAACTTTATTTCTCTCATATACAGTCTTCAGGAGAATTTGGATTCAAGGAGAAGAAGGGGTTCACAATAAAAAATAGAATTCTATCAACTTCATAGGACTTTGATTCATCTGCAGATGCTGTTCTCCAGGAGACCCAAGGAACAGATACCTTTTTTAAAAAAAGTTAATAATTCACTAGTTGACTATTGACAGAACCAGGGGGTCATTTGCAAAGAGATGGCTGGGCTGGTCCACTGACTTCTGTGCTATTATTACCTTAAAAACGCTGTTAACAAAATAACATTTACTGGCTTCTCTTGCACATTAAAGCTTCTCTATAAAGACTCTGACTCACAGATTCGAGTGAGGGTGTGTGTTCCTGCCTATTGTCCCAGTTGTTTAAATGGACAGGTCACTGTCTATGGTCACCCCTAGAGCCCCCATTCCACAGAAATTGTACCAGTCTAGTGGACCATGGCTCTTGTAGTTTTCTTGGTGTTACAGTGGACAGTTTCCACCCCAAATCCATTAACTTAGGTATAGAAAGCAATGACTTTTAATCTAGCAGATCTATGGATGAGATGCAAGAGGTCTTTGAACTTAAACTTGTATACCTAAGTTCTTATATGTGTGCATGCTTTGATACTTTGATTCTCAAAGGGAGTATTTACTTCAAAAAGTGAAGGATCATGACTCTCAAATCTCCTAGTGGCCTCACATGGGTCCCCCTGCACTTCAGCTTTCTCTTTCTCTGATGCCCACCCTCTCTGCTCTGGCTGTTTGACGTCACCATCATTTAAAGTCTGCCAGATCGAATCTTGAGAAGTCTTTATCTTTTGCCTTCAAATTCACTATCACAAAGCTCTGATCCCAGATTCATTAAATCAAAGACTGCCTCCTAAATCTGTCAGTTTCACTCTCTTCTGTCTACCCTACAACTTGCATTGTGGTCTAGACTTTTGGTGCTTCCCAGCTGGACCACTGCCCAGTTCTGCCTGCCTTGGAGCACTCTAGCTTAGCATCACACACCAAACACAATCCTTCAAAATACAAACCTGAAAGTGTCACTTCCCTCCTTGAAGCCCTTCCTGCCCTTGCACCAAACTTAGAAGAAAGGTAAATTCCATAGAGTGGTGCCATGGACAGCACCTGTTCCCCACTCCTCCCAGCCCACCTTTAATAGCCCTCTGCCCTCTGCATCCAATGGTTGCCCCTGCAGATCTCAGAAGAGACCATGGTCTTTCTCCTGTGGGCGTTGAACATGCTCTCACCTCTAATGAGCCCCTCATCTCCTCTCCTCCCAACCCCTTTACCTCCTCATTCCTTCTGGTTTGAGCTACAATGATCCTTCCTCCAGGAAGCCTTCCTATCCTTCCAGGACTGATTTAGAAGTCCCTACTGCATCATCCCACAGCATCTCTGCCCTCATTTAAAGAACTCATCACCCTGCCACGACTTGCAAAACTTGTGATAATTCCATCCAGCCTAAGACCCACACTCTTAGCAACATTGACAAGTCACTTGGAGAGAAATTTTGAACTCAAACTCTTAGCAACATTGACAAGTCACTTGGAGAGAAATTTTGAACAGACACACTTGGAGAGAAATTTTGCACTTAAAAATGAACTATTTCTAAAATATCTAGAATTTCTGTTCCTCTTCTTTTCCCTCTAAATACTTTCCATTCTTCTCCCTTTTCTCTCCCTCCCAACGCACTGAGTATATCAAGGCATATTATTTTGCTTTGTTCAAATTATAAACCAGTAGTAAAACTTAATATTTATAAAAGATTAGTCATCTTTGGTTTCACTAAAGAAATTTCATGTTTCAAGTTCAATGGTTTTCTTGTTTTGGTTCACAATGCCACAGGCAAGAAACAAGGAGAAGAAAAGAGAGTATCAAAGGAATGTCTCATGACACAATTAAGTTCTGAGAGCCAACACTTTCCACTTTTAGGTAAGCTCCCTGATGCCTTCTCTTCTTCAAGGTGCTGCTGGGATCTACAGGAAGATTAAGCTTATGAATGCTCTTCTAGTCCTGGGTCTTTACAAATTCTAGGATGTCTGTAGGGACAGAAATGAAATATTAGTGTCAAAAGATAACAAGATGATTCCAGACACATATGCTGCCTTTCTCTGTTAATGAGTAGAACCTGTCAATCAGTGAAGGGGTATAGAATGGGCTGGAGAGAAATTACAAAGTGAGCAGAAAATAACTGTCCCTTGCTTCAGAGAGTTTATACTTAGGCAAGTTTATGATTAGAAGAGTCTGTGCTATCATTATCAATCCTATATAACTCTCAAAAATTTATTATTAAGACAAATAATATGCATCCAGATTAAGTCACCCAAATCATAAAAGTGTAAATGACCCAAATATAAGAACACAGAGTCATTTAATTATGGATTTGCCCAAGTTTATAAGAGGTGTGGTGTCTCGGGAAAGCCCGAGCTCATCAGAGACACATGGTGTCAGCCAGTAGGTATGCCAAAGAAGGAGTGAGCCATGTGAGGCATTGGAGATGAGAGGGCACTGAGCGGAACCAAGGCACAAGTGAGATTCTTGAAGTCCAAGGCAGCAGGTTATGATGGAAAGAGCACATATGATCTTAAGCAATTGGCAACTTCTCTGACCCTGATTATAATTATGAAATGAAAGTAATATTAATAATCATAACAGTTTCCATCTTACAGGATTGTAGGGAGAAGTGAGATGTCACAGTGAGTGGCACTGTGACAACATTTTGTAAATGATAAAGCAGTGATGGTGGTGAAGAAGATGACAACACTGCTCTTCCTCTTCATTGAAAAATGGGTGGAAAAAAGCTTCTTTCTTCTCCTTCAGAGAGAGAAGTTTCTGACAATGCTCTTCTGTCCACTTTAGAGATCTTGCCCTTATAGACACTTTGGCATCTGACTGGCAGAAAACAGCATGCTTTCAAGGAGGCCCTGGTGGAGGTGGGACCAAAGGCTAGCAAGGGCCCCTGTTATCTGGCCAGAGTCTCCATCTGCACTACACTTTCTGGTTGATTTTTGTCCTTTCCTGAGACCTTAAGGGAAATCTACTCATTTAAAATGAGGAAGGGATACCCACCGTATGCCATACTCTGCCCTTTAAGAGTTTATACTCTAGCAAACCGTGGGCACACAGCACACAATGCACAACACATGCACATGTGTACACACACACATGCAAACAGAAAGTAGCAGGAAATTTGAGCATAGCTCTCATAAAAGGAGGCACGGTGTGTTTTGTGAGTCCACGTTTCCTGGGAGCTCTCCCAGGGAACAAAAAAGTGGTCAGTTGCTTGAACAATTCAAAGATGGAGAGAGTGTGATACTCAGAGGGGACAGGTTGAACAACATGAAATAGTAGATTGGGTTTTCTTTTTTTTTTAATTAAATTTAATTTAATTTCAGTGACCCATAATTCATTGTTTATGCACCACACCCAGTGCTTCATGCAATATATGTCCTCCATAATACCCACCATTAGTCCATATTATGTTGAGCTCAGTCTTTGGCAGAGAGTGGCAAGACTAGGTGGAGAAGAGGATAAGGAAAACTGTAGAAGGTCTGGAGGGTCATGCTAGAGTTTAGACTCCCTCCTTAGGTGGTAAAGAGCCATCAGTGCTTTATAAGAAAGTGATTGTTCCAATATGTGTTTCAGGAAGGTAACTGGTGTCTACAGATGAAAACATAGAAATCTGGGGTTTCTGGGTGGCTTAGTGGGTTAATCCTCTGCCTTCACTTGGGTCATGATCCCAGGGTTCTGGGATCAAGTCCCACATTAGGCTCTCTGCTCACCGGGGGCCTCCTTCCCCCTCCCCTTTTCCTGCTTCTCTCCCTACTTGTGATATCTCTCTCTCTCTCTCTCTCTCTCTCAAATAAATAAATAAAATCTTTTTTTAAAAAAAGAAAACATAGAAATCTTCATGACTTTGGGCTTAAGAGTGAAAGGGAAATGCAAGTCACAAGAAGCAGAGAGAACAGGCAGGAAACAAACTACAGATGTGAACAGTCTAAACTCAAGCAGTGCTCATGGGAAGAAAGAAAAGGAGATAAATTCAAGAGACATTTTCATGGTAACACCAGTGAACAGTCCCAGTGTGAAAAAGAAGAAATATACAAGCATAATCTTGATGGTTTGAGCTTAGGTTTAGACAATATTTGTCCTTTACTAGAAGCAGGCCCCCAAGAAGATCATGGGGAGGATGGTGATGTGTTTTTGTGTTTTAGCTGAGACATGTTTAATTTTACTCCAGGACGTTACGTGGACTTTTCAGGAGGCAGTCATGAATTTAGATGAAGTCAACCATATAGCTAGGTGTCATCAGCTATTATGGAAGCCATGTATTCAGATGGGATCACATAGAGAATTTTGAGTTAAGAGGAGAAAAGCTTTGGAAATATCTATGTTTAAATAAGAGTGAAAAACATGACCCTAAAAGATGGAAAGTCATCTTTGTATGAAAAGAAACCGGTTACAAGATCAATGACTTGATCTTATACCAAAGTGGTCCGTGAGGTCTCTTGGGACTTCCAACTACATTTATCCTGAAGACATGCTGAGTGCCCACTATATGTTAAGTACTGTTCTAGGGATGTTGGGATGCAAAACAAATCAGTCATGGCTTCTGCCCCAAGAAGCATGAAGCTCAATGCCAAGACAGAGGTTCAACAGCTGTTACTTCTGCTGTCACTGAGCTGAGGTATAATGACAACGTTCACAGGAAAGATCATGCTTCCACAACTGCCTGTTTCAGAAGATGCTCAGCTTGTGGAAGTAATGCCAAACGAAGCCTAGATCATAACTGGACAAGGTAGCTCTTCTCTGCATGAACTGGGGCCCTTAACCATGAAGTGGACATATGGATGGGCAGGACCAACCAACTGAAGTTGTAGCAAAAGATCACACCAGTTTTTCCATACTATTTCCTCACAGACCTGACCCTCACTCTCCCTGGATGCTTGCTTCAAACCTCAACAGTTATGAGTCCTACCATGGCTTCCCAGGAATCCCTACCAACAGACAAGAATGTCTATGCTTCTGAACAGCATGGCTGCCATCAGAATGCACACTCCTGCACACATTTCTTATATCTTTACTGCCTAATGACAAAGTCTAGAAGTATGTCATTTCTGAATAGCAATAAGTGGGAATGGGGTTATTCAGAAAAAATCAGTTCTTAAAAAAATATAGATAGATAGATATATAGAGACATACCACAGCATACTGGTTAATTTCACTCCCCCAAAAATAGTCTCTGAAAGACATAATACTTATTTCAGGTATGGCAGGTTAGCATTTAAATTATTTTGATTGGAAGTTTTTACATCTCTCAAATCATGTCACATTAACACATCCATGCCATATTCATGGATTCTACATTTGTTGAAAATCGAATAGCTGTCAGGTCTAGTATTTTGCACCACAGTGCCATGCTATAGACTATTCCAGATTTATTTAGTTGCTATTCAGGTGAAAGTCTTTTGTGATTAAAAAAAAAAATTCAATAGGCTGCTTATAAAATCCTAAGTGAATTCAGCTTTGTCTATTGATTCTCAATTTATTTTTGATCTGTTTTGTGAACTTAAATTCTTAGTATTTAAAATTGTTTAAAATGACCTTATCAGACTATGCATCTCTAAAAGTAATTTGCATGTGTAATAAATTAGCAATATTGAACCAAATCAGATTTATATTTAAAAAGAATTCTTTCGGGGGAGGAGTCAAGATGGCGGAGAAGTAGCAGACCAAGACTACATCAGGTAGCAGGAGATCAGCTCGATAGCTTATCTAAACATTGCAAACACCTACAAATCCAACGGGAGATCAAAGAGAAGAACAGCAATTCTAGAAACAGAAAACCAACCACTTTCTGAAAGGTAGGACTGTTGGAGAAGTGAATCCAAAGCGACGGGAAGATAGACCACGGGGGGAGGGGCCGGCTCCCGGCAAGTGGCAGAGCAGCAGAGCACAAAATCAGGACTTTTAAAAGTCTGTTCCACTGAGGGACATTGCTCCAGAGGCTAAACCGGGGTGAAGCCCACGCGGGGTCAGCGTGGCCCCAGGGCCCGCAGTGTCACAGGAGGATCGGGGGTGTCGGAGTGTCGCAGAGCTCGCAGGTATTAGAACGGGGAAGCTGGCTACAGAGGCAGAGCCGAGGACTGAACTCTCAGCTCGGGGTTACCTTGAACTGGTAGTGGGCTGGGTGAGCTCGGAGCGCGGCTAGAGGCCGGGGATACGGGAGTGATTGGGCACTGTTCTCTGGGGGTGCACTGAGGAGTGGGGCCCCGGCCTCTCGGCTCCTCTGGGCCGGAGACAGGGAGGCCGCCATTTTCATTCCCGTCCTCCGGAACACTACGGAAAGCGTTCAGGGAACAGAAGCTCCCAAAAGCGAACCCGAGACGATTACTTAGTCCGGCCGACGGTAAGGGCGGTGCAGTTCCGCCTCGGGCAAAGACACTTGAGAGTCACTACAACAGGCCCCTCCCCCAGAAGATCAACAAAAAATCCAGCCAGGATGAAGTTCATCTACCAAGGAAAGCAGGTTCAATACCTAGGCCAGCAGCAGAATTCCAGAGGAGGAGAAAGCAAAGCACGGAACTCATGGCTTTCTCCCCATGATTCTTTAGTCTTGCAGTTCATTTAATTTTTTTTCTTTTTCAATTTCTTTTCTTTCTTTTTTCTTCTTCTGCTAAATTTTTTAAAACTTTTACCCTTTTCTTTTTTAACTTTTTTAACTAGTTTATCTTATATATATTTTTTCTTTCTTTTTTATATTTTTTTCTTTATTTGTTTTCTTTTTAAATTTTTTTTTCTGAACCTCTTTTTATCCCCTTTCTCCCCCCCACAATTTGGAGGTCTCTTGTGATTTGGTTAAAGCACATTTTGGGGGGGTCTTTGCCACCCTTTTAGTATTTTACTTGCTCCTTCGTATACTCTTATCTGGACAAAATGACAAGGCGGAAAAATTCACCACAAACAAAAGAACAAGAGGCAGTACCGAAGGCTAGGGACCTAATCAATACAGACATTGGTAATATGTCAGATCTAGAGTTCAGAATGACAATTCTGAAGGTTCTAGCCGGGCTCAAAAAAGGCATGGAAGATATTAGAGAAACCCTCTCTGGAGATATAAAAGCCCTTTCTGGAGAAATAAAAGAACTAAAATCTAACCAAGTTGAAATCAAAAAAGCTATTAATGAGGTGCAGTCAAAAATGGAGGCTCTCACTGCTAGGATAAATGAGGCAGAAGAAAGAATTAGTGATCTAGAAGACCAAATGACAGAGAATAAAGAAGCTGAGCAAAAGAGGGACAAACAGCTACTGGAACACGAGGGGAGAATTTGAGAGATAAGTGACACCATAAGACGAAAGAACAATAGAATAATTGGGATTCTAGAAGAAGAAGAAAGAGAGAGGGGAGCAGAAGGTCTATTGGAGAGAATTTCCCTAATATGGCAAAGGGAACAAGCATCAAAATCCAGGAGGTGCAGAGAACCCCCCTCAAAATCAACAAGAATAGGTCCACACCCCATCACCTAATAGTAAAATTGACAAGTCTTAGTGACAAAGAGAAAATCCTGAAAGCAGCCCAGGAAAAGAAGTCTGTAACATACAATGGTAAAAATATTAGATTGGTAGCAGACTTATCCACAGAGACCTGGCAGGCCAGAAAGAGCTGGCATGATATATTCAGAGCACTAAACGAGAAAAACATGCAGCCAAGAATACTCTAACCAGCTAGGCTATCATTGAAAATAGAAGGAGAGATAAAAAGCTTCCAGGACAAACAAAAACTGAAAGAATTGGAAACACCAAACCAGCTCTACAGGAAATATTGAAAGGGGTACTCTAAGCAAAGAGAGACCCTAAAAGTAGTAGATCAGAAAGGTACAGAGATAATATACAGTAACAGTCACCTTACAGGCAATATAATGGCACTAAATTCATATAGTTACCCTGAATGTTAATGGGCTAAATGCCCCAATCAAAAGACACAGGGTATCAGAATGGATAAAAAAACAAAATGCATCTATATGTTGCCTACAAGAAACTCATCTTAGACGTGAAGACACCTCCAGATTTAAAGTGAGAGGGTGGAAAACAATTTACCATGCGAATGGGCATCAGAAGGAAGCTGGGGTAGCAATCCTTATATCAGATCAATTAGATTTTAAGCCAAAGACTATAATAAGAGATGAGGAAGGACACTATATCATACTCAAAGGGTCTGCCCAACAAGAAGATCTAACAATTTTAAGTATCTATGCCCCTAACGTGGGAGCAGCCAACTATATAAACCAATTAATAATAACAAAATCAAAGAAACACATCAATAATAATACAATAATAGTAGGGGACTTTAACACTCCCCTCACTGAAATGGACAGATCATCCAAGCAAAAGATCAAGAAGGAAATAAAGGCTTTAAATGACACACTGGACCAGATGGACATCACAATATATTCAGAACATTTCATCCCAAAGCAACAGAATACACATTCTTCTCAAGTGCACATGGAACATTCGCCAGAATAGATCACATCCTGGGTCACAAATCAGGTCTCAACCGGTATCAAAAGATTAGGATCATTCCCTGCATATTTTCAGACCACAATGCTCTGAAGCTAGAACTCAATCACAAGAGGAAATTTGGAAAGAACCCAAATACGTGGAGGCGAAAGAGCATCCTACTAAATAATGAATGGGTCAACCAGGAAATTAAAGAAGAACTGAAAAAATGCATGGAAACAAATGATAATGAAAACACAACAATTCAAAATCTGTGGGACGCAACAAAGGCAGTCCTGAGAGGAAAATATATAGTGGTACAAGCCTTTCTCAAGAAACAAGAAAGGTCTCAAGTACACAACTTAACCCTACACCTAAAGGAGCTGGAGAAAGAACAAGAAAGAAACCCTAAACCCAGCAGGAGAAGAGAAATCATAAAGATCAGAGCAGAAATCAATGAAATAGAAACCAAAAAAAAAAAAAAAAAAAAACAATAGAACAAATCAACAAAACTAGGAGTTGGTTCTTTGAAAGAATCAATAAGATTTATAAACCCCTGGCCAGACTTATCAAAAAGAAAAGAGAAATGACCCAAATAAATAAAATCGTGAATGAAAGAGGAGAGATCACAACTAACAACAAAGAAATACAGACAATTATAAGAACATACTATGAGCAACTCTACGCCAACAAATTGGACAATCTGGAAGAAATGGATGCATTCCTAGAGACATATAAACTACCACAACTGAACCAGGAAGAAATAGAAGACCTGAGCAGGCCCATAACCAGTAAGGAGATTGAAACAGTCATCAAAAATGTCCAAACAAACAAAAGTCCAGAGCCAGACGGCTTCCCAGGGGAATTCTACCAAACATTTAAAGAACGAATTCCTATTCTCCTGAAACTGTTCCAAAAAATAGAAATGGAAGGAAAACTTACAAACTCATTTTATGAGGCCAGCATCACCTTGATCCCAAAACCAGACAAGGATCCCACCAAAAAAGAGAACTACAGACCAATATCCGTGATGAACACAGATGCAAAAATTCTCACCAAAATACTAGCCAATAGGATTCAACAGTACATTAAAAGGATTATTCACCACGACCAAATGGATTTATTCCTGGCCTGCAAGGTTGGTTCAACATCCGCAATTCAATCAATGTGATAGAACACATTAATAAAAGAAAGAACAAGAACCATATGATACTCTCAATAGATGCTGAAAAATCATTTGACAAAGTACTGCATCCCTTTCTGATCAAAACTCTTCAAAGTGTAGGGATAGAGGGCACATACCTCAATATTATCAAAGCCATCTATGAAAAACCCACTGCAAATATCATTCTCAATGGAGAAAAACTGAAAGCTTTTTCGTTAAGGTCAGGAACACAGCAGGGATGTCCATTATCACCACTGCTCTTCAACATAGTACTAGAAGTCTTAGCCTCAGCAATCAGACAACAAAAAGAAATTAAAGGCATCCAAATCGGCAAAGAAGAAGTCAAACTATCACTCTTCGCAGATGATATGATACTATATGTGGAAAACCCAAAAGACTCCACTCCAAAACTGCTAGAACTTGTACAGAAATTCAGTAAAGTGTCAGGATATAAAATCAATGCACAGAAATCAGTTGCATTTCTCTACACCAACAATAAGACAGAAGAAAGAGAAATTAAGGAGTCAATCCCATTTACAATTGCACCCAAAACTATAAGATACGTAGGAATAAACCTAACCAAAGAGGCTAAGAATCTATATGCAGAAAACTACAAAGTACTCATGAAAGAAATTGAAGAAGACACAAAGAAATGGATAAATGTTCCATGCTCCTGGATTGCAAGAATAAATATTATAAAAATGTCTATGCTACCTAAAGCAATCTACACATTTAATGCAATCCCTATCAAAATACCATCCATTTTTTTAAAGAAATGGAACAAATAATCCTAAAATTTATATGGAACAAGAAAAGACCTCGAATAGCCAAAGGAATATTGAAAAAGAAAGCCAAAGTTGGTGGCATCACAATTCCAGACTTCAAGCTCTATTACAAAGCTGTCAACATCAAGACAGCATGGTACTGGCACAAAAACAGACACATAGATCAATGGAACAGAATAGAGAGCCCAGAAATAGACCCTCAACTCTATGGTCAACTAATCTTCGACAAAGCAGGAAAGAATGTCCAATGGAAAAAAGACAGCCTTTTCAATAAATGGTGCTGGGAAAATTGGACAGCCACATGCAGAACAATGAAATTGGACCACTTCCTTATACCACACATGAAAATAGACTCAAAATGGATGAAGGACCTCAATGTGAGAAAGGAATCCATCAAAATCCTTGAGGAAAACACAGGCAGCAACCTCTTCGACCTCAGCCGTAGCAACATCCTCCTAGGAACATCAGCAAAAAGCAAGGGAAGCAAGGACAAAAATGAGCTATTAGGATTTCATCAAGATCAAAAGCTTTTGCACAGCAAAGGAAACAGTTAACAAAACCAAAAGACAACTGACAGAATGGGAGAAGATATTTGCAAACGACATATCAGATAAAGGGCTAGTGTCCAAACTCTATAAGGAACTTAGCAAACTCAACACCCAAAGAAAAACAATCCAATCAAGAAATGGGCAGAGGACATGAACAGACATTTCGGCAAAGAAGACATCCAGATGGCCAACACACACATGAAAAAGTGCTCCACATCACTTGGCATCAGGGAAATACAAATCAAAACCACGAGGAGATATCACCTCACACCAGTCAGAATGGCTAAAATTAACAAGTCAGGAAATGACAGATGCTGGCGAGGATGCGGAGAAAGGGGAACCCTCCTCCACTGTTGGTGGGAATACAAGCTGGTGAAACCACTCTGGAAAACAGCATGGAGGTTCCTCAAAATGTTGAAAATAGAACTACCCTATGACCCAGCAATTGCACTACTGGGTATTTACCCTAAAGATACAAATGTAGTGATCTGAAGGGGCACGTGCACCCGAATGTTTATAGTAGCAATGTCTACAATAGCCAAACTATGGAAAGAACCTAGATGTCCATCAACAGATGAATGGATAAAGAAGAAGTGGTATATATACACAATGGAATACTATGCAGCCATCAAAAGAAATGAAATCTTGCCATTTGCGACGACGTGGATGGAACTAGAGGGTATCATGCTTAGTGAAATAAGTCAATTGGAGAAAGACAACTATCATATGATCTCCCTGATATGAGGACATGGAGATGCAACAAGGGGGGTTAGGGGGATAGGAGAAGAATAAATGAAACAAGATGGCTTTGGGAGGGAGATAAACCATAAGTGACTCTTAATCTCACAAAACAAACTGAGGGTTGCTGGGGGGAGGGAGGGTTTGGAGAGGGGGAGGGAGGTTATGGACATTGGGGAGGGTATGTGCTATGGAGAGTGCTGTGAAGTGTGTAAACCTAGCAATTCACAGACCTGTACCCCTGGGGATAAAAATACATTATATGTTTATAAAAAATAAGAAAGAAAAAAAAAGCATTCTTTCTATTCATTGCTAATTTGCTTGGCCTAGCAAACAAAGGAAGTACTAGTAGTCCACAATTGGTTAGAGGAGAACAATCACACTGTACAGCCATGTTGTATTTATTTATTCTGATAAACAGAGAATAAACTATACAGCATGTGAACTATATACTGCAAATAACAAATGGCAAAGTTCAAAGATACATAATGTTTGAAAAACTATGTACATGTTAAGTCTCCATCAAGGAAAAAAGTCTCTATCAAGGAAAGCCCAAAAGATAGGAACTTGAAATTATTAATGAAATATCTCAGTTGTCCCCCAATCCCAAATCTGTATTTTTTGGCATCTAAATTCAACACTGATTTCAAATCAGGATGTGTGAAGGAAACTCTTCAGTGTCTTCTTAGGTCAGTGGGGAAAGGTAATCCTTCATACTGATATTCAGTAGCTGGACTTCCTTCCAAGCCCATTTGCAATGAAACTGGAATAACTGGGATAACTATAGAATTTCAGGCGAATCCCTAGGCTGCTTCCACATTGTCATTACCAGAAGTTCCCCGACGTGATGCCTAGCTCCATCCAGGTTGAAAGAGAATATGCGGACAGGTGTGGGGGGGGCGGCGGGTAGGAATGATGGGAATGAGTTGGGGCAGAAAGAGAATGAACTTAGAAATATGTGAGGCACACAGTGGTAGATAGGCTAAAGCAGAGTCAGGACAATCAAACAAGTGTCTGCAAAGGGTCAAGTCTCCAAAATCACCTGCCGACCAATATTAAAAGGAAGTAAACACAAAGGAAACACCGCGTGCTTCAATTACACCTAAATCTATCTTCTTGTGGTGGTTCCTTGATGTGGTAGGAACTACTATAATAGAAACCAACTGTATTTTCAAGGGCAAGACACTTTGCCACTAAACAAGATGATGTCATCCTTCCTGATGACAAAGAGGAACGGGCGATCCGCTCTGAACACCCTGGACTCGGGCAGCTGCTTTTCTACGATGTTATTTCCTGTGGCAGCAGTGGCCTCCGTGCCCTCCTCAGTGACCTCAATGTAGGACTTATGCATCATTTTGGAAACATACAGACGGCCTCCGGAAGCTATACCAGAGAGATCAGCTCTGGATTCATCAAAGATGTCTTTCAGCCCTAGGGCTCTTAAGTGGTGTTTGATTTCATAATTCTTCTCTATCTTGAACTGAGGAAGAAACACCTCAACATACTGAGAGCTCATTTTTCTTGGATTGGTCCACTCCATTAGATTCTGAAAGGTCAGTCTGTTTTCAATCTGTAGGAATATTGAAAAGGCAATTCAATATGCTTAAGGGACAGATAAAACACCAACTACAAAGATAGATGGTTTTCCATAATTATTCTCTTCTGGATATTTGAGTGAAAGTATGTCAATGGGTCCAGAGGATTCTGAAAATGGGAAATTATTAGCACAAATAGTTCAAGCACTCTTTAACAAATCATGTTTAATTTGCTCTGCTATGACAAGGTGTGACTTACTTGTATTTCAAGGCATTTCTTTTCTCTGCCCACATATGAACAAATACAGTCAAAGTGGAACAACGGGCAGGTGAAGGAATTAGGGTAGCAGAGATCATCAGAGGGTGAAAGGAGCTCAGTGGTCATTTAAGTCAGCATTTCTTGACCATTTCCCATCATGAACGACATAGAAAATGGTAATGTTTGCATAGCTTGCCAGAATAACCAATGAAACAGCAGGTGGCCCAAAGCAAGGAGCCCAGAGCTTTAGCCTCCAGAGTTTAGGTGATCAGTACCTTCTAGCACAGTCGCTTAGACCACTGGGGGGATTGGAACCAAATACATCCTCCTATTCAACACATGGGATAACTGAAGTTCAAGACATTGTAGGAAATATGCCAAATTGCATAGCTGGGCACGTCAGTTACATAGCTAGGAGCCCAAGGCCCTCTCTCCAGCACCACTGCTGCCCCCAATGATTCACAAATGGAATTCACCAACTCCTGAATACTGAGAGTTGATCAGGGACTAGTCCAGATGTACACAGGGAAGATTTTTCATGCACATTGCTTATAAATCTTATATGTAGATATTTATTCTCAAATTCAGTCTCATTGGAATTTTAAAGAGCTTTTCACAGTTATCCTTATCAAGGACCTAAATTTGTTTAATCAAATTTTGTCTGATTAAAATTTTATGTGTGTAAATTATCCAGTTTATGGTTAATCTATAATAACTTCTCACTCTGAATTAGAATTGTTTCCTCATTTGCTTACTATAAAGCCAACTTCCCCATTATTTCATTGCATAGGATTATATATGTCTATAGGATAATGTAGGAATGTAGATTTATACTTATCTGATCTATACATTATTAGGAAGATCTATTACAGAAAAGAATAACTTAGACAATAAGTATAAGAACAAATCTATCTTTCCTGTTATCTGCCATTTGTCTTATATGGGCTAATTTTTCTGTTATGGTAGATTATTTGAAGTTAAAATAACTGATGTATGCTAAAATCTAATTGTGATAAAGATTGTCAAGTGAATTATTGGTTTAATATGAGTATTAATATTTTATATTGTCACTTTAGGTTTAACAATAGCAGCTTCATGACATTCCTCTTGCTGTTCATCAAAAAACAGGTAATTAAAATGAAACTAAATGAAAATCATTATAATGATTCAGTGGTTTTGTCCATTTAGAAATTGTATTTCTAAAGTTCTAAAATCATGTTTCTAAATCATAGAAAAAGGATGGATAGAAGTAATGCCTCTAGGTAGGAAGAGAATTTCTTTATATTCTTTGTAGCTTCCCAGTTATTTTATAAGCAAGCATCAATATTTTACTAATCAAAAAACAAAAAAATATTTTAAACTTTAGTTGTAACATTTTAGGGTAGCTGATAGGTGTGTACACACACACATATTTGTACATATGTATGTACCTATCAAATAAATTGATCAAATTCCATGAGCCTCCTTTCCCTGCCCCACATGACTGCTGTATGGATCAAATGAGGTAACATAAATGCAGCTCAGAGTACATGGCCTGGCACATAGTAGGTGCTCAATGAATGGTGTCTATTATTACTTTTGATTGGAAATACAGAGAGGGTTGTTGACACCCAGGCTTCTGGGATTTCAGGTCACAGGCTCAGGAGGCTACATTGATAGGCCTGAAAAAAGATCAGGATCTGAGATACAGTGATTCTTCCTGGCTTTGCAGAACTATCACTCTTTGCCTCTTGTACCGTGCTGGTCTATTGTCCTAGTCACACCAGTCACAGGGCAGTCCCTAACCTCTGCTTTCCCCAGAGGCACAGCAGCTCAGAATGAGACCATACATTTCAGTGCACAAAGGCTCAGGACTCCAGACCCCACAGTATCATTCCTGCCTGAAAATAGTCTGTGCAAATTCCAATAATACATGAAAGACTATTTTCATGGCCAAGTGCAAAGACCTAAACTCATGCCATTTTTCTCTCCAAGGCTGAGATTTGAGAGGGTTCCAGTTACATAGCTATTCAACTAAAATTATGTTAAACAGAAGTAAGTCAATCTCAGTAACTGTAATGGCATTTGGCACAGAGTAGGTACTCCTTAAATATTTGTCAAATAAATGAATAGGGGTAAATCTCTAATTCTTACAACCCAGAATTGTAAAGTTGATGCATAAAAACACAATAATATCCTAAAAATTTTCTAATTCCCCAATAGTGAAAGTGGCAGTAGCAACTTACTTGGGACAGGTCATTTTCAGGCAGCATAATGAACATGCTTATGCCACCATGATACTTGAGCTCAAGAACCTGTAGGGGTGGGTCTCTAATGACGGAAAAATTGAACTTCCGTTCTTGATGCATCATGGCAACTGCTTTCCCAGGACACTGGAAGTCAAGTCACAAAAATTTTTTATTAGTCTACCTTATTTCACTTATAAGAATAGTGTTTCAGTTTTCATTTGGTTGATCCTGTAGATTTTTCCTGACTTGTTGCCAATAGTGGTTGCAGTGGTTCACGGCTTAGGGGTACAAAGTACAGACTTTGAGATTAACTGCCTGATTTTAAAACTTCCGGCATGCAACTTTTGGCGAGTTACTTCACCTTTCTGTGCCTCCCTTTTTTCATCAATATAATGGAGGTAAAATTAGTCTCTACTGCGCAGGACTGTTACAAAGATCATGTGAGTTACTGTACCTAGAACTTGGTTCATTTCTTTACACTTAGCATTTTATCTGAAAATGTCTATATAGTAGGTAACAAATAATTATTAAATAGCATTATAATTTTAAAAGATTGCTATAGATTTTGTATTTTTATAAGACCTCATTCTTTTTTTTTTTAAGATTTTAAGTATTTATTTGACAGAGAGAGACACAGCAAGAGAGGGAACACAATCAGGGAGAGTGGGAGAGGGAGAAGCAGGCTTTCTGTTGAGCTGAGAGCCAGATGCGTGGCTCAATCCCAGAACCCTGGGATCATGCACCAAAGGCAGAAGCTTAATGACTGAGCCACCGAGGTGCCCCTAAGACCTTATTCTTAAATTGTGTGATTTTGATAGTACAGGTCTGTAATTGACTTCTGATGAAAGAAAAAAAAATCTATACTATTCATAGCAATACTTATCACTCATTCAGCGATCTTTGATTTCTACCAGCTCTCACCAATCCTGTATCTAAAAGTTCTGATGTGGAAGAATGCAGAAAGAACATTTCAATAAATAAAACCAAATTTAAAAGTTTAATCTGAGGTTCTCTGTTTCAACACAAAAGGCTGAGAGACTGAGAGAAACTTTAGAGGTCAATTAGTGGAATTGCCTCATTTGTGAGGATGGGAAGGTCTGCAGTGGTTAAGTGAACTTGCCTAAGACAATGCAGATTGGCATTGAAGCAAGGCAAGGACCCCAACACAGTATTTCTGACTCCAAAGTCTCTACTATCCCATAAGATTATTGTGTACAAATTGGTAAAACACACACACACATACACACACACCCCACAAGAATATATGTTTTACAAAAGTTGGTTAAGACTGACACTTGGGGGGCACCCGGGTGGCTCAGTTGTTAAGCATCTGCCTTCGGCTCAGGTCATGACCCCAAGGTCCTGGGATCAAACCCCTCCTCAGCTCCCTACTGGGCAGGAAGTCTGCTTCTCCCTCTCCCACTCCCCCTGCTTGTGTTCCCTCTCTTACTGTGTCTCTCTCTGTCAAATAAATAAATAAAATCTTTTTAAAATTTTTTTAAAAAGACTGACACTTGAGAATTCATAACTTTACTAAACATAACTTTTTCCTTTGTAAAAGGAAACACATCCTGGCTTTGACTCGGGAAAAACCACTGATGTTAAATGACTAAAATTATCTACCCCATAGTTAGAATCACAAAAAATGAAAAGCACACTTTTGCTATATTTTCTTCTTATAGACATCCAACTAGATTATCTTAAAATGAATTCACGTTATTACCTTTCTCAAATTTGAACATATTTTAAGAAATATCAATTTATGGGGCACCTCCAATAGTGTACGATAACCTGCATTATCAGGAAAATAGGTTGTTTTATAAGCAAGTCACCATTTAATATTGGGTAACTAGAGAAGAAATAAGTAAAGAAATGATGAATCCATCATTTATCTATGCAAATACCATAATTTCTGCAAAGGAATATTATGACCAAAAAAACTTTTTTAAGATCTTATATTTATTTGAGAGAGAAAGCACAGAGGAGAGTAAGAGGGAGAAGCAAACTTCTCACTGAGCAGAGATTCTGATGCGGGGCTTGATCTCAGGATCCTGACTCTGAGATTATGACCTAAGCCAAAGGCAGATGCTAAATCAACTGAGACACCCAGGTCTCCTGGAAAAAAAAAAATCTAAAAAATATTCCCATACCTTGGGAGATTTGAACAGGCAATTTACAGTTTCATTCTTGGTGAAGGCCAGCTCCCACTTGCCTTTGAAGTACACAGCATTCACCAGCACCATTACAGCCGAGGAACTTAAGCTACCTGCTTGAAAGATGTTCTTGATTTTGCCTTTTGAAATATAAATGGAGAAAATACGTTAAGTTTTAATGTATTTTTTTTAGATTCTTTTATTTATTTGGGAGAGAAGATGAGAGAGCAGGGGGAGGGACAGAGGCAGAGGGAGAGATAATCTCAAGCAGACTCCCCACTGAGGATGCCCCCTCCACCCCCGCCGTGGTAGGGCTTGATCCCACCACCCTGAGATCACAGTCTGAGCTGAAATCAAGAGGTGAATGCTTAACCAACTGAGCCACCCAAGTGCCCCATTAAAATAATTTTTTTTAAAAAATACAAGGTGAACATGATATTTTCCTTACAACATAATTATAATAACAATGATATTGTAATAACCTATGAGCAATTGCTCCATCCAGTACTCTCTGAACACTTTATGTACAATGTTTGATTTAATCCTCACAAAATCTCTGTGAGGTGGGCACTTTCCTGTTGAGGAAGCTGAAACACAGAGAGATGAAGTAATTTGTACAAAATCACACAAGAAATTTAGGGCACCAGGATTCTGACCCAGAAAGACAATTCCCAAAGCCCCTCCTTGCTGTTAAGCACCAAACTACCTTTACTGCCTCGACAAGGCCACAGCACTTCAAATATAATTTAACTCCATTCTGTTGGGCTAATTTCTTCCTTCCTTCTGCATGAACAAGATTTTGCTGGATGTCAACCCTATTCTCGATACTTGAATCACAACCATGAGAGGCACAGTCCTTGCCATCACTGGGCTCGTGGTCCGCTGCAGGGGAGCAGCTGTACACATGGGGTACCACAGCCACATGCTGAGTGTGCTGTGGGAGCACAGATGAGGGGCACCCATCTCAGGTTGGCCCTCTGCTTGAGCTGACGGCAAGGTGGAAGGTGGCAGGAATCTACATACAGCAGAGGCTGTTTACCCAAACACATGGAAGCACGGAAGAGCACAGTGTATCTGGAGAAACCCTAAGTCATTCCAATGTGTAGGGAAAGTAAGGTTGGAAAGGTTAGAGGCAGGGGCCAGTAATGAAGAGCCTTGAATGTCTGGTAATAATCTTGGGTTATCCTGAAAGCAATGGAAAATAATCATTCAGGATTCATTGGAAGATAAGAAAGGACACGGTCATGATGAGTCACTGCTTTGGCAGTGTGTGAAGGATGGAGTTGGGGTGGTAAGACTTGGGTGGATTTGTTGGAATGTTGACAGCATTTTGAAGTGTTCCCTCCAAATGAGTACTGAGAACTAATGCTAATCAAAATAAGAATAATTTTTGAAATATATTTGCATGAAAAAAGAAGAGAAATGAATAATTTGTCCTGATGGAAAAAGATATTAGCAATCTGATACCCTTAAAAACTACACACTAAATAGAATTCCATTCAGTTATTAGGAAAAACAATTACACGGTTCCTCTTCATTTGTGAATAGTATATTTGGAACATGTGGTGGCTAATGGTCCAAGTAACCCTCTACTGAGGTAATGATGAATGAATAAACAAAAGAAAACTGGGACACTGTATTCTTGTTCCCAGGATGAGCTGTAGTATGTCAAATGTTTGCAAGTCACATGTTTCATACTTTTGAGACAGAACCACACTCAGCAAATACTTGTATGTTGTTCAGAGTATAAATCCAAGTCAAGCCTTAAGTAAAGAAATGACTAGGTTTGGGATGAATTGATTAACAAAATAGCAATGAATACATTTCCTTATTTGTTTTGAACTCAACAAGAACATCTGCTGGAATTCAGTTTTTAGCTGTGTGAAAACACCAATAAAGCAATGTACTTTTTCTGGAAGGTACCACTTTTGTCACATACATTATTCTGATACATGAAGAGAGTTTTAAATGAAAGATAAACAATGCATCTTTTAGAGGAAGTAATGATATAAAATATATTTCCCACATAGTAATTTATGAATGGTCATAATGAAATCAACATTTGTTTCATAGGCTTGTTTACCAATCCAATGAGAAATGTAATAGGTAAGATTTCTGAAAAGTATAAAGCATTCAAATTATTAAGATTATTCAGAACCACATTGTGGACAAATACTAAAGCAATTTTCCTCTTGTATTTAATAATTTATTTGATGTAACCAATACAACCCAAATATTACCATTCCACCATATAGTAAATATAAAAAACTATTAAGGATGTTTACATTCTTTACTTCATACTTGACCTATGTGATTAAATGGTCATAAAAATTGTAAAGTAGTCTGTAAAAATATGGGAGATAGAATGTGAAGGAAAAAAATATAAACACAGATATGAACGTAGGCTCTGAACATAACTAGGTCAACTTATTCTTTGTATATAAAGCCAAGGACTAGAATAGAAAATGGGAAAAGGAAGCATTGATTTTTTGAGGTGCTAGGATTATGTTAAAAAACATATACCATCAAATTTACCATCTTAACAGGTTAGTTGTATTAACTATAATATGCCTTGTGGTATATCACATTTTCAGAACTTACTTCACTTTACAAAACTGAAACTCTAAATACATCAAACAACTGCCCTTCACACAATAATCCCCAAACCCTGGTAACCACCATTCTGGTTTTTTTTAATTGAAGCATAATTAACATACAGTGTTATATTATGTTTCAGGTGTACAATACAATAATCCAACAATTCTATACATTACTCAGTGCTCAACAAGGTAAGTGCACTCTTAATCTCCTTTACGTATTTGTCCCATCCCCCAACACACCTCACCTAACCATCTGTTTGTTCTCTGTAGTTAAAAGTCAGTTTTTTGTTTGCCTCTTTTTTCTTTGTTTTGTTTCTTAAATTCCACATGTGAATGAAATGATATTTGTCTTTCTCTGTCTGACTTATTTCACTTAGCATTATACCCTCTAGGTCTGTCCACATTGTTGCAAATGGTAAATACCTCATCCTTTTTATGGCTGAGTAATATTCCTATCTAGCTATCTGTGAGATATATATCACATCTTGTTCATCCATTAATCTTCTGATGGACATGTGGGTTGCTTCCACATCTTGGCTACTGTAAATAATGGTGCAATAACCACAGGCATACATGCATTTTTTCAAATTAGTGTTTTTTTCATTTCCTTTGGATAAATACCCAGTAGTAGAATTACTAGATCATATTGATAGCTCTGTTTTTAATTTTTTGAGGTACCTCCATTATGTTTTCCATAGTGGCTGCACCAATTTGTCTTACCACCAAGAGTGCATGAGAAATATTCAATAGCATCAATCATTACTTTGGATTAGGAGGAACTGTTCCTTGCATGTCTTACAAAAGATGACCAGCTTTAAAGTTGGCCATCCTCAGTATTCACATATCACTGACAAATCTTGTAAAAAAAAAAATAGGGTTTCACTCACCATGTGTTTCATTTTCAATCCATTTATTAATTTTATATCTGGTATCTTCTACATCATTTGTGAAGTCAACTCGTTCCACTTTGGCATTGTATAATTTTTCAGCACACTCAATATAGTTCTATAAATATAAATAATTACAGTTCTGTAAGTGATACATAGTTCTTATAGTCACAAGTCACCATTAACTAAGCATATAACAACTCTGATTTTGAACTTGTCTCTTCATTTCCACCATTTTACTCAAGAACTCATTCCCCACTCAAAGATGAAGAAATATGGATAGAAATATGAAAATATGGCTGGACAGGTTGCTGGAGAACCTGAAACTGAATTTGCACAGCAAGCACACTATTTGAACCTAAATTTATCTGAAGTGGATTAGGGGAGGCTAACAGGGATTATGGCTAAAGCCCACTTCCTTGGCTTTAGCACTGTTTTCTCACCCTAAGTACTTCAACAGTGTCCTTGCTCATCTCCCTTGCTTGTGTCACCCGCTTCCTATTGAAAGCATTAAGAAGGTTTCCAGGCAACTTCTTGTACTTAAGATAAAGCTCAAGCCCTTGGACCTGGCCTGCATTTGAAAAAAAAAAGAAGTCAAGTTGAAGAGGATAAGCAGAAAAGGTGAGGCCCCAAGCAGTAATACACTCAGAGGAGTAAGAGGATCTTTGCACACTCAGGAGACCCACAGGAATTTGTGATGACTGAAGCATGTGGTGAAAGGGGAAAATGGAGGACAGGAGCCAGGATAGAGGAAGAGCATGACTGTCTTGTTTCCCTGGAAAAGGAGCTTTCGTTTTATTTTAGGGAGAGTTATCAAAAGGATTTAAACAGGAGAGTGATATAATTAAATGTACATTTCATAAAGAGGACTCTGAAATCAGCATAGAAAAAAAAATGAATGGAAATAGAGGGACTTACTAAAATGTCCTTATAGTTTATCCTTAGGAATATAAAGAGGTCCTGAACTGAAGCATTGGCAGTTTCCAGGGCCATGGGGAGGACAAAACAAATTTTAGAGATACACTAAGAAGGTAGACCTAGCTCTTTCTTATCCCCTACCTTTCCCTTTCCTTGTTGAACAGCTGAGACTCAAAGCCATTAGGAGGGGCAAATCTAGGTAGGTACACATCTCAGGGTGGGGAGGACAAGTGCGGCAGAGCTGGATGGATGGCACAGCTCCATCATGGTGAGGAGCAATTCAACACAAAGTATTACCACCCAAAGGAGACAAAGAACACATTGCCTTGTCAGGGAAGCCCAGCTCTGGAATTCAATCTTGGGCAGAATCCAGAGGCATTCCTGAGGAGGGGTGGCCTCATGCAGGTGTTAGATCCTAAATAGTGTGAAGTGGACAATCTTGTGGGGTGTCAAAGCCCAAAAAAAGTGACAGGAACATCTCTGTGGTGGGCAACCTCCATGGGATGTGGGGGACTAAGAGGAGGGAAGATGTATACTCCATAGATATATATATATATATATATACACACATGCAGCCTAGCATGGAGGGGCAGATCTCTCATGGGATGAAGAAGGTGTTTTCATATTGGGAGGAGCAACAGCATCCATCAGTGATGGGAAATGGGTTACATAGAGGGAGATTGATCAAACAAGTAAATATGTAAGAATAATAGCACCCAGATTTCTCAATGTTGGAGAAGGGAGTTAAACAAACACAGAAAAAGAGAAAAAAAAAAATGAACCCTGTGGTGTTTGATGGAAATTGGAGATATCAGTAGGAACTCATGGGTTTCACTACATTTGGGTAAAAAGATGAACATTGATTTAATATGTGCATGTATTTTCCTAAAAAGGAACTAGGGCTCCTGGAGAAATGGCTGATTCTAGGGCTGAGGCAGGGAAAGAAGATGAGATTAGAAATTCTCATGGTGCAAGAAAGAAAGTGCTCAGATGAGGTGGGCATGTCAAACAAATATAGATGTCAATAGAAGGGATAATTTGAACATGAAAATAATATGATGGATTACTCCTTTGGCTAAAACAAGACATCATGGGTCCATATTATTATAAATAAACAAATAAATATCTTTTATCAAGAATGAGATATTTACACAGCCTGAAAGCCATTCCTCACAAGATACTTAACAACAAAGGGAAGAAGAGTAACTTCACAGCAGAGAAGCCCAGCATACATCCCTGTAATCATGTGACCAAAGATGGCAGGACAAGCAACAGGATAAATCAGAATTCTGCCAGTGTGCCACAGGGATAACACAACAAAAACAAACAGGCTTCGTTGGATGTTTCCATCAAATCTGGTGCAAATGTTAGCTAATACTAGGTGATAATTCTTGCATAAGATGTAAGTATATCAAATCAACATGTTCTATACCTTAAACTTATACTATATTATATAACAATCATTTCAGAAACGCTGGGAGAAAACCGGACTCTAATCATGAAGACATATCAAAAAAACCCACACTGAAGGGCATTCTAAAATATAACTGGCCTAAAACTGGACACTAAATGATCATCAAAAGTGTCAAGATCATGAAAGTCAAGACAGGCTATGAACTGTTCCAAACTGAAGGAGACTAAATGTGAGTCAACAACAGAATATAATGCATGATTCTGAACTAAGTCCTTTGCTATGAGGGATGATGTTGGGCTGATTGGTGACACCCAAAAGGATCTGAAGATGGGCTGAATGTACACTGTTAACTTCCTGATCTTGATGGTTGTATGGTGACTATGTAGAAGAATGCCATTGTAGGAATTACATGAAAGTATTCAAATGTGATAAAGCATCTTAAATGCTTCAGAAGGAAAGTGTTCTTTCTATAATACTTGGAACTTCTATGTGAGTTTGAAATTATTTCAAATAACTTTTCTTTGAAAGTAGAAGGAAAATAATTAACTCTTCTTCACTAATGGACAGTGAAGCTCCAGGGAAAGGAAATGTCAAAGTTGATCAAAATATCTGGTAGGTCATTCACTGAAAGAGAACCCAGAGGAAAGAGAATATGTGGGGATAAGAGAGATGTTGTGTTGAAGAACCTATAAATGCCCACTTGAAGACTGGCAGTAGGCAAGCAGAGAGATGATCATGACATTGAGGGTGAGGAATGAATGAGCTGTGGAGGTACGGAGGACAACATCAAGTTAAACTTTTTAAGTCAATCGTCTCTTCTTAGGTGAGACAGTAGACTCACAGTGGAGGAGCCCAGAGGGCAGAACCCTAAAGAGAAACAGTATTTCAGAGATGAATAAAGGAATAAAGATAAACAAGGGAAAATGAAATGAAGAGAAGGTAGAAAACCAGGAGAAATCAATGCCATAGAAACCCCGAGAGGTGAAAGTTTCAGGAAGCTCCAATAGCATTGAATAGTAAAGAGGCAGGTAAAGTGCCCATAGCTTGGTGTCCACTGGAAGCCATTAGTCACCTTGGTAAGAACAGCTTCAGGAGAATGTGGAAGGTTGAAGCTAGTTTGTGATAGATGGAGCAGTGAAAGAGGGTGAAAAAAATGGATTCTGCCTGCACATATCACCCTTCGAATAGGATTTTTCAAGTTTAGACTGTCAGAGTGAGAAACACAGGAATGGAAAGAGAATCATGGGGTAACTTTAAAAAAAAAAAGGAGAGGGCGCCTGGGTGGCTCAGTGGGTTAAGCCGCTGCCTTCGGCTCAGGTCATGATCTCAGGGTCCTGGGATCGAGTCCCGCATCGGGCTTTCTGCTCAGCGGCAAGCCCGCTTCCCTCTCTCTCTCTCTGCCTGCCTCTCTGTCTACTTGTGATCTCTCTCTCTGTCAAATAAATTAAAAAAAAAAAAAGGAGAGAAAAATTAAGAAGATGTGTATCTGGAGCACATTTATATGTGATGAAGAAGAAGAAAACAGAGGACAGAAGTTCAGGAAAAATACAGAAATATCATCAAGAAACTGGGGGTGAGGGAGGGGGTGAGGTGGCAAGGAGAAATGGAGGATGTATGCATTAAACAAAGTGTTCCCCCTGATATTGAAGGGAAAAGGGAAAGAGGGCAGAGTATTATTTGGGATATGGATCTGCCCTGATTGCCTATTTTCTATGTCAAGTAAAAGACAAGTGGAAATAGGAATTTATTGCTTAAATAGGAAAATGACATTGTTTAAATGTCTATACTGCCTAGAGCAATCTATGCTTTTAATGCTATCCCGATCAAAATTCCACTGGCATTTTTCAAAGAGCTGGAACAAACAATCCTAAAATTTGTATGGAACCAGAAGAGATCCCGAATTGCTAAAGAAATGTGAAAAAAGAAAAACAATACTGGGGGCATCACATTGCCTGATTTCAAGCTTTACTACAAAGCTGTGATCACCAAGACAGCATGGTACTGGCACAAGACCAGTGGAACAGAGTAGAGAGCCCAGATACGGACCCTCAACTTTATGGTCAAATAATCTTCGACAAAGCAGGAAAAAATATGTAGTGGATAAAAGACAGTCTCTTCAATAAGTGGTGCTGGTTGTTAGACAGCTATGGGTAGAAGAATGAAACATGACCATTCTCTTAAACCATACACAAAGATAAACTCGAAATGGATAAAAGACCTCAACATGAGACAGGAATCCATCAGAATCCTAGATGAGAACATAGGAAGTAACCTCTTCGACATTGGCCACAGCAACTTCTTTCAAGATACATCTCCAAAGGCAAAGGAAACAAAAGTGAAAATGAACTTTTGGGACTTTATCAAGGTCAAAAGCTTCTGCACAACAAAGGAAATAGTCAACAAAACAAAGAGGCAATCCACGGAATGGAAGAAGACATTTGCAAATGACACTACAGACAAAGGGCTGATATCCAAGATCTATAAAGAACTCCTCAAACTCAGCACACACAAAACAGATAATCACATCAAAAAATGGGCAGAAGACATGAACAGACACTTCTCCAAAGAAGACATACAAATGGCTAAAAGACACATGAAAAAATGTTCAACATCATTAGCCATCAGGGAGATTCAAATCAAAACCACATTGTGATACCACCTTACACCAGTTAAAATGGCCAAAATCAACAAGACAGTAAACAACATGTGTTGGAGAGGATGTGGAGAAGAAGGAATCTTCTTACACTGTTGGTGGGAATGCAAGTTGGTGAAGCCACTTTGGAAAACAGTGTGGAGATTCCTTAAGAAATTAAAAATAGAGCTTCCCTATGATCCTGCGATTGCACTACTGGGTATTTACCACAAAGATACAGATGTAGTGAAAAGAAGGGTCATCTGTACCCCAATGTTCATAGCAGCAATGGCCATGGTTACCAAACTGTGGAAAGAACCAAGATGCCCTTCAATGGATGAATGAATAAAGATATGGTCCATACATACAATGGAGTATTATGCCTCCATCAGAAAGGATGAATACCCAACTTTCGTATCAACATGGATGGGACTGGAAGAGATTATGCTGAGTGAAATAAGTCAAGCAGAGAGAGTCAATTATCATATGGTTTCACTTACTTGTGGAGCATAAGGGATAACGCGGAGGACATTGGGAGACAGGCAGGAGAAGTGAGTTGGGGGAAATCGGAGGGTGAGATGAACCATGAGAGACTGTGGACTCTGAGAAACACACTGAGGGTTTTGGAAGGGAGAGGAGTAAGGGTATTGGTGAGCCTACTGGGGGCACATATTGCATGGAGCACTGGGTGTGGTGATTAAACAATGAATTCTGGGACACTGAAAAGAAATTTTTAAAAAAATGAAAATGCATTATTCTGAGGCAGATTTGCTTCTACCTATAGAAGAGAAGCTGGAATATTACACAACTCAAGTCTAGTTTTTTTCTCTAGATACAATTTGTTCCAAGAACTTATATGATGTATTCACCTTTAAGAAAGAGACACTGTTGTTTTGTCTCTTAAAAATTCTTCCATTAATTTTAAGAAGATCAAATGGCCTGTCCAGAACTAAAATATTCATCCTATGTATATTACAACATGTATTTCCATTTCGGTATTAAAGTTAGTTCCTATTTAATAAAAAAAAAAGAAGAGAGAGAAGAAGTTTGAAAGCTGAAAGTGCTTGTGCAGTATGGGAATTCTATTTTTGAGGTGAACACAACAAATGGCTATAAAATGTAGGAGCTAAGTCCCAGTGTTGGGTTTTGGGTAGGCGGAGAGCAGTAGGCGCGCAGGCAGTCACCCCAGAAACCGAGAGCAGCAATTCTGAGGAGCACAGGGGTGTCACCCTGAGGTCTCAGGTTATCCCAGATGACCCAGACGTCCACCCACCCACTGCACCCGAAGGCAGTGGTGACACCCTGTTACTGCTGTGATTCTGATAACCAGGGGAAGCAGGATGTGCACTAAAGAAAACCCAGGGCCATTTCCACCAACTCCCATGGCTTCTAGTCCTTACCTGAGCTCCCACGGCACTGGGCCCTTTTCCTGCTCCAGGACCAACTAAACAAATCTAAGGAAGCAGAGATTAGATCTCCTGGTATAGACCTAGTTGAAACTGATGGTGGCCGTAAGGGGTTGCTGAGAAATGGAGAGAAGCAGAAGAGCTTTCAGAAACTGGTGTGAGGAATTAGAGAAATTACTGTGAGCGCCCAGCTGACTGCTGGACAGCATGGAGGACACCTAGCAGGGCTAGGAGCCTGTGGTGTCCTGGTGGTGACCGCACACACCGAGGCTTGGCACAAGTGTCACCTATGGGCCGAGGCACAGCTGCTTAGGGAAGTCATGGGACTGATCCGGGTGGGGCTGTTGGGGGAAAGAGAGAGCTCCTATGTTGAGAGATGATTAGAGATGGAAAAATTGCATAACTCGATGCAGTTGAAGAACAGGTAGAGTGGGACCGAAATAATGAGAGAATGAGAAGCATGAAATGATGTGGCCACTGACAGGGCAACTCCAGTTGTAGATTTCAGGAGTGGAACAGTTCTGGGCGTTGATGAGTTTCAGGGTGGGGCTTGGGCATTTGTTACTGTAATGGCATAGGGAAAGAGGCTCAGGAGACTGTAAGGAGGGAAACTGAGCTCACAGCTGGCTGTCACAGGGACACTGAAGTCACCCTCAATGGTGGCAGAGCTTGGGGCAATAGGGAATGACATTCACAGAGGTCTGACCAATACAGATTTAGCACAGATTTAGGGAGGAGAGTGGAGAAAAGTATCAGAGATGGCGGCTGGGTCTTCTCCACACATTTTGTAAAAAAAAATTATACATTATTATTATCTTCCTCAATTCAAATAGCCTCCTTCATATTCAAATATGAGTAAAAAACTGTTACACAACAAAATGTAGAAAATTTGGAGATGATCTATGTTTGCACTGCACTGAGAACTAAAGGCAAGTCATGCTTTTAATCAAAAGTAGTTTTTAGAATAGCTGTGTTTGTAAATGTTTGGGAGGAAAAACAATGGCAGCCTCTATTTCCCTGATGGTGACTGGATCGCACCTTTCCTGTGCTGGGTGCATACACTGAGTCCCAGATAAAGGAACATGGAAATGTGCTATAAATAGTAACATGACAGACACATCAACTTCCAGGTTAAAAGGGTTAACAGTCCCTCAGGGAGTCCGAAGTACGTGTGGGAAAAGAGACACGAAATGTGGAGTTGAGCATGCAAGGCGGCCCTGGAAAGCTTGTGTAGGATTCTTTTGGAAAGATTAAAACACACAGTGGCCTAGTGCTTCATACCTGGCAGGTTGCCGAAGGGCCTGGGCGCGGTGTAGGAAGGGACAAAGATCTGTGTGGGTGACAGACAGGAGACAATAATGGTTGGGTGGAGCACGGACAGCTGGCACAGACACAGCGGAGATCAGCCCAGAGATGTCACGGAAGCAGAGCTTTATGGTTGTCTGACAAGTGGAGAATTACAGGGAGCACAAACACGCCCTGAAAATCATGGCCACCGCAGCTGCTGAACAGCGCTAACCAGCTTCCGGCTGTCACCGCGACAGCGACAGTGCCTGTAACGCACGTGTGGAGCATGCGAGAAGCCCAGGAGCCTATAGGGTACAGCCTGGGTCTCACTGGTCTTTGCGTGAGCAGGAAGCCACAGCGAGTGAACTGAAAAGCACAGAAAACACCCAGTAACGTGGAAACTTCACTCTCTGACCTCACGTGAGCCAGACCCTGCCTTTGGACCAGCCCGAGCAACTCCTCCGCCAGCAGCTGGCTGTATCTGCCTATGTCCCCTACCAGGACACTCAGGGCCGTAAATGATCTCACGGCAAAGTTACTGTTGGCAGGAGGGGTGAAAGGGCGTGGCTGAGAACAGAGGAGGTGAACTCAGCCCTGGGGATCCACAACAATCCCAGGAGACACAAAGCTCAGAGGAAAAGGAGGTAGACTTTTTCCTCTGCTGCCCACCGACGACCCTAAGTGGGCTACCTGCTCCTCCCTCCCCATCACTGCCAGAGGACATGGTTTCCTCTGTTTTGGAGCCTCTCAGTCTGGGGACCCTGAATAGGGGGAGTGCTCAGCTCCAGTAAAGCTGTACTCAAGAAACAGGAGAGATGAAATTTCAGAGATGTCTGGGAACATAATTAGCAGCTATAAGAAAAAAAATCACCATTGTGTCATTCTGTAGAAAGACAAAAGCCTTTTGCAGATGATGGACTGAACTAGGGTCCAGAGTGGAAATAACCTGTGACAGGGGAGGCCACACTTACCTTATGAAAGTCAAACACTTTTTCTGCGAAAAGACCATTGGCAATGTGGAGTTTGTAATCCCTATGGGATGTGTTTATATCGGAGAGAACTCTTTTCAGCTGAGACTGAAGTCCTGGCTGTTATTAAAAAGGTGTATAAAAATGTATTACAGGACTGCAAATATATCCACACTCTTATTTACACATAACAAAATATGTATATTATTCCATGAAAGAACTAAAAAATAATGATGCTTGTAAATTCAGCAACGCCACCTCTATTTACAATTTCTTGCCCTTTCTCAAATAGTACCTGTGATCAAAGTTAATGACAATTTTTACTAAAATAGTTAACTTGAGTGCTCATTTCGGCAACACATATAAAATAATTAACTTAAGAATAAAATTACTAACAGCAGATAATGAATTTGCCTTGCATGTATACTAAATAATTCATTTTACCAATGTAAGTTGGCTGTGAATATTAAAGGATAAAAGCAAAACATTTATTTCCAAAATCTGGCCAACACAGAAGTCAAATATTGGTAAGTTAATAATTAACAAGTAAATTACCAAAAACTGTCCTTGAGATGTCACAAGATGGAAATCTGAGTGAGACACATTCCTTTGCTTCCCATCCTTCAAAGATGGGAAGCAGAATTAAATACATCAGAGAGATAGTGATTTCTCTAAAGTCAGTCTCACACTCTGTTTCCTTGAAAGAACGTGTTTTCTTTACCTGAGCCTGAGAAGAGCTTCCCCATCCCGAGGGTGTGTTGAAGTGAAGCATCTGCAAACAGGGAGCAAGGAAATCAGTTAGCAGGTCCTGCTCCACAGGAAGGGACCCCGCAAAACAACAGAAGGAAGGGATTCATTGTTAGTGGTTGTGTTTGCGTGTGTGTTTGGTAGCAAAAAATAGGTAGCTATGGACTTGGTTAGAACACAGATCATGACTGTGATCTCCTGACAGAGCACAGATCATGCATTGGGGAAAGTGCCAGAAGCTGGCAGAGTGAATAAATCGATGGCTACAAAATGAATTGTGTCTACAAATCATTTTGGTTTGCTCACTCTCACCGAGCAATTTAATAATTACTCACTGATTAAACCTAGACAATGAGAAATTTTATTTGCCCACATGGCAGGCAAGATTAAGGCTAATGATGCAGGCACGAAGATATAGAAGAGAGACAAAGGTACTGGATATCTAGGAAATCCCAAAAGAAGCGAAATTGGGACTTGAGAGATGTGAAAACAAAATAAAACAAAAAAGATCCTACAATTATTTGAAATTAAGTAGTTTTAGGCTTTTCCTTTTCCAGTGTGGCTCTCATAATCCCATTATTCTAATAATTGCTATCCTGCCCAAGCTTTGATTTTCTATTGCACTTTATCTATTATCTAGTATCTATTGCACTTTTAACTTCCCCAGGACCTTATGTCCATGGGATCCAAAAGGCAAAACGTTTGGCTTTTCTACCAGGAAGTGATAAGGGGCCTACGAAGTGACAATCATTTATGCAGCCGTCTGGAGCAAAATGAACGCGCACTAACAGAGACAGGTAAGATTTTCTGTAAAAAGATGTAGGTTTTCTTTAAGGGGTCATATGCGGGGGCGCCTGCGTGGCCCGGAGGGTTAAGAGTCTGCCTTTGGCTTGGTTAGGATCCCAGTGTCCTGGAATGAAGCCCCAGGTCAGGCTCCCTGCTCAGCATGGAGTCTGTTTCTCTCTTTCCCTCTGCCTGCCGCTCCCCCTGCTTGTGGTCTCTCTGTCTTTCTCTCTCTCAAATGAATAAATAAAATCTTTAAAAAAGAGGGGGAGTCATGTGTGCCATATTTGAACCATATCCCTGGTGGGAGGTAGAAATTGGGTAAAGAAATTATGGATGGGAATCTGATTAAGTCAGTGTTATTATTTGTGCATCTGTGGAGGCTTTCAACTTCAAGACTTTGGACCCCTAATCAATAGCACCACCTTATTGGCTAGGATGAAATGGAAGAGCTCCGTAAGATACATGAAAAGGTATGAAGGCAATGAGTGTCATTATTAGTCTTAATAGGTCACAGAGAATAGGAACCTACCTTAATTTCTACATTCTCTTAATCTGAAATAATAATTAACACGAGATGGAGTAAGAGATAAGGCAAAGGCAATAAGGCAAACTTGATATACAAATCAGTAGTAAATTTAATATTCACCGGTGGGGTCTCTGCAGGCATGGAGGCACCATGCTTCATGCCCCAGATGTCCTGCCCCCCAAGTTCGATGCCGCTGTGGAACATGAAAAATATCAGGTTCCTTTCTCATTTTGCCTTGGCATTAGATAGACTGGTATTTGGGAATATATGGAGGTACCAGAAACATAAAATATCATGGGACAGTGTCAGGATTCAAAAATGCTAATGTCTTTTCTGAACTAATTCTTGTGGAACCAAGGAAATATTATAAATATTATATGAATCCCCAGAAGTCATTCTTGTTAACTTTTTGAAAAAAGCTTTAACGAGTAAAAATATTTAATATTATTCTTTGATCATTTATAATTTTACTCTATTTTGATAATAATCTAGTTGTCTCTTCTGACATTCCTAATAGGCTTTTAGTAAACTGGGCTGGTACAATATTGACGTGATGCACATATTTTTTTTTATTTTCAAAAATTCTAAGATATTACACATTCAACAATACAACTACCATGACTAAAGGTGAATAGTGATACTAGTAAATATTCAAATGTAACAGGTATTAAATAAAATATCAAAGGGCATATTCATCATAATCCAAAATGCCGGCAGTCCTGTGCTCTCATATCCCCTGACTGACCTTATGAAGGAAAATCAGAATTTCTTTTTCTTGTTCATAACTGATAACATATTCAGATAATGGCAAACAAGGAAAATCATGGGCCATCACAAATTAAGAAATTTTAGGATCTTCAGACCGAAGGTTAGAAAAAAAAAAAAAGATTATGAATCATTGCATCCCAGTGGCCTTCCACTTGTGTATTCATGACAAATTATAAAACTATTATGTTTTCCCACAAAAGTGGTAGAATAAGTAACATATTAAAATGATTATTTTTTGAAATGTTTTTGGTAAAACCTAATTATTTTAAAGAAAATTCTTATTTGGGTGCCTGGGTGGCTCAGTTGGTTGGTTGGTTGCCTTTGGCTTAGGTCATGATCTGGAAGACCTGGGATAGAGTCCTGCGTCAGGCTCCCAGCTCCATGCGGAGTCTGCTGCTCCCTCTGACCTTCCCTCTAATGCTCTCTTTCACTCTGTCTCTCTCTTTCTCTCTCAAATAAATGAATAAAATCTTTAAAAAAAATTCATATTTCTATAACTTCTAAATAACACTGTAATAAAAAGACATGATTAAAGATAAAAAAAATTATGACATACTTTATTTCAACGAAATGCTATGTGAGAGAAAAGAGAAGAGTAGGTAGCTCAGAGAAAAGAAAAGTACATTTGAAAAAGCACTATATTAGTGTGAGCAGAAGTGCTTCAGTCTGTTGCCAAACTCCTGTTTACCAGAAGGATCACCAAATCATTTTCCGTAAGCTATAAAACAAAATCCCTGAGGTCACTAATTTAGAAGGGGAAAAAGAAAAGGTTTCTGGATCTTTGTTTTGCTTGGCTTTGTTTTATATACAAGGGCCTGGTTTTTAAGGTGTGGAGGTGGGAGAGGTGGTTTGGGTAAGAACTTTGAATACTTCCTTGTGGCTATCTGTTTCTGGCCAAGAAGATGTGGATATGCATTTCTTGGAAAAGACATTACATCTTCCAACTAGGAGGATGCTCCTGCAAATACATGGGTGGTAATGCTCCATGAGTATGGGAAGCAGCCCTTGCCACTCACTAGCTGCCATGATGCGCCCTGAGGCTCTCGGAAGCAGAGGCACAGGACGTCCTTACGGTGACAGTGGCATTCTCCCTCAAAGGGAAAGGGGCTTCAATTGCACCGAGTACAAGTATCCAGGAAGGAACATTGAAGGATGAATTGCTGTCTTCTTAATTAAGACAGTTATTAAGTACGGGATTTGGAAAACATCTGTTTATATAGAATAAGATGGAATGAGAGCGTAAAGTCAGTCTAGCTTATTTACCCCCTATTGAGATAATCCCTGAGCAACAAAGGTCAAGGGAGAAAATTTAAGCAACTCAAGACTGAGCTATGATTCCTTTAAAACAAAGAGGAGCAACCTCCCCACCACCACCACCACCACCACCACCAAATACCACTTTGGCCTAATGGCCTTTGTAGCAAGCTGTGTTCCTGCCCTTGCTGGAGCACCTTATCATTTTGATAAGGACCTTGTTCTCTTTTTAACAGCTTATTACTTGAAATGATAATGTAGTTTATGTGCCTATGTTTGGTGTTTCAAGGCTGTGACATATTTTCCAGGTGTTTCAGTCTTAAAAAAAATAAATAAGGTTTAACTTTAAATTAAAAAATTAAAATAAAACAAAAACCATTATATTAAAATATATTTTATATATTTTGTATATAATATATATTAAAATATATTTTATATATTTTGTATATAATATATATTATATACATATGTATTTAAATATATTTTATATATTATGTATATAATATATAAAACATATATATATATATATATATATATTCTGGATTTCAATGCTATTGTCCAGTAAAGGAACCAGGGTTTCACTGAGAGTGGGAGACCTGACCCATCTTGAGCCAAGAAATTTCAGGACAGAACCAGAACATCGTGTTGTCAGTTAGCAAAGATTTAGAATCATCTGAAAGGATTGTTTAAAAATGACAAGTTTAAAGAGATTTCTATTGGCCCAACTGTGACCATCTGAGCATTGAAAACAAGAACGAACACTGGTCCATGGCAAGGCTTAAGAGAGAAAGATGGATGATGCCATAAATTACAACTAAATTGACTGAGGCTTGATTTCTCTAAAAATATACATATGTGACCCACAGTGTCAAGTGTCAGGTATTGCAAGGAGAAACTATCTGGGACAGAGTTTGGGGACTGGAGGAGGAGGCTTAACAATTAATTTCCAAGAAGGTTTACTGCAGATGACTAAATTTTGGACCAATGAATTATATGAATGTTTCTGTGTCTACAGTTGCATTTTTCCCTTTTCCATGTTTCTTATAGGAGGTTACAATAGCAAGAGGTATAAAAAGTAGCTCAGGAAAGGCACTGATTCCAGTGGTGACGGAAGAGCAGACCCCAGTAAGATAGGTTCTCTGAATCCACTGTGACCCACTTCCCATGAGCGGTTGACCCTTGTCCGCCAGGCTGCTGGGGGGCAAGGAGACCTTGGGAAATGAATCAGGCAATAGCCCAGGAATGTTCCTAACCCAAAATCATACAATAACAAGTAACTGTGCCTTCTGTTGGGTTAAAGGCATGGAGTTTTGTCATAGGTGTGGAGCCTACACATCTTTGTGTAACATATGGAGCAGGAACAAATTTTAAGCTATTCATTAAGTGGATACCCCCAAATTAACCCCAATAGTTTGCAGGTGAGGATGATGAGGCCCACATGGATGAACTAATTTTCCCAAATCAGAATTTGGATCTGATTTTCTTTTTTTTTTTAAGATATTATATATTTATTTGACAGAGAGAGAGAGAGAGAGATCAAAAGTAGGCATAGAGGCAGGCAGAGAGAGGGGGGTAAGCAGGCTCCCTGCTGAGCAGAGAGACCAATGTGGGGCCCAATCCCAGGACCCTGAGATCATGACCTGAGCCAAAGGCAGAGGCCTAAATCACTGAGCCACCCAGGCACCCCTGGATCTGATTTTCTAACTCCCAGACCAGTGTTTTGTTTCCATGACACCGCGTTGCTTTACTTGGTTCTAAAACATTATGTACTTATACCAATGAATGGATACATTTTTATTGGTTACTAAGTTTTTTTTTTCTCCAAAGGCTTTATATTTTATACTAACTTTAAAATAAATGAGGCTTTGCAATAATGTACTTTGGGCTGCATTTCAGTTTGGTGGCTTTAAGCCAAATAGTTCTCCACTGTGGGTTGACTCTCCTTCCTGGGGGATATCTGGCACTATCTGGGGACATTTTTGATTGTCATGACTGGACAGAGGTACAGTAATGATATCTAGTGAGGAAAGGCCAGGGATACCGCTAAACCTTCTAACCTTCTATAATGCATACCAAAGCCTCTTCATGACAAAGAATTATCTAGCTCAAAATGTCAGTGGGGCTGAGATTTAGAAACCCTGATTTAGAAGATCACCATGAATTTGAATCATAGTGCTGACACTAAGATGGCACAGGAACACAAAAATCAGGGTAATTGTCCCTACTCCGGAGCTATTGGGAGCAGCCAATAAGATACTCTTAGAGCTTATCCCAGAGCTGGACATTGATGAAGTTTCCAGCAGTTAGCTGCTATCATCTCATTAAAAGTATTCAATGCACTGTGGTTGCAAATCACTCCAGCGCTTGGGAGAATGGTGTTCTGAGACTCTGTGGTTATTCCCTAATAATAAATATTCGCTGAGTTATCCAGAATGAGAAATGAATTGTCCTCGCTTAGATTATCTGAGCAAACAATCTTCAACAACTGCTTAGTTGTGACGGGTTACAACATAGACAATCTTCCTCTAGCTCTCATTTATAAACTAAAATAATGGGGGGAGGGGGGGACCAGGAGGCAGAAAGGGATAACAAAGACCTCCACAGGCAGCCTGAACCTGGGATCTCACCTGCCACTGAGCTACTACAGTTCTGTGACTGTGTCACTTCCCTGGACAGCCTGGATCAGGGTAGTATACAAGGGTGAGTTAAAAAGCACTATCTACGCGTGTTGGTGACAATTTGATAACCATTCAGGTAGGTTGCTATTATCTGGAATATACTATTATGTCATTGGTGCCCATGTCACTTGTGTTTAAAGTGGGACTTCAGGGGCACCTGGGTGGCTCTGTCGTTAAGCATCTGCCTTGGGCTCAGGTCATGATCCCAGGGTCCTGGGATTGAGCCCTGCACCAGGCTCCCTGCTTGGCAGGAAGCCTGCTTCTCCTCTTCCACTTCCTCTGCTTGGGTTCCCTCTCTTGCTGTGTCTCTCTCTGTCAAATAAATAGATAAAATCTTTAAAAAATAAATAAATAAAAATAAAGTGGGACTTCACTGGTATCTTCTTGTTGCCCTCCTTTCTCATCTACTTCTACTCAAGCAGTGGTTCCCAAGCTTTAGTGCACACATGGAGAGTTTGTTAAACCACAGATTTCTGGGTTCCATCCCCATGGTTTCAGTAAGTCTCAGGTGGGGCCCAATCATTCACATTTCTAACAGGTTCTCCAGGTGATACTAATGCTACTGGTCTAGGAAATGCATTTTGAGAACCACTGTACCAAAGAAAAGAATCAAAGTGGTGGTTCTGAGAATATTCCTGTTGTCTCCCATCTCAAAAAACAAGTGCTACAAGCAGTATGGGTTCTTCACACCCAGAGAGGGACTCACTGAGATATCTTCATTTAGATGGTACCATTGCAGTAGAATGTGCTCTTATAGGAAACAATTTGCCCTAATTGATGAATCGCAGAAACCATGGGTGGTGGCACAACTGAGACTGACCTTATCAATCTGAGAGACACAGTCACCTCGTGCACCCAAACGGACCAGGGCCAGGGCAGTGAAGATGCTCAGAGAAGAGAAGAACACATTGTCACTTCCTTGATTGTTATCCATCTCTCTGAACAGATTGAAACAAAACTCTGCATTTGCAGCAGCAAGGGAGGCCATTGTGGAATGGAGCGCTGCCTAGAGGACAAAGAGAAATGGAATGAGTGCCAAGTATATTTTGGGGGCATATGATGATTTTACTAGTCATTGATTTTTGTATTTGAAACTTCATTTCTTCAATCTTGGTTATAACCATCAAATAACTTAGAACAAAAAGAAAAATTTCCTTTGGTCCTGTATCCTTGTTAACAACACTCTAAAAGTCTCTGTTCTGCCAATAACGTCACGATACCCTCACTTTTTCTACACTGATATTCTTTGGTGCAGTGTTTCTGTGTATCTGCCTATGCTCTCACAGTCATATTCCCACTTCTCCTTGACGTGACCTTGCTATCATCAGTGGCCTCTGAGAGTTCTGTTTTCAACCCATAAGGAGACACATTTCCAGCGTCTACCTTTCATCAAATCACCCCAGCTTTCTAAGCTGAAATAGAGCAAAACAGCTCTTTGCAGTAAAACAAAGAGTACAGCATTAGATGGTCTCTTAAAGGGACTATAGTCCTTGCTTTCTCAATCTGTAATTTTAAAAAACATTAACATTTAGAGATTTAATACATAATTTCCTTACTCCTTCTCTCTAGAAGAGCCACCATACATGTGTTTAATCATGCATCCTAACTCTTCTCAGGACAGTCCTAATTTCAAACATTATGCATCCTTGATCCTGTATTTTCACACCACTTTCTAATTTTTTTGGAATGGAAAGTGTGATTAACCATATTATGTATCACAAACATGCACATGATTTTCTAACACAGAGATCTATCTCTTACTGGAGAACCTGAGGTATAATAGCAAATTTAGAATCCAGGATGAAAATGAGATTGTCTTCAAATTCTTGATAATGCTGTTTCTGAAATATAGAGGGCTACCACTACTGCATGGAATTTTTCAGGAGTCTACTTTGGTATTTCTTGGCAGAATTTTTCCACAATACTAAACTGATTGTAGTACCACAGTTGGAGTTGTCACAGACTAAATGAATTCACATGGATCCTCCAAATTATTCTTTTTGAATATTCTGACATTATGCCTAATGCATGGTGGGTTCCAAGACTCATGGACCCTTAAGAGACCTGGTCTTAAACCCAAACTTGTTGCTAAAAGTTGTATGACCTGGGTTAAGTCTTAACTTCTCTAAGCTCCTAAATTACCTCTTATTCAGTAAGATGATTAATTTACAAGACAAAAAAAAAAAATGTGTGCTTCCACCCTACAGCTGTTAAAGTACGGAATAATGTCAAAGCTTTTGGGGAGCAGGATGAGGGCATGGTATAGAAAAGGAAGAATGCCAACAGAAGAGGGATATGTGTGGTTTGAAAAAATAATATTCTAAAACTTCTACGTGTTGATTTTGTTGAAGTCACAAAAACTTAATACCTTTCAAAGTTACAAATGACGTTAAAATAAGTTTTCAATTTTTATTTCATCAAATGGAAACTTGAGTTTAAACAAAAATGAGAAACAATCTAGCATAATGCCTGATTCATTGTAAACAGTGAATTGAAGCTGCCCCCATATTCATTATTCTTTATTAAATGGTAATAAATTTGATCTTCCTAAAAGACCACAAATTGGACATTTCCAGAGTAGGCCTGAGGAAACAGTATTCTGCACTTTGGAATTCCAACCCCTGAGAACGTCACTGAGGCACAAGGCCATAAATGATGCTGTTTTGTAAGGTCAAATTCAGCTACTTTCAATTCATTACAGGTCCCACTCCTCAGTTATGTCCCCAGAAATAAAGGATGAAAATATCATTCACACTCCAAACACTCTTCACTCCAAGAAAGAACATCTATGTTTTTTTTTAATGGTTATCCATAAAATTTAGTGATTTCATATCAAATCCATGTAAAGTAAGGGAACATGTAGTGGCAGCTTTGATTGGAAGGAGAAACCCCTTCTTGTAAGGGGAAGAAGGAAACAGAAGGAGAGGACACAGGATGAGAGATACAGGACAGTTTTAGCCAGTGAGTGATATCGGCAGGAACTAAGGTCCCCAAACTTTCCAGGGGCTCAAAATCACATTCTACATTGGAAAAGTAAGTATTTTTTAAAAAATTTTTAAAAATGACAAAATTGAAATTAGTATATATATATAAGTAAATATATTTATATTGAAGCATATACTTAAATTGGAACTTAAATTGAAACATTGATTTTTATATTAAATTTTGTACTTATAAGAATTTCCTTAATTTTAAAGTGAAATTGTGTGCTAGATTCTGTCTCTTCAGTTTCCAAGACTTCATATTGATTGCTGAAAAGTGTAGTAAATGAAATTAATCACTCTTAGAAAAGTAACTTTAAAAGCAAAATTATAATAATCATTTCCAAATATGTATAGTGAAAATTATAATTAATAGAGGGTTGTGGAATTATTTTAATATATTCTATATTATTTATTTGACATATTTGATGTAATATATTCAATATATATTGAAACTTTAAGACCTGCAAGATTTAAAAATGACCCTGTTTGGGGACCTGCCTGTGTGGGACAGTGGAGACTAGAAGTTACTTGGTTAGTATCATACCCCTAAGTACAAAATTTCAATGCACTCTTATTTGGTCAAACCCCAGTTCTGTTTGATGCTTTACGAAAGTATGTCTTACTGGGGCACCTGGTTGACACAGTGGGTTAAATGTCCTTATCTTGGTTTCAGCTCAGTTAGTGATCTTAGGGTGATGGGATCAAGCCCTGCACAGAGCCCTATGCTCAGTATGGAGTCTGCTTGGGACTCCCTCTCCCTCTGTCCCTCTCAGTCCATGTACTCTCTATCTCTCAAATAATTAAATAAATCTTAATTTTTTTTAAATTTTAAAAGATGTTATTTATTTATTTATTTATTTATTTATTTGAGAGCAAGAGAGCATAAGCAGGGGGAGCAACAGAGGGAGAAGCAGGCTCCCCACTGAGCAGAGAGCCAGATGCAGGACTTGATTCCAGGACCCTGGGATCATGACCTAAGCTGAAGGTAGACACTTAACAGATTGAGCCACCCAGGAGCCCCAATCTTTAAAAAATTTTTTAAAAATAAAAAAGCATATCTTACTATTTTACCCATAGGCAACATGGGGGGCCTTTCATGTCTTTAAAAACCTTTTCTTAAATCATGTTCTAAGCAATAATTACAAATGTTCATTTTCTAATTTTTCAATCATCCTGATGACTTTTCTCAAAACTATCATTGTACCGGAGAGAAGAGAAGCTACACAGGAATTTGTTTATTGAGGCAACTGAGTACACATTTTTACGAGTTAGATAAATTTTATGGAAGAGACACCCTGCCAGATAAACATTAAAAAAAAATGAGCTGAGACTTTACTAGACCAATATAAATTCTCAAGCAATGACTTTTAAAGTGATAAATGGTACTAGATCCTATATCTTTAAGCATTCCTGTAAAGACGTGTTTATGCACTTTGAAAATAAATACCAAATAGTATGTTCCACCTCACATAATTGTTTTTATCTTTCTCTCTGCAGGTGCACTGCAGTTTCTAGAAATGAAAGCAAGATTCTTTCCTTCTCTTTTGATATAAAGTTTAAATCCCACTGGCAAATAGATAAACAATATTTAAGGGTGAGTTACTTTTTTACAATCTCGAGCTTCCATCAGGTGACAGATGAATAAATATTAGCATTAGTACCAAAACTGTGGTTTTCCTTTCTCCTATAATTACTTTTTATTGCAACTTTAAAGAAAATAATAAATAAGCACCAAGAGAAATAAATTAAGTTCAAACAAGCCATTCAAAAGTATCCAATGATTTAGGTCCCAGTTAAATAACTACAGGAAATGGAAAAGGAAAATAAATTACGTTAAGCCACAGAAGGTATCAGTATGATATGACCCAGGACCCAGGATGCCTTTGTCCATACACAGCAATGAAGAAATATGCTTTCCAAATCAGGAAAGAACTTGGCTTCAGATTAATTTTTCATCCCACTAAAAAACACTGCATTCTTACATTCTTCACACAAATATTTTAGTTTATTATACAGATATGTAATTTATCATTTTCAAGTTAACACAAATTAACAAAGATTCCTGAAGCTTTTTAAATCCCAAGCGTCTACCTTGAGGGTTTAAAACTCCATGGGAACTCAAAGCTTATTTGTTACTTATGGTATATTTTAATCCAAGAAGATTTTTACCCCTTCCTTCCTATAGTCAACATTTTTTATGTCAAAACAAAAAAATACATGTTCTCACTAAAGTTTTTTTTAAAGTCTAATAAAAGGCAAGAAAAATAATTTTTACATAAAGCACAGGAAAAACTAGGGACAAAGCACAATACAAAAAACCACGAAATTATAATAACATTTTATGGACCTAAACGTATTATACCTGATTGATAAGTTATGTGTCTTAAATCTTTGATAAAAATATTACCTAATCTCAGGATAATTTTATCTGTACAAGGAAAAGTAGCTCTATTTCATGGTACATTACTGAAGAAAAAAAAAAAAACCTTGTATTTACGAATTAAATACATATTAGGGAAAAAAATGAGAAACTACTGTCGAGCATGCTTAGTTTTTATTCTTATCATATAAGTCAATTGTAATGCTATCAATAGTTACTCCTCTACAGAAGTATTTTCAAATATTTCCATTTCTCTTAAAATCTGGTTATCTGGTTTCAAATTTTAGTAAATCCCTAAGCAGACAAACACCATGCTACGTGATTTTTTAAGTTCAATTCTAATCTCAAAACCTAGTTTTTCCTATGCTTTACTTAAAAATTCTAACTTACAATGCGTAAAATAAGAACACTGGAAATATAGAATCTAGATTGGTACATAATTCCCCAGATGCTATTTATCTAGTCCAGAATGGAATATGAGGTGTTCGGCTATCTCTGATCCCCTGCATGGTACTGCCTGCCCTTTCCCCCATGACACGACAAAGTCAGCCATCTGACCACCCTAAGAGGAGCCCTAAGATAGAGAAAGTTGAGGGCAGGACTAGGCAATGATTCTGATATTGTTTGATGAGTTCAGACCCTCAGGTACAAACAGCCATTGTTCTCTCTCTCTCCTCTCTCTCACCCTCTTTGTCTCTCTCTCTCCTTCAAAGTGTCTGGCCAGACTTTCAGTTGTGGGCTTCAGAAATATTTACCTTACTCTCTTCATAGAGGAAGTTAGCAGCTGGTTGGGTGAGTCTGAAAGAGTTCCTTGCATTACTCTGAAATATAAAGCCTCTGACTCAGACACTCCCTACTTCCTTTTGTGATGACCGTGGAAGTTTTCAAGAATGGCATTAAAATGTAATTGCGTTAAGGCCCTTTCTAAAGCAGATTAAGAGAAATGGGTAGCATATGTGTTACAGATCCGATTCAAAGTGGTCAGAGTAGCTATGTTTTAATAAGTGTAATAATATGTTATATATAAGTATAATTTAGCATGAACTTTTATTTAATTTGATATTAACATCGCATGGTATTTTTATGTAGTATATGCAAATATTCATATATTGTGCTATACTGGTATTTTTCTATAGGGAAAGGTATGCTTTTCAGATTCAACCCCTGATTTTTGTTATTGCTATTTGTTGGATTCCACCTCCTCTTTGGATTTTGGTGTCTAACAATACAGCAGAGCCTCACCTAGAAGGGCGTCGGTGGCCCCCTGGAGAAGCGAGAAGGCAAAGAGCTGGGGGACAGCGTGGGGACAGCAAGCATCGCTCTGGCTCAGAGACAGGATTTCTGTATTTGAGGACAGCGGGTGAGCTCACTCTTTCACAGCTACGCTGGTTTTACTTGATGCAGTGTTTTTTACTTTACCTTATCATTATTCCTACAGGCGTTTGCCCACCCGGCCTTAATTTTAATTGCATGTTTTAATACTGGAAGTTTTAATACTAGAAGATCGTTTAAAGTTCTCTAAGGTGAATATCCTATCAGGATAGATGTGTTTGAATATATTGAACACGTGGGAGAGACCTACCTTCACCAGAAGACGGATAAGCTAGTGATCAGAAAACACTGAAAACTAAACCAAAACAATATTAGGAAAAAAATATAGTTATTAACTCAAGGGAAAACAAAGATTACACAGTGAAAGGTATAGCCTACTACACTTTGTAGCTCAGCTGAGGGTAATATTTTCTAGTTGTAATGATTTAAATATTAAGTATTGAGATAAACAAGACTCATGATGTATCTCTGTTAGGATGCCAGGAGGAAACTATGGGTAGGGGTCAGGTGGGGAATAGGGTACCCAAGAGACACATCTTCCTTCCATGAAAGGAAGTCTTTAGTATAAGCCTTTAAAGTTAAAATGCAAAAAAAAAAAGAGCAGCATTAGCATGGTATTTAGATGTCTGGAGGAAGATACAAGCCAGCATTAAAAGCACTTGAGATTGGAGATAAGTATACACCTATGAAATCACCACCATAGTCAATCACACTTCAATTAAGTGGTTTTTAAAAACAAAAGCATTGAGAGTTGTTTTTCCTGTTATGTAAGAAGTGGGGTGGGAGGGGGAGGGAAGAGGGCACTGCTGGTCTACTTGATCAGCTCTGTGGTCTCATTTTGACTCCTCACTTCTTAGATCATATCTAAACTTGTAATGGATGAAGGATAAAATACTAGATCTAGGGTTAAGTTCCAGCTTGGCACCTCTACTAGCCGTATGACCTTGAGCCAATAACTTAGTTTCCCTGAGCTCCCATTTTTTTATCCATAATGTCAGAATTCAGATCAATTCTATTTTTATTTAAAGGCATATGAATATATGTGTATATCTACGGGTACTACACCACATGTACTATGTATATATACCACAATAGCGTTTGGTGCAGGAGAGGCCCTCAATAATTTTAACCCCCCTCCATGCTCACTCTGTCCTGGCTGTATTATATTACATGTGATTACATACAACATAGAAAGTTGGATCACCTCAACTGTTTGTATATAGCATTTTACCTTCGAGAATCTGGAGTTTTACTGCTATTATCTCTCTAGTGTGAGTTCCATCCTCCTGAAAATAATACAATGATAAATAATACATGGAGATCTTCATCATGGGAGGAATGGAGAGGGCTTTTAGGAATAATAGGCAGTTGGGAGTGCAGGCTCAGAGTTAAGAGGTGGGGAAGGGACCTGTTGGCATGGAGGTTGAGGTATGAACAAAGAACCAGGGTGCTCAATTGGTTCCAATTTGCCTTAGATGTTCTTGGTTTTAGTGCTGAAAGTCTCACCTCCCGGGACACCCTCAGTCCCACTGGGGCACATTTCTTCCATTCAGCCACAGTTCCCAGACCACCGCTTATCTAGCACATCCCAAAACTCCACACCAGGTCATGCTCATTCAATTCAAACTATCTTGAGATACAGGAAATATATTGCTGACACCCAAAATACGTCCTCATCTGCTCACTAATGCCTTAAATCGCTGAGACAGGACAAATGTGGTCCTAAACCACAGTCAGAAGAGAAGCACAAAAGAAAACACACATTGTGATTTCCTTTATGAGAAGTCAGGCCAAGCAAAATTGTGTTTTTAAGGATGCTTATGTAGGTGGGCAGACTGTGTTAAGGGAATGATTGCCTTTACTTGGCTTCTCTTACCTCTTAGGGGGAGGGAAGGTTTTTTGGTAAAAGGATGAGGGAGGCAGGCTTCAGAGATATTGGCAATGTTTTGTTTGTTAAATTGTATGCATATATTTTATGTGGTCAATTTATATTTCATAATTTTAAAAAATCAATCAAACATATAAGGAAATAAATACCTCAGAAATAGGATGTAACCAATAACAGATCTTCTCCTGAGGACAGATTTTGATGGGGGAGGGGCAACCTAACTGAAGATAAACAGAGTGGCAGGGAGGTGAAGAAGGATACCAAGTAAGACTGGAGCTCAGACAGACACAGTGCATGATGGGAGACCAGGAGTCCCAATGTTCCCTCCAGCAACCCCCAAACCCAGCAATCTCTCCAGAGATTTCACACCTCTGCATGTAATCAGCCATTTTTGACATCTTTCTTGAGATTCACCAGTGAGCATACCTCTCACCTACAGCTGCAGAAACAGGAGCAGCCTTTTGAATATGCAGATCAAGACTGCATTCACACCAGCCTCCTGGCACACACACACAGTGATGAAACTCTGATCTCCTTTCTCAAACTGATGCATTCTCACTCACAAAGAAAGTGTTTTCATACTACTCTGGACCGTTCAGCCTTAATGTGTTTTCCCAAGGCACTTAGGAAGGGGACAAAGAAGAGGGGAGCTGAAAGCCTGACTTACCACTATCTAATAAAAAGAACCAAGCATTTCTAAGCTGAATATTTTCCTAAAAACCTTAAAATTAGTTTTTAAAGGCTGTTGGTAGGTGCTATCTACACCCTCCCTGCCCCACCAACTGCTTATTGATGTGTAGACTTAGCTTCTGGGATGGATTCCCTATGACTCACAGTAAGCACTGTCCCTAAAGAAGTTAATAAGCATTAAGGCTTTGCACCAAGTTTCAAAATAGTATCTAAGGCAGTCATTATGGGGTTCTCTCAGTTTGGATGTGAATGAGATTTAAAGGGGGAATTGGCCCATCTCTCTTCGTTACAGTGCCAGTGGTTTTAATGTAAGTATACACAAAATTTCAGGATCTACTGCATTTATTAGCCTGTCTCAAAACATACCCTCTGCTTGTGAGAGGGATCATCAGTAAACTAAAGCAAGACATCAGGGACTTCTGTGAATTTTGTATGAAATTTTATAGCAACTTGTCATTGCTCTCTTGTGGTCTAATTCCTTTCAACCTTACTCTGTGTAGATAAGCTTAGCATAAGAACCTAAAATAGAATTTAACATAGTATCTTCATCATTCCTCAAGTCAGATGTTCATCTGGACCTCAAACTATTTTAATTGGCTTCTTTTTGTACTATCCTCCATCCTTCTCCTACTTCCTCTTCATTTCCCAGTTTTTTCTGGCCTGGAATTTTCCAGAAACATATCTGTTGAGTTTGTAATCTCAACTGGCTTCTCTAGATGCTTACCTTAACTGAGCAGCTTCAGAGAGAAGCTGAAACTTGGGGTGTTAATTCATTCTTGTCACCTGGCCAGATTCCTCTCCACCCTTCTGATCTGGCAATGAATGGAAAGCCACATCTGCAACATCTAGATCCTCCCTGCTATAATACAGGCCACAGTTCATGGAAATGGGTTTGTCCCTTGATAAGTGGCCATGTGTAGGCAAAGATAGGTTTGCCATTGGAATATACCACACAGGACAACCCGGTCAGGTCCCCTTCCCTCCTCGGGAGCTTTATGCTGTCACTTTGCTCTTGCTCAATAAAAAAGAACATCCCACACAGGGGCATCCATTTCAGTCCCAGTGCTAGCATCACATGATTGAACTCTGTGCCCCCTGCATCTGCTGTGCACAGAAGGAACTGCAAGCTGGTTCTTTCGGCTGAATGTTTTCTAGTATACAGCCAATGCTTACCCAAGTGACTGAGTCTTCTACTGTAAAAAGCTACTGGGATCCAAAGGGGCCACAATCCTACAGTGGCTTATCAATTTTATCTAGTTTTGTTTCTTGCCAAGGAAGAAGGGGAGCCAGCTAGCTTATCCGAAATCAAATAGTTATTGTTCACGTCCATGATGGTTTATGAGTAATATAATAATAGAGAAAAATAAAGTCACAAAAAAAAATCCTTGAAACTTATTTTGGTTTAGTAGTTTCAATAAATTTTCTGGTGAAGGGTGTTGTTAATACTGAAAACGGGATTACAAGTGGATTTCCTATTCTCTGTGTCCTGACTGCATGGAGCTGAAATATGTTTAGTTCCATATTCTATCACCTGCCTACTGTAGGCATAAAGTCCTTTCAAGTGGCAAAACAGCCAGTAGGTAAAAGGTAAGCATCCAAGTGACACATAAACTGGATAATCCTCCTGGAATTACCAAGAGTCAACCATAATTAAAGTTCTTCTCACCAGTGTTTTCTTCTCCACTTTAACTCAGACAACCCTACTACTACTACTGTGTTTGCAATAGTTTATGTAGAACTAACCAACCTTCAAGTGACAGAAGTCTGAAAAGGAACCTCAGCCATGGGAACTGGTATATCATATCAATTCTTTTCTCTTGCCATACAATGGTAACCCAAATTTCCATAGACTTACCAGTTCATGAGTAGAGATGAGATCACATGAATTATAGTAACCTAAACTTGACTGTCCCTTGTCCTCACTTATTTACCCAGGATTGAAGCCTGGGATGATATTTGCGGGTTCCCAAGGAAACAAGTTTGCTTGCCAGTTAGAGCCACCATATAAGCCTTCCATATTTCTCTTCTGTTCTGGTACCTTCATCAATATCCTCTGTCTCCAGGATTCTTGAGGATCCCTCACCTTTGTTACCACTCACTGAAGGAACACCACTATCCCCACCAAGAATATTATTACCTGGTGTCCTCACAATTGTTGGGGAGTGGGGTTCAACACCTTCATTTGGTCTCATGAAGAAATGGGAAGAAGGTCCCTTTGTCACTTTTGTTACCAGGTACCTGGCAGAGATGCACCTCCCAGGATTTGTGATCTCAACCATATCTGGCTGATGCTTAGCCTTGGGACCAGGTGAATAACAGAGATTATACCATTTTGTTTTGTGCTTTCTCACTCACCCATGATGCCCATCAATACCCACGCATAAACATCCTTTGGATAAGCTCCTTGCCTCAATTAAATTACAAGTATGCATTTTGGGGAGCTACCAAACCATCATATAATCCAAATATGTCTACATTGTCTTACTGTTACTACTGAACTTTCAATCTTTAACATTTTATATGAAGGCTTTATCTGAAGCTTATGCTCCTGTTACTGTCCTCAAATGAACTGCTAAGCATATCTTCTCTTTAAAGGCATAAAGTGAAGTGAATAAAATGTCCACCTTTCCCAACAGAAGGCTGGGAAATAAAGTAATCTATCCAGACCGAAGTCATTCCTTTTTCTTCCCTCATGTATATGACAGTGTCTGATACTACATTCAGCCTTCATAAATGCTATTGAATTAATGAAATGACTTAGGGTAAAATAAGTGTTATGACAGAAAAGAAAACAAGTGAGAGCTCTGAAAGAGAAATAGTTAATTGGAAGTGAGGGTATTAGGTAGGCCTCAAAAATGAGCAAGCCTCTGATCTGAATCTTGAGGAATAAGAGTAAGTATTCCAGGGATAGAGAACAGCCTGAGTAAAGGCCTGTGGAACCAGTGGACATGATGTGTTCTGGGAATAGCTGGTAAGTACCTAGTGAGGTGGTGTAGAGGGGTGGATGGACAGAAGAAGAAGAAAGAGATAATAGGGTCTACTTCTGATATATTGAATTTGAGATGCTTTAGGACACCCAGCTGGAGAAGTAGTTGGAAATTCAGTTCCGTATATAAAAGAGGTGGTTGGTGAGACAGATGCTAATTCAGCAGTCTTTGACACATTGATGGTGATTAAAACCATGAAGGAGATTACCAAAGGTAAGAAGAATAAAAGCTCACTGGGAAGGCCCCTGAGAAATTCCTACATTTACAGGACAGGCAAAGTAAGGATCCAAATCCGTAGAAGAGTCAGGTAATATGGCTACATGACTTTTCTTCAGTAACAGCAAGAAGCCCAAGAGCAGCACAGAGGAAAAAAAAAATGGTTGGGTTTTGAATTATAAATGTAAATGATGTAGAATCAGATTTAGTGTTAATGAGAGTGCAGTTGAAATGGTGGACCCTGAAGTCCAGGTTTAACAGAGCGTCATAAAGAGAGAGCATGACCCTCTTCACAATTTCCCAGAGCAGAGATGTTTGCAGAACCCTGTGCATCAGCACATGAGGCTCCAGCCCCAAACTCCTATTTTGCAGTGAGTGTGGTGAATGTTGGCAGGCTACCTGAAGGGTGAACCATAAGTTTATGCACATCATTATGCTGGAAGACAAGATGTTATTAAGCCTGTTTAATGGGAATGTGGACCACAAAAAGATCAGTTAGTGTGACTGGGGTAAAGAGCTCAAAACTCTAGAAGTGGATCCTCTCTAGCCAATAACAAGGTCCACATGTGTTCAGAGAAGTGGCCTGCAGAGGAACACAAGAGGCTAGATAGTAGACAGTATACCAACATGAATGTTCAAGCCAGGGACACTCCAAAAGAAAAATTGCAAATAGTAACTAAGACCCAGATGCCAAAGTCCTCTAGAGTTCTCAGGGCATAACTAAGAGTCTGGCAGATGGGAAGTGGCCAGGCTGAGAGAGAAGGGGCAGATGTAGGTTTAGAGTTTCAAAGGAGAAAGGGCAATAGAAGATGAAAATGCTCTGAAGGTGTTGGTGGGGAGCCAGAGAAAAGCGCTTACCTTCTCCTCCTGGCCTCAGACAAGGAGATCAGAAGAAAAAAGAGCTTCCACTTGAGAAGGCTTTCAAGCAAGTACTAGGAGTAAATACAGGATTATACAAGGTATGGGTTGAGAAGGCTGTGAACTCTGGTTAGAGCTCTATATTTGGGCTAAGAATACACCATTTCTGCAATGACAGTATACTAATACTAACGGGCATAGAAAAGGGTGTGGATCAAAGTGGTGCTCTCAAAGGGGAATGGCCTAGGGATTAGTGATGATTTTTCCAAAGAACAGAACAAAAACTCTTCATCATGTGCCTTCCGTTAGTCAGATAGTAAAGTAGGCATTATAAAGGCACATATATGGAAAATGGAAAAAAAAATCCCTGTCTTCATGGAATTTTCAGTATACTTAGGGTTAAAAGACATTAAAATGCATAAAAATAATGAGAAATACAGAGTGGCATAAGGTCAATAACACAGTCTAGGTGTGTAGAGTTTAAGGAGGCTGAGATCCTTGCAGGAGGAAGCTATCATGTTGGCATCGTGGATGATCCACAAGAGTCAGTCTGCAGAACAGAGACGTGTAGAATGAAGAGAAGTGGGTAGGCTACTCCAGGAGAGGATGCCTCCATCAGAAAGACCTGAAAGCATTAAAATGGATACTTATTAAGGATTTGTTTCAAACAACCCCATGTTGTGGCCGAATGAAAAAGGAGTAGAGATGAAATAAAGGACAGAGAGGAAACGAGACTGGCCACAGGTGCTTACTGTGGAATTTGGCTGATGGGTAGAAGGTTTGGGGTAGATTATTTTCTTCCTTTCTGTGCATGCTTGAAAAATTCCATGAACGATAAAATAGAATTTAAATTTTCTATTGGAATTATGGTGTAGGAAGAGAGCAATAGCATACAATTAAATCAAAGTAAAAAATAAAGAAATTTGGGGCGCCTGGGTGGCTCAGTGGATTAAGCCGCTGCCTTCGGCTCAGGTCATGATCTCAGGGTCCTGGGATCGAGCCCTGCATCAGGCTCACTGCTCAGCAGGGAGCCTGCTTCCTCCTCTCTCTCTGCCTGCCTCTCTGCCTGCTTTGTGATCTCTCTCTCTGTCAAAGAAATAAATAAAATCTTAAAAAAATAAAGAAATTTTAAAAAGAATAAACAGTGCCTAAAAACTAAAAACAGAAATATACATTTCATGTCCTGACAGCATGAAAGGGAAAGAGACCAGTTTGGGCGCCCTACAGCATCTGCATGTGGGTCAAGTTCAATAGCTCAACAGAGGCCTGCAGGACACCCCTGAGGACTGCACTTATATGTTCTGACTGTTTCCTCTCCCACACCGCAACCATCATCATCTTCTTACTAAAGACCATCCATAAGAACAGCAATAAAATATCACTAAAGGGAAATTTCCTACACATCCTAAAATAGATTAGAATAGTCTCTGGAAGCTACAGTCTTTTTTTTTTTTTATTTCGTTGGTGTTTTGTTTCTTTGTTCTGAATTGCAGACATTGAAATTTTGTTATAAACTGTGTTTACCGAATCTAATCCTCTAATCTATCTATTTGAATAAAACCTTGCAGTAGCAAGTTCCATGGCTTAATTTCATGTTGTGTCATGGTTTATTCATCCTAAATGCTTTGAATGTTAGGTCTATTTTTATTACTTGATGTATTCTTTGTTGTTGCACGATGGGCAGGGCACAAAAGAATTCCATTAGTCTACATCTCCTACTTACATGTCAATATTTACCCTATCTTTCCTTCTTGCTCTACCTCCTCCACTTTCTTCTTCCCTCTTTTATTTTCAAAATGAATAATGTTAGCTCTCCCCTGGCCATGAATACCATGATGGAGTACTCTCCTCAGACATTTAAATGAATGCAGTCTTTGGAACTTCCTAGATCTCTTCTCATCAGAATTTCAAATATCCAAGGCCTTATCAGTTTCCACTTACTTGTGCATGTCATTTCATCACATCTTCATGGCCACAAACAATAGAATAATGAATGGTAAATTCCCGAAGAACTGAGTCCTCACTATGGCTTTTACTAGTAACCTTTCCTATTTGAACTCTTAGTTCTCCGATATTTATGAACAGACTGAGACAGGGAGGTTTCCCAAATAAAATCCAGTTCTAGTTTCTTTTTTAAGGCTTTATTTGTTTATTTTGATGTGGGAAACCGAGGCAGAGGAAAAATTATTAAATTTCCTTACCCATTGACAAGCCCTTAAAACAGGCAGAGTGACATTCCTCTAGGGACTCAACTCTAGGGAAGCAACCTTAACAACCTTAACACTTTGCTAAGGGCAAAGGGCAATCATAGCCTGATGACCCCTACCCCCTACCAGGATCGAGAAGTCTACTTTAACAATTCCTTTAAAAACGTTATCTCTAAATCTTCTAAGATACATGTTGATAATCATTCCCAAGCATATGGCCCACTGATATACATCTAAAGGGTCTCAAGACAAAGGTCTTATTACTGGTAATGAACAACATTTTTCCCAACAATAGCTAGCCCCTCAAGGTCCTGGAAACCTTGCTTCCAAAATTCCTTAGAGACTTACACCATCCCTAATGCCCTCCCAACTTGCAAGCACATAATGGACCACTCCTCACAACCCCGGGGCAGCAGCTCTTTCTGGCCACAGGTCCTATCCCCGTGCTTTAATAAACCACCGTTCTGCACCAAAGATGTCTCAAGAATTCTTTCTTGATTGTCAGCTCCAGACCTCACCCCACCGAACCACACTTATATTCTAAGACTTCATCAGTTTGGCGGAGAGAGACACAGTGAGAGAGGGAACACAAGCAATGGGAGTCAGAGAGGGAGAAGCAGCCTTCTTGCTGAGCAGGGAGCCTGCTGTGGGGCTCGATTCCAGGACCCTGGGATCATGACCTGAACCAAAAGTAGACTCTTAACCACTGAGCTACCCAGGTGCCCCCAGTTCTAGTTTCTTAAGAAGCAAATTAGAGTCAACTTTTCCATCTCAGAATGTCAACTTGCCAAATAAATGCAATAATTGGTCCCATTGGATTTCCTGAATTTTTTTTCACCCCAACTTGAATATCATCATCTTTCATGAAATATAATCCCAGGGGCGCATGTGTGGCTCAGTGGGTTAAAGTCTCTGCCTTAGGCTCAGGTCATGGTCTCAGGGTCCTGGGATCAAGCCCCACATAGGGCTCTCTGCTCAGCGGGGAGCCTGCTTCCCTTCCTCTCTCTCTGCCTGCCTCTCTGCCTACTTGTGATCTCTGCCTGTCAAATAAATAAATAAATAAAATCTTTTAAAAAAAAAGAAAGAAAGAAAAAACAAATATAATCCCAGGTTCATTAAGCTTTGATCAACTTCAGTGGCAAAGTTCAAGGTAAATTACATAAATTACTTCTCAAAAGTTTGCATTAAGCCACTTGGCTTTTTTTTTTTTTTTTTTACAGCATTTGGCATCACACCCAGTGCTCCATGCAGTACGTGCCCTCCCTATTACCCATCACCTGATTCCTCAACCTCCCACCACCCCCCCCCGCCCCTTCAAAACCCTCTGGTTGTTTTTCAGAGTCCATAGTCTCTCATGGTTCATCTCCCCTTCCAGTTTCCCTCAACTCCCTCTCCTCTCCATCTCCCCATGCTCCACAAATAAGTGTTATGCTCCACAAATAAGTGAGACCATATGATACTTGACTCTCTCTGCTTGACTTATTTCGCTCAGCATAATTTCTTCCAGTCCCGTCCATGTTGCTACAAAAGTTGGGTATTCATCCTTTCTGATGGAGGCATAATACTCCATCGTATATATGGACCACATCTTCCTTATCCATTCATCCGTTGAAGGGTATCTTGGTTCTTTCCACAGTTTAAGCCACTTGGCTTTTACGAAAGACCTGAGTTTAGTAGCTGTTTTGCTAACCAAAATAAATCCAAGGAGGACTTTGTCTTTTATGAAAGAAGGTAAAAAATGAAGACAGCATTCAGTGTTTGTTTTGCAAGAGCCACAGCCACTGCAGGGGTAGCTCACCACTCCCCACCCCAGCAGCAGGGAGAGAGGCGCCACCCGATCCTTTCCAAGGAAACACACTGGGCATCTCAGCAGCAGCCCTAGTGCTGTGAACTGTAGCTGTGATCGTCTGGGCTTTGTGTCCATTTATTTTGTGCATCTGTGTCCTAAGGGATCAGGAATGTCTAAGAGAGGTTATTCTGGGACCAGGGAACATTCAAACATTTTTCCATATAAATTAAGGTAATTGTTTCTTTGCTTCAAGCCATCCCAGCTTACAAAAGGATGGCAGGAGAAACCTGTGTTTAGTTTTTCTGTAACCTTTTGTTTTGTCATCCTTTAACATCATGGTTCTAGTTCTCACTGGGCTCATTAAACCTATAATCTAGATGCATTCCTCTACTTGCACTGTAATTTTAAGATCTCCACTTTAACTTTATTTAACTTTGTGAATTCAGGGACATGGGAGGTAAACATAAATCAATTCTGCCTTTATTAAAAACAGATATATAATGAGCTAGAGGAAACTTTAGAGATCATTTAAATCTAAATTTCCCATTTTATAATATGAGAAAATTGAGACTCAGAAAGTTTGTGCTTTTTTAAATCTTTTTTTTTTAAGATTTTATTTATTTATTTGACAGAGAGAGAGATCACAAGTAGGCAGAGAGGCAGGCAGTGTGCTTTTTTAAAATAAGAAACTTTTGGGGGGCGCCTAAGAGGCTCAGTCGGTTAGGCATCAGAGTCTTGATTTCGGCTCAGGTCATGATCTCAAGGTTGTGAAATCCACACCTGCATTGGGCTCTGTGCTGGGCATGGAGCCTGCTTGGGATTCTTTCTCTCCCTCGCCCTCTGCCCCTACCCACCCTCCCCCAAAAGAAACATTTGGAACTATACCCCAGGATGCCTGGGATTTTTCTTCTCATTGAACCATAATTTCTCCTGGGTACTTCTGGCTTTTCTGCAAGCATCGCTCAGGCTTCCCCTGAGACTTACTTAGAAGTCAGAGCTAATATAACTGCCATCCTGATTTATGCATAAATGTGCCCACCGTAGATTTCTACCTCATAACTAGCAGCCCATCAGTTCTCATAAGGGCCTGTGAGAAATAGAGAATCCTATATGATCTCATAGGAAACTGAAATTGAAGTAAACCAATTCAACTCAGATTTGTTTTCTCACCGTTTTCGGAGTAATAACTTTCCCACCCCTTAAAGAGGGATGCCTTTGTGAGTGGAGTTGTCAAGCACATAAAGATTCTGGTCTTTAAAGAAAAAAACTATGTGCAGGGTATATGAAACATAGAGAACATATTAAATGAGCATGAACTAATGGTAAGTCTATGAAGATACAGGAAATGTTTAAAAATTTCTTTTATTATGGTCATTTCATGTCAAATTATGTTAATTTAATTATGGATAAAATATAAACAAAACTGAGAATAAAAACTAGGACCACCAGGATCCAGTCTGTGCAAAAAGTCACATTCAAAGAAAATACACATCCCATTCCATTTATTTAGGCTTCCTTAAAGAGACCATTCGAAAGATTTCACAAAGTATGCCGCATAAAAAGTCCCTCCTAGATCCTTTTTAGATATCGCTTTCCATCCCCATACTTTCACTCGGAGCAGCAGCTAACCATCCTTCCTTATACCACAAATCCTCACCATGCCTAGGCCCCACTCTCCATTCGTCCCTTCCTTTTTTGCACAAGTCCACGCTATCCCCATCCACAGAACACCTAATGACAGGAAACCCACTTGCTTATCTCCTCCATGCAAAGTGCATATACACCTTTTGGAAGTTCATCTTTTCTCCCACTGTGACTACATTTCATGAGACTCTCATCCCGCTTTGTTCTGGTGAAAGGGAGTAACATTCTGTGGAGTGCGTGTACATGTGTGAGAGATAGGAATGAAAGAAAATAAGGTCAGATGTTAAAAGATTTAGACAACATAGTCAGTCATCAGAGTAAATCTTATGGAAACCTATGAACTCTATACCTTGATCCTGGAGAATACACTCATCTCAATGCCCATGGCTTATTCACAGAAACTGATCAGATACTGCATCACAAAGGAAGCTTCCATCAATAACTTCAGTAAGGGAAAATATGATGAACAACACCGTCTGATCACACTGCAACGAAACTATAGAGTTTACTAACGACAACAAAGCGCAAAAGACCTTTCCACGTGGGTAGTTAAAATCCTGCTATTTACTCCCGGGTGAAAGAGAACATTGAAATTAAAATTACAAGAAAAAAAAGTTAAGACAATGGTTTCCAGTTCCAGTCAAAATAGGAAAAACATACCCCACCTCTTTTTTCCTATAAATCACAACTAAAGTCCCTGGGAAAAAGCCATAAAGGAACAAGGAGAAGACTCTGAAAGGAGAAAAAAAAGAAGGAAGAATGCCTGGAACTTCAGGACTGGAGGTCAACTTAGTGTTAAATTTGCTGCGTTTTGTTTTGTTTTGTTTTTAATTTTATTTATTTGACAGAGATCACAAGTAGGCAGAGTGGCAGACAGAGAGAGAGACAGAGGAAGGGAAGCAGGCTCCCCACTGAGCAAAGAGCCTGATGCGGGGCTCGATCCCAGGACCCTGAGATCATGACCTGAGCCGAAGGCAGAGGCTTTAACCCACTGAGCCACCCAGGTGCCCCTGCTGCATTTTTTGTTGTCTTATACATCTCAGCCTGAGTTCCACACTCTGGAACTCCTAAAAGGGACAGGAAAAAATCTTCAAGGAAAGCCTGTTCTCTCTAGCCACAGGTCTAGGAAGAGGGTAGCCCTGTAGGCAAAGCCTTTTAGACTCTACCCATCCAAGTACAGGCAGATGTCATGAGTGAAGCAACACCCCTAACCCCTGGCCCAACATTGGTCTGGCTGCTGCAGACAGTGGAGTAAAACCATGGTGAATATCCCCACTCTACGCCAAGCAAACAGTGTCACATGCCTGGCCACTGGTGGTGGCTGCAGACACAGATAATAGAACCCCACTCCTTCCCACTTGCACTGAGAACACAGTCTGTGAGGTGGGATCTTGTCAACCATCACCACCCCAAAGGAAGTAAAATGAAGAATACAATAACCAGCAAACAAGTGCTCGCTTCGGCAGCACATATAATAACCAGCAAACAAGTAGTTCCCCCCCCCACTAGAAAGTTGGAGGTTGAAGATGGAGAAAAGGATCCTTTTAATTTGTATGTGAAGTCCCAGACACACCCCTTTTCCACTCATCTGTAAAAGAGAAGAGAATCAATACAGCAGATACTCTGAGAAGTAAATGACGATGCAGTTCCATGCAGGTCTCTGGATAATGCAAAAGTGGGGCAGACCAGAATAACACTGCAAAGAGGTGGACAACTAAACTGACATTAAAACCACAGCCCCCAGAGTGAGCCAGGATGTACTCTGTGATCATAAATGTGTTAAAACCTACTAAAAGAGAAGATTTAAATGGGACTAGAGTCTCATTACATCATACTCAAAATGTTTGGGTCACAATACAAAATTAGTCATCTTACCGAAGACCAGGATATTCTCAATTCACATGACAAAAGATGATCAACAGATTTCAATATCAAGATGATATAGGTGTAGGAATTCTCTAACAAGGATTTTAAAGCAGCTATTAGTTAATTAATGCTACAACTAGCAATTTCGAACACTTCTGTAAGAAATAGAAAATAAATAAATAAATAAATAGGTAGACGTAGATACATTGGAAAATCTAGATGAACTGGATAATTTCTTAAAGAAATACAGATTACCAAAACTAGATAAGAGTTGAGAAGCTTAAACAGACCAATTTCCATTAAAGAAATAGAGAGCATAATTAAGGAACCACTACACAAAGAAAGCATCAGGTATAGATGGTTTAACAGTAGAATTCTACCAAACTTCCAAAGACTAGATAGTCCCAGTGCTCATTATTCTAGAACACTGAAAAGAAAGGAAACTTCCCATTTTCTTCTATGAAGCAACTATAACACTGATACCTAAACCAACCAGATGAAGACAGTAGGGCAAGGAGGGGACACCTATCACTCATGAGTATCGATGCAAAAATTCTAAGCAAAGGGACACCTGGGTGGCTCAGTCTGTTAAGCATCTACCTTTGGCTCACGTCATGATCCTGGGGTCCTGGATCATGTCCCACATCAGTCTCCCTGCTCAGTGGGGAGCCTGCTGCTCCCTCTGCCTGTCGCTCCCCTGCTTGTGTGCATGCATGCTCACTCTCTCCCTCTCTCACTCTCTGACCAATAAATAAATAAATCTTTTTAAAAAATCTAAGCAAAATATTAACAAATAGAATCCAGCACTACATTAAGAAAACAATACATCAATCCCTTGTGGGATATGAAAGGCAAGGTTAGATCAATATTAGAGCTTTATTACTATAATACACCATATTAATAAATCTAAGGAAACCATATCATGACTATTTCAACATATGATGAAAAAGCCACTGACAAAACTCAATACCCATTTGTTATAAAAAATTTTAAGAATTTTTTTATTTTTAAATTAAATTAAATTAAATATTTATATTTATCAAGAAATAAAAGGTGTCCACTCTCTCTGCTACTACTCATCATTGCACTGAAAGTATTAGTGAATTCACTTAGACAAGAGAATTCAATCAGAAGAGTCAGAGTAGATCAAAAAAATAATAAGTTAAGGGACGCCTGGGTGGCTCAGTGGGTTAAAGCCTCTGCCTTCGGCTCAGGTCATGATCCCAGGGTCCTGGGATCGAGCCCCGCATCGGGCTCTCTGCTCTGCAGGGAGCCAGCTTCCTCCCCTCTCTGCTGCCTCTCTGCCTAGTTGTGATTTCTCTCTGTCAAATAAATAAAATATTTAAAATAATAATAATAATAAGTTAAATTACTTGTATTTTTAGATGTTATAATAGTATACCTGGAAATCCACAGATAATCAGGGATAAATGCAAATCAAACAATAAAAGAAATTCATTGAAGTAGCAACAGAAAAGAAACATACAAGAATCAATAGAAAATCTACAGTTTTACCCAAATACTTATGGAAAACTAGAATATGAGAAAGGCAGCACCTCAAATCAATGGAATAAAGATAGATATTTAAATAAACAATTTTGGGACAACTGGGTAGTTATTTAGGAAAAGATAACATTAGATCCATAGCTCACTCCATACATAGGATGAACTCCAAATGGATTAGGGATCTAAATGTAAGAAATTGAATCAAGGAAGTACTAGAAACAAATACTGGTCAATTTCTCTTTAACTCCTGTGAAGAAAAAGGCTTTCTAAAGATGACTCCAAGTTCAGAGACAATAAAGAAAACACTAATAAATTTGACTAAAAAATTAAAAAATAAAAACGAGTGCATGTCAGAAAATACTGAAAACCAAGTCAAGACATAGAAAAATTAACAACTTACAGCACAGACAAAAGACCTAGTTCTAATATGAAAAGAACTCTTAAATGTGAAGGGTAAAGGACCGAAAACTTGACAGAAAAATTTAGAAAAGACATGAACAGATAATTCACATATATAAAAAAATTATTTTTTAATAGACTTCACTTTTTAGAGCAATTTTAGGTTTACAACAAAGTGGAGAGGAAGGTGGATATTTCCCATATCCACCCTGCCCCCATGCAAACCCAGCCTCCCACATAATCAACATCCCCCACCTGAGTGCTACATTCGTTACAACCAGCAAACCTACAATGACATTATTACTCAATATTTATAGTGTATATTAGAGTTCACTCTTGCTGTTGTATATTCTATGGGTTTGGACAAATGTATAATGACATGTAGCCGCCATTATATAGAATCATACAGAGCAGTTTCACTGCCATAGAAATCCTGTGTTCTGCCTACCTATCCCTCCTCTCCTCCCCACTCCCATTTTAAATTTTTATGCAATTAAAAAATGTGATTTCCTCTACAGCTTTTGTGCTTAGAAACTCTTTGCTCTGAGATCCAATACCTAATTACCCATGTCTTCTGCTAATTTGTTTTGTTTGGTTTCCTTCTATTATCCTTTGGTATAAAATGAAGATCTATATGTTTAATAATAATTATAATCAATTATCCTATTTGCACCTCTTTAAACTCTCTCGCCTCCAAATACATGTGAGTCCTTTTCATCACAAGCTAAATTTTAACTATGTAACAGTCTGAGTTTATTCCATGCTATTCAGTTGTCCATTTATTTTTTGTCAATTAAAACTGTTTAATAGAAGTGTATGTCAGTATGTGTTAAGGCAAGTCCTTCAAACTGCTCTTCACTTCCAAAACATTCTTGACTATTTTCATTCATTTAAATTTTCTACAGAATTTTAGATTTATTTTTCAAGGAAAACATCCCACTACAGAGTATAGTGGGATAAATTTCTGTAATTTTAAAAATATATTGAGTTGCATGTTCCTTAAGGAGAATAGCCTTGGTCCTCAGAAACAGACACTCGTGGAAGACTAGTATGAAGGTTCCTCAGGACACTTCCATCAGCAGCTCGGGAGATGCAGGAAAGAGCATACACGGAATGTAGAAAGAGACGGGAATAGTCAGAACTCCAACAAGCAGAGGCATGACTTCCTTCGAAGGGCCAAACTATTCAGTCACTCCATATTTATTTGAATATGAATCAGACAGAACACAAATTTGGCTTTGTGAAACCTCCAAACACAGTGTCATTGGCGTACAAGCTACAGAAGAATAGAGGTAGCATCTTAGGTTAGCTAACCAAATCCCATCTGCATTCATGCTATTCTACTGCAGATACTGGAACCAAGGCTGTAAGTGACTGAGAAAAATTTATCCAAATGTATCCGATTATCCATCACTCAACAGAGTCCAAGTCTTGGGAGAATTTTCTTTTACCCTGAAGGTTGGTTAAGTTTCACTCTTGGGCCTGCCTTTAATTCAGTCCATACCACATAAATGGCATGCAGTTTCTGTTTTCATAACTTGGGAAATACTACACAACTGTAATTGTATTGTAATGCAATTCTTTATAGTGACCCATTTAGAAACACAGGTCCAACTTGTTCTTTTCTGGGTTCCCTGGCCAGGAATATGTTCCCAAGTCATGGAATTCTCAAAACATGGCATGGTGAGATGCCAGGATTTAAGTCACCATTTAGTAAAATAACTTAGTGCATGCTCAAAGGACATGATCTTTAACAAAGGAAAGCAGAGTCTTCTTTGCCCAACGGCCACAAATTTCCACCTCACTAAACCCAAATCAAAGGTATCACTACAACTTGCAACTCAACTACATTATGATTCTTTAACCCCAAACCTCTTTCTCTGACTTTCTATTATTTAAAGTGTTCTACATAAATGCTTTATTTTCCCATAACACCTTAACATCCTATAATACCTTAAAATTTGGACAAGTAATCATCCTTTAGGTTAAGCATCTGATGACTCTGACCATTACCGAATTTAACTCTGCTGTGATTTCACCAGGATTTTTTAAAATAAAATAATTTTTTAGACCCACCCATAAATTTAAAGTGGACTATTACCAGTTTTTTAAATATTAAAAATTAGACCATTCCAAACATAAAATCATTTCAGGTTGAAAATTTTTAAATACTTAATAGAAAGCCTATATATCGTTCAGTTTAGTCAAGTGACCAAATTACTTTCTAGAAGATGTCTTACTTGTTTCTACTTGTCAGCATATTATTTATGCTATTCAAAAGAAAAATAAGCAGCAAGAAAGTCTGATGTCAGAGTAGCAAAGGCAGGAGTCTTAGAGGTCTGAGTTTGGCTGGTACACTTGATACTCACTTGTTCTGTGGTTTTGAGAATCTGTTCTCTTTACAACCAAATGCTATGAACACTACTACTTTTTAAAATATACATGTAAAATAAGGGCATTGTTAATCTTTGCCTTCACCAGAAGCTGAAAGAGGCAAGCCAGGATTTTCCCTAGAACCTTCAGAGCAAGTGTTGGTCTTGCTGACTCTTTGATTTCAGAATTCTGACGCTCAGAACTGTAAGAGAATACATTTGTGTTGCTTTAATTAAGCCACAATGTTTGTGGTGGTTTGTTAAGCAGCTCTGGGAACCTAATGCACTCCCTAAGCTTCAATACAGTGATATTTCAATTATTTAAAAGAATTAGCTTTTTCTGTCTCAAAGATTTCTTATAGGTTTCCATCACTAGGAATGAAAGATCTGGCATAAACATCACTTCACCAAAGAGGTTTCTTCAATGTCTAATCTAAATTTGGTCCTCCTTCCTATGCTCAGAGATCTTCCCTTTAGTATTTATAAGAGCTTACAACTATGTATCTATGTATTTGTTGAATGTGTGTCTCTCCTTTACACTTTGGGTTCCATGAAGGCAGTGGCTGTGTCTGCTGTAACACCATAATATCCTAGCAGACACTAAAAATAGCCCTTCAATAAAAGAAATCACAGAAATAAAAGAAGACTAAACAAGCTCGTTGTGTTGCTGAGTATTCTAAGAAATGGCTTTTCCCTTGTTGAGTCAGTTGAAATACATCAACCATATTAAAGTTAAATTTTAACTAAACATTGGTAAAATAAATTGTATTCCACAGATATGGGATTAATTAAAGTAAGTCAATATAAAATTCCTCTTCAATATTTCATCTGCTGGAGAACAAGTGTGATTGCTTGCATGCACTCATCACCACATGAACTGGCCGAGACAGCCAACATGCACAATTCAAAACCATGCCAATGGAAATCATGCAAATTAGATCCTTGGCGCATGCAGCTTTTCATGAATGTGCCTGAAGCTAGGATCCTTAATGTATACAATCTTGTCCCATTTTCTTCAGCCCATAAACATGTCTAGGAGGCCCCTGTGTCTCCTAGCACTTGATAAACATACTAAGGCACATAACAACCTATATATAAGGCACATAACAATCTATATAAGGCACATAACAATTCAATAATAGTGGAATAAGTCTTCGGCAGGTATGATCTAAATTAAGATACAAAGGCTATACCACCAGAGATAAGAGAAAAACCTCACAATCTTATTTCAGAAGGAAATTCCATGGACATTTTGGCATTTGCACAAAAGTAGAATATTAATGGTAATAGAACTTATTTTAAGAAGGTTGCCCATTCAAATCCTTCGTCTAGTGGCTTTTTCCCCTTCCAGTCAATAGTTCCACTCATCTACTCATTCACCCCACAAATTTGCATCAAGAGCCTCCTAGATGCTGGGTCTTGTGTGGTAGGTAAATTTAAAATAACCCTGTCCCTGCCTTCAATAGGCCCAAAGTTTGAAAGGAGATGCTATCTGAACCACCAGGAAATAGAGTTCATGGAGAACTAGAGGGAGCAGAGATACCTAGGAGTGATAAACTAGAATTGATCAGGACTACAGGAGCAGAAAAGAAGCCAGAGCCACACACACAAGGGTTCAGGGACAGTAGAGAACATGGCAGCCCTTCAAGACACCAGTGGAGCTAGTGGTCAAAGGCAGAAAGAAAACAAACAGACTGGGGGTAGGGGGAAGAAGAGAAAAGCTAGGTAATGAAATAAGAAGGATATCAGGACTTTAAGATAATCCATCCAGTTGTAGAAGGAAAAAGATACATATGTCCATAGAGGCCTGAGTGATCTCCATTATGCCCCTGTGTCATGTTTCCATGTGAAGGAAAATATATTGTTTCCTAGTTTTGGTAGGCAAGAGCCAGTAATGTTTGTATCACCTAGAACACTGCTTTCCAAACTGCAGATTACTATCCGCTGGGGGAAATGAAATACATTTAGTGGGTGGACATCAACATTTAAGAAAAAAATGAGGGGCGCCTTGGAGGCTCAGTCAGTTAAGCATTCAACTCTTGATTATGGCTGAGGTCATGATCCCAGGGTCATGAGACTGAGCCCCGCGTTGGGCTGCACCCTCAACAGAGTCTGCTTGAAATTCTCTCTCCCTCTGCCCCTCCCCTCATCTTTCTCCCTCTCCTCACAAAATAAATACATAAAATCTTTTTTAAAAAAATGAAATACAGTAGCATGAGGACACATGAGAACAGACAAATAGAATAAAATAGATCACAGAGCACTGCTCACAGTAAGGGCAAGTATTAGTCCATGGACACGCATGCATGTGATCAGTAACAGTCGCTTGACAGCCACTGACCAGGAAGTGGGTCCACACACTCAATGATTCTAACCAAGTCTTGACATCCCTTTGAAATCTTTCTTACATACTTAAGGCTTAATAGTAAAACTGTTGGACCCTGGCCACAAGGCAAATTTCTTGCTCTTAGCTCTTAAGGGACTTTACATACTGTGAGGGTGTCTTTGAAGAGCTGGCCTTTGTGCCCAAGTGGGGCGTGGGAGCCTCACAGCGGCTATTCATCTTGGTGAGAGGGTGAGGAGCTAGAAGGAAGGGGCCTATCACACACAGGCACCAGGATTTCCCTGAGAGTCTTCTTTCTGTCACACAAAAATCCAGATGATATGAGGATCTGTTCATGTAAAGGGGCCCAGGCCCACAAGAATCACTTCCCTATAGCTGTCCCTGAAACATCTCTCCACAGTCTATCACTGTCTCTCTGGGTGTCAGATACAGAAGACTGGAGACTAGATGGAAATGGTCATGCCATTGTTATTTAGGGCCAGTTTTTTTTTTTTAAGATTTATTTATTTGACAGATAGAGATTACAAGTAGGCAGAGAGAGAGGAGGAAGCAGGCTCTCCGCTAAGCAGAGAGCCCCATGCGGGGCTCGATCCCAGGACACTGGGATCATGCCCTGAGCTGAAGGCAGAGGCTTTAACCCGCTGAGCCACCCAGGCGCCCCAGGGCCAGTTTTTAAACAGTGATTATATTTCTGAATGCATCAGTGAAACAGGTAGCATCTTTAAGAATGCAGTTCATGACTTTTTGCTTCCCTTTATATTAACTAATCTGTTCGAGACAGGAAAATGTGTTCACTATACAATTTAAGTCCCGTGTCCTGTTCGCCAGCCAGGAAATGCACAAATATCAGAAGAAAAATAACTAATCTCTGTGGATGTTGCCTGGCTCTGGGTGTGGACAGGCAGTTAGGATCGGTCCTGGTCCTGATACTATTAAAAATTTCTGACACATCAAAACCACAGTGAGATACCACCTCATACCTGTTAGAATGGCTAAAATTAACCAGTCAGGAAACGACAGGTGTTGGGGAGGATGCAGAGAAAGGAGAACTCTCCTATACCGTCGGTGGGAATGCAAACTGATGCAGCTACTCTGGAAAACAGTGTGGAGGTTCCTCAAAAAGTTGAAAATAGAGCTACCCTAAAACCCCGCAATCCACTACTATTTACCCTAAAGATACAGATGTAGTGAACTGAAGGGGCACATGCACCTAAATGTTTATAGTAGCAATGTCCACAACAGCCAAACTATGGAAAGATACCAGATGTCCATCAACAGATGAATGGATAAAGAAGATGTGGTATATATATATATATATATATATATATATATATATATATACACACACATACATACATATATACACACATGTATATGTGTATATATGTATATATAGGAATATTATGCAGCCATCAAAAAATGAGATCTTGCCATTTGCAATGACATAGATGGAACTAGAGGGTATTATACTAAGCAAAATAAGTCAATCAGAGAAATCTAATTATCATATGATCTCACTTATATGAGGAATTTGAGAAACAAGACAGAGGATCATAGGGGAAGGGAGGGAAAAATGAAATAAGATGAAAACAGAGAGGGAGACAAACCGTAAGAAACTCTTCATCTCAGGAAGCAAACTGAGGGCTGCTAGAGGGGGCGGGGGGGGGGGATGGACGGGATGGGGTGGCTGGGGGATGGACACTGGGAGGACATGTGCTAAGGTGAGATTAATTAATTAATTAATTTTCTGTGGCTCTGTATCTGTGGACATTTTAAAATCACACACCAGTCATGCCATTTGCGGCCTGCTGTGTGAAGCACACGGTTAACAACAGCAGTTGTGCAACGTGTGTGTGTGAGAGAGCAGGTGCCGTGAGAATGCAGCAGTGTGACATTGACACCAGGTTTGAAGAAGTGATGACTAGAAGACGTGGGCGACAAACCCTCCTCATAAGGCCACTTGGAACTGTGGGATGAACAACAAACAGGGGGCGCCTGGGTGGCTCAGTGGGTTAAAGCCTCTGCCTTCGGCTCAGGTCATGATCCCAGGGTCCTGGGATCGAGCCCCGCATCGGGCTCTCTGCTCAGCGGGGAGCCTGCTTCCTCCCCTCTCTTTGCCTGCCTCTCTGCCTACTCTCTCTCTCTGTCAAATAAATAAATAATCTTAAAAAAAGAAGAAGAAGAAGAAGAAGAAGAGAACAACAAACAAGAAAGGATCCCTCAGAATCTAAATCTTACCAGAAAGGCAAACTGGACTGTAAACTTGAAGGGGAGCTCTATTGATAGTTTTCTAAGTGTGACGCCTAGGATTTACAATCACACGAAAGATTAAGCATTGCACTACAGAAGTTTAGAGATTGTTTATTTCATCAGGAACTCCTTGGAGCAGAGTTTGGCAAACTCCTTCTGTAAGGGACCAGGGAATAAATCCTTGGGTTTGTGTGCCATATGGTCATCCGTCACAACTCTGTTTTTCAGCTGTAGCATGAAAGCAGACATAGCAAGTAAGTAAACAAATGGACATGACTGTGTTCCAATAAAACTTTATTTACAAAATCAGGTGGCAACCTGTTTTGGACTGAGAGCTAAAGTCTGACAACTCTTACTCTAAAGCATTAAATGGCCCCCTGGAAATCAAAGATGAAAATTCAGGACTTCGGCAGACCACACAGTTGATACCTGACAGGCCTCTGTGCAACTTTATAACTTAAAACTATTATGTCAACTAAATCTATAAAAAGGTAATAGTCTTGAGGTGCCTGGGTGGCTCAGTGGGTTAAAGCCCCTGCCTGTGGCTCAGGTCATGATCTCAGGGTCCTGGGATCGAGCCCCACACTGGGCTCTCTGCTCAGCAGGGAGCCTGCTTCCCTCTCTCTCTCTGCCTGTCTCTCTACCCACTTGTGATCCCTGTCTGTCAAATAAATAAATAAAATATTTTTTAAAAAAAGAATAGTCTCCCTCTTGATCTTCATAAGCATTGATACCACTATTTTATTATGATTCCCATTTTTCAGCTGAAAATTTATTTCAAGCTATTCAATTACTTTTCTAAGTGTACACATGTTATAGTAGATAGAACTTATACACAATTATTTGGCTCAATAAGAATCAGAAAATCTAGAATCTAAATTTTTGTTTTGCAGCTGACTAAATTTCCTGGACAAGAAAGATGAAATTCCTATATTTCTAACTCTTAACACTGAACAGAAACTTTCAAAATAATAATGGTTACCAATGTGGGTAGAGGTAGAGAATTTGAGAAAAGAAAGACTTTAATTCACTGTAATGCCAAGTACAAAGAAATGAGAGTCCTTGTAAGTTTTTCCATGTACACACATAAACACACACACACACACACACACACACACACACACACACTGAGTCCACCAAGACTCTGGAACCGATTGGCAAAATCTAAAATTCAGGACAGGAATCTTGAAGGAAACCACAGTGCCAGGTCTAACAGGTCGAGATTGCTAATGCCTTCTACTCTCACAGAATCTCCTTCACAAGTTCCTCAAAAAATACTGACCACAGAGGCAGGAACCTCCATTTATCCTCCACCCTGATTTGAATTGGGATGCAGCGGAAGCCCAGACCCACTTTGTCATGTGAGATGAATGGCTGCGTGGCTTTTACAACTTTTCACAAGAGACAGGTTGGGATCACTCTTAAGACTGTGGTGGTGTCACTGGACCCTCTGTGGGTCCTCCAGGAGTGACTGGGAGCAAACTACTCATAAATCGATTGTCCGTGCCCCATGGACAGAAATGGCCAGTCACGATCAAGTTGTAGGAAAATACAGTTCCAACCACTTTGCTGACACATTTCAGGCACCCACCCTGCATAATGATTTTATGAGACCTGGCAGACAGTGAAGTTCATATTCTGAGCCTGAACAGGTAGCAGCATGCATGAGAAAACAGTTCTGGTCTTTACTTTGTATCCCCTGAGGCTTGCTCTCATTGTGCAACATCTTGTGCACAGAGAACACTATCCTACTTTCAAACTTCAAAGGCTCATGTGTAAATATTTATCTCAATGAATTCTGTCCTTATTTGTTTCCACCTTTGATGATAGGCAATAACACACTGCTCAACCGTGACAATGGTGGGACATAGAGGACTCCATCCTTTTATTAGTGAGATGATACAATTCTTGTCTAGAGTTGAATAAAGATTTTTAAAATTCTTCAAAGTGTCCATCTATTAAGCACTTCTTGCCTCATTAACTCACCTTTAAAATGATACTACTGCCAGTAAATTCTGTTCGGTCAACCCGCAAACTCCACGGTCTGCCATGAAAACAGACTAAGAGAGACCAGTAGAAAGAAACTCGGATCCTTCTCATCTTATCCCTGATTTTTGTCCCTATTCATGACTCCTCCAACCCCCAAATTTCCCAACTGCTCACAGGAAAAGAAAAATTGAAAACAAACAAACAAAACAGTGTGCAGAGAAATGAGGAAAAAAGAGGCAGTAAAGAATAAAGTGTTTTTTCATTATTTTAGAAGTTGGGGGAAAAAAAACCTAGGAAGCCTCTATCTATGGCATGAAATGTCATCTCAATTCAACGCTTCAGTCAAAACACTGTGGGCGGGAGGAAATTCCTAAGACATTTTTTCTGCCTCTTCCCTAGTAGTCTTCTTTCTCTGATGGCTGGAGATACTTGGAAAGAGCTTTGGGGGAGCAGACACATCTGCAGAAGGCTTTCCAGGAGAGATGCTGCTCAAACTCCTTCTAACAGAAGTAAGGAGAGAAGCCAGGAAGGTTGACTGAGCCAGAGGGAAAGGATCAGGTGCAGAGAGTCACTGTCCTTGGGGCTCCAAGCCTCTCTCCGCATGGCCCTGATGACCAGCCTTATCCTTAACTTTGCTCCCCTGGGGAACATTCTAAGACTATAGGGCTTGTCCCTACAAATTGTCACTTGTGGAGCTCTTATCTCTTTGCTGGTGTTCCAGGCAGCATCACCCATGGCAACACAACCCAGTTCAGACAGGAAAACATAACCAGATAGTTCTCAAAGAATAAAGAGGAAATCTGTGTTTGCTTTGGAGCAAACCCAGACCCTGTCTTCACTCATGAAACATGAATAAAACAGCATACTTCCCTAGTATGAAACCTTGGTTTCATTCTACTCCATGTAGATCTCTAAGCACTTTTTAGGCAAATGAGAAACTTAATACCTCTTTTTTAAGAAAAACTTCCATAAAAGTTTTACTTCATCCCTGTCAAGGAATCAATGCTATTTTATGAATCAATATAAATATAAGCTTCTCTACTAATACTGTTAGCATTGAAAACCCTACCACAGACTTTGGATCAAAATCTCCCAGCTGCAACTGATTAAATGCAGGGTTTCCTGTTGTTACCATTTCTGTTCTCACCACAGATATTAGGGCCTCACAAATACAAATAGTCCTTTTCCTTCCTCTCCTCTGTGTCACACCTCCTAGGAGGCCCCATGAGAAGCCCACACTCTAGTTCATCTTTATGAGCCAAAATACGAGCAGAGATGTCCAGGCTATAACATCACTGTAGAAGACAACATTTAAAGCACAGAGATATTCTAAAGCTCCCAGCTTTGGATTCTCTTTTTTTTTTTTTTTTTTTGGAGAATTTTTGATTCTGAATAAGTTTATCAAGTACTCAAAAACATTCCGAAAAATACCATCAAGCTCAAGCCTCTCCCCACTGTTGCTAAAGTTGCCAAATATCATTGACATAATGAAAATATCACCAACATGGAGTGTCTAACACCTAGCAGATTTGGGGAGGAATTTTTTATCATCATGTATTATTATTTCCAGCTTTTGTTTGGGATTTGGGAACGACATGCAACTGGACATAAGGGTTTTAGAACATTTGCTATTTTAAAAAAAAGGTAGAAAAGACTATATTTGTAAATTTCCATTCATTCCTTCTCACATTTATTAAGTGCTGTTGTTATGCCCAGGGGATAGGAAGCCCAGATGCAAGCATTAAGTACATTCAATGTATAAATTATCTCCTACAAGCTTAGATTTATTCAGTAGTTGGTAGGCGTTTTTCACGTAGAGTAAAGAACAATGCTGATTTTTTATAACTAATAAATTGGCCAATGTGATAGAGGCTGCCATCCACTGCCATCCTAATCTTAAAATCATTCTACAACCCTGTAGAGAATAGAGAGTGAATAGGGGAGTTGATGATTCCTTCAGGGAAGCGCAGGAGACTATGGTTTTATCAAGCAAGGCACTTGCCTTGCTTCTGCCAGAAGCCCAGATGCTGGAGGCAAAGCTGTTACTCTGAAAGCAGATGGGTGCTCACATGGACAGCCCTCAGGGTTGTCAATCCTTTATAGAGTGTTGAGAATATTCTAGAATAACCCATCATGCATAAGAACGCTACTTACCTCCTCCCACTGCAGTTCTGCCACCTGCACTGCTAGGCTCTCTTTCCTCCTGCCTCCTCCCTCCTGAGTCCTTACTCCCCTGAGTCCTCACTCCTCCCTCATCTCTGCCAAGGTCCAGGGAAACTTGCCTAGAATTCCCACTGGCTCAACCCTTGAGAGACAGCCTGGTGACAATAGCAGCAGTGGTGAGAGCAATGCACAGAAGCACCCCCCTGTCCCAGGCTGCTCTATGTAGAAAATCATGGAAAGGGCACTAAGGAGGCACACCAAATAGGCTTCCCAGTCCAGCTCAGGAAGGCACCTGGCATCCCCCTGCTCAGCAGGAAGCCCAGAGCAGTGTCTTGGTGTCTGGTATTCATTCTGTCATTAAATAATGAGCAAGTAAACCAAACCAACCACAGAAAGAAAACATTCTAAAGACTTCCCTTTCGCATTCCCATCTCAAGTATGTGAACTCGGATGTGGACCAGGTTATCAATTAAAAGCCAAGAATCAGAGCCAGCAGAATAGAACTCAGGAAGGGGATAAACAAGAGGGTAAGCCAGAGCCAAGAGGGGCCACACACCAGGTGCCCAGGACTGACCAAATGCCTGGGCTTCAGCTATTCCCACAACAGTCATCTAGAGTTCAAATGGTGTCTCTGAAAGATGCAGTAACTCAAGTCCCAGATCTCAGGATAAGCTTGCAACACATGAATGGTTTTTGCCAACAACAGATGGCAATGTGCAACTCTGGAGAAATGCTGACAGCGCAATACATAGCAGAGACCATATATTTCGAACCAACCAGGATACATCTTCTGGGAAGTGCATATCTCGTGGCAGAATAAAGAAGGGTGTGGTGGATTGGAAATTCCAGCTCCTCACCTTGTACCCATGTGACCTTCCGCAAGCTCTATATGTCTTGCTTGCCTTGCTTGTTTGAAAAATGGGGAGAATTTTAGGAAATTTATGGTGAGAGAATTATAACTAGTATATACAGAATACTTAGTAGATCATATACATTTAAAAATGTAGTTACTGGAGCACCTGGGTGGCTCAGTCGGTTGAGTGGCTGCCTTCGGCTCGGGTCGTGGTCCCGGCGTCCTGGGATCGAGTCCCGCATCAGGCTCCTTGCTCGGCAGGGAACCTGCTTCTCTCTGTCTCTGCCTGCCACTCTGTCTGCCTGTGCTCGCTTCTCACTCTCTCTCTGACAATTAATAAATAAATTCTTTAAAAAAAATGTAGTTACTATTGTAATAACCGACTGATAAAGCCCTGGAAAATCCAGGATGTAAGAGAACTGTACCTATAAGATTTTTCTATTTACATACTAACTATTACTCAAGGACCACCTCAAATCCCCCATTTCCACTATCTTCCATATTATCATGAGCTCATTATTGATAATATGTTTTCATTATATATTTTACTGAATTTTACCACTTTTTATAAATCGCACCTACAAAATCTTTTCCTGAGCACAGAAAACAAGCCATGCTGCCTTAAAATCCCCCAAATCCCAAAGACTATATACATTGTAAGAAATCTGGTAAGCACTTGAAAAATACGCATTTAATTAATTGTGGTCCAAATAGTTATTTTTGGTTGGCCATGACTATAAACATCCTTCTTCTTACACATCTGGACATTTCCTAAATTATCTTTTGGAAAAAGACTTTCCATGTTTGCATTTCACCATGATCTGTATTGAAAATGAAAATTCTATCTATGTCACAAAATTACTGTTACTTTGCCTTTGTTGTTAAATACAGCCTTGCCCCTGTGAGCACAGAGATGTAGTGTCTGTGTGCTGAAATAAGGAGACTTCCCTGTCTCCTTGTTAAATAACGCCAGCATCATTGATTTACAGAACCACTTCTATTCTCAATTTCCATTTATCTGGGTTGGGGATTCTCAGAGTCCATCTTATTGGATGTCCTGGCCCATGGATTAACTGCCAGGGTAGAAAGGGTAACAACAGTAGGCAACATGGCATAATATAATAAATTACCTGAAGGTCACTAGTCCTTTATAGAAACAACATCCCATAATAATACATTATATGTTAATAAAATATTAAAAATTTTAAAAAAAGAAACAACATCCCATGTATCCCCTCACCACACACACACACACACACACACACACACACCCCACACCCCTATGGATGCAGGAAAAATCAGACACATTGCCAAGGCTAGACTTAGGGTACAAAGTATATCCCTTTTCTTCATCCCTTCCCATTCAAGTTCCCAAAGTCCTCCCAACCTCCCTTCTGTTTTGACCCTTCACCACTACAAAAGGTGTTCTTACCACAAAAGAAGTGATATTTGCCATTTCTTTTCAATCTGAATCAGTTTGTCAGCATCACTTTCCCAGAGAAACTTGTACTTGGACATCCCTCTAATTTTATAGAAAAGGGTTTGTCCCTTCTTAAGGGATTTCAACATCAGAAGTAGGCAGAAGAGATTTGAAGATATGGCTCACTATAGTCTAATGTATTGATTAGTAAAACACTTTTAAAACTGTGGGGAAAGATGAGATTTGAAAACATTTAATTCCTGCCCCCTCATCCCATCCCCAATAAAATGGAATAACGGAAATTATATTAAAAATTTTAATGAGGAAAAAGTACATCACTGATAATAGGGAAGAGAGTTCTTTAAATTCCAGAAACATCAAGGAAAGATATCCAGAGCTCACTTGCAAATCACCATCATGAGAAGCAATAACTCAAAGGGAGTCAGTGATGGGGAGTGCAGGGCCCCATCATGGAATGATGGGGCCCTGCACTCTCCTCCTGGATGCGAAAATAGAAGAAAGAAATAAAGGAAGATAAGCAGGTGGCATGACCAACAGAGAATGGTTTCACGTGGGTCCTCTCTTGTTGCTGCAGACTGGTGGAAGTGGAAAGCAGAGCGCCAGTGGAACAAGGATACAAGGGCAGGAAGTCCCTAGAAGAGGTTTCTTGACATGAGAAGATACATATGCCTTAGCGTAGACGCATGACTAAACTGGTCTTAAAAACCAGGGGGACTGGAAGTTATGCTAAGATACTATTGGTAAAATGTCTGAAGAGCAAATTCCCAGGGTGGCTTTGTTACAAATTGGTGAATAAAACAGGGTGCTTCTGCCCAAAAATGGATTGGATGTCTGTCCACAGAGGATCCTTGCACCTACGTCAAGGCTTTGAAAAACAGCAACCACCACAAGAAACAAAGCAAAACAAACAAACCAAAACAAAGACATGACAGCACAGAAATGGGTCCTCCCTAGAAGGCTTGTCCATGGCTCTGAATCTCATCTCCTGCCCTGACATTTGCATTGCTGAATTAGCAAATATAAATATTGGTGACATTTATAAAAGGATCCAAAAATTAAAGAATGGTCAGGATCTCCTCACAGATCATAAAAGAATGTAATTGAGAGAAATGAAAGAAAACATAAATGGCAGAACATATGCTATGGTTTGGAAAACTAAATATTGGAAATATGTCAATTCCCCAAGATTTTTCCATAGGTTGTTTTTTGTTTTGTTTTGTTTTGTTTTGCTATTCCAAACAAAATCCAGTGACTTCTTATGTGTATGTATTTGTAAATTGATGGGCTAATTCTAAAATATATATAAAAATAAAAAGGGCCAAGAAGACAACCTTGAAATATAAAAACAAAGTTGGAGCCTTACATTAGAAGATGCCACACTATAAAGCCAGGGAAATTAAGAGTGGTATTAGTGTAGGGATAGACTGATAGGCCAACAGGGCACAATGGAGAAGACAGGAATAGATTAACCAATTTGATCTTGACTTAAAACAAAAACACCACTAAGCAGGGGAAGAAGAGAGAAGGGGTATGGATATTCATACTTCTTTTAAACAAAGGATATTTAACCTATATTTCATAGCATTCACAAAAATAGATTCTAGACAGATGGATTATAGTTCTTACAGAAAATGATTCAACAGAAACTTCTAGAAGATAATAGAGAATATTTTTGTTAACTTAGTTTAGACAAAAATTTCTTGAACAGATAAGCATTAGCTATAAAGAAGAAGATTGATAAACCAATTTCATCAAAATTAAGAACTTTCTGGTCATCAAAGAGACACCTTCAAGAGCGTGAAAAGATAAGCCAGAAGCTAGTAGATGTCTGCAATAAATATTTATGACAAAGATCTGTAATGCAAATACATAAAGTAATTCTACAAATCCATAATAAAAGGAAGGATAATCCAATAGACAAATGTGCAAAAGACTTGAACAGGAACTTCTCAGACACTGCTGGTGGTAATATAAAGTGGAAAAACTACTAAAACTGATTACAAGTCTGCACATAAGCTGTTTCAGCCCTATATATGTACTCAACAGAAATGTGTACACACGTGTGTCAAATTAACCGCATATTCTGCTTCTCTCATAGTTTGCCCCTTGCATTTTTAGAGTCAAATCTTGGAAATTTAAAGAGCCTAGTCTCCCAAGTTCGGGTATATGCAAGCAAAACTTGACTTTCAGGGCTATTTTCTAGAAAATCCATTGAGGAACCTCAGTACTATCCAATAACATACTCTTTCCTCAAGAAGGCAGTATACACAGAAAGACTAGAGGTGGATATAAAGGGACAAGTAAACCTCAAATATTATCTCCAATTATCATCTGATACATTTAAAGTTTTAAAAGTAAGCCAACTGAAAATATACAATAAAAGGGATTATTTATATAAATCCTGCTATATCCTGTAAATGAATACTGTACTGCTCTTAAGAATTATTTAACATAATAAGAACACAAATCAAGTTTAGCATGACATATGCAATATAATCCTTTTTAAAATAGAAATTTAAATATATGTGTATACATATAGAAAAATTCTGAAGGATATCAGCACAATCTTAACAAAGTTTAGATTTAAGGGAAGAATTAATGAGGTCTTTTTTTCCCTTTATAATCACCTACAATTTCTAATGTTCAACCCCTGGGTAAATTTTTATAAATACAATGTCTCTTTACATTTTCAGTGGATTTAAGAGGGTAGATCCTATTCCACTAATTACTGTTGAAATTTGCTTCCAATATTTTTTTCAGAACGTAGTTTCTCACTTAAAAAATATCCAGAGTGGAGTCTATAGAGGTCCAGTTGGGGAATTTAATTATACATCAGTAAAAAAATTCTTCATCTGAACCAATCTATAGATATAGATGCACATTATATGTACATTCCACTGTCTCTTATCCCTACTCCAGTGTCGGTACTATGGAGTCATATAAGAAGGAAAATAAAGCCAAGAGTATGGCAATTTGGCCAAATGGATAACAGAGTAATGTAGAGCATTACTAAAAGACACTGAAGTTTGTGGGCAAAGTTTGAAGAGATACAAAATTTGCATTATGTCCAAAAACTTCCCTCAAAGGCATTTATTAACTACAAAAGTATAAGAAAGTAACTTCACAATGGAGAAACCTAGCAATCATCACATTATCCAAGTGTTCAAGGTAAACATCACCAGCAAGAAGACATAACAATATCATGAACACCCAGATGTGGTGCACAGACAAAGACATAACATCATTCTTCTGGTTTTCTTGCCCAAAATACATCATCTCACTCCAATTAGGAGAATATATTGGAAAGATCCAAACTAATGGACAGTCTGTAAATTAATGGATCAATAAAAACTGCCAAAATCATGAAACACCAAGAAAAAACAAGAAACTTTTACAGACTGGAAGAAACTAAGAAAAAATAATACCTAAATGCAAGGTGAAACCCTGAGTATTATCCCAGAATAGAAAGAAGACATTAATGGAAAAAATGGGTAGAGTTCAAATAAGGTTTGTAGTTCCGTTAATAAGGCTGTGCCAATGTCAATTTTTTATTCATGATATCTCTACTAAGGAAATGTAAGATGTTAACAGTATGGAAAATGGAGTGAGGGATATAAGGCAACTCTGTGTGATAACGTTTGCAACTTTGCTATAACACTAACATTTATTCAAAAGAAAAAGGAAAATGAAATCCTTACAACATGAAAAAAGGGAAAGAAAAATCTCAAATATTGTTGAGTCCTGACTATAGGCCAGATACTGTTCTAGTCATTGTCATGAATAAGGCAGCCAAACCCCCTGCTATCTGATTTATATTCCTTTTGTAGATACTGTATACATTGAACAAATAGGACAAATGGAACTATTAAATCCAAACTGGAAGAAATTTAATGAGTATAAATGTAATAAATATTTATCTTGCCTGACTGAATAGCCCATAAACTACTCCACCAGTAGGATACAAGACGAGATTTACAAAGTAAATGCTGTACATCTACCACACCCTCGGCTCCCTCCGGCCACCAACTCTGCCATCTTGTGATGGGATGGGGAGCTGCAGCAACACGTCCACAGCCCTGAAGCAGGTGTCACTTAGCTCAGTGCTTAGAGACTACAGATTTTTAAAGAAGAGCTGTGGCAGAAGCAGAGTTAGAACCCAGGCCTCTACATTGCCAATCTAACCCTCCCTCCAACTTTCACAAATGTACCAAGTACCATTATAACAATGGTGCAGAGGACAGAACATAGACACTAAAGTCAAGCTGCTTGGGCTCAAATCTTGGCTCTAAGTGGGACCTGGGGCAAGTTACTGACATCCTCTAAGTCTCCAGTCCAAGTGACCCAATGTCATCACACACTTGTGGGGATCAAATTGGTAAAATACTTAAAACTGTGCCTGGCGTATAATAATGCCTCAATAAATGTTAGTTCTCATTGCCATTTTTGTCATCATGGTCTTCCACAAGCACAGATTATATGTACTTCATGTTATTGTCTCACCCACCAGGAGGAGCCCAAGACACACTGGCTAACAAAGAGGTTGTAACTCACTGTAAAAGCTGAATAAAATTTAGTTGTAATTGGAAAATCTGGTTACATTATATAACACTGTGAGACTTCATTTTGGAGATGCTGGAAGACTCTTGACCATCCTTAGCAATCTTACTTAATTTGAATGGTAGCCTAACAAGCTGGCAACCACTAAACTATTCAGCTCCCAAATGAATACCTCACACTCAGACAAGCTGGACTTTCCCTTCCTCTTGTGAGCATCATTGCAGTGGGTCCGCTGACCTCAGTGGTAACTGACTCTCCTAATCTGTGGCTTAGATGTTCTGAGGAACCCAGTTCAACACCAAGTGTATCTTAAACCATCTCATGTGAGAGTTTATAGGCTGTTTCATCTTCCTTATCAGAAGAGATTATGTATGCAGAAACAAAACATCTTCCCACATTGTAGTCTGAGATCACCTTCATTTAACTATAGAACAATCCTATTAGAATTGTCAGATGAGCTCTGGGCTAAGTTCACTGCATTATCCCCCATCCAGCATGGCTCACTCAGACCAATAAATGCTCTTTGCTTTCCAAATCAAGAACATAGTGGATACTCAGAACATTGAAGTATTTAAGGAATTAATTTCTTAATTGATTCAACTGATATCTGTTGAGTGACTGTTATGCTCTAGGCTTTATTGGCACTGAGACAGCAAAAAAAATATTTTCTTGGGGCGCCTGGGTGGCTCAGTGGGTTAAGCCACTGCCTTCAGCTCAGGTCATGATCTCGGGGTCCTGGGATCGAGTCCCACATTGGGCTCTCTGCTCAGCGGAGAGCCTGCTTCCCTTCCTCTCTCTCTGCCTGCCTCTCTTGTGATTTCTCTCTGTCAAATAAATAAATCTTTAAAAAATATATATATATTTTCTTAAAAAATGGCCCTTTCAGGGGGTGGCACTTTCGTGGACCTGTTAGCAACATCACAGGTGGCTTCTGTGGCACCAGAAAGGGTAGCAGATTCCACACTGAGCCAACCATAAAGAATGGAATAGCAGGGAGTCTCAGAGAGGATTTGGGGCACAATGGAAGGAGGTGGGATTCTGAAGGACCCAAAATAACTAGTGAGATCAAGTGCAGAAAGAGTCTGTTAGTCCAGTGTACGCTCTACAAGACTTACAAAGATTTTGTTAACAGAAAGTAGTATTTAAAAAAACAAATCCGGGGCGCCTGGGTGGCTCAGTGCGATAGAGCCTCTGCCTTCGGCTCAAGTCATGATCCCAGGGTCCTGGGATCGAGCCCCTCGTCGGGCTCTCTGCTCAGCAGGGAGCCTGCTTCCCTTCCTCTCTCTCTCTCTCTCTCTCTCTGCCTGCCTCTCTGCCTACTTGTGATCTCTCTCTGTCAAATAAATAAATAAAATCTTTTAAAAAAAAATCCATAGATCACATGTAGAACCTGGAAACCCTGCCAAATCCCAGTCTGGTAAATGTCAGCCAACAGCCTTATTACCTCTTAACACAGTCTTTTCCACGTTGATAGTCAAAGATGTTTGGGGACTAGGCTAGGGGATTCTTGGCATGGCCATCTCAGAGCTGTTGAGTGTGACCCTGACTCACATCCCCATTACTGGACAATTCCATCACCCAATTAAGCATCTTAATGGCGCCTTCATTGTCACACCTAAATTGTCAAAGATCTATCTACATATAACAAAATAAAATAAACCATGAGCTATCATTGTGTCCACACCTCTAAACTCTTCTACTTCTGCCAAAATGATTATTACCATGGAAAATGTTCCTTTGTGTTATATTTTATGTAGCTTATAATGCATCTTTCCCATTATAAAGATGGCCATTTGGAAGCCCAAGTGATGTTTCCAAAATGCTAATCTGATCAAGTCATTTTCCTCAGAAGAAGGTCCTCATTCCCTGAAATGGCTACAGAGCTCCACACTTGGAGGCCTCCATCCATAACTCCATCCTCATCGTTTGTCCTTGCCCATAACAGCTTCTCACAATGCCCAGAACCTAGGTGCCATTACTGTTCTGAAGTCTGTCCTCTCTATTTATGAAGAAAAGTACTGAGGCTTTTTTGGTATTCGTTATATATACATACAGCTTAACATGGGGCTTAGAACTTAGCAGGTGCTCAAGAAATATTTCCTCAAGAAATGAACCAGGGTATCAATGAATAATGAAATGACAAAAATCTTTTAAAGTGATTCACTCTTGGGCAGCAAATCTGGTGTTGGCTGGAGGTATATGTCCTTTGGGTCTGGTTGAGTGTAGGCTGGGTACCCCATTGAGCTCTGCTTTCTCTACCGACACAAAGAAGAAACAAGTGTTAACAATGGAAAGAAATAAAAGGAGAAGCTTCTCCCAGAATAAGACATATAAGGAGTAACTTCCCCCAAAAGACCTCAGAGCAAGAGGGATGGTTCTCACAGGAAGAGAATCAAAGGTACATGGGACCCTAAAGCAGAGATCAAGAGCTGGTCAAGCATTAGTGTTGTTGTTACTGAAAGAACCAGAGCCTCCTACCAGTAGCTCTTTCTCTGTTGCCTTAGGTAACTTACTCCATACGATGACCTCAGACCATGACATAAATCCAGTGGCATTAAGGTGGGAAAGCCATATAACTAATCATCCAAATCATCCAAACCAGGACACTTTGGAGTATGAAATAGGAAGCTATTGATCATCACACCAGGGCAACAGAGGTAAACCAGGCCTGAGCCTGTCATACCAGGATTAGTCACCATTAATCCAGGCACTTCAAGGACAGCACAGGGAGAAGGAGCTAGATTCCTCAATACAGAAGTTTGAGGGCGGGGATTTGCCTTTCCAAGGTAGTCTCCATTAAGCCTTCATTTCTGCTATTCCATTCTGCTCCTGAAAATTTCTGAGGAAAAAAAAAAAATGACAGATATGAAGTAAAGGGGAAAAGCTATACTTACCAGTAAATACACAGACAAATCTATCTCCAGACCACTATCCAGGGGTGATTTTTTTTTCACTTTGCCTTCTAATTTTGCAGCAATTTCACATGGCAGAGACCACTCAGAGCAAAGAGACCCAAGAGAAGCTTGACATTCTATGCCCCACTGATGCACAATGACTCAGATTCTGGTTTGATGTTATTCAGTGCTTCCCTGTGCACTGAGGTATGGATGCGAACGTGGTTAGGAAAGCAGCAATTCTATCTGAGTCATTGTGACATTGTATATACCAAACACTCATCTGGAGGCTCAGTGTTCTTGAAATAAGAAGAGGAAAAAAGACCACTGGCAAACTCAGAAGAACTTTTTAGTATAAAAGGGAATAAAACTGATAGAAACGAAAATGAAAGACTATCAGAAAACATCTAAGAAAAAAGTAGAGAATTTTTTGTTTTTGAAATCCAGGTAAAGGAGATCTTCCTCCCTACTTCTTTTTTTTTCTAATCACTAGTCTTTAAGTTTTTTGGAGTGATTTTAGGTTTATAGAAAAATTAAGCAAAAAGATTTCCCACCTACCTCCTTTGCTGCTCCTCCCAATTTCCCCATTATTAACACCCAGCCTTAATGTCATACATTTGTTACAGTAACCAGTGAGCCAATACTGTTATTACTATTATTATTATTAAATTGGTAATTAATTAGATACATTCTTATTAACTAAAATCCATAGTTTACTTTAGGAGTCATTCTTTGTGCTGTACGTCCTATGTGATTAGACAGACGTATAAGGACATGTCTTCTCCAGCGCGGTGTCCTATTGAATAGTTTCAAGGCTGTAAGTGATGGACTCTTGGGTTGTTTTCCTGTCTTGGCTATTGTAAATAATGCTGCAATGAACATGGGAGTGCAGATATCTCTTCCATATACTGGTTTCATTTTCACTGGATATGTAACTCAGAAATGGGATTGCTGGATCATATAGCAGTCCTATGTTTAGTTTTCTGAGGAACCTTTGTACTGGGGTCTGTAATGGCTGAACCAATTTACATTCTCACTGACAGTGCATAAGTTTCCTTTTTATTTATATCTTTGCCAATACTTGTTCTCTCTTTCCTTTTCCTAACAAGTATGAGATGATACCTCATTGTGGTTTTGAGTTGCATTTCCCTTATGATTAGTGATGTTGAACATCTCTTCATGTATCTATTGGCCATTTGGATGTCTTCTTTGGAGAAATGTCTATCCAGGTCCTATATATATATATATACACACACACACACACACATACACACACACATATATATGTATATATACATATATGTATATATACACATACATACACATATATGTGTATATATACATATATATATATTTTTTAACACATAACATTAGCTCTTTGAAGAGTGAAAATAGCTGTGCTCTCCCCATCCCAGGCTGGGTGCCCTAAAAAGCTCTTGGCTCCATCCTACAAAGAAGCTCAGGATTCTGACTATAGCACCCCTCCCAGCTGTGCTCACGGGGGCTAATTTAGTCGCCATCTCTCTGAGCCCTCCTTTCCTAGTCCAGGACTCACACTGGTGCTTCTGAAGTCCCCTCCATGAGAAGTATTCCCTGCTTTGACTCTAAATGATGACCATATGCTCAGTTCCCATCCCTTCAAGAGGACTCCGGGGTTCTATGACTGCAGCCTGGGAGTAGGCAGTCATTCTGAGTCTTTTCAAAGATGGAGGCTGCCAAGTGAGTGCCAAGCAGCTTGGTGATGGTCATGCCCAAGGCGCTTGGTCCAAGTGATACCTCCGTGCTCCTGCATAGCACATGCCAGGTTCATGTCAAAGGGCCCAGTATTCACTGGACTGGTTCCATTCTCTGTCTCTTCAGGATGTTTAAAATGAGAAGTAGATGCCAAGAGATAACTCTTATTTTTCTCCACCCATCGCTGTTGCTTCAAGTCTCTCCATTGTACCACAGTTGAACACTCCTGTGCCTGGGGACCTTTGGGGTGTTCTGTGAAGTAGGCCAAGGTGGCTTATAAAGGAGAGCACGTACAGCAAGACAGCTACTTTATAACATCTTTATTATTAGAAAGTAGAGTCAGCCCCTTCCTTCAGTGCCCTGATGGGAAAGAAGCTATCGTCAGCTGCCACCACTGCCAGTGGCAAAAGAGGTTGTCCCAGCATCTCAGGAGGGAAGCATTGGCTGATTTTGGACTGCCTCTTTCAAGATAAGGTTAGGGAGGGGAGAATTGAGGGGATCCTCTGCTTTGCTCACATCTCTAAGAGAGTTCTGGAAGGAAGTACTTACCAAGAGGGCACTGAGAAGGCAGTAAATATATCATGGCCATTATCATCTAATTATTACCTCATGCCATCTTGAATAGAAAACAAGAAGGATTTCTCTTTAAGAAGTTTTTTTTAATTTTTTAAATAAAAATCCTTTTTTAATAAAAATCTGATTTCTGGTTTTTGCTACTCTGAACTATTACTCACTGCATTATTGAAAAAAAGAAAGAGGGATGGAAGGAGAGAGGAAGGGAAGGAGAAAGGAGGGAGGGAGGAAGGGAAGAACAGAGAAAAATGAATGAAGCAAAGATGGAAGGAACAAATGAAGGGGGAGAGAGAGGCAAAAAGAAAATCTATTATTCAAAAGTCTGAAAATATTTGACCAAAAATTCCATGAAAATGTTCACTGAATTAGACTTCTCCTTATTTAGCCTCCCTTTATAAGTCATTTAATTGCTGTGGTATATTAAAAATCTTTAAAGAATTGAAAGCACTTTATGTATTTATTATAGTGAATACAGAATTTTGAACTAAAATTCACGATGCATCTATACATACAAGGAAAATTACAATATTTAAAAATCCCATCAGAGTTGAAGCCCTGAAATTGGTTTTCTGAAAGTAGTAGATTGGTCACTTACTAAAGAGGTCATGGATATATACAAGTCAAACAAATTGAATCCTTTCAAATTAGTCTCATTGACTTGATTGTGTCACCCAGATAACACTTAAATGAGGCCCCAAAGACAAGAGAACTAGAGGATCTTTTTTGTAAATGTACCTTCTTCCATGATTTCCATAATCTTAAGGTTCACCAATTCAAGGTATAAGTTGAGAGAGATCATAAGCCCATTTTGCAGATGAGCAAAGTGAGGTATAGAGGTGTGGGGGGATGAACTGTTTTTAGTCATGGATTTGTCCCTGCACCTCCTCTATGACTCTGCACCTTGCTCAAACCTGTTTGTTTAGGGAGAGGCGAGCTTGCCACAAAAGAGGATGGTGTTGGTTTGGCTGTGCCTTATGAAGAACAAGAACGGGTGGTTTGCCAGGAACTGAGCCCGGTTGGGGAGTCTTTTCACGAGGAAGCTGTCCCCAGTGGCTGCTGCCGCCTCGGTGCCCTCTTCGTTGACATCCACATATGACTTGTGGATGACCTTTGACAAATACAGGCCATCAACCGGTGATATTCCAGAAAGATCCGCTTTGATCTCGTCGAAGATATCTGTCATGCCTAGAGAATTTAGCAGGGAGTTTAACTCATACTGGATTTCAAGCCTGAATCTGGGGATGTGTACTTCAACTTCCCTCTCCACCATGTTAGCAGAGCTGGTCCACTCGTAAAATGTCTTCGCGTTCAACTGCTTCTCTATCTGAAAGACAAAACACAGATGAGTCCGCATGAGCCAAACACATGCTCTCTATATTAAATTCTGTCTGTTTTATAAGTCCCAGTGTGGATGATTCAATGTATTACTTGCTTGCTTTTCTACTTTGAAAATGTGCTCCAGTCCCATCGGGAAAAAAGAAACAGAATCTCACATTCAGCCACGTCTTCCCTGTTCTACTCTTTTATCCATGTTTTCTAAGTCAAGGCCTCAACTGTGTATCCTACAGTCTTCTGCTTTATTTCTCTCAGCATGTAGACCTCACCTACACTCCCTCTCCGGCCTCTGGAGTACTTGCGTGTCCTGGGTGAATTCACCACTTCTTCTTGGTTCTCAAACCTGAAACATTTCACCGCACCCTCTATTATGAACTTGCGTCTCCTTTGAATTCTGTGACACCAGCATCCCCTCGCTCTGCCCTGCTTCAGCTCCCTTTTCTCCTCCCCCGCTACACCCCTGAAGCTCAGCTCTACACACCCCTTCATGCCTCCACGTAGCCATGCAGACTCACATCCTGCCACCACCATGTCTGCTCTCAGTGGCTGTGGCACTCACTTCCCCCACAAAACCAGGATGCTAGTAAGAGTGGCTAGCTCAAGTGTGTCATAACTGGGCTGGGAAAACTGCTCCTGAGAGGGAAGATGGCTTAATCAGATTTCTGTGGCCTAAGACCCTAAGTCGCATTACAATTTCATTACTACAGAATGATGTTTCCCAAGTGTCAAGTAACCAGTAGGTGTGGTACTCGTACAAGACGGCCCTTTTGCCTCTTTGTGCCCTCTTTGTTGTAAGAATAAATTATTCCCCCAAAATACATGTCCTGAAGGCAGGGACAAGGGCCCCCCTCCCTCTCACAGCCCCTGGGGCAATCCCACTGAACCCAGAGTGTGACTAAATTAGGGACTGAGCACACTAATGTCATAGGGTACACATATTTGGCGAGGGTGGGGGGTGGGTTAAGCACACATGCGTTCTCTGCACATTAGCATTCTTTACCTGTTCTAGACTGGCCGTGCCTACTGGAAGCAGAATAATCATGCTTAGTTTGTTGTTAACATAAGGCAGCTCGAGAACTTGCATCTGCGGTTCCTTTATGAAGGCTAATTTGTATGTTCCAGTTTGATACATCATTTCCACAAATACACTTTTACCCTATTTTTTTTAAAAAAAGGTTGTAATTAGGTAGAATAGTTACATATATGCTTGTACATGCATATACACTGATTTTTTTGCCTAACATGAATATCTGCATTAACACTAAAAGCATAGATGGGGCGCCTGGGTGGCTCAGTCATTAAGGGTCTGCCTCCCACTCAGGTCATGAATCCAGGGTCCTGGGATCGAGCCCTACACTGGGCTCCCTGTTTGGCAGGGAGCCTGCTTCTCCCTCTCTCACTCCCCCTGCTTGTGTTCCCTCTCTTGCTGTGTCTGTCTCTCTCTCTCTCAAATACATAGAATAAAATAAAAAATACTAAAGGCATGGGGAAAATATAAACAATAAAGTAACCCCTTATTACTTCCCTTTGCAAAGGTTGTTTTTTATTTTAAAATAAGCCATTGTTAGAGCCTAACTAGCTCAAATAATATATAAAATTATCTATATATAAAATACACATGTATTGTAATATATATAATAACAATAATGTTTTCTCAAAACAAAGCCAACATTCCCATCTAAAGTGATTTGTGTGGAAAAATGACATCATAGGATCATTTTCTTTTTTAATCCAATTGGAGACTGTCTAGGAGAAAAATAATATCGATAGTTTTGTTGTGCTGAGAAAACAACCACAGCATATGTGGAGAGAATGTGTGGATAGGGGAAGAGCGAGGAGAGAGCAGGCTCTCTTCTCTGCAGGGCAGCCCCAGTGTCCGAAGGCTCCAGTCAGGTGCCCTGGGAGAAAGTTTACTGTCACCTTGTGAGGAAAAATGAAAATAAAATTCATAAAAAACACAAAGAAACCTATGGAAACCTAAACCAGTATTTTCACTAAAACTTTCAAAATTGTCCTTAAATGACTATTGCATTTTTTGGAAACTGGCATTAGTCTGAAAACAAAATACTTACCTCACTTAGCTGAAAAGGGCTTTTAATTGTCTCTCTTTCCTGAAACTTATTTTGCCATTGTCCTTTGAAATATATGGCGTTCACCAGGACCATTACACAAGAAGGGTCAATTGTTCCCTTTCCAAAGAGGTTTGGGACTTTTCCTTATAATAATAATGAAAAAAAAAACAGATAATGTATTTGGATTTGAACTTGGGTTTATTAATAACAGAGAGTTGAATAGTGACTAGAAATTTGGAACCATTTCTTTTTTAAGGTTAGTTATAAATTTGAGATGCCAGGAGAACTACTTTATCTCCTGGCCATCAAGACTATCCTTGTCAGATGAAGTTTATGTCCAAGAATTGAATGTTTTGTCATTTCTAATCAGAAGATGGCATCTAGGGAGTAGTTAGTATATTAACTAATGATCAACTTGTCTTATACCTAGTTATATTCAATGCTTTTTATACATTACTGCTTATTTAAAAAATATTAATCATCTCTTATGGCTTTCTTCTAATATTTATCAGGCTTTATACTTGGCAACACCTCACCACACCTAAATATTCTAAGTATTCAAAAGATCATTCTTACAATGTCCTAGCAATTAGTGTATTTCAAGTATATACCAAGACTTAAAGTAAATACATACCTGAAAATCAGAATTTATACAAAATATACAATCATATATACCAATCAGATTGAACACCAAGACTTCTTGGTGCACTCTGCTGCACTGCAATTTATAAAACATTTTTGGAATATAATTTTACAATTGTAAACATAGGGACATTCAGAACATTAGACTCTAAGCATAATTTTTTCACTACTGTTCTAAGTAAATTAACAGATCTGAAAAATCTGTAGACCTTTCCAAGCATTTTCCAACTTAATACAAAGAATTGAATAAATACATATTAACCTGGTCATCTATTACTAAGCTTGAATAACATCTCTCAATCCATCAATCAAGAAAATACTGTTGAGAGTTTATCACTGATAAGTGAAATAATAAGATACAAGTATGTTAGAAATGTGGTCTTTATTCTCAGAAAAGTATTTATATCACTAACATGTCTTCATAAATGCAATTAGCTCTAATTTAATACTTTAATGTTAATACTTTGTTATTTCATCCTAATTTTGTTACTCAATAAATCTAATTCTCTCCTATATCAAGGAATATGATTGTCTACATTCTTAAACCTCAGAAACTATTGGTACAATGAGGTAGTGGCAACCACACACAGACAGATTATTTCAACATGGTAATTGGTACACCTCTAGTTGGATAGATATAGGCTAAGGACAGAAAGAACTGAAAAAAAAAATCTTAAGATACTGTTATATTTTATTAGTATTCTTGCTTTGAGACCATGCTTAGGTTAAATGATGTGATTTCGGAATAATTTTGGTGGCACTGGAATCTGGAATTTTTGACACAAGATAAAAGAGAAATAGATATAAAAAGGGGGGTGTTAAGTAAAAATGCTATGAATCTGTATCTGAACTGGTCATATCAATAAGAAATTATGCTGTATTTCATCTAAAAAAATATATATTCACTGAGAAGGCCTATAAACAATAACCAAGCCAGTTTCAATGAGTACTCTTGTACCCAGATTATGGTCTCTAAGTATCATTTCTCATTAAAATGATTCAGGATCCCCTTGAGAAGTAAGTAATTCTAGGTCAAGAGCAGGACATGAGCCTGAACACTGGTCAAATTGGAAAGTGAGGAAGCAATCAAACTCTGCAGGGTAGTGTCAAAAGGACTTAGGAGCCAATATAAAGACATGACTCCTGACTAAAAGGGGCCAATAAATTGAAACATCTCAAAATGTTTAAAATTATGAATTCATAGGGGAACCCTCCTACACTGTTGGTGGGAATGCAAGCTGGTGCAACAACTCTGGAAAACAGCATGGAGGTTCCTCAAAATGTTGAAAATAGAACTACCCTATGACCCAGCAATTGCACTACTGGGTATTTACCCTAAAGATACAAACGTAGTGATCTGAAGGGGCACATGCACCCGAATGTTTATAGCAGCAATGTCCACAATAGCCAAACTATGGAAAGAACCTAGATGTCCATCAACAGATGAATGGATAAAGAAGATGTGGTATGGGGCGCCTGGGTGGCTCAGCGGGTTAAGCCGCTGCCTTCGGCTCAGGTCATGATCTCGGGGTCCTGGGATCGAGTCCCGCATCAGACTCTCTGCTCAGCAGGGAGCCTGCTTCCCTCTCTCTCTCTCTGCCTGCCTCTCTATCTACTTGTGATCTCTCTCTGTCAAATAAATAAATAAAATCTTAAAAAAAAAGAAGATGTGGTATATATACACAATGGAATACTATGCAGCCATCAAAAGAAATGAAATCTTGCCATTTGTGATGACGTGGATGGAACTAGAGGGTATCATGCTTAGTGAAATAAGTCAATCAGAGAAAGACAACTATCATATGATCTCCCTGATATGAGGACGTGGAGATGCAACATGGGGAGTTGGGGAGGTAGGAGAAGAATAAATGAAACAAGATGGGATTGGGAGGGAGACAAACCAAAAGTGACTCTTAATCTCACAAAACAAACTGATGGTGGCTGGGGGGAGGGGGGTTCGGGAGAGGGTGGTGGGGTTATGGACATTGGGGAGGGTATGTGCTATGGTGAGTGCTGTGAAGTGTGTAAACCTGGCAATTCACAGACCTGTACCCCTGGGGATAAAAATACCTTATATGTTTATTAAAAATAAAAAATAAATTAAAAATTTTAAAAAATTATGAATTCGTAAGGATACTTAAAAAGAGAACTCAGTGGCTGGGGCACCTGGGTGGTAGAGTTTGTTGAGCGACTGACTCCCAGTTTTGGTTTAAAGAATGATCTCAGGGTTGTGAGATCAAGCCCCATGTCAGGCTCTATGCTCAGTGCAGAGTCTGCTTAAGACTCTTTCCCCCTCTCCCCTGCCTTCCCCTTCTTTCTCAAATAAATAAATAAGTGTTAAAAAAAAAAAAAACACCTCTATCTTCGAAGGATGCTAGAAGGAATAAAAAGTAGTTTTGAAACTTGTATTTAAGAGAAAGAATCCAGCATTCTTTTTTTGGTTTTTCTCATATGAACTGTACTTAGAATAACCAAATAATTTATGAGGAGAAGTTTCTCATATAGAAATATTCCAGCTTATAAAGAAGGAATACAAGAATTAGAATACTGCAACTTTATAACTCCTAATGAAATAATGGACCTAGGCAATTATCATCAAAGGCTACTAACATCATAAAAAAGGGAGTGCACCCAGACATTATTTCTTTCCTGATGGAAACACAGCACCTCCAATGAAGCATATTTGTCAAAAGTAAAAAACAAACACATAAGCAAAGACCACCAGAATCTTAACAAGTTTCTAGGTCTAATTGCCAACTTATGAGAAATATAAAAACAGAGGAAATTATTAAATGACATTTCAAGGTGTAGTCATTATCATCTAGACTATGAGAAATGCAGGCAAATATTTGTTTCCTTCAATGAATTTTCTGTAAGAAAAAAAAGGAGGGGAAATTAATAAAAGACAAAAAGAGAAATTATTAAACTATCAAAAAAGATGTAAACAGATGTCTTTAGGCAATATGAATGCAATTTATGACAGATCGCTATCCCTGGCAAGAACTATAAGGAAAGCTGAATACATTTCTTTTTTTAATTCTATACTGCGTTGTTTCTGAAGCAACTGCTAATCCTAAGTAATGGAGATGCAAAAACCTGAGCAGAAAGTGACTAAAAAAGACAGAGAAACTGAATAGAACCGTCCACATCATGAGAAAGTTGGGAAAACCAAAAACAGAGTGCAAAGAAGCAGGAAACCAATACAAAAGGGATAAAGAGCCCAGAGACAGGAGAAGCATGAGCAGGTGAGCTCAATAGAGGGTTCTGGACAATTTTTCCCTCAAAGTATAATGAAGTTTCAAAAGTTGTCCCAAGCCTAGATAAGAAGAAACACAACATAAAAGTGAACCAAGAATTTAAGATCTATTTCATTCTCTCAGTGCTAGGGAAAAAAATAACTGAAGATCAGGACCTGACATGGTGGACGAGGTATTTCATAGTACAGAAAGAACTGATCCACTGAGAAGATACAGCAGTTTAATATCTATGCACCTAATAACACAGCTTCAAAACATGCACAACAAAACTGCGCATAACTAAAAGGAGAAAGAGAAAAATCCACAATCATAGTGGAAGATTTTAATACAGCTTTTTCAGTAAATGATAAAAAAAAAAAAAAACAGACAAAAAAGTTAGCAAGGCTATGCAAACAGAGGCATCAAAATTAACAAAGTTGGCCTGATAAAATTAAATATCTCTCCCATGGATGCCTGGGTGGCTCAGTTGGTTAAGTCCCTGCCTTCGGCTCAGGTCATAATCCCAGGTTCCTGGGATCCAGTCCCGCATCAGGCTCCTTGCTTGGCAGGGAGCCTGCTTCTCTCTCTCCGCTTCTGCCTGCCACTCTGCCTACTTGTGCACACACTCTCTCTTTCTCTGACAAATAAATAAATAAATAAAATCTTTATAAATAAATAAAATATCTCTCCCAATAAGTAAAGAATAGACATTATCCTTAAGTGCACATGAAAATTTTACCAAAGTCAGAACATGTTTTGCTGTAAAAAGCTGAACTAAAAATTAATAACTAAAAAACAACTAGAAAATTTCCAAATTTTTGGAAATAGAGCACCTTTAAATAATCCATGATTCAGAGAAGAAACCTCAATGAAAATTAGAAAATATTTTGAACTGAATAGTAATGGAAATAAAACAAATGGAAAATTGTGAGATGGAGTTAAAGTGACACCTAAAAGGAAATCCATTGTCTCAAATATGTACATTAAAAAAGGAAGATCTGAAAATCAATTGTTCATCTCAAGAAACTAGAAAAAGAATAGCAACTTAATACCAAGATAGTAAAAAAAAAGGAAATAAATGATAATCACAAGTATTAATGTAATAAAAAAAATCTATATTAGAGAAAATAGATATCAATTCTTTGAAAAGACTAAAAAACTATAAATCTATAATAAGGCTAATTAAGAAAAAAAAGGAAAAAATGCACCATTTCGATTTCCAGGAATAAAAGATAACATTATATATCCAAAAGTCATAAAGAAGATAATATAAGGCTATTATGAGCAATTTTATGATAATACAGATGAAAATTTAGATAAAATGGACATATTTCTTGAAAGAAAATTCAAAAACTTACACAAGAAGAAAAAAGAAAATATAAGTAGACCTCTATTATACTAGAGAAATCAAATCTCTAATTAAAATTTTCCCACATAGAAAACACCAGGCACAAAGGGTCACCAGTGAATTCTTCCAAATATTTAAAGTAGAAAAATGCACACTAATCTCAAATAAACTCTTTCTTGGAAATTAGAAAAAGAGCAGAAACACTTGCCAACTAGTTTCATGAAGTGAGTATAACTTTGTACCTGAACTGACAAGATTATTTCAATAAATAAAAACTAAGTTCAAATTCTTTCATGAGCACAGGTGTAAAATATCTAAGGAAAATATTAAGAAATCAAACTCAGTGATATACAAAAAGTACAATACACCATGACCAAGTTTGGTTTATCATAGGACTAAAAGATTGGTTTAACACTAAAAAATCTATTAATGTAATGCACTAAATTAGCATAATAAAGGAGAATCACAGCTCAGTAGATATAGGAAAGGCTTTAATATAATATGTTTAGTCATTTGTCTCAAAAATTCTTAGAAAAACAGAAATAAAAAGAAACTCCCTTAATCTGAAAAAAAAATGCTCATAAAAATATCTGCAACAGGTGCACCTGGGTGGCTCAGTGGGTTAAAGCCTCTGCCTTTAGCTCAGGCCAGGATCCCACCGTCTTGGGATAGAGCCCCGCATCGGGCTCTCTGCTCTGTGGGAAGCCTGCTTTCTCCTCTCTCTCTGCCTGCCTCTCTGCCTACTTGTGATCTCTGTCTGTCCAATAAATAAACAAAATCTTTTTTTTGTTTTTGTTTTTTTTAATTTATTAATATATTTTTTCAGCAAAACAGTATTCATTGTTTTTGCACAACACCCAGTGCTCCATGCAATACGTGCCCTCCCTACTACCCACCACCTGGTTCCCCAACCTCCCACCCCCGCCCCTTCAAAACCCTCAGGTTGTTTTTCAGAGTCCATAGTCTCTTATGGTTCGCCTCCCCCTCCAATTTCCCTCAACTTCCTTCTCCTCTCCACCTCCCAATGTCCTCCATGTCATTTGTTATGCTCCAGAAATAAGTGAGACCATATGATACTTGACTCTCTCTGCTTGACTTATTTCACTCAGCATAATCACTTCCAGTCCCATCCATGTTGCTACAAAAGTTGGGTATTCATCCTTTCTTTCTTTCTTCTTTTTTTTTTTTTTATAAACATATAATGTATTTTTATCCCCAGGGGTACAGGTCTGTGAATCCCTAGGTTTACACACTTCACAGCACTCACGATAGCACATACCCTCCCCAATGTCCATAACCCAACCACTCTATCCCTTCCCCCCTACCCACCATCCCCACCCCCCGACCCCGGCAACCCTCAGTTTGTTTTGTGAGATTAAGAGTCTCTTATGATTTGTCTCCCTCCCAATCCCATCTTATGCAGTGGTATTTTCTTTTAAATAACTTATATTTTTGAGAGGAAACAACCTGAAAAAAGAAAAAAAGATGGTTTCTGGAATCTGTCCTGGAAGAGGTAAGGGGAAAAGCACGAGGGTATAGCTGTAAGATTGGTTTTAGGTAATAAATCCTGCAACTGAGTGATGGATCAATAAGGATTCATTATAGTATTCTCTCTACTTGTTTTTCTTTAAATCTTTCCTTAACTAGATATTTTTAAATAATGAAATGGACACATCTTTAAACATTTAACCTGCCAATTTTTTTAAAAAATTGATAATTAGAAGGTTTATTTTAAAATCATGAAAGGTAGATTTAAATTTTTAATTGCAGAATGTACAACACTTCTGTAAAGTAGAAATAGTGTTCTCATTCTCAGAGTCACCGAGCTTAGCTCCCAATTAGGACAAAGGATTGTAAAGGATATTTACAAATATTCCAAAATACTCCATTTCCTCCATTCTCCACCTGCCGAAGTTGGGTCCAGGACTTCACTCAGCTTTCTTGTTAGCGCTGACTCAGGCAGCCTATCAAAACAGTGCAAATAAAATTTGGAGACATGTGTGGGACTTATTCTTACCATTAGTTTTACTTTCAACCCAAGCATTAATTCTTTTCCTCGTTTCTTCTGGAGACTGTTCAAAATCAACAGTTTGTGGTATGGCTTGATAGAGTTTCTTAGAACAGGTTAAATATTGCTGTAAAAGAAAGAGCAATCACACAAAAAATAGTGTAAGGGAAGCCAAAGTCTACTGCTCTGTGTGTTCTAAAATCTACAACACAGACACAAAAGCAGTTTGTGTATACACGTCTGCAAGGAAGCAGAATCCATATGTACTTATTCTTAATAAAACAAACAGATTTAAACAAATCAAAAAGCTTTCCAAAAGGAGTGTTCAGAAATGTCTGGTTGTTTCTTCTGTCATATCATTGACATTTTTCATTTTAAAACACTCAAAGCCACTCAAAACACAATGGCAAGTTGCAGTTCACTCTCACTACTCTGATCTCTCGAATCTGACAAATGGGAGTTACCGCCCTACATTCTAGATTGGAAAACTGAGATCTAGAGTGATTACCCAAGTAAGGACCAGAGTGAGTACATTTTGCTTGTTTGAGGTCTAATGGGGAGCTAGGTCTCCCCATGGCATGTGTGAGTATCTATCTGTGTTTCTTCCCTGACCTTGCTTCTTGGGCAACTTTGGTGGTTTGGGGGGAAATAAAATTTTTATGTGATATTTCACAACTTTAAATGAGAGTTTGGCAAAACCATTTCACTAAAACTCTAAGTCAGCTCAAATTTAATCTCTTGAAGATGAATGTCACGCGGTTCTTCTTGCTCTTTACTTATTTTATGGTGTGATAGTTAGAGGATGACAAGACAGCTGTGGTCCAGCATTCCACATGAACGTACCTGATTGAATACCATTGCCTTTGTCCCATAGAGTCTGTTGGCCATGCTGAGGGTATAGTTAGAGTCTGGCTGGTTGATTTGAGAGAATAAGACTCCAAACTCTGAATGAATCCTTCCAGCTTGGCTGCACTGAAGCATCAGTAAACAAAGAATGGAGTATTAAGTTGCTTGATTTCCTGCCATCAGAGGGTTATACATATGTGAAAACAGCAAGTAGAGAGCAAGATGACTGCCTCTGAATAAAAGCGTAGAGAATACTAACAAACAAGGAGTTGGAGAGTTGAAATCATGTTCCTTCTCTAGATTTCCTCTAGCACAATAATCTCAGCACGCTGTGACCTTACTCACAGACTGTATGCAGAACTGTAAGCTATTGCAAAACACATAAGCACTTGCTGGCCCCAGTGGGTTAGTCCAAAAGCACCAGTTTTCATAAAGAGATCCCAATGGGGATCCCAATGGGACCTTACTCACCCATCACAGGAGCAATTCAGTTAGACCTACAGCTCTGATGCATCTGAACTCAAGGACATTATAGGGGTATTACCTTCATTTCCTAAAGAAAAGTTTCCCAAACTACGAGCTTCAACTCCTCACAAGTGGAGTTCTGTGAAGCAAGAATTCTGTGAACTTATATGCATTTATGTATTTTCCCAATCACAATCAAACACAACCATCTTCATGTGTGAATTCTATACAATTTCGCTTTCAAAAGGAATTCTCCTACTAGAAAAGAGCAGGTATCATGGTCCCAGGCAACGTAGGCTAGGCAACATCAGGCCCTGTTTTCCTGGGGACTAAATATAAGGTAAAGCATCAGTGTCCTTTCTCAGTGCCCCCACTGAAAAAGATCTACCACTCTGTAGATGAGGCTCAATCCCATATGGAGATATATGACACAGTCCATAAAAGAACAGAAAGTTGGAGCAAGGATGACAGTAAATGGTATGATAAAATCTGGGGGACTTTATCAGCATTATTATCATTATTATCATTATGTAAACTGTATAGGCCATAGCAATTATCGGGAAGACCAAAGGAGTGGATCAAGGGAGACACGGCTAAGTCCCTTAAGGGCCAAAGAGAGGCTGTTACTCAACCCCTGCGCTATCATCTCTTGGTGCTCTTATGTTAAAGAGAATTTGACAGCGCAGCAATGCTATTATCATACCTTAGCTGAGTCCCTGAACTCTGGTTTTAATGACTCTGAAGTGTGATCAAAGTGAAGCACCTAGAAAAGAAAAACAGGGATCAACGGGCATCAAAAGCAACATAGAGTCTATAAAAGTGAATATTAACAAGCGTCTGTTTCTCCGTTTCAGAGAAAGACCAACAGTAACAGCTAACATTTAGTCATATTCTTAGTACTGAACTCAGCCTTCACATATCTTACTGAGCCCTCTCGACAGCTTCATAAGTAGACAGGATCATCCCTGTTTCACGCTTGGGAAAATGAGCTCGAGAGATATTCCCTGACAACCATCTGTCAGTCTTCAGGGACGGAGCTGCTGTCCACGAGGCTCTTCTACCCTTCCCACCAGTCTCAGGCCGTTCCCTATGACTGTGACCATCTGGGGTTCATGTAAAACATTACATGGTGTCCCAGTACAATACCTATCTTGAGAGCAAAAAAATCATGAAATTGTATCGAAATATGGAGTAAAGAAATAAAGGGCAAACAATAATACGGTATGTGAATACTCTAGGAATGGTTAAGTGATGTTTATCTAGATTTTCCATAGCAATTAAAAATACATAAATGGAAAAATCACCGTATATCAGCCTATGTAACCTGAAAAGTCACCCCTTTTCTCTCAGTCTCTCTCAGTTTCCCTACCTGTAAAAGGGAGATAATAATCCCTACCTGCTACATAGGGCTCCTATGAGCTTCAAATGTATTCATGAATATTTTTAAAAACTTGAGAGCTTTTAAAGTGTCATTAAGGGGCGCCTGGGTGGCTCAGTGGATTAAGCCGCTGCCTTCGGCTCAGGTCATGATCTCAGGGTCCTGGGATCGAGCCCCGCATCGGGTTCTCTGCTCCGCAGGGAGCCTGCTTCCTCCTCTCTCTCTGCCTGCCTCTCTGCCTACTTGTGATCTCTCTCTCTGTCAAATAAATAAATTAAAAAAATCTTTAAAAAAAATAAAAAATAAAAAATAAAAAAAAAGGTGTCATTAAGGTTTATTTTAAGTTACAATTTCCAGAGGGCAAGAATAGTACCACACATGTGTTCTCTGTCATATATAAATCTTAGAAAAAGTAAATTCTAAATGTACATGCAGAAATGTATGCATGAGAGCACCAATGGGAAGGGACTGTGTTACATGTATTATGATATTTGTATTATTGTATTATTTAAGCCATTATTCATTTTTAAGAAATACGATTTTCCCAAACCATTCTCCTTTCACAAGACAGCAGAATTTCCTTTGTATAAAGATGTGAGCATCTGGCTGACCCACAGGGGAGTACACAGAAGACCTCTAGGCTACAGGAAAATCTTAGCTGTGTTCCATACCTTTTCCATCTGCTCTGCACTGTTTCCTCTGGCACCAAGGAGGACCATACTTAGAGCATAGAGCAGGCTCAGTGGTGAAAAGAAGATGTTATCTCCTACGTTGTTACTGTTCAGCTCTTTGAAAACATCAAGGCAAAATTCAACATTTGCTCTGCTGAGAGAATCCATTTTATGCCCAGCACTATCTGAGAACAGATGGAAGAAAAAAATCCAAAAATATTACTTGGAAATACAGATAATCTATGGGGTTCAGTTACTTAATTTCATGGATTTAAGAGTCTGGGCACACTGTTTCATGAAAAATTACATATTCTAGTTTTCAAGAAATCTGTAAATGACAGAGGTGGGGGTTAGTTGCAGATTCTAAAGAATAAAGATTCTGTTCCTTTCAACCAGTGAGACAGTTCAAAGCTGTCTCACTAACATTTGTGTACATTTAAAATTGTTCACCACAAAAGAGCAGAAGGAACTAGGTTTTTATGTTCTTAACCATCCATACCATCAGACTCCCCCTCATGCTGGAATTTGCACAGAAAAATTCTCAAGCTCGGGCACCTGGGTGGCTCATTTGGTTAAGCATCTGTCTTCAGCATGGGTCATGATCTCGGAGTCCTGGAATTGAGCCCTGAATCAGGATCCCAGCTCAGCGGGGAGTCTGCTTCTCCCTCTCCTTCTGCCTATGTCCCCCACTCATTCTCTCTCTCTCTCTCTTTCTCTCTCCCTCCCTCAAATAAATAAAATGTTAAAAAGAAGAAGAAAATTTTTCAAATTACACAAGCTCAGCCAAATGAAATGCTGTCCCACTAGACTGCCTACCTTTACAGCCTCATAGGAAGAGAACACTTTTCTATTTCCAGATACTTTCAAATTCTCTCTAGATGGCTCAGTAAAAAAAAATTGAATGCCTGCTGTTCAGCCCTTCCCTTCTTCTTTGCTAAGAAAACACAGATCTCATGAAACAACTTTCACTTAGACGTGTACTTCAGGAAAGGCTTCATGCCTTCCTGCCTGCTCCAGGCCCCAGGAGCAAGCCTCGACTGGCTAAAGCCAATTGAGATAATTCTCCATCCCACCTCAGTGACTAATTAGGTACAGACTTGGCTTTATAAGAAGAAATTGTGAGGTTCCAATGCACAGCAAGGTGACTAGTTAATAATACAGTAATGTGTAGTTCAAAGTTGCTGCGAGTAGACCTTAGGCATTCTCAGCAAAGGAAAAAGAAAAAAAACAGTTAACTATGTAAGGTGATGGATGTAATCTTGGGAAACATTCCACAATGTTGATGTGTATGAAATCATTACATTGTACCTTTTAAATATATAATATTATATTTGTCAATTACTCCTCACTCAAGTTTGGGGGGAAATAAATAGAATTTTAAAGATCTGAAGGTGCCATGATTTTTGCTAATAAGGACAAAAGTCACTGCAGAGCTTCTAGAAGAGGTTTCCCTTTGATAAAAGATTCACAGGGGGAAGTCAGACCTCTCTTTCTCAGAGCTGTTTGTCCTCACATGACAACTGTCAGGACAGCTATTGTGTGACTGAGACGTAGCCAGCCCAAGAGGGTAAGTCAGACGGCAGAGAGGACAGGTGGACAGAACTGAGTAGACGGATTAACTGAGTAGACAGATTAACCGGCCCTGGATCTGTACTGCCGTGGGATTTCTTGTCATGTAAGATAATGGTTCCTTATACTGAGTCTTCTGTTACTTGCAGGATTTCTTTCAGGATTTCTTTATACACCATGTCTGCTAGAACCAATTAGCCTACCCACCTCACACTCACGCATTTCTAGCCCAGCTACATTTTTTCCCTCATTTAGTCCCCCAGCGATATGGAACTACTTCATTCCTCTTCCTCTCATCTTGTGGATGATAGCTGTGCACTCTTGTAGAACCCAAGTCTAGGCCTATATTCTCCAGGCTATTATGACAGACAGCCAGGCTATTATCGCCACCTGGGTATATTTATTTTAGTTACTAACTTGCCTTGTTTTCAGACAGTACATATCCGAGCTGAGCTCACTGGAAGTGTGCTCTCTGGGGTGTGACGCTGTTGGGTTACTGATTTAGGCCTTAGTGTCACACCTGTCACTAAAACATAGGGCTTTGCACCTTATGAGCCAAACAAAGCCAAGGCCTAGGGTGAAGGCCTCAGATCTGGGGCAGGGAGGAGAGTGCACAGCTCAGCACTTCTCAGGCAGAGAGACTGAAAGGAAACATGTCACTCGTGGACTTTCAAAATAATAACCCACCAAATTTATGTGGCAAAAAAATGGTGATGACACGTCCCTATAATTGAAGTTGGTTCTGCTAAAATAATCATTAAGGACTAGACGCTACCTATTCCATTCATCAGACCACCCAGCATAGTATAACAGAGCCTAGAAGTTGCATTATAACAAGACTGGACCGTACTTTTCTTTGTTCCTGACAGTTTCTTTTAAAGGTACATAACACAAAAGTTTTACTAATCTTATTTAATGAAAATACTAGCATATACCTTTAATGGGACTCTGTTCTTCAAGTTAACTGTAATAGAGCTCTCTGTAACAGGTCTAATAATAATAACATCCCTGAAAGCTCTTTATTTTGTTGCTTTAATAAGAAACTGGTTTTGGTCCAATAATGAAGCATGTCCAAACCTTACTCTCTTCATACTGCATTCTGCATTTCAGTATATAGAGTTAGCCAATGGAGTCAGGATCTAGAATGCAATTTCAGATTCAGAAGTAATTGTAAACTTTCTTCTTAAATCTATGTCACATTGTCATTATAAAAAAGCCTGCCTTTATAGCAGAGTTAAGTAGCCCTACAGTTAGGGAGGCAACTAGGGAAAGGATGTGGGGATATACTGATAGATCACCTATGTGAGCCATGCCCTCTTACATTATTTTTTTTATTTTTTAAAGATTTTTTAAAAATTATTTTTGTGAAAGAGAAAGAGAGCACGAGCAGGGGGAGGGGCAGAGGGAGAAGCAGACTCACCACTGAACAGGGAGCCTGATGAAGACTTGACCCCAAGACCCCGAGATCATGACCTGAGCCTAAGACAGTCCCCCAACCAACTGAGCCACCCAGGCACCCTATGCACTCTTCTATTATTAATCTGTTTGTTTCTTTCTTCTTTTTTAACCACAAGCATAGAGGACTGAAGTAATCATACCCCTTGGTTTTCTTGGCACAGCCATCATTGGGCCACAATTCTCTTCTTTGCTTATTGACTTCAACCCAATTCATTACCTTTCTCCTCCATGCCCATAGACAACACTTATCATTTGTTTAAAGCATGTTCTTTTATTTACATGTGTCCTTAAAAATGTTTCCTTATTTTATGCATTTTTCATTTTCATAAATGAGCTTACATTTAATAATTTATTTTTCACTGAGTACTACATTTTTAAGACTCATCCAGGTTACTCTGGAAACATTCTCTGTTGCTTGTAAGTACCGTGTTTTTGTGCTTTCACATTTTGCCTATCCACTCCCCAAAGGCAGACACCCAAATGGCCTCCTGCTCTACACCATCAGCAAAAGAGCTATGATGGCCATCAGTACACACACCCCTTTACACACTTGTGTGAGATTACTTTGTAAAGGAAATGACTGAATTGCAGATTTCATGTATGTGCCAAGCACTGCATACATTATTCAGAATGTAAGTCCTACAAGATGGATCATGTTACCCCAGTTTCGAAGACAAGACAGTGAGGGTTTGGGAATTCACACACTGTAAGTGGGGGGAGCCAGGATTTGAACACCAGCCCCTCTGTTCTGAAACCCATGCTCTTTCCACTTGCCATTGGATACTACTCAGATAATAAGCTTTAATTTAGGTAAAATGGTTTTATTTTTATGGCATCACCATTATTATCCCTATTTTATAAGGATAGCATCTTACCAGAAAAATTAAGAAACTTTGTCTAAGATACAAGGTATCAATAGGTTTATTCTAATAGTTAATGGTTATTAAAATATGGTATTATTTGCCTCACTTCGCAATAAGGTCTTCTAGTTCTTCAAGCATTTAATTCATAGCACCAAGAAGAAAACTTTAGGTTTAGGTTTTTCTCAAAAATTACTGGGAATATATACTATGAATTAACGCATGACCTTTGGTATTTGGCACATTTATTTGCAAGACAGAGTTTTCACCATCATTAACCTACTCTTAAGAGCTCTACTTTCATCATCCATTTTCCAAAATTGCACCCTTCTGGCTGTTAGCACAACAGAGTATCCGTGTTAATCTTGTGTTCAGTGGGTTTTATGCAATAACCTTAATTGACTTTTTCCTCTAGATCTGAGTGGTTGTCTTTATGAGACACTGACACACAAATGTGTGGATGAATATACAGATTCTTATTCACTGAATAGGTTAATCTTCCTCATTAGACTTTGCACTCCTTGAGGGCAGGGAAAACCTACCTATGAAATGATCCATGTCTTGCACAATCACGCAATAATGGATATGCATTAGAGAAATCAACAGTATAAATATTTTACAATTTCTAGTCTAATTTCTAGTCTAATTTATGCAGTTGGTTTGAGAAAAGAGGACACCATGAAAGACTTAAGTCCCAAGTCACACAGAGCCCTACTGCAGGTGCACAGACCCACGGACAGACTTTGAAGTGAGCTCCCAAAGAAAGAAGGAATGGCAGAAAATTTCTTTTAGTGTACATTTCTGTCTGCTTTTAGACAGAGAAAAATCCCCCCCAAGCAAAAGGAATGTGTCATCTGGAAGCTCCCATGGGAGAAAAACAGTAAAAGGATGTCCACAGCTGCAGCCCTTCCAGGTTAAGAAGGAGGATTTCTAGAAAAAAAGAAGAACTATTCAGGAAATGTGAGGAAGAAACGTATCTTAAAAGGTGATACTGTCACTAAATATTGCAAGAGGACAGAACATTGTAAGGCATTCTTTCCAACACGTCAAGTTATTAATAAGGCCACTCCAGTGCAGTTAAGATCTCCTAAGGAACGAAGAAAAGTTTCATCACACAGAGGCCAGAGCCATGTGTAAGGAGCTTTGCTCTGAATAAGGGTTATTAGTAAGTAGAAAATATCAACAGAGATCTATTTTTCTAAACAAATGAGAGGTTTGAAATTAAGTAAGCCTGCCTCAAGGATTTAAAAAATGCACACCATCAATGTTAATGTATTAACAAACATGGTAATGTATTCATCAAGAGATCAGAAAAAGCCACACTCAATCAAAGAATAATCTTCATGCTCATTTGGTTCATTACACACCTGCCCAACTGCCGTATTCTACTACTCTTATCTACTCCTCTAAGACAACAAGCATAGCTAAAATAATGAAGTACAGAAATACTTCTCTTTACCTTTTTTGCTTTCCAAGGTGCAGTGGACAATTTGGCAGGTGTGATGTGAGCTGTGTCCCTGAAGAGGAAATATAAAGGCTTCACTTTTGCCCCTCCCTTTCCATTGTGTCCTTAGTGATTCAGCTCTACATCCGCCTGGCAGAAAGGACAGCCCTGAGACGGAACTCCCTCTAAAGGCCACCCAGAGCTGCCCTGCATCCAGCAGACTCTCCGGATGGCCAGGGCTTTCTGGAGACGTGCCCAGTTCTTCCCATTTACAAACGTAATCTCTATTCAAGAAGATAAACTGTCTTTCTAAAAAGCGTAACTGGGAAACATTCAAGTTGGCAACACCATATTCAAAATTCTAAAGATTGCTGTTTCAGTATGGATGGCAGACAGTGATTCAACAGGAAAGATCCCAGCTGTGACAGAAACACTCTAGCCATGATGGATGCTCCCTAGCCTGAGGCCCATTCACCTCAAGACTTTCTGAGCTCTCTTGCATGGAGTATATGTTTTTGTGAGTAGCTTCTGCTCACAGGTAATTCCCATCCCATAAAAAGGATTTAACAATGACCTCAAGCAGGACTTATTCTGTGGTTTCAGTTTAAAAGCTTGGTAGGAGCAGCAAGCCACCCCTACCTAAAGTGAGTTCAGTGGTATGATTCAGCACCATGCAAGAAAGATGATAGATTAGGGGTAGACATCAAAGCTGGAGAAAAAAAAAAAAAAGTTTGGGCTGTGCAGTAGCCACAATCAGCACTATAAGACAAGCCTAGTTTCCCAGAGGCTATCCTTGCCCATGTAATACACAGCGCAGCCTCCCCAGGGGGATACGATTGCTCAGACATAAACTATGACGGCAGACTACACTACACTTATGACAACACAAAGTCCTTTTGGCCAGTGATTTTTCTGCACATTGTAGGTGTGCAGTATGTTCTCTTCTAGTCAAAACTCAACCATTCTAGGGATGCCTGGCTGGCTCAGTTAGAACATGAGTCTCTTGATCCCAAGGTGGTGAGTTCGAGCCCAACAATGGGTGTAGAGATCACTTAAAAAAAGAAATCTTAAACACACACACACCCATCAACCACTGTGAAAGACACAAGAACCAGAGGAAGTATATTTAAAATTATGGCCCTAATATCCATTATGCCCATAAGATTCACATAAAAACAACTGTATATATACAACTAATCATACAGAACTAAGAAGAGTGTTAAATCTGTCTAGTCATTTTTGGCGGGTTTTGGGGTTTTTTTGTTTGTTTTTTTGCTCAGAGCAAGTGCTTTCTGATGTGAGCTCCTTCTGACTGGGGGCTTCCATCACTTAGAAGCCTTGTATCTATGGTTAGAACTAATCCTCTACCTTGTCAGCTTATTTTCATCTCCTTTCAGAGCTAGTAAAAAAGGACTAATTTTCTTAGCTTTTTTTGCTATCTAAGAATTGAACTGATTAAAGAAGATCTTTTTCACCCTTAGTCTATATGGAAACCTTGCTATTTTCCCCACTAGAGAAGTTCTTACACTCCATTCGATTTTTCTTTCCAGGTGGAAGGACACCCAATAACATAACACCTTTGCCTCTCTTTACTCTCTCTCATCCCCTCCTCCTTCCCCAGTGTCTCAGCCTGGATTCTCTGAAAACTGAGCCATAGACAAAGTCTTGCAGGCCTGGAATCAATGAAGGAAATGATCTCAGGGAACAGAAGATAAAAGTGGTACAGGAAAAGAGGGAAAGCTAATACAGTGAGGTAGCCACTGGTACCTGATTCCATGAAGCTTCTAAAATGTATCTTCGAACTGTCCACGCAGAGGACAGACTAGGGAAGCATCTACTCTACCAGCCTTCATCCCCCCGGTCAAAGGTGACCTCATGGGTGCAAACTCAGGTTGTACTTGTACACATGTCAAGTATGTCCATCCCTGCCGAAGCATCAGAAAAGCCCTGGAACTAGAAGCAAGATGGGAACAAGGCATTTCCAGGTTGCAATGTACAAAGGCATTCACGCCCTGTGCAGAACTGACAGGATCACTAGCAGCTGGATTAGGAAGTGGGGTGACAGCATGTAAAGTGGCCACAACAGGTGACCAGCACATCTAATCCATGACATTGCCTGTGGGTAGCTTTGGGAGAAAAGCTGCCAGTTTCCTCATGGGTGTGCTAGCTATCCGAAGGAAGTGCACACTCTGGTCTTCTCCTCCTATTCCAGGTTCTTCTTGGGACTGTGCCCCACATTGAGGGTCCAGTAATTTCTATGATTAGGTTGTATGTCTGTCTAATTCTATAGGCCAGAATTAGAATCCATTGCTGGCTCATGTCTAATCTTTCAACCTATCTTGACCGGTAATAAATATTTTATTCTCCATCTGCCTGAATTCTTCAACTTTCCCTCAATATTTCTCAGGACTCAGATGAAGTAAGAGTGTATTTATTGGACCTCATAGCCTAGGAGGGTTAGCATGGGCTGGAGAGCAGAGTACATGCTAGATTTTGGCCCCCAGCTACTCCCTCACCTTGGGCAGGCCATCTTGATGATGGCCTCCATCAGAAGTTAAAGGAAAATTTCAAGAAAGGACCTGGAGGCAACCAAGAGGGCATAATTAATGAAGTTGTCTTAATGTTGTTTTAAGGGAAGAATCTAGGCTACAATGCATCGCAGAACATACTAGAAAAGAACACACCCTTGAAGAGAAGCTGTGACATAAGAATGCTAGAAGAAGCAAAGTTGCAGAACTTATTTGTGACTTTAGCCTATTCCAATGAAGGAAAGACAATGAATGATAAATATTTACAACCTTCCCAGAAGAAAGAGGTTAAAAGAGCAGTTGAGCCAGTGCCCGATCTGTGGTCTCAAGAGAAATAACGAATGAAGGGTGAATGTGAGTACAAGACAAAGAAGTAGAAGATTTGCTGTGGAATATGAACGAGCCAGGTCCTGTTGAGACTGAGCCAGTTGTCTTGGGAGCTGAGCGTGGAAGTGAGGGTAGGGACGACTTTGGGACCATCTGCTCCATGTTATGGGAGATGGAAAGGGATGGAGAATGTTGAGTTCTGGAATTTTCACTTGCATTATGCCATCCCCCTTCATAGGGTAGCCAAATTTAGCAAGTAAAAATACAGGATGCCCAATTATGTGGATAATTTTACAGTATAAATATTTCCCAAATATTATATGGAACAAATTTATGCTATGTATAGCACATATTTCCACTAAAGAAATCACTATCTGAAATTCAAATTGAACTGGGTGTTTTGTATTTTATCTGGCCCCACCTCTTTGGCATTTTCCTGAGACACTATAGTAAATATAGACACTTACTGACATTTATTTGAACGAGACACAGAATTAAGAAAGGTCCATAAGGCAGCTTGAAGCAGATTTGGATACTAAAGTTATGTACTGAAGAAAAGAAAAAGAAAAAAGAACCATGGACAAGTGGCTATTGTTAGAGAACAGAGAGAAAAGTCAGTAAGAAAAGCAACCCACAGAGATATAAGGCAGCAAAACGCAATGCAGGTAAAAGAACCCATGTTACCCAAAACGAGATGGTCCTTCCCAAACACAAGAGTACAGCAAAAAGGGATGGACACATATTTAAATAAATATGCGCATATGAGCTAAAAGTTGTGTCTAGATTGTTAATTCCTGAGGGACAGAGACATGCTTCTTGCTAAATATCTGACATTTAGTCAGCACTCAATAACCATTTGTCAAATTAAACTGTCCACCTTTTTATTGAGTGGACGGGGAAAGGGTGTGTTTCAGACTGAGACAGGGCAAGACGTGAAGGTTTGGAAAAGTGGAGAAGGTTTGCAAATGTGGATCAAGAAGACAGAAAAGGCTTCCTCACTGACTGCCAGTTGAGGCTGGAACTACACGTGATTTGTAATATAAAATGAGAATCATATTCTGACAGGTGCATTTTGCTGTGGTTTGTAAGTTCCCACTCCTAGGATTCCTCTGTCCTTGGAATGTAATCTCCCAACCAATCACCAATTTTTTGTAAAAGTTTCAGTTTTCTGACAGGACATTTCCAAAAAGTATGAAGTTTTCAGTGAAACTAGAACTCTTACTTTCCTCGACATAAAGCAACTTTCAAAAGGAGTCATGCTATGTGAAAATCAAGAGTTTTGAAAATAACACCTAGGGCACTTTCCTACTCTTGACAAAGACCCAGTTGCAACAAAATGGAAAGAGTGTGAGGCACAGACCCAAGGAAAATAACCAATAACGCTATTGTTTTATTTTCCACTAGACACAGAAAGAGAATTTCAACTACAATAAGCAACTCAGGTAAACCAAGAAGAATTCACTACTTAAAACTAGGCAAGTCACAGATTAGGGGCAAATATTCACCATGCATACACCTGAAAAAAGTGTAAGACCATAAAACACACAAATACCTACAGACAAAAAAAGCTAAAAAGAAATAAATGACCAAATACTTCCTGACATAAAGCTACTCTTTCCAAAGAAGAGTTTTTTTGAACACTTCACTGAAGATTATGTATGAATGGTGAATAAGAACGTAACAAAGTGCTCAATATCATTAATAGAGAAATGCAAAATAAAACACAAAGGCGCATCACTTCATAGCCACTAGAATGAATAAATACAAAAGAAAATAATTATTTGTTATTAATGAATAATGCCAAATGCTGAAGAAGATACAGAGCAACCAGAACTCTCTTATAGTGCTGGCGGGAGTGTCAAATGATACAGCCACTTTGTGTAAAGGGCCAGATTCTTAAAAAGTTGAGAACTTGCATCTACCCTGTGATCTAACAATTCCTCTCCAAAGTATTTATCCAAGAGAAATGAAAACATTACTTCCACCACAAGCCTTTCTCAAGGATGTTGACAGTAGCTTTAAACATAAGAGCTAACTACTAGATGTCCAACAAGAGAAAGTGGGGATACACTGTGATGCCTCTTATACACTGGAACACTACAAAGCATTAAAAAGCAACAAACTACCGATACACACAATAACAGTGGGTCACTCTGGAAAGTGTTATGCTGAGTGAAAGAAGCCAGAGCAAGGGAACAAAAACAACATAGGCCTATGGGTAGTACATATGGTAACTACACAGAGTGAGAAAAATCAAAACCACAATAGTGGTTGCTCCTCTTGGGGCAGGAACCTGGGAAGGCACATGCACCTGACTGTGTGCATTAGTCAAAATGGATTAAACTGACTGATTTGGACATTTTTCCACATTTAAATTATACATTAATAATAGTATTCTATTTTACTTTTATATTTTATTTTTATTTCTCTTTAAGATTTTGTCAGAGAGAGAGAGAGACCGCGCACACAAGCAGAGTGGCAGGCAGAGGGAGAAGCAGGCTCCCTGCCAAGCAAGGAGCCTGATGCGGAACTCGATGCCAGGACCCTGGGATCATGACCTGAGCAAAAGGCAGCCGCTTAACTGACTTAGCCACCCAGCCACCCCAAGTGTTCTATTTTAAATTAAACTTTTCATTTTGAGAGAATTGTGGGCTCACTCACATGCAGCTGTTAACAAATAATACAGAGTTCTCGTGTATACTTTACCCAGTCTCTCCCAAAGACAGCACCTTGCAAAACTGCAGTACAATGTCACAACCAGCATATCAACATTAGCAAAGTCAAGACCCAGAATATTTCCACCATAAGGGTTCCTCAGTTGCCTTTCTAAAACCATACTGCCTCCACCCTAGTCTCATCCTTAAGTCCCAGTAACCACTAATCTGTTCTCCAGTTCTAAAGTTTTGTCATTTTAATAATGACATAGAAATGGAGTTGTACAGTGTGTAATCTTTTGGGATTGCCATTTTTTCAATCAGAGTAATACTCTGGAGTTCCGTCCAAGTTGCTGCATTTATCAATAATTTATTCCTTTTCAGTTCTGAGTAATACCCACGGTATGGATATACCACAGTATGGTTAGCCATTCCCTGCTAGAAGGACATCTGAGCTGTTTACAGTTGTAGGCATTACAAATAAAGCTGCTGTAAATATTTATATACAAGTTTTTATGTGAATATAAGTTTTGAATCTCCCTGGGATAGTGCCTAATTTGGGGATCATAATTTCATGTTTAATTTAGGGCTTTACGTGTGTTGTTTGTGTGTGTTATAAATTGCCTAACTTTTTCAAGAGTGGCCATACCATTTAGCATTGCACCAGCGTGTGTAAGTGAGCTAGTTCTCCACATCCTCGCCACTATGTGCTGTGGCTGTTTTTTATTTCAGGTGTTCCAATAAGTGTGTAGTGATACCTAACTGCAGTTTAGTCTGCATTTCCCTAACAGTTAATGATATGGAACAGCTTTCCATGTGTTTATTTGCTATCTAAATATGCTCTTCCTTGAAATGTTTCTTCATGTCCTTGCAATTTTCTAATTGGATTGTTCAGTTTTTAGTACCAATCTTGGAGAGATCTTCATATAGTCTAGAAACTAGTACTTTGTTACATACTTTCACTTGACTTCTCCTCTTCACAGGCACTTTCACAGAGTGAAAGTTTTTAGTTTCATGAATCCAATTTATCAATTTTTTTCCTTTTACTGATCATGCTTTTATTGTCAAGTCTAAAAATTCTTTGCCTAGTCCTAGATCCCAAATACTTTCTATCTTTTTCATAAAAGTTTTATGGTTTTACCTTTATATTTAAAAGTCAATTTTGGATGGAGGCAAGATGGCAGAGGAGTAGCAGACTGAAGTGACCTCAGGTCGCAGGAGTTCAGCTAGATAGTTATCAAACCATTCTGAACACCTGCAAACTCAACAGGAGAGAGAAGAGAAGAAGAGCGGCAAATCTAGGAACAGAAAATCGACCACTTTCTGGAAGGTAGGACTGCAGAGAAGTGAATCCAAGGCAATGGGAAGATAGACTGCAGGGGGAGGGGCTGGCTCCTGGCAAGCAGCGGAGCAGTGGAGCACAAAGTCCGAACTTTTAGAAGTCTGCTCCACTGAGGGACATCACTCCAGTGGCTAAGTGGGGGTGGAGCCCTCGCAGGCACAGTGTGGTCTCAGGACCTGAGGGGTCACAGAAAAACCGGGTATTTCTGAGTGGCAGAGCTGCCAGGTGTTGGAGCGGGGAAGTCGACTACAGAGACAGAGCCAAGGAGTGAGCTCTCAGCTCAGGGTTACCTTAAACTGTAATCCACAACACAGGCCACTGCTCTTTGAGCAGGGATCCCACAGGTGACAGATCCAGGGAGACTCACCTTCCTCCTCTGGGGGCAGGAATCTGCTGGGTTTGGAGACTCTAAATGGGGCTGTGTGTCAGACACAGAAATGTTCAGTCACAGGTCGGGTGAGCCCAGAGCCCGGCCAGAGACCAGGGAGACGGGAGTGATTGACCCCTTTCTCTAAGGGCGCACTGAGGAGTGCGGCCATGAGCTCTTGGCTCCTCCAGGTTGGAGATTGGGAGGCCGTCATTTTCATTCCCATCCTGCAGAGCTCTACGGAAAGCATTCAGGAAACAAAAACTCCCAAGAGTAAACTTGAGCAGATTTCTTAACCTGGCACCTGGCAAAGGCGGTGCAATTTTGCGTCAGGCAAAGACATTTGAGAATCACTACAACAGGGCCTTCCCCAAGAAGATAAGCAAGAACATCCAGCCAAGACCAAGCTCACCAATCAAGGAGAACAGCGGAACTCCAGAAATAGGGGAAAACAATACATGGAATTCAAGGCTTTCTCCCCATGATACTTTAGTCTTCCAAAGTTAAATTAAATTTTTTTTTCCTGGAAATTCTTCATTTTATTTATTTTTTCAGTGTAACAGTATTCATTCTTTTTGCACAACACCCAGTGCTCCATGCAAAACGTGCCCTCCCCATTACCCACCACCTGTTCCCCCAACCTCCCACCCCTGACCCTTCAAAACCCTCAGGTTGCCCCAACCTCCCACCCCTGACCCTTCAAAACCCTCAGGTTGTTTTTCAGAGTACATAGTCTCTTATGGTTCGCCTCCCCTCCCCAATGTCCATAGAAATTAAATTTTTTTTAATTTTATTTTTTTCTTATTCTAATTTTTTTTAATTTTACTCTTTCTTCTTTTAATGTTTTTTAACTAGTTTATCTTAATGATACCTTCCTAAAAAAACTGTTTTAAACCTTCATTATTATAGTCATATTTTATCCTTCACTGTATTTAATCTTATTTTTTGTATACATATAGGGGTTTTTTCCTAAAAAATTTTGGGATACAATTTCTTCTAACAGATCAAAATATACCCTAAATCTAGAACAGGGTTTTGTTCTAGTCTCCAGCCTAAGCACATTCTCTCTGCCCCCCCCAACGCCTTATTTTTTTCTTCTTCTTTCTTTTTCCAACCAACTTATCAATTCCTTTGTTAGAAATTTTTTTTAAATTTTCATCTTTCCAGTCATATTCCAACCCTTCATCATGTTTACCCTTATTTTTTTATATATGAGTCTTTCTTTCTTTAAAATTTTTGGAGCTAGTTTCTTCTAAAAGACCAAAATACACCCAAAATCAAGTGGGTGGCTCTGTTCTATTCACCAGTCTGATATATACATATATATTTTTTTCACATATATATATATATTTTTTTCTTTTACCTCCTTTCTTCTCCCCCTGGTTTGGGGTCTCCTCTGATTTGGTTAGTACTTTTTTCTGGGGTCTTTGCCACCCTTTTATTATTTTATTCTCTCATTCACATATTCTTATTTGGATAAAATGACAAGGTGGAAAACTCACGACAAAAAAAAGAACAAGAGGCAGTACCAATAGCTAGGGACCTAATCAATACAGACACTAATAATATGTCAGATCTAGAGTTCAGAATGACAATTCTCAAGGTGCTAGCTGGGCTCAAAAAAGGCATGGAGGATATTAGAGAAACCATATCTGGAGAAATAAAATCCCTTTCTGGAGAAATAAAAGAACTAAAATCTAACCAAGCTGAAATCAAAAAAGGAATTATGAGGTGCAATCAAGAATGGAGGCTCTTACTGCTAGGATAAATGAGGCAGAAGAGAGAATTAGTGATATAGAAGACCAAATGACGGGGAATAAAGAAGCTGAGCAAAAGAGAGACAAACAACTACTGGGCCATGAGGGGAGAATATGAGAGATAAGTGATACCATAAGATGAAACAATAATAGAATAATTGGGATTCCAGAAGAAGAAGAAAGGGAGAGGGAGGCAGAAGGTATATTGGAGAAAATTATAATAGAGAATTTCCCTAATATGACAAAGGGAAAAAGCATCAAAATCCAGGAGGCAGAGAATCTCCCTCAGAATCAATAAAAATGGGTCCACACACAGTCATCTAATGATAAAACTTACCAGTCTTAGTGACAAAAAGAAAATCCTGAAAGCAGCACGGGACAAGAAGTCTGTAACATACAATGGTAGAAATATTAGATTGGCAGCAGACTTATCCACAGACACCTGGCAGGCCAGAAAGAACTGGCGTAATATATTCGGAGCACTAAATGAGAAAAATATGCAACCAAGAATATGATACCCTGCTAGGATATCATTGAAAATAAAAGGAGAGATAAAAAGATTCCGGGACAAACAAAAATTAAAAGAACTTGCAAACACCAAACAAGCCCTATAGGAAATATTGAAAGGGATCCTCTAAGCAAAGAGAGACCCTAAAAGTGTAGACCAGAAAGGAACAGAGACAATGTACAGTAACAGTCACCTTATAAGCAATACAGTGGCACTAAATTCATATCTTTCAATAGCTACCCTGAATTTAATGGGCTAAATGCCCCAATCAAAAGACACAGGGTATCAAAATGGATTTAAAAAAATCAATATGCTGTCTGCAAGAAACTCATTTTAGACCTGAAGACACCTCCAGATTTAAAGTGAGGGGGTGGAAAACCATTTACCATGCTAATGGACATCAAAAGAAAGCGGGGTGGCAATCCTTATATCAGGTCAATTAGATTTTAAGCCAAAGATTATAGAAAGAGATGAGGAAGGACACTATATCATACTCAAAGGGTCTGCCCAACAAGACGATCTAACAATGTTAAATATCTATGCTCCTAACATAGGAGCAGCCAACTATATAAACCAATGAATTACAAAATCAAAGAAACACATTGACAATAATACAATAATAGTAGGGAACTTTAACACCCCCCTCACTGAAATGGACAGATCATCCAAGCAAAAGATCAACAAGGAAATAAAGGCCTTAAATGACACACTGGACCAGATGGACATCACAGATATATTCAGAACATTTCATCCCAAAGCAACAGAATACACATTCTTCTCAAGTGCACATGAAACATTCTCCAGAATAGATCACACCCTGGGTCACAAATCAGGTCTCAATTGATACCAAAAGAATGGGACCATTCCCTGCATATTTTCAGACCACAATGCTCTGAAGCTAGAACTCAATCACAAGAGGAAAGTTGGAAAGAACTTAAATACATGGAGGCTAAAGAGCATCCTACTAAATAATGAATGGGTCAATCAGGAAATTAAAGAAGAATTGAAAAAATTCATGGAAACAAATGATAATGAAAACACAACTGTTCAAAATCTGTGGGACCCAGCAAAGGTGGTCCTGAGAGGAAACTATATAGCCATATAAGCCTTTCTCTAGAAACAAGAAAGAGCTCAAGTACACAACCTAACCTTACACCTACAGGAGCTAGAGAAAGAACAGCAAAGAAAGTCTACACCCAGCAGAAGAAGAGAATAAAGATCAGAGAAGAAATTAATGAAATAGAAACCAAAAGAACAGTAGAACAAATCAACAAAACTAGGAGGTTGTTCTTTGAAAGAATTAATAAGATTGATAAACCCCTGGCCAGAATTATCAAAAAGAAAAGAGAAATGACTCAATAAATAAAATCATGAATGATAGAGTAGAGATCCCAACCAACACCAAAGAAATACAAACAATGTTAAGAACATATTTTTTTAAAGATTATTTATTTATTTATTTGACAGAGAGAGATCACAAGTAGACAGAGAGGCAGGCAGAGAGAGAGGGAGAGGGAAGCAGGCTCCCTGCTAAGCAGAGAGCCCGATGCGGGACTCGATCCCAGGACCCTGAGATCATGACCTGAGCCGAAGGCAGCGGCTTAACCCACTGAGCCACCCAGGCGCCCGAGAACATATTATGAACATCTATATGTCAGCAAATTTGACAATCTGGAAGAAATGGATGCATTCCTAGAGACATATAAACTACAAAAACTGAACCAGGAAAAAATAGAAAACCTGAACAGACCCATAACCAGTAAAGAGATTGAAGCAGTCATCAAAAATATCCTACCAAACAAGAGCCCAGGGCCAGATGGCTTCCCAGGGGAATTCTACTAAGCATTTAAAGAAGAATTAATACCTATTCTTCTGAAACTGTTCCAAAAAATAGAAATGGAAGGAAAACTGCCAAACTCGTTTTATGAGGCCAGCATTACCTTGATCCCAAAACCAGACAAAGACCCCATCAAAAAAGAGAATTACAGACCAATATCCTTGATGAACACAGATGCAAAAATTTTCACCAAAATACTAGTCAATAGGATTCAACAGTACATTAAAAAGATTATTCACCACAACCAAGTGGGATTTATTCCTGGGCTGCAAGGTTGGCTCAACATCCACAAATCAATCAATGTGATACAACACATTAATAAAATAAAGAACAAAAACCAAATAATACTCTCAATAGATGCTGAAAAATCATTTGACAAAGTACAGCATCCTTTCTTGATCAAACCCTTCAAAGTGTAGGGATAGAGGGTACATACCTCAATATCATCAAAGCCATCTATGAATAACCGACAGCAAATATCATTCTCAATGGAGGGAAAACTGAGAGCTTTTCCTCTAAGATCAGGAACATGGCAGGGATGTCCACTATCACCACTGCTATTCAAGTACTAGAAGTACTTATAGTACTTCTATTATTATAAGTCCTAGCCTCAGCAATCAGACAACAAAAAGAAATTAAAGGCATCTGAATCGGCAAAGAAGAAGTCAAACTCTCACTCTTGGCAGATGATATGATACTTTATGTTGAAAACCCAAAAGACTTCACCCCAAAACTGCTAGAACTTGTACAGGAATTCAGTAAAGTGTCAAGATATAAAATCAAAGCACAGAAATCAGTTGCATTTCTATGCACCAACAATGAGACAGAAGAAAGAGAAATTAAGCAGTCGATTCCATTTACAATTGCACCCAAAACAATTAGATACCTAGGAATAAACCTAACCAAAGAGGCAAAGAATCTGTACTCAGAAGACTATAAAGTACTTATGAAAGAAACTGAGAAAGACACAAAGAAATGGAAAGACATTCCATGCTCATGAATTGGAAGAACAAATATTGTGAAAATCTCTATGCTACCTAAAGCAATCTACGTTTAATGCAATCACTATCAAAATACCATCAATTTTTTATGGAGAAATGGAACAAACAATCCTGAAATTTATATGGAACCAGAAAAGACCCTGAATAGCGAGAGGAATGTTGAAAAAGAAAGCCAAAGTCGGTGGTATCACAATTCCAGACTTCAAGCTCCATTACAAAGCTGTAATCATCAAGACAGTATGGTACTGACACAAAAACAGACACATAGATCAATGGAAAGGAATAGAGAGCCCAGATATAGACCCTCAACTCTATAGTCAACTAATCTTCGACAAAGCAGGAAAGAATGACCAATGGAAAAAAGACAGTCTCTTCAACAAATGGTGTTTGGAAAATTGGACAGCCACATGCTGAAAAATGAAATTGGACCATTTCCTTACACCTCACACAAAATAGGCTCAAAATGGATGAAAGACCTCAATGTGAGACAGAAATCCATCAAATTCCTTGAGGAGAACATAGGCAGCAACCTCTTTGACTTCAGCCACAGCAACTTCTTTCTACAAACATCGACAAAGGTAAGGTAAGCAAGGGTAAAAATGAACTATTTGGATTCATCAAGATCAAAAGCTTCTGCACAGAAAAGGGAACAGTCAACAAAACCAAAAGACAACTGACAGACTGGGAGAAGATATTCACAAATGACATATCACATAAAGGGCTAGTATCCAAAATATATAAAGAACTTGTCAAACTCAACAGTCAAAGAACAAATAATCCAATAAAAAAATTGGAAGGGGGGGGGGGGCGCCTGGGTGGCTCAGTGGGTTAAACCTCTGCTTTCAGCTCAGGTCATGGTCTCAGGGTCCTGGGATGGAGCCCCACACCAGACTCTGCCCAGCAGGGAGCCTGCTTCCTCTGCTCTCTCTCTGCCTGCCTCTCTGCTTACTTGTGATCTCTGTCTGTCAAATAATTAAATAAATCTTAAAAAAAAAAAAAAGAAATGGGAAGAGGACATGAACAGACATTTCGACAAAGAAGACATCCAGATGGCCAACAGACACATGAAAAAATGCTCAACATCACTCAGCATCAGGGAAATACTAATCAAAACCACAAGGAGACCACCTCACACCATCAGAATGGCTAAAATTAACAAGTCAGGAAATGACAAATGTTGGACAGGATGCAGAGAAAGGGGAATCCTCCTACACAGTTGATGGGAAAACAAGCTGGTGCAGCCACTCTGGAAAACAGCATGGAGGTTCCTCACAGAGTTGAAAAGAGCTACCCTATGACCCAGCAATCGCACTACTGGGTATTTACTCTAAAGATACAAATGTAGTGATCCAAAGGGGCGCGTGCATCCAAATGTCTATAGCAGCAATGTCCACAATAGCCAAACTATGGAAAGAACCTAGATGTCCATCAACAGATGAATGGATAAAGAAGAAGTGGTATATATATACAATGGAATACTATGAGGCCATCAAAAGAAATGAAATCTTGCCATTTGCAACGACATGGATGGAACTAGAGGGTATTATGCTAAGCGAAATAAGTCAGAGAACGACAATTATCATATGATCTTCTTGAGATGAGGAATTTGAGAGGCAGAGTGGGAAGTTTGGGGGGTAGGGAAGGAAAAAATGAAACAAGATGTGATCAGGAGGGAGACAAACCATAAGAGACTCTTAATCTCACAAAACAAACTGAAGGTTGCTGGGGTGAGTGGGGGAATGGAGAGGTTAGTTGGGTAATGGACTTTGGAGAGGGTATGTGAAATAGTGAGTGTTGTAAAGTGTGTAAGCCTGACAATTCTATAGACCTGTGCCCCTGGGGCAATAATACATTATATATTAATAAAAATAATTAATAAAAAATACTTAGGGGCGCCTGGGTGGCTCAGTGGGTTAAAGCCTCTGCCTTCGGCTTGGGTCATGATCCCAGGGTTCTGGGATCGAGCCCCACATTGGGCTCTCTGCTCTGCGGGGAGCCTGCTTCCTCCTCTCTCTCTGCCTGCCTCTCTGTCTAGTTGTGATTTCTCTCTGTCAAATAAATAAAATATTTTTAAAAATTTTAAAAAATAAATAAAATTTAAAAATAAAATAAATACTTAAAAAAATAAAAAATAAAAGTCAATTTTGAGTTTATTTTTGTATGAGGTTTTAGGTCAAGTTTTTTTCTTTTTTCTTTTTTGTTCTTCCAAGTTTTTATTTAAATTCCAGTTAGTTAGCATACAATGTAAAATTAGTCAGATGCAGAATTTAGTGATTCAACACTTCCATTTGACACCATATGGTGTTCATCACAAGTGCCCTCCTTAATCCCCATCACCTGTTTAACCCATCCCCCATCCCTCTCCCCTCTGTTAACCATCAGTTTGTTCTCTATAGTTGAGTCTGTTTCTTAGTTTGCATTTCTGTTTTCCCCCCTATATTCATTTGTTTTGTTTCTTAAATCTGCAACAATGTTGATGGAGCTACAGAGTATCATGCAAAGCAAAATAAGTCAGTCAGAGAAAGACAAATACCATGAAATTTCACTCATATGCGGAATGTAAGATTCTTTTTTCTTTCATTTTTTTAGACAGGAGAATCTATGGGTGTCCAATTTCTCCATCACCATTTGTTGAATCCTTTTTCCATAAAATTGTTTCTGAACCTTTGTCAAGAATCTACTGAGCTACTATTTGTGTGGGTTTATTTCTGGATTCTCAGTTCTTACTCCATTGATCTCTGTAACTATCCCTCGGCCAATACCACACAATCTTGATTATATGTATAATACATCTTGTAAGAGAGTAGATCGGAATTCCTATTTATTCTTACTCTTCAAAATTAGTTTAAAGACATCCCCAAAGGGTGTTGGGCTTAGAATTCATTTTTTAAATAATACTCTTTCCGACATAATTTACAAACCAGAAGGAAGTCACCAAACCTTAGAGGCCCTGACACTGTCAAGAAGCACCTGGGGAATACACTGCAAATCCTAGCTCTTTGCACATGGTGAGGGTTTCATCATTAACACTTTCTGTTTGGGTCTCGCCACAAAGCCTCCCTCTACCCACACTAGAAATTCACTTGTAGGACCTCACCAGTACATACAAGTTAGGGCATGAATGGAAGAAGGCTCTGGTGGTTTTCTGATAGTTCAGGTGTAAAGATTACTTCTCCAGTGTGGGGATCTCTTAGGAAGCCCTCAGTGAAACTCAGTATTCATACCTTCAGTAGTCTGTCCCTCTGTGACTTGCTTTAAACCTTAGAATGTGTCAAAAATTTGTTTTGTTACCATGGAAAAGTCAATTCTTTCTTTCCTATACACCAGCAATGAGCAATTAGAATTTGAAATAAAAAACAAACCACCATTTATATTAACACACCCAAAAATGAAATACTTAGATGTAAATCTAACAAAATATCATAAGACCTATAGGGGAAAATTAAAATATTCTAATGAAAGAAACCAAAGATCTAAATAAATAGAGAGATATTCCATGTTCACAGATAAGACTCAATACTGTTAAGATGTCAGTTCTTCCCAGCTTCATATAGATTCAAGAATTTCCTAATCGAAATCCCAGCAAGTTAATTGGTGGGCATCTGCAAACTGATCCTAAACTTTACATGGAAAGGTAAAAGATCCAGAATAACCAAGACAATATTTTTTTAATATAAGAATGTAGCTATGGGAAGCCTATTCTTTCTTTTGTTAAATGACATATAACATTGTATATTTTAAGGTGTGCAACATGTTGATAAATTTAGATATGATAATATGATTACCATTGTAGCTCCAGCTAAACTAATGCTTTTACCATGCTATATAATTATCATCTTTTTTTTTTTTGTAGGGGACAATTAAGATCTTGTCTCCTATCAACTTTGAAGTTTATAATACAGTACTGTTAACTATAATCACTACACTGTGCATTAGATGCTCCAACACTTATTTGCCTACTAGTTCTGACATATTCCCAACACAACACTGAAAAAGAAAAGCAAAGTCTTCTTTATGAGGGAAATGATACTACCTGACTTCAAAATTTTCTATAAAGCAACAGTAATTAAAATAATGTACTGTTGGTGAAAGAATAGACAAACATATCAATGGAACATAACAAACAGCCAGAAATGGACCCATACAAATAATAGCAACTGAGCTGGGCAAAGTTAGCAAAAGTAATTTAATGGAAAAAGAATAGTGTTTTCCACAAATGATGCTGGAATAACTGGACAATCATTTTAAAGATGAACTTAGATACTAACTCTACACTTGTCATAAAACTTAACTCAAAACTCATCACAGACCTAAATATAAAATCAAAGCTATAAAACTGCTAGGAGATAACATAGGAAAAAATCTAGGTGACTCTGGGTTTAATAATAACAATGTAATATAATATTTATATAATATGATATGATAATATTATAATAATAATAAGTAATAATGATTTACCAAAATCATTATCCCAGCAAGAAATGTGATAAGTTGGCTTCATTAAAATTTAACACTTTGGGACTGCAAAAGATGCTGTTAAGAAAATGAGAAGAGAGTCCCACAGACTAGGAGTATTTACAAAACACATATCTGATGAAGGACTTGTATTCAAAATATACGAAGAACTCTTAAAGCTCTATTATACGAAAACCACACTTAAATCTCTATTATAGGAAAACCAAACAATATAATTCAAAGGGGGACAAAAGATCTGAACAGATCTCACCAAAGAAGATATGCAGATGACAAATAAGCATACGAAAAGGTATTCAACATTATTTGCCACTAGGGAATTGCAAATTCAGACAACCATGAGACACTGCTACACATCTACTGGAATGGCTATAATCAAAAGCACCGACAACACCAAAGCTGGTGAAGATATGGTACAACAAGAACTCTCACCAGCTGGAGATGCAAACTGGCACTGCCATTTCGGAAGATACTTTAGCAGCAGTTTCTTAACAAAGCTAAACATAGATATACCACATGATGCGACAGTCATACTCCTAGGTTTTTACCCAAGTGAACTGAAAACTTATGTCCACCTTAAGACCTACACACAAATATTTATAGAAGCTTTATTCATAATTGCCAAAACTTGGAGCAACAAAGATGTCCTTTAATAGGTGAGGGGATAAGCAAACTGGGGTACATTCATATAATGCATTATCATTTAGCACTAAAGAGAAATGAGTTATCAAGCCATGAAAAGACATGGAAGAATCTTAAATGCATATGATTAAGTGAAAAAAATAAAATCTGAAAAGGTTAAATACAGTTTGATCCCAAGTATATGATATTTTGGAAAAGGCAAAACTACAGAGACTAAAAAGATAAGTGGTTTCCAGGAGGTAGACAGGGAGGGAGGGATAAATATCTGGAGAACAAAACTTGTAGGGCACTGAAAATTTTCTGTATGATACTGTAATGGTGGATTTGTGATAATATGCATTTGCCAAAGTCAACAGAACGGTATAACACAGAGTGAATGCTAAGGTAAACTATGGACTTTGTTAATAATAATGTATCAATATCCACTCATCAAATACAACAAATTACCACATTAATCCAAGTCAACAACCGGGAATACTACTGAGAGAGAACCCTCTGTACTTCCTGCCCAATTTTGTATAAACTAAAATGCTCTATTAAGAAGTCTATTAATTTTTTACAATAGCAATGCTGTGCCTGTTCTGGGAATGAGCCAGTTCAGTTTTCTACTACAAAATCTTTCTATTTGGAACTTTGAGTTGTGTCAATGATTAGTTGATCTAATTGTGTGGAACATGTTTATTTCTTTTTTCATTGTTCCAAGATTCATTGTTTATGCACCATGTTTTTTTTTTTTAAAGATTTTATTTATTTGACAGAGAGAGATCACAAGTAAATAGAGAGGCAGGCAGAGAGAGAGAGGGAAGCAGGCTCCCTGCTGAGCAGAGAGCCTGATGCGGGACTCGATCCCAGGACCCCGAGATCATGACCTGAGCCGAAGGCAGCAGCTTAACCCACTGAGCCACCCAGGCGCCCTATGCACCATGTTTAGTTGGCAAACAGGACTACATGAAAAAGGAAGAATGACAGAAGGAGTTTCCCAGCCTTCATTTCTAAGTCTTCCTCCCTAGGAATTTGTCAAAAACCCTACTTGGATATTCAGCATTTTATGGAGGACCTGCTATGTACCAGGCAGCATTCCAGCATGCCACAACTAGTAGGGAATACCACCAAGCAGCTGCCATCAGGGATCTGTTCTGCAGTGACTCTATGGGAGAGCTGAGTTGGACTGGACTGATCCTACTGGGACATCCAAGTTTTGCAAATGTTCCTCCACCCTTGTTTCAGAAGGATCCTGATAGTCTTGTTATAAAAATAAGTAAATAGTAAAAATAGTAATAGAGAAGCCCTTGTTACTTATTAATGACAGGAAATTCTGAGTTCCCATCAGTAATTCAGATTTCTCAGTGCAGCATCTTCATCAATTATGAAGATGAGTGCTTTCTTCCACAGCTGCCTAATGTCTGTTGCTAACTCCCCTTTATCCCAGGAAATATCTCTCTTACATCTATGGACACTGCAACTTCTGTCTTGGAACTGTAGTCCGCATTCAGCTGCCTCTGTGGCTAGACCTTGGCTAGAGCAGTGGTTGATTAGGTCTGAAGTGAAATGGAACATCCAGGACAGCAAAACTAGAAATATTTGATGTATCTGTGAACTCCACTAAGCCCCTCCTCTGACAGCCACAGGCTCTGAATTTAAGAACATACATGCTGTAACAAATAACATGGAGGACATGGGGAGATGGAGAGGAGAGGGAGTTGAGGGAAACTGGAAGGGGAGATAAACCATGAGAGACTGTGGACTCTGAAAAACAACCAGAGGGTTATGAAGGGGCGGCGGGAGGGGGTGGGGTGTGGTGGGAGGTTGAGGAACCAGGTGGTGGGTAATAGGGAGGGCACGTACTGCATGGAGCACTGGGTGTGATGCCAGAACAATGAACACTGTTATGCTGTAAATAAGCAAATAAAAATAAATTAATTAATTTAAAAAAAAAAAAAAAAAGAACATACATGCTGGTCTGCTTCCTGACCTTCTCAGCCTCTCAAAAAATCATCAGTGCTCCACCATGGCCTGGCACCACTCTCTCCATATCCATGTTCCTTGGAGACTGCATTCCATGGTGCTTGTATTAGTGGAATGTGGAGGCAAAGTTCAGCTTTGCAAAGAAACCCTTATATAGAGAATAAACGGGTTGAGAGTTGGGAATTGCTATACAGTTGTCCTGTTATTTTTAGATTTTCAGCCAGCATACTGAGTAATGCTGAGAGCAGACAATGGTGAGTATTAGGTGCTACTATTATCTGAAGCTTTTTTATATAATAGAGTCTGATTTGGAGAGGAGGGAAAGGGAAGGGAGGAGAAGGGAAAGAAGAAAGGAGAGGAGAGGAGGAAGAAAGAAGAGAAGAAAAAGAGAAACAAAACAAAAAGAAAGCTATTCCCGGGCTAGGATTGGAAGCATCTGGACCAAGAAGATCAGGAGGTCCTTTGAGGGGAGGGGTTAGTAGGAGGGCTGGTATTCCAATCACAGAGTAAATGCAAGGTCACTAGGCAGTTTAATTAATGTCTCCTCCTTGGAGAGATAAATATAAATATTTAACACGTCCACCTATAAAATAAAAGAAGATTCAAAACAATACTTGATTTAATAAGTAAAAGGATACTAAAAAATTCTGTGGTAAAAAGACAAAAAAGAAGGGTGGGAGAAGCTGGAAGTTGATGTGAAAGATCTAAATAGAGATGTGTGGTACAGGGAGAAGTGGTGAGAGCTGGAGCAGAAGAGGAAAGGAACAGATAGGACTAGAGGTTCCAGAAGGGTGTTGGGATAGGACGTAGAGACCTTGTCTCTCATGTCCCTCTGAATGAGATCAAATGAGTAGTCCTGTTACCTGGACAAATCCTGAGAAAATCCTCTAGGCCTCCTTTTCTCCAAATGCAAATCAGACAGTTGGAGCAAAGGACCTTCCATAGTCCCTTCCCTGCCCCGTAGGTCTCTCACCTTAACTTGGGGGGCTGAAGCTGGCCATAGTTCAGCAGATCTCTTGAAGACCCTATGCCACTGCTTATTGTGTTAAGTGTGTATTTTTTACCCTCTAAGTATATTTTGTAATTTAATTTATGGTACTGCTGATTTTTTTCTTCTAAGGTCCTTTTTATTCTAAGAGTTTATGATTGGAGCCAAGGGCTATCTGATTACATGCTTGTCCAAGGTGATGGTACCAGCCCCAGCCTCGAGGAAGTGAGAGACTGTGCTATTAACCAGGCAAGACGGTCTCTGAAATGCTGAATCCTGAGATTCTGTAACCATCCCAGGAGCAGATGTCAGAAGACTGCTCTGTGGACTAACTGGTTGCTTCACAGGGAAGAGGCAAACTAGAATTGCTTCATCCAATTACACAGCACAGTGAATAGCAACAAGGTGAGGCACTCAGCACTGGTAGTTCATGTTTGCTCAATGTATTAAAGAACAAAAGCTTGCAGAATCACTGGAGTTTGCTCAAGCAGGGGGGTGGGAGGTAGGGGACAGAGATCTTAAGGCTTTAAGATCTATTGTGTTTTAACAATAGTCCCCGATTTTCCAGGCAGCTTCACAGAGAATTGGTGCTACTATCTTGCATATTGAGTCTAATCACATTCTACATTTTGGCCTCTTAAGTTACTTATTCATATTACTGAGTGTGTGTTCATTGGCCTGTATTCCCAGATGAGTGTCTGAACAACATGGGGTGGAATTGGTCTCATTTTACTGTTACGGAAGCTGGAATAAAACTGGCCCAGAGTAAGCACATAAAACATACTGGATTAATTAGTGATGACAAACCAAATGAACAAATAAATAATTAGTGAACAAATGATCATACTGTGTTTGTGATACAAGCAGATATACCATATCTGGTCTCTATGTCCTGTCTTCCAAACCTAATGCCTCAACTGCTAGGAGATATTTGTGGGGTGTGATAGATGCCTGGCCTGTCACCCTCACTTAACTACAAGTAAATGGATTTTGGCTTATATACATGAGAGTTGAAAGAGACCCCAAAATTCATTTAGGCCAAACTGCTCATCTTCCAGAAGACAAAAAAGGAAGCTTAGAACTGACATACCTGTTTGGAACCTGACTAGGACTGGAACCAGTTAGTAGATGGTCTCCACCTTGACCAATTAGGTTTCTTTACCTTTTTGACATCTGAATCTTCCTTTCTTTTAACTGCTGCCTATCTCCGACCAAATAAATCCTATATGAAATTCTGGGGTATCTCCCACTGCCTTTCTTATTGAAATATATTAGCATACTCCAAAAATAATAACCTCTTGCCCTGAAAGTCCCTAAGAGAAAGCAAGCCATTGTGTGACTCCAAGACTGGGAGAAAAATACAGCAGCAAATCATCTTATATCCCTTCACTCAACAGAAAAAGAAAAACAAATCCAGAAAGTTCTGACTCCCAAATTAATAATAAAATGTAGCTCATGTATGCTCATTCCTCATCCTGATTAAAGAGGAGTTCTTTTGACAATAACAGCTAAGCCACTGGTATAGGGATATGCTGGATGTTTTGCAAACAATAATCATCCAAGAAAAGTGCTCTCTTTCTCCATGGGACCTGAAACTTGACTCCCTTTTCAGGAGACACTGGATAGCCAGGCAGCACAAGCAAGAAGATCCTGCCAAAACAAGTAGACAGTCCTAGGAAGTGCTCTTCATCTCTGTGAGCCAGAGATGCCTCAGAAATTCTTTGTCCCATCTAGAGGCACCCTGGTCCCACCTAGGAATCTCTTTCCACCCTTTCAAGTGGCACCAGCCATGACCTGTTGGTCACCCAGCTGTAACAGGTATCAAGTGGACCAAAATAGCACAGTAAAAGCTCTGAACATGAAATTTTCATCAGAACCATAGCCACAAAAGTTGGCCAAGACTTGTATGCCAAATCTAAACAGGGTGACTGTCTAGTAAAATAAAAGATTTAAAGGGGAGCCAGACTCTTAACAATAGCCAAAAGATCCAGGATATGATTAAAAAAGAAATAACCTAACAATATCCCAATAGTTCAAGACAAAAAACTTTTGCACAGCAAAGGAAACAGTCAATAAAACCAAAAGGCAACCTATGGAATAGAAGAAGATAATTGCAAATGTCTTATTCAATAAAAGGCTAGTGTCTAAAATCTATAAAGAACTTATCAAACTCAACACTCAAAAAATGAAAAATCCAGTCAAGAAATGGGCAAAAGACATGAACAGATATTGCTTCAAAGAAGACAGAAAAATGGCCAAAAGACACATGAAAAAATGCTCAACATCACTCAGCATCAGGGACATACAAATCAAAATCACACTGAGATATCACCTCACACCATCAGAATGGCTAAAATTAACAACTCAGGAAACAACAAATGTTGGTGAGGATGCAGAAAAAGGGGAACTTTCCTACACTGTTAGTGGGAAGGCAAGCTAGTGCCACCACTCTGGAAAACTGTATGGAGGTTCCTCAAAATGTTAAAAATAGAGCTACCCTATGACCCAGCAATTGCACTACAAGGTATTTATCCAAAGGATACAAACATAATGATTTCAAGGGGTACATGCATCCCCAGTGTTTACAGCAGCAATATCCATAATAGACAAACTGTGGAACAAGCTGAGATGTCCATCAACAGATGAATGGATAAAGAAGCGTTGGTGTGTTTGTGCATGTATGTGTGATGGAATAATACTCAGCTATCAAAACGAAATCTTAGCATTTGCAACAAGGTAGGTAGAACTAGAGGGTATTACGCTAAGTGAAATAAGTCAGTCAGAGAAAGACAAATACCATATGATTTCATTCATATGTGGAATTTAAGAAACAAAACACATAAACAAAGGGGAAAGGAAGGAAAAATAAAATAAGATGAAAATTGAGAGGGAGGCAAACCATAATAGATGCTGAACTCTGGGAAACAAACTTAGGGCTGCTGGAGGGGAGGCGGGTGGGGAGGGAGGGATAATTGCGTGATGGACATTAAGGAGATCACTCGATGTAAGAAGCACTGGGTGTTATATGCAACTGATGAATCACTAAATTCTACCTCTGAAACTAATAAAAAAAAATTTTCATTAAAAAAAATCACCCATCAAACCAAGAACCAGAAAAATAAGAATTAAACAAGAAAAGCCAATCAACTGACAGCAACATCAGATAGACCCAATAGTGGGATTATCTGACATAATTTTATTTTTAATTTTTTTTAATTTTTATTAACATATAATGTATTATTTGCCCCAGGGTATAGGTCTATCTGACATAATTTTAAATTAGACATCAGACATCTTGCTCTAGCCAACAATTACAAATCCTCAAATTACAAATGAAAAAATAGAAAATTTCAAGAAATAGAAATCATTAAGGAGAACTAAATAGAAATTATAACAAATGCAATAACAAAAATACAAAACTTTCTTAATATGCTCAACAACAGAGTAGAGAAGACAGAATAGGATCAGTGAACCTAACAATTGTTTAAGAGAATTTACCCAGTTTTAACAGATTTATAGAACTAATATAATTTACCAAGAAAAAACAGACTAAAAAAAATTATCAGACAATAACTAAAAAAACATAAAAATAACATGAAAAAATTTCAAGACAATAACATAAGATCTAATATTTCTATCATCAGAAACTCAGAGAGAGAGAAGAGAGTGGAACTGAAAGAACATTCTAAAAACTAATGGCTAAAACCCCATATTTAGCAAAAGGCATGAACTCACAGAATCAAAAACTGAATAAATCCCAAATAAGATAAACAAAAAGAAATACATGTGAAGACACATAAAAATTTAATTCTGGGGGCGCCTGGGTGGCTCAGTGGGTTAAAGCCTCTGCCTTCGGCCCAGGTCATGATCCCAGGGTCCTGGGATCGAGCCCCACATCGGGCTCTCTGCTCCGCGGGGAGCCTGCTTCCTCCTCTCTCTCTGCCTGCCTCTCTGCCTAGTTGTGATTTCTCTCTGTCAAATAAATAAAATATTTTTAAAAAATTTAATTCTGAAAAGTAAAGAAAAAGGGGGGAAAAAATCTTGAAATCAGCCAGGAAAAAAACAAACAAACAAACAAACAAACCGGTATGTTACCTGTAGGAAAACACTTATTTGAGTGACAGCAGATTTCTCATTTGAAACCATGAATACCAGAAGGAAGTGTCACCCTTTTTGCAACTGCTAAAAGAAAAGGACCACCAACTACTGGTTCCATAACCCACAAAACTATAGGAATAAGGGAGAAATAAAGACATTCTCAGATGCAGGAAAAGAAAGAGAATTTTTAATTAGCAGATCTACTTTCCTTAAAAGGTAAAAAATTCCTTCTTTAAAGTTCTTCAAAGAGAAAATGATAAAAGAGGGAATCTTGCCGCATCCTGAACAACTACCAATAGACACAACAGAAATACGGGTTTACACAAGGACTATCCTTCTCCTCATCAGTTTTATAAATTGTATTGATAATTGAGGGGCACATGGGTGGCACAGTCAGTTAAGTGTCCAACTCTTGGTTTTGGCTCAAGTCCTAACCTCAGCATCCTAGAGTGAGTTCCTCACTCAGTGGGGAGTCTGGTTAAGACTGCCTTCCTTTTGATTCCTGAAGAAATTAAGAATAGAGCTTCCCTATGACCCTGCAATTGCACTGCTGGGTATTTACCCCAAAGATACAGATGTAGTGAAAAGAAGGGCCATCTGTACCCCAATGTTTATTGCAGCAATGGCTACGGTCGCCAAACTGTGGAAAGAACCAAGATGCCCTTCCACGGATGAATGGATAAGGAAGATGTGGTCCATATACACAATGGAGTATTATGCCTCCATCAGAAAGGATGAATACCCAACTTTTGTAGCAACATGGACGGGACTGGAAGAGATTATGCTGAGCGAAATAAGTCAAGCAGAGAGAGTCAAGTATCATATGGTCTCACTTATTTGTGGAGCATAACAAAGAACACAGAGGACATGGGGAGATGGAGAGGAGAGGGAGTTGAGGGAAACTGGAAGGGGAGATGAACCATGAGAGACTATGGACTCTGAAAAACAACCAGAGGGTTTTGAAGGGGCGGGGGGTGGGAGGTTGAGGAACCAGGTGGTGGGTAATAGGGAGGGCACGTACTGCATGGAGCACTGGGTGTGATGCCAAAACAATGAACACTGTTATGCTGTAAATAAACAAAAAAAAAAAAAAAGACTGAGAAAAAAAAAAAGACTGCCTTCCTTTTGCCCCTCCTCCCCAAAGTGCTCTCACACTTTCTCAAATAAATAAATAAATATTTAAATAAATAAATAAATTACATTGATGATTGAAAAACGTTATAAAACAATCTGAAATTCAAAGCAATGAAATTGTAAAGTGGAGGGGAGGGGGGAAAAGACCAACATTAATAGCAATAACAAAACAAGGGATATTTTACCAGATCCTACAGCCATTAAGGCATAATAAGGGAAAACTACAAACAACTTTATATTGAAAATTCTGACAATTCAGAAAAAATGACCCAATTTAATGATAACCATAAGCTAGTAAACTAAGGTAAGACAAGTCATCTGAATAATTTTATGACCATTGAATCTCCAGATATAAATGGCTTCGTGAAATATACTTCAACAAAAATTTAAAGAAAATTGACCATAAATAGAAAACAGAAAGAAAATAGAAGAGAAAAAACACTTTTCAATTCATTAGGCTAACATTACCTTGATAGCAAAGTCAAATGAACACAGTATTAAAATAATAATAATAAAGATAGAAAGAAAACTATAAACCAAGAACTCTCATGAACATAAATGTAAAACTCCTCAAAAAATATTAGCAATTCAAATTCAATGATGCATAAAAAGAATTATATAACCTTACAAAATGGAATTGATTCCAAGTATGAAAGATTGGTCCATCATTCAAACATCTCCACCATATCAACAGTGTAAGAAGAAAAAATCATATTATCAGAGCAAATGACCCAGAAAACATTTAACTAAATCAAGCACTCAATCATGATAAAACCTCAGCAAAATAGGAATAGAGGCAAATTGCCTCAACATGATAAAGACCATCTACAAAAAAACCTATAGCTAACCTTAAACTTAGTAGTGAAAGGTTGAAATTTTCTCCCTTTTATTAGGAACAAAACAAATCTTTTTCAACATAGTCCTAGAAATTCTCTCCACTTTGATAAGGTAAGAAAAAAGAATGAAAGTCATATCGGAAAGAAAGAAAACTCCCCCTATTTTTAGATCACATGATTGTTTATATAGAAAATCCCAAGGAATCTCCAGAAAACTTCTATAATTAATAAATGAGTTCAGCAAGGTTGCAGGATAGAGTATGAACACATAAAAGTTAATCACATTTCTCTATACCTACAAAGAGCATGTGGATGATTTCTCAAATAAAATATTTAAGATATTCATTTCTCATTCAAAGGCTTCTTAGCTTATCTCTTAGAAAGAGGATGTATTTGGTATTAAATATCGTTTTTTTTTACTTATGCCTCACTTGGCATTTGTTTGCCACATTAATTTACTGCAGGATACTGGCAAATGTACACAGATGATGACACAAATTGATTCCTTTAATTCCACTTCACTGGAGGACATGCAAGCCAAGATCATAGAAAATATGTGTGTTAGATAAGTTTATACAGGCATTAATTATAGTGCAATTGTCCAGGAGATCAATGTCCAGGACTTAACAACATACAGTGAATGAGAGTATCTATAAGCAGAAAAATATATCTATAAGAAGAAAAATACCTAAAATGAGGTGTACTGATTTATTAACATAAATGTTGTGACCAGGACCTCACAGGAACCTAGGCTTATAATTCCCATAGGAGTAATGAATACTTTAGTATTCACTAATTTGGTGTTCCATGATGAGTTTAAAAGAATATAATTATCATGAATACCAAAATGGGATGGCATCTTCTTTCTTCTCTAAACACAGCCTAAAGAAGCATTTTTAAGAACCTGGCTACCTGGTAATGTTGCAAAACATGAATATTCTAAGTATCACAATCTGCTGTGAAAAGAATTAAGAAAATGTTAACGTCACTGACCTATTAATATCCTGATAAAAACTGTGAAAACTCCTTAAGACCTTAGAAAAAAATACCTGTGCACACATTCATACAATTTCACAGTCATAAGAACTTCTGGTGTAGTTCAACCTGCATTTGAAGGCAAAGAAACTCACAGACTTAGAAGCGCATGAAAAACATAAGCAAGGTCACCAATAAACAAAGCCAAGGAAATTAAAAGAACAAGAGGATACCACTTTACACATATCAGAACAAGGTGGCTTCGTGGGCACTGGACAAATAGATTTATCTTGATGCCCACTATTCAATGCTGAAGTATTCTGACCTTAGAAGTACAAAAACCAATTACAGCCTCATTCCTAGAAGTTAAAAAAAAAAAAAAGTATTAATGTGATTTTTCTTCTTAGCATGGTTATAACAATTAAAAATAATGTACAATAATACCAATAATGAATTAGGCCTATAAAAGACATACAAAAAACAGCAGCAGCCATTATTGTACCAGCCAATGCTGCTGCAGACTGGTCAAACTATGTGGGGAGAGAATGTAGAGCCGCTAGAACTTTCATATACTACCAGTGGGAATACCAAAGGGTGTCACCGCTTTGGAAAACAATTTGGTTGTTTCATTTTTTTCCATCTTTCCTAGGACGTAATTGACATATAGCGCTGTGTAAGTTTAAAGCACACACCGTGTTTGGTGCGCTCGCATATTGCAAAATGACCCCAGCACAGCATTGGCTAACACCTCCATCACCTCAAATGATTATCGCCTCTTTTTTTGTGAGCTGTTTTCGTTCAATAAGAGCTACGTAATTGTTCATCTCTGTGGGGAGGGATAAGGGCTGGGGTCTCCAACACCACCGTTTCGGTGATATCACTCTAGAAAACTTCAAATTTCTTGGGGTTGAGCAATTTCGCTTCTAGAGAAAGTCTTCCTCACATTAACAAAGATGTGTTGGTTACACATAGACTCACCATATGATACAGTAACTGCAAACTTTGGAATTTACCCAAGGGAACGGAATACATTTGTCACAAAGGGATAGAATGCAGATGTTCACAGAAACCTTATTCATAATAGTCAAAAAAATGGGAATACCTCAAATTTTATCAGCTGGTGAATGGTAATATAAACAATGGGAGAACACTCAGTGCCAAAAAGGAAGAAGGTATGGATACCTCCAGCAGCAAGGATGCAGCTCCCACATACTATGCTGCGCAAAAGAAATGGGACAGAAAGAGTACATGTTATATAACTGCACTTACATGACGTCCTAGAACAGACAAAATTAACAGAAAACTGATTAGTGGTTTCCTAGGGCTGGCATTGGAGAAGGAATTGATGGTAAAAAACAGTCCTAGGAAAACTGGTTGAGATGAATGTTCCGAACTTGATTGGGTGGTGCTTACACCATGATTTACATCATCTGTAAACAGGTGTTTATACCACTTGTAAAGACCACCTGTAAACAGGTGGTGCTGTGTAAACAGGTGTTTACATTTGTCAAAAGTCAGTGCACTATACTTTTATAATGTGTGGATTTATTTTATGTAAATTATAGCTCAATAAAATTGATAAACAATGAGGAATAGGAAGAGATTTGTATAAAGCACATATAGTAACTATTGTTTCTGGGAGTATGGGGGGAGCAGAACACTTTTTAATTAAATGTTTTTAAGAATAACCCCATACTTAAGAAAAAAATTAAAAGTTACATTATGCATACATCCCATGTGACCCCACCTAATTTTAAGTGAGGTGTACTCAAAGGTAGATTCAATAAAATCTTCAATTAAATATTTTAATGGTTCAAAAAGTTCATTAAGTTGAAAAAAGCATTTGTGTGTGTGTGTGTGTTTATTTTTTAAGTGGAGAATCCATATACTAGTATGGTTTGGGGCTATAGCCTTGATTCACACTAAAGTGCCAACAGTTTTAGAAATCATTGTTTTTGCACCATCTGTGACAATCTCAACACAGTGGAAAAGGCACATAATGTTTTAGCGTTTTTATGAAATTGGTTCTGTCGTTGAGGTCTGAGGAACTTCCAGGGCCTGCAGATCACACAAGAAGAATCCTTTCTAAATACGTAAATTCTGGAAATGTTTACTGGATTAGGAATTCAGAAAGTCTATTACAAACTTAAGCAAAAATTATGCTGTTGAAATATTGGAAAAGATGCTAGATTTGCAGTGGGTAAAGAAGGTGTTTGGAGTCTAGACTCTCGAAACTTTGAACAACGAAAGAAGTTTATTGAATGGGCTGGCTAGAAGAAAGGGGTTTGTTTGCTTGCTTAAGAATAAGAAAGTTTCAAAAAAAAATGAGAGAGTTTCAATATATTTACACAAGAGCAGGCTCCATTAGAGACACAGGCTCATTTAGAAAAGGTGTGCTACTAAAAGAAGTTCTTGAGAAAATGGAAGATGGGAATAAGAGGACAAGAAGAAGGAAGGATGAGAGGCACAGAGGTCTGAAGCTTAGAGGATGATGGGAAATTGAAGAAGTTCCAAAATAATATCCTTTTTTTAAAAAAAAATAACAAATAATATATTATTTGCCCCAGGGTTACAGTGAATCATCAGCCTTACACAATTCACAGCACTCACCATAGCTCATACCCTCCCAATATCCATCAACCAGCCACCCTATCCCTCTCCCCACCAAACTCCCAGTAGCCCTCAGCTTATTTCCTGAGATTAAGAGTCTCTTATGGCTTGTCTCCCTCCCTGGTGAAGGAGGAAAATACATAAACTGCAAGTGATAAAGCTATGGGATGAGTAGAGAATTTTGAAAGGAGAGAAAGTTAATAGAACCTTTGAGGGAAATGTGAGAGGGAGGTGACCCAAGATGATAAAAAGTTTGGGAAACACTGTTGGGAAAACAGCTTAAATCAGAAATCATGACTTGTGTGTATGTGAATGTGCTAAAATATACATAGAATAAAATTTACCATTTTAATCACTTTAAACTCTACAACGTAGTGGCATCAAGTACATTCACATTGTTGTGCAGCCATCACCAATATGATGGTTCCTCAAACTGTTTTCCACAACAGTCACACCATTTTACATTCCTGCTAGCAATGCACAAGGGTTCTGTTTTTCTCCACATTCTTGCCACATTTGTTATTTTCTGGGAGGGCATTTGTATATCTTCCTTGGAAAAATGTCTATTCAAGTCCTTTGCAATTTTTTTTGTTATTGAGTAGTAGGAGTTCTTGATATACTGTAGATATTAATCCCTTATCACCTATAGGATTTATAAATTTTTCCCCATTATGTGAATTGCTTTATATTCTTCAGATAGTGCCCTTTGGTGCAAAAAAGTTTTAAGTTTTGAACAAGTCCAATTTATCAATTTCCTCCTTTGCTGCCTCGGTTTGGGGTAGCATATCAAAGATATCATTGCTAAATTCAATTGTCATTTTTTCTACTATATGTTCTTCTAAGAATTTTATAGTTTTAGCTCTTACATTTAGGCCTTCAACCTTCTTGACTTAGTGTTTATAAATGGTGTAAGCTAAGGGCCCAATTTTCTTCTTTTCCATGCAGATATCCAGTTTACTGGCACCATTTATTTAAAAAGACTGTCCTTTCCTCCATTAAATGATCTTGACACCCTTGTGAAAAATCATTTGACCATATATTCAAAAGTTCATTTCCAAAAAAAAAAAAAAAGTTTATTACCAAGTTTTCTATCCTACTCCATAGGTATATAGTTCGTCTTTACGCCACACTCGTTGGATTACTATAAGTTTGTAGTATGCTTTGAAACCAGAAAATGTAAACTTCAAAAATTTGTTCTTCTTTTTCAAGATTGTTTTGGCTACTGGAGTTGCCATGAGACTACTATGAATTTTAGGATGGGTTTTCCTGTTTCTGAAAAAAAATGGTATTGGAATGTTGCATTGAAGCCCCACATCAGGCTCTCTGCTCAGCAGGGAGCCTGCTTCCTCCTCTCTCTCTCTGCCTGCCTCTCTGCCTACTTGAAATCTCTGTCTGTCAAATAAATAATAAATAAAATCTTTGAAAAAAAAATTTGATGAATATTTTTATCAAAAGGTGTTGAACTTTGTCTAATAATTTTCTACATCATATGAGATGGTCACATGGTGTTTTTCCCCTTCATTCTATAATGTGGGGTAGCACATTGATTGATTTTCGTATGTTGATCTATTCTTGCATTCCAGAAATAAATCCTACTTCGTCATGATGTATAATCCTTTTACTATGCTGCTGAATTCAGCTTGTTAGCACTTTATGAGGATTTTTGTATCAATATTTATAAGAGATATTGGTCAGTACTTTTCTTTCCATAGTGCCCCTCTTGCTTTAATATCAGGGTAATGCTGTCCTCATAGAATGTGTTAGGAAGTGATCTCTACAGTGCAATTTTTGGAAAAGTTTGAAAAGGACTGGTGTTAATTTTTTCAGTATCTCATAGATTCACCTAAGAAGGCACTTAGCCCAGGGCTTTTCTTTGTTGGGAGAAACTATTACTTCAATGAATGCAAAATAAGACTACATTCCTCTTTATAATCAGATGAAATATAATCCATCCACCATCCTGTCTATGAAAGATGCCAATCTCTTTCCCTGGATCCTCCCTCTCTTAACAACTTTAAGAACTTTAAGAACCCCACAATGTTTAACAAATTGAGGTGTGGAGGGGATTGTCAGTCTTATCCTTGTTTTAAGGAACACCAGAAATCTATTCTGTCCCCAGGAAGTCTCACACTGTTGACTCACTGTTGCAGCCACTGCCACACAGTGTCACTAGTGGTGTTGCCTGAAATGTGTGGCACCTGGTAGCACACAGCAAATCCAGGGATCTGAATCTTGCAACATGATCTCCAAACGCTTTGCTCAAGGACAACTCATAACTTTTGTTTAAACCTTCACCCCACAGGTTTTAGTTGACAACTAAAATTCTGGCCAAAATACAGTTACAAAGGATGTAATTTTTGTCATTTTACGAGACTGCTATTTTAAAATAAAACTATTTCCTCACTCTTTTAACTCCATCCAATGGAATTTAACTATAATACCTACTACTTACCCATTTTTAAAACACATGAACAAGACCCTTAACTTTTGAAGATTTTAAATCATTCTTCTTCACAAGGAAATTATATTTCCATTCCACTTTCTTCAAAGAAGTTTATCCTAATTTAATATTTTTATACTTTAAAGTCTTTTTTTAAGATTTTATTTTATTTTATTTAACAGATAGAGATCACAAGTAGGCAGAGAGGCAGGCAGAGAGAGAGAGGAGGAAGCAGGCTCCCTGCTGAGCAGAGAGCCTGATGTGGGGCTCGATCATGACCCTGGGATCCTGGGACCCTGGGATCATGTCCTGAGCCGAAGGCAGAGGCTTTAACCCACTGAGCCAACCAGGAGCTCCAATACTTTAAAGTCTTTTATTGATAACTTTGTCATCTTTTTCTCCAATACAATGTTTATAAATTTCAAATTAAAATGTTATTTTCCATGGATCATATTGCTTTAAATGTTTAAAAGATCTTTTTTTAGATTGTGTTATCTATCACTACACTTACTATTAGTATAAAATTGGAGGAAAAAATTTTAAATTTGAAATATTATTAATACAGAAGCTATTTTTAATTGGAGAAGCATCTCTTAATGAGATGAATCATAAGAAAATTTCCCTGTGCTTCTTCACTTAAGATAAAAATGTGTATTGCTAAAAATTCATTGGTTCTGCATCTAACACAAAATTTTGGACTTTGCTAGTAGGAGGTTTAACCATTAACCATTTTTAAAAATGAAATACAATGAGAACTCACTTTCACAGGAGGAAATATTCATGATGAGATTTGATGAAATAGATTCTATATACTAATTGAATAATGCACACTATATCTGAAATAAATTCCATAAATTTTATCTAATGTATCTTAAAAATACATAACCCAGTAAAACATTCCAGTTAGTCTGGTATTTTCTTGTGCCTGAGATAGTCTCTGGGATAGGAGAAAAGAATTTGTCACAATAAGTAGAAAAATCATATTTAGCGTTCAGTAGCTTATGAGGTGCTCTTCTGCTTTGGTCTCCTTAGGACCTTGATAATCTTGATAATAGTCAAAACTTCTTTGAAGAAGCTGTGGTATTGAAAAATTGTCATTACTTCCACTGTCACCCTGACTTCATTCATAAATATTCTCAATTCAGAACAACTCAATATGAGCTAAAATACTTCCCTTCTGACTTTCTGGTCTTCACAGTTTATAGAAGTCTGTATAAACCAGGGAATGCAGAGGCCCTATGGGTGGGCCTGTAGTATCTTGATTAATCATTAAAAGATTGTCTTTGTTGTTCCTGGACATCTCATTATAGTAAGATTTGTGGTAGGTGACAAGTTTCCTTTTCTTTGGTGAAATATGGAAGAATTGGGAAACCTGCCACTGAGAACACAGGACATTCTTGGGCATATAAATTTTGGAGAACACATGTATTTGAGATTTAGATATTCTCACATAAAAGTTTCTGAGGACACCTTTAGTTTTTTTTTTTAATTGAAAAAAATTATTTTTTTCAGCATAACAGTATTCATTGTTTTTGCACAACACCCAGTGCTCCATGCAATACGTGCCCTCCCTATTACCCACCACCTGGTTCCCCCAACCTCCCACCCCCACCCCTTCAAAACCCTCAGGTTGTCTTTCAGAGTCCATAGTCTCTTATGGTTCATCTCCCCTTCCAATTTCCCTCAACTTCCTTCTCCTCTCCATCTCCCCATGTCCTCCATGTCATTTGTTATGCTCCACAAATAAGTGAAACCATATGATACTTGACTCTCTCTGCTTGACTTACTTCACTCAGCATAATCACTTCCAGTCCCGTCCATGTTGCTACAAAAGTTGGGTATTCATCCTTTTTTTTTTTTAATAAACATATAATGTATTTTTATCCCCAGGGGTACAGGTCTGTGAATCACCAGGTTTACACACTTCACAGCACTCACCATAGCACATACCCTCCCCAATGTCCATACCCCCTCCCCCTCTCCAAACCCCACCTCCCCCCAGCAACCCCCAGTTTGTTTTGCGAGATTAAGAGTCATTTATGGTTTGTCTCCCTCCCAATCCCATCTTGTTTCATTTATTCTTCTCCTATCCCCCTAACCCCCCATGTTGCATCTCCACGTCCTCATATCAGGGAGATCATATGATAGTTGTCTTTCTCCGATTGACTTATTTCACTAAGCATGATACCCTCTAGTTCCATCCACGTCGTCGCAAATGGCAAGATTTCATTTCTTTTGATGGCTGCATAGTATTCCATTGAGTATATATACCACATCTTCTTTATCCATTCATCTGTTGATGGATATCTAGGTTCTTTTAGTTTTAGTCAAATTTAAAGACCACTGTTTTGGACGATGTTTGGGTTAGGGGAAGCATCTCTTCCCTAGAACAGTCAGCTGTAAAGATTCCATGACTCACTGTCCTCCTTAGTGGCATTCATTCTCTCCTTCTCTCTCCTTCCTTCCTCCTCTGTCTTTCCTTCCCTCCCTACCTCCCTACTCATACCCTCCCCATGTGTAGTCTTCCTCCCCCACCTCTCCTGGCCTGACCCCTTCCTCTCATCCTCTAACCATGCCATACACACCATCAGACCAAGGGGGCTAGGTCAGATGTGATCCATCATTAAACACATCTTGCTTTTGGAACTAGCATTCCTATAAAGCTTTGGGAAGTGCTACTCACATGGCATGCTACTTTCCTTTACTATTCTCTCAGTGTCTACCCTTGAAACTAGGGCCTCCAGGGTCTCTCAACTGCTGCCACCGAAAGTGGTCCAAAAAACAATGGAGAAGTCAGAGTGCAGCTCCTTCTAAGCTTGTTTCATGAATAAGCATGAAATAGGGTGAATAAGCATCACAGGAGCCATGACCTCAGTTTCCTGATACCATTCTGGCTAGTCCTTCAAGGCTGCTGAAAGTCCTTCCTACGGCCAGTGCCATGGCCTGCCCACTTGCTGTGTCAGTCCTCATACCTACACTCTTGGCCCCAACATCCTCAGTAGATAATCATGAAGAAGTACAGTCTGGTGTCCATGGATTACCCAGTGTCTAGGATGTCCAAGCTTATTTAGGATCCCATGGATACAAGTATGTTTTATATTTATGGAAAAATAGCTAGATGGTTTCTACTCAGCTATTAAAAGTTGTTGGTTCAGCTAATGGGAGGGTTAACTGATAAGATGCTTCATCTTTGGGCACCTAGGTGGCTCATATGGTTAAGTGTCTGCTTTCGGCTCAGGTCATGATCATGGGGTCCTGGGATCGAGTCCCACATCGGGCTCACTCCTTGCTCCTTCTCTCTCTGCCCCTGCCTCTTTCTCTCTGTCTCTCATGAATAAATAAATAAAATCTTAAAAAGATGCTTCATTTTTCTAGGACATGCAATTAAAACAACAATGAAATTAACACCAGTAACAATGTTTTAAATACTTCGGATTGGTGTGATGTGGAAGAAGAGAGTTACTGTTGAAGGGCTGGTGAAAATGTTAGTCAGCTACTTTGGTAATATCTGGTGGTATGTGCTTCAGTTTCAGCAGTTCTATGTTTAAATATATACCTCAGATGTACTCACATGCTGTGCTCAAGAAGACATATATAAGTGGTTAATGGCCATACAGTTGGCAATTGCAAGAAGTAGAAATGACTTACATGTATGTTAATAGAAGAATAAGGAAAATAAATTATGCTAGGTTCATATAATGGAATATCCTACGGTAGTGAACATAAATCAGTCTTCAAGCATAAGGTACAGTAGAGAAAAAATCATGTTGAAAAGAATGTGTAGCTATCTTTTTTTTTTTTTTTTGCAGTGTTGGTGGGGAAAGTAGGAAGATTGATCACTGAAATGTAATTCTGGGTAACTAGGGGGCACACCTGCTTCAGAAGTTGAGGGAAATTGGAAGGGGAGATGAACCATAAGAGACTATGGACTCTGAAAGACAACCTGAGGGTTTTGAAGGGGTGGGGGTGGGAGGTTGGGGGAACCAGGTGGTGGGTAATAGCTTTCAGTACTTACTTGTCAAGATCCATGGAAGAGGTTTTTCAGATTTCAATTGGATTCAATTTCCCAGGCCCATCAAAAGTAAGCAGCTCCCCCCAGGGTGGGATTGGGAGAGGGGGAGCGGGCTATGGACATTGGGGAGGGGAGGTGAACCATAAGAGACTATGGACTCTGAAAAACAACCTGAGGGTTTTGAAGGGTCAGGGGTGGGAGGTTGGGGGAACAGGTGGTGGGTGATGGGGAGGGCACGTTTTGCATGGAGCACTGGGTGTTGTGCAAAAAGAATGAATACTGTTACGCTGAAAAAATTAATAAAAAGGGAAAAAAAAAAAGTAAGCAGCTGATCCCACAATCTTTAAAACTACTGTTGTGGCTACAGCAACTTAGCACCACAGCCACCTGATGTCCTGACACCTTGTTTTCCACCTGCACTTCGTGTCTCGCCTCCATCAGAAATAACTTGAAGTCACTATATGCCATATGCCAGTGTCCCATTTACTCTCAACATGTGTTTCTCAATGCGTGAGCAACCTGATTCCAGAATTCCACTTGAAGGTATTTTTCCTAGAACAATTTACTTACTGTAGTAGCCAAGGGCCTAGCAGAAAACAAATGACACAGTCAAAGTGGATAATTCAGAAAAGTTTGATGAAGAAACTATTCACGATATAGTCAGAGCTAAGAGAAGCCAATAAAGGATGGTGAATAGCACAAGGCGAGCAACAATAGGAGACACCGCCACCCCTAGAGCTAGATAGGAAGAGGAGGAGTGGTTACCAAAATCCGGGAAACAGGTGGAGCTACAGAAAAGGCTGCCCAATAGCATCTGTGGCTTTTGGTAAAGAAACGCAACCATCCCTTGGCAGCCTAGCTGAGAGGAAGCTGGATGACTTGTTGCCTCCCAGTGGCCAAATGCAAGGGTCTGTCAGAGGACAAGACGCTGATTATGTCACCCTATGACTAAGATTCCTGGAACCCACAGGTGGATGAAAGAATGTAGAGGAGAACTGGAGAAGCAAAATAAAATCCCCAGCAAACCCACATCCCCTGTTTCTTCAGCCTTCTAGAATTTTTCTCTCCATTCGTACTCCAGAGACAGCATCAATAACAATCAATATGACTTTATATAAAGCGCATATTCAAAAAGGTAAGAAACATCATGAATCCAATGATCAATAGGGCAAAAGACATGAGAATATTTTCACAAAGAAGGAGCTTCAACTAGAACCGATGTAAAATAAAATAGGGATGTATTCCATTTGTTGACAATGAAATAAAAATTTTGAGTTAACCTGCAATACTGGGAGCATTTAGGATGAAGAGCTAAAACCATAAAAGGGTGAAGAGGTAACAGATGACTTAATGAATAGTAAGGAGTAACACACAAGATGGTAGGTGGGCACGTGTTGACACACACGCACAACTGAAAAGCGAAAATAGGGCACTGAAGACAGGAAAAACAATGGCTAGAAAAGGCAGTGGAAATAAAAGAAAGAGAAGACCATGTTTCCTGGCTTCATGGTATGAAGTGGGAGTATGAAGGGGAGTGAGACGCTACCTCTGAGAAAAGATCCAGTGACATGCAGTCACGGGGAACATCCATTATTTTGCTTAAAGCAAAGAGGAAGAGGAAAGGGGAGAGCCTGCACTGGTGTTTCTTGGCAAAAGAACAGGAATGCCCACATGAATCAGGGAGGGAGTTGTAAGAGAACAACAAGGAACAGTTATAGATTTGGTTGAAAGCAGGATGACTGTCCTGGGTGGTGCCGGAAGTGTGGGAATGGGAGAAAGGGTGGGGTTCAGATGAATCTGTCTTCCATGATATACTTATACAGGAGAGCAATTCCCTAACTAATGTCTGTATAAATCTTACTGGAATGAGTTCTCCTCTGTGAAACTCTTTTACAAAGTTGGCTAACCTCATTCTCTGATATTGAATGCATATATAGATATATCTGTTTCTACAGGGGATAAAGTAATTGGCAGATATTCTACCATTGGATGCTTCTTGTTCTCCACTAATCGGTTTCCCTGTAAAGAGACACACCATACACTTTGTAAGAAGGAGAAGAAATAAAATTCCCCTAGGATTTGCAATTTAACAAGTCACACCCTTCACAAGGAAGTAAGAGTCAGGAAAACCAAGGAGATATTTCTTAACCAACCTATAAAGGCATGAGAAATAGCATGATGGTTCCTGAAAGTGTATTTCCTTCTAAGTTTTATTGGGTTTCTGGATTCCTGGAACCAATGATGTTGGTCTATTATTTAGAAAACAGCCAAAGACACAAGTTGGCAAGGAATCACATGCAAAAACTTCCAAGAATGGCTGAGTGATCTGTGATACCACATGATATCAGAATGTCATAACACTGTCGATTGCATGGCAAGAACACTTTTTGGGAACAGAAGAAAATTATGAAAATATTTCTCAGTTGAGCCCAAGTTCTCTCTAAATGTAAGCAAACTCCTGGCCCTTATAATTAGTCCCTTGTCCTCAGACTCGACTCTTGCATGACAAATCTTAGCAGCTAAGTCTCAGGGAATTTCAGCCTTAGTCAGAAGTTCCCTTAAAGGCCAATTTATACCACTTTATCACCAAATGTCTTCCTCCCACGCCCAGCCTGAGCTTCTTGCTTCTGTCCTATGAGATCAGGTCCCTTTCTCTTGGAGCCCAAAGAAACCCCTCCTGCTCCTACTCTAGGAACCCATACTTCGTCTGGTGACAATGGCCAGTGACACAACTTTCAGTGAGAAGCTCCTATTCCCATGTTTGTGGGTCATTTTCTCATCATTTTCTTCTAACTTTGGACCTACTCCTTTATCAAAACCCCAACAGTCTGTTTCCTCCCTTACCTCCACCCAGTTTCAACTTGGGGATCAGTTACATAACAATCTCACTCAGGGCTTCACTACACACAGAGGGATAAAAGAGACCGAAGAGCAGAATGGCCTAGCCGGGTAGGGAGATCTGCCAGAAAAAAAAACTTTCAGTTTTAGAAACAAAATTCCCATTCACCCTCTACCTCCTGTCTCCACCCTCTGTGCTTCTGGGACCTTGTTGTAAGTGAACCTCCCTGTGAACTCAAGATGTGCTGAGACAAAACACTCTGTCCATGGCAAGTATTAGACAGGACAGGACCCACTATGGCAACAAGTGCTAGGAAGGTGTGCTGGAGATCAGAACTCCCGTACCTAAACCCATCATATTCAGGTGGGAATATAAAATGGCGCAGCCGCTGGGAAACAGTCTGGCAGTTCACAATCAAACACAGACTTACTGTATGACACAACTGATTTCACTGCTAAGTATATACCTAAGATATTAAAACATATATCTGCACTGAAATTTCTATATGAAAGGTCATGTCAGCATCATACATAAAAGCCAGAGTGAACAAAGCCTAAATGTAGGTTCACACAGGAGCGGGTCACAGAAAGTGGTGTTCCCATACGACGGAACATTAGTCGTATGAAGAAATACATGCTACAGTGTGCTGTACCATGGATGAACCATGCTAAGTGAAAGAAACTTGAAACAAAAGGCCAAAATGTCACGCAATTCCATCTATAGGAAATACCCAGAATAGACAAATTCATAGAACAAGTAGGTTCGTGGTTTCCAGAGACTTTGGTAAGGGAGAGATACGCAGGAGTCTCTTTGTGGGGTGGTGAAATTGTACCAGAATTAAATCACGGCGATGGCTGCACAACCTTGCCAATGTACTAAAAACCAGTGACTATTACATTTATTTATTTATTTATTTGGCAGACAGAGATCACAAGTAGGCAGAGAGGCAGGCAGAGAGAGAGGAGGGAAAGCAGGCTCCCTGCTGAGCAGAGAGCCTGATGCGGGGCTCGAACCCAGGACCCTGGGATCATGACCTGAGCCGAAAGCAGAGGCTTTAACACACTGAGCCACCCAGGCACCCCGACTACTATATTTTTAAAAAGTGAGCCTTTTAGTAGATGAATTATATCTCAATTAAAAATTTGATCCATAGTACAAACATCCACCACCCCCGAGGCAGGCCAGGTGTGGGGCTAGATGCCCCATAAACACTACCCTCACACTAACCACAGCCATGTACTCTGGGGAAAAACTTTCTTTTGTCTGCCTCTTTTCCCTCCCTTCCTCTTCATTTCTACAAAATCCCAGCTTGGCAGAGCTGTCTAGGGGAAAGGAGCATTGGGCCTGATTTGATTCTCTCTCTCTGAGCCTCACGCTCAGGGGAAATCACCCGGATATCATTCTGCACTCACTGTTCTTGGCTGTCCCGGGATGGAGCCCTAAAAGGGCATCTGAAAGACAAGCCTTCTCTCCTGGTGACTGTGGGGCTTAGTATTTGATTGTATCTCACCCTTTCTGATTTTGTAGGAGGACATTACCTCTTTTAAGAGCACAGAAGAAAAGGGTTCTTTGCATTTAAAAACAAGGAGGTATGTCGTTTCAAACCCAGAGTCTGTGCCCAGAGTCTCTCTAACACACTACGGGTAGTGAATACACATGCTGGTTCCTGAGCCAGCTGATCTGCCTGATATCTCACCTGTGCAAGTCACTACCTGCAGACACTTGAGATTTTATTCAACTGCTTTGTGCCTCATTCCTGTCATCTGTACAATGGAGATAACAAAGAGACCTGCCTTAATAAGTTGCAAAAGTTGTGAATAGGTGAATACCTATCACTGCTTGGTAAGAGTCAAGTTTTTAATATGATTGTACCTGTGGGAACATCATGTACATGAAGGGAATAAAGTTCCTGATAGAATTAACCATGGCGTTTAAGGAACACCTCTGTCTCATTTTTTCTTACAAGCAGTTGACTGTGGTACCCAGCCCATGACTGTGAAACTGGTATGCTAAAGGGCAAGCGACAGAGAAATGTCACAATTCCGGAGCTCAGACGATTCGTTTTTTATTCATATTTATATAAAAAACTAGAAGGCTGCCACACAAGAGTTCCCTGTCTTTATCCATCTTTTTTCCCCCTGTGAGTATGTTAACACTGAAGGGTAAATGAATTTCCCACTGACCTTAAAAAAACAGGGAAAATCTGGGACCGGCTGCAAGGGGGCATGGATGGTAACAAGGAGGACTGCTCTTGAGGTACAGCCTTTAGGGAAAGGCAACAGGTTCTTGTTCTCCGTGGACTGCTGACACACTGCATCAGTAGCAACTTTAGACAGAACTCGAGCTATTTTCCTGGTTATACAGAATAATTACTAAGGAAATTGACAGGTTGAAGAAGTCCTTTTGGAACTTTAGAAAATATAATCTTTTTCACTGTTTGCTTGAAGTGGACCTTAAAGACATCCACATCCAAGAGAAAGCTTCTTCAAGGATATTTCCGGGTGGATGTGGCAGGGCCAAGTGAGGAAGTTGTAACTCTGTCCTCGTTGGTATTAGAAAGACACCTAGCTGCCTTTCGCAAGAGCCAACCATGGCAGGTCCGCAGTATTTTGCTGCAGGTGAGAAGGAAGTAGAGGAATAGAATGCTCATGTTTTATTCTCATAAATATTTTGAGTTGATTCATATGATGGTTAGCCTGGTTAAGAAATCAAAAGTTGATTTACTTGAAATACTGATCACAAGGACAAGAAGGTGGCAGGAGCAAGCTATATATTCAGGAGTTCACTGTTCACCACACACAGGCTGACAGGCTCCCTGCCCATCCCTGCTTCCTCCAGGAACACAGGTATGTGCCTCCTGCTGCTCCGGCTCAATAACAGGGATCATTTCTGAAAATAATGGCAATGGCATTTTTTCTATTATGCATCTATCTCAATCTGTGTGACTGTATTTTACTTATTCTGCCGGGGTAAAATTGAAGTATCTCCTTCATTTGATTTATCCTTTAGCTAATTTACTTCTGATTAAACAAATGTTCCCTTAGGCACACATGTGCTGGGGAGGAGAGTCTCGGACTCGAAAAGAACCCAGAAGGAAAAAGCAGAGAGGTGCCTCATGGGAGCTGGCTGAATCTGTGTTGGGGTCTGTACTAAAGCCTTTCCTACCCAGGCCTAGTACTGCCAGTGACAGAAGAAAGATAAAGATGTTCTGTTACTTTTTCATGAAAGCTTTTTTTTTTTACATAGTAATGTGATAGTCAATTAATTATGAAATTAATACAAATACATTGAAAGAGGCTTGAAAAGTACAAGAAAAACTTCAGTTGCCAGAATCTCACCATCCAAATATAAGTCATTCCTTTTAAGAAAAGTTCATTACAGGGGCGCCTGGGTGGCTCAGTGGGTTAAAGCCTCTGCTTTCGGCTCAGTTCATGATCCCAGGGTCCTGGGATCGAGCCCCACATCGGGCTGTCTGCTCCGCAGGGAGCCTGCTTCCTCTTCTCTCTCTCTCTCTGCCTGCCTCTCTGCCTACTTGTGATCTCTCTGTGTCAAATAAATAAATAAAATCTTTTAAAAAAAAAGAAAGAAAAGTTCATTATAGACTAAACTTCCCTTCAGTAAAGTCATAAAATGAATCTGATGCTTTTTTCTAGGAGTTCCACATCTCACCAAGGTCGCCATGAATTCACTCAGTGCAGCAAACACCCAGTTCGCATTAGATCTGTTCCAACAGTTCAAAGCATCAAAAAGGGATGACAACATCTTCTACTCCCCTCTGTCCATCTCATCAGCATTAGCCATGACCTTCCTAGGAGCTGAAGAAAACACTGCATTCGAAATGGAGAAGGTAGGTGTCTGCTTCCTATACACTGACCAGCTTAGACTGATTTTTTCGGCTGGCTTGCGCGCAGATGACCACGGAAGTGGCTGCGCAGCACAGGAGACTGAGAAAGCATTCCCATGACTCACTGTGCACAGAGCCGTAGGGGGCACATGCCCTCCCCAGGGCTCTGCCCCATTCGCTTCCCATGCCTACATTTACTCTGATAGCTGGGATGAACTCCCCGAGTCGCACAACAAACAGAGGCAAGGCTTACAGGGAAGAGTAATGGGAGAAGTGAGGCACTGACTTAAATTCATGCAAAACGTTTCATGTTTTCTCAGCAATAAATAATGACACAGGATTCTTTGTAGTGTCTGGTTTTTTCAAGGAGCAAATGTTTATACTAAAATCTCTCTTTGTCCTTTAGTATTTTGGTTTGGTTTTGGTTTGGGTTTGGGGTTTGGTTTTGTTTGGATTTGGGTTCTTTCTTTTTTTCTTTTTTATTTCCCAATCTTTTGAGTGGTTCTCTTGCCCCACTTCCTGTCTCTTCCAGGTCCTTCACTTTAACGAAGTCACAGAGAACATGGAAGGAAGAACTACAACAGACCATGTGAGTCACAGAGTCTTGGGTCTAGAAGGAGAATTGCATATTCAAAAGGCTCATACTATAATTTAGGAATTTCAGATAATATATGAAAAGCCCATTTTTAAGAAATATCTTAGGTAAAATACATTGGACAGAGTTGTATCTCATTTCATATGACACACTTATTTCATACTTTTGTCTCCCGAGGGGAGATCAACACTGTACCTAAAGAGCTTCAAATTCCTGGTTTGCTGTTCACCACCAGGGAACATGAACAAGACACAACCACTCTGAGGCACAGTGACCCCGTCCCAGTAAACTGGGAGTAATAAAAAAATCTGTCTTAATGCATACAAACAGATGCAAAACATTATAACAGTGCCTAGATTACTGGAAACCCTGATAAATTTTATGTTATTATTATGTAGACTAATAATAATTACAGTAATCACAACACTGTTGCTAAAATAATATAATTTTAATTAATTCATAAATGGGATTTCCACATCCAAGCACATTTTGAAAAATGATTAGATGAGATATATAGTTACAGCCTTAAGGTCCAAAACTCTTAGCTAGCAAACAGAAGGCTTTGGATTCAGACAGGAGTATGTTCAAAACTTGGCTCTGCTACCTGCATCCCTTTGGAAAGTTTATTTAATTCTGAGTTTCGTGTTTTTATCTGAATAGGATTAAAGACTTAGAGATACCCATGTAAAGCCCTTACCACTGAACATGCTGCTCCTACACTTAGAGTATGACATCATTTGTGAAGAGTCATAGATCATGGTCAACAGGTCTTAGAAGAAATACAATCTAAGAGAGTAAAGGGCTTCATGTCATAATGTAACTGAAATATATAAATTCAATATTATCATACTATTAATGGCTGTTAAAATTAAATGTGCCTCTAGCCCTTAAAGACCTTAAGTTTAGCTGGGAAGCTTAACCTATTTGTACCAATTAAAAAACAATCCAATGACAGAATCATACGGTACTAAAAAGTGAGAAGATTGGATTATTCAAAGCAGGAAGAAAGAATTTCCTGGAGGAGACTGAATGTAAGGATTCTGAATACTATTTAAGTAAATCCACCAAAAATCAGGGAATAACAATGAATATCATCTGTGGGACTACCAAACTTTGCTTTGGATCTAACAGTTTACATGGGGTTAGTATTTATATTTCCATTGACAGAGAATGCAGTGAACCTACTTTTTTATATTTGAAGGTTGAAGAGTTGGGAAATGTGCACCATCAATTTCAAAAGCTTCTGACTGAATTAAAGAAACCCACGGATGCATATGAGGTGAACATCGCCAACAAGCTCTATGGAGAAAAAAATTATCCGTTTCTTCAAGTAAGTTTCATCTGGCCTGCCACATCTTTAATCTGAATCCTGGGCCCTATGTCCTCCAATGACCAAATGGGAGAGACTAAGGCAAGTGAACCTGGCTGACCCACAGGCAGAGCACTCACATAGGGTACAAGATTCCCTTGCCTCAACTATACCAAATGACATGTTCTAGAACTGAGTAATCCATCAATATAAAGTGTGGGTTTAGGGATTACTTCATAACCCAAGAGGGGGTTCAGCAGCAAAGGAAGTCATGAGATGCCCCCAACGATCTGACACCATTCGGTCACACAGTGTAAATTTTGGTGGGCAATGACCTAGAAAATGTATGGCTACCGGGATACTGATGAGAGGGCAGGCGTGGAGTCTCTATGGGAAGTTGGGAAAGTGTCAGGGAATACTGAGTGCCCAGAAGAGAAGATATGAGTAAAAGCAAGAACCCTATGGACTGGCAGAAGTGCTGAGGAGTCCCAGAAGCCCGCCATCTCCTTTAGAGAATCACGCTTTGCAGCTTGCAACCTACAGCCTCTTCTGCCCCAGCCTATGTCCAGAAGGTACTGCCTTTCCAAGACCTCATTCTTGTGCCAGCCTGTACTTCTTTTTCACATTACCCACACGCTTACTGTATAAAATAAACATGGGCAAGACAATGTAGATTTCTTCAGGGTCCAGATTCCTGTACCATATTTTGTCAAGATTGAAGGTAACTAACTTGGGAATATATAGTTACGGATATATTACTCTTAATTCTTCCTTTCTTCCTTCTCACATCAAAGGAATACATGGATAATGTTAAGAAATTTTACCTGACCAGTGTGGAATCTGTTGATTTTAAAAATGCTCCAGAAGAAAGTCGTAAGAAGATTAATTCCTGGGTGGAAAGCCAAACTCATGGTAGGGTATGAGAGATCACCCATAAAAGCCACTTTTTTTTTTTGAGTCTCTGGTGTGTGTAAAACCTGTTCTTGATACCATGCGGGGTGCCAGTGGGTTGAGGGAGGTGACTTTGCAGAGAGGCTGGAGGAGGGTACTACGGATGACGGAATGGTTCAGGTAAACGTGGAATGCAACATGGGAACCCAGGAGGTACAAAAGAAAGACAATTACAAAGAAACACAGCTGGCAATCTGTGTTTGCTCATGGCCATAGATGACAATACCTCTGTGGATCCCAAGACTTTGCTCAGACCCCATCTTGGTTCACATCCTTTAAATTCTCAAAGTGGAGAATAGAGAGGAAGACAACCATGGACTGTGTTTGTCTGACAGCACAGGGCAGTGTTTCAGGTGACAGAGCTCATGCCCTTTGTCCTAAAGAAAAATCAAGCCCTAGTTCCTCAGAGCAGTGAGCCCAAAGCTGAAAAAATAGAAAGGAAGGGAGTGAAGAGGGAGGAGTGAAGAATGAAGGCGCAGAAGAATTAGGGGAGGGAGCGAGGGTGGGAATGGATATGCTACAAGAGCAGCTGAAACCAATGCATCCATATTCTGTGTGAGATGACTGAAGTCACCCAAAGACAGAGAATCTGAACACCTTTCCCAAAGACAAGAAGGGGTGTCTCCAGTGAGGGTAACTCCATCAAGCTGGTGCCACAAGGAAAGTTGCACCTCGAGAATTACTGCTCACAGTCCCTAAAGTGCTGACTTGTATGAATAATTAATGATCCACTGTAATTTTCAAAGCATCTTCCAGACAAACCACTTGTACTTTCACAGCAGACCTTTGATTTTCTTTCTTTTGCAGAAAAAATCAAGGATCTGCTTCCCAAAAACACTCTTGACTTTACTACCATACTGGTTCTGGTGAATGCCATTTATTTCAAAGGACAGTGGGACAACAAATTTGATAAAAATAACACTGTGGAAAAAGAATTTTGGCTGAACAAGGTATCATAATTTATTTATAATAATGTAACACACTCATAAATGGAACATTAAAACTTTGGAAGAAGAATGTCTTTGGTATTCTCAATAGTATTATCTTCTTTTGACTGATGCCTCCCTTGGTATTTGTTTGCCAAATACCATTAATTACTGCAGGATACAAGCAAACCTGTACAAATGATGAAACAAGTCAATGTTTTTAAGTTCACCTCACTGGAGGACATACAAGCCAAGATCCTGGAAATACCATACAAAGGCAAAGATCTAAGCATGATATTGCTGCTGCCAGATGAAGTGGATGGTCTGCAGAAGGTAAAATCTTGTACCTCCAATTCTTCCCACTATCTGCCTGATTTCCTAGTATTACAATGCTTGTATAGGCTGTTCATTGAAGTAGTGCTCACAGATTGGTGGTGGTGGCTAACAGAGTTCAAGTACAAAGTACGTAGTTTCTGCTCTGCATACAGCCTAAAAAAGAACTGTTGAGAAGAATCTGGGACACCAAAGAGTAAATATCTTAAATATCACAGTGTCATATGGAAGAATATACAGAAAATCTCAACATCACAGGTCCCATTAATATTCTGATGAAACTAGAATGTCAGTTCAGAAGAAACATACCTAGGCACACACATTAACATTCTGCAACCATGAGAACTTCTAAGATATTCCAGTCTATTTATTTGAAGACAAGGAAATGAACCTTCATATGTAGGTGACACATGGAAATATTTGCAAGCTCACTCATAAACAAAAGAAGCAAATTAAAACAACAAAATGTACATTTTAAATATCAAATCACAGTGGTCTTGTAGATAATAGACAAACAGATTTATCTTGATGCCTACTTTTCAATTTGGAAGTATTCTGTCCCTAAGAACTCAAAAGTCATTTGAAGCCTCACTGCTCAGAGTGCGGGGGGCGGGGTGAGGGGATTATAATTTTCCTCTTAAACCTGTTATAATAAAGTTAATATATAAAAATACCAAAGGCAAAGATCTAAGCAGTAAGGACTAGCGCAGTCAGGACTTTCCAAACATGTCAGCTTCCAACGACTCCAACAGCCAGTCATGCTGCTAAAGTCACAGTGAACTTGTTGCACCCACAATAGATACAGTGCTAACAGTGGACCTGGAGATCCTCAGGGAAAGTAATACAGCAATACATGTGAAGGGCCATGACAGTATTCATACTCCAGCTCAGCAATCCTCATTATCAATGACATCAGGAATCCCAGTCCTGGGGATTTTGACCTGAAGTAACTAATCCAAACAAGGCAAAAGCTTTTGGACAGAAGTGGCTCAACACATTGAACAATTCAAATTTTGGCGCATCTTTGTATTACAAATAGTTTAATTTAGGGACTGATACATAGTGAATGCTTAAAAATATTAAGTAAAAATATATACATCAAATATCAATTTAGAAGTAGTATTGTGTAACAATTTAAACTCGATTAGAGAAATATATATCTATATAAGAAATATTTACAAATAGGTCAAGCAAGAAAAAGGAATAAAAGCAGTGCCTACACAATAAAAATTATTTCAATTAGGATGTACAAAATTATGTACACAAGGATATTAACAAGAGAAGTCCATTTGAAAAAGACGCATGTCATGTGAGGACTGTAAAAAATAGATACAATTCATCTCTTACAAAATAACTTTATTTAATAATTCTGTTGTATGCACTTATATGTGCATATATATCCATATATACACATGTATAGATATTTGCACATTTATGCTTTATATAACAGTCATGAATACATAATACATTTTTCAATTGAATAATATGTATTTATGACTGTGTTATTTGGCCTGCTCAGATAAGATGTGACAAACTGAATCTTCTGCACTTGCATTTACTGTTTAAATAGAAGTTTTCTACGATTCAATCCAATGTTAAATAAATTGTGTCTGACATCCAATGAGAATCACATCAGCTGTTCCTTTTTCTCCACTGTTGTAGCTTGAAGACCAACTGACCGCTGAGAAACTAATAGAATGGACGAGCTCGCAGAACATGCGCGATAACTATGTGGATTTATACTTACCCCGGTTCAAAGTGGAAGAAACCTATGACCTCAAGGACACACTGAGAGCCCTGGGGATGGTGGATGTCTTCAGTCCACACAGAGCCAACCTCTCAGGCATGACAGGGACGAAGGATCTCCGGGTATCTAAAGTCATACACAAGTCCTTTGTGGAGGCGACTGAAGAGGGCACGGAGGCTGCAAGCTCTACAGCGGTAGTTGTTATTGTCGGATCCCCACCGCCTGCTGTATCACCACCGACTTGTCCTTTCCATTGCGATCACCCTTTCTTGTTCTTCATCAGGCACAATAAGACCAACAGCATCCTCTTCTTGGGCAGAGTCTCTTCCCCTTAAATGCAACTACCCTGCTGCTACTAAGAGAATTCACAGCTGTTCCAGTACATGGATTGCTAGAAACAACAGCTTCTCTTTAATTCTTTTTCCAATCCCATCTCAAAGTCACTAAGAATGTAATGGTTGAAATAGCACATCTGTCTATCTCTCCCCTTCTATAAACACATGTAAACCTACTTCATCTCCTAGTGATAATTCCCCTTTGGACAAAATGTTCAACATAAGATAAAAGGATGTTTTAAATCCTCTATCTTCTACCAAACTTGAAATCATATCACCTATTTCAAAAATCATACCTACTATTCAAACTTATTAACCTAGATACCTCACTTGTTTGAATTATGTGATATCTGGAACCCTTACATGTCTAAATTTCTTTTATGAAATACATTATCAATAAAGCAATTATTCATATTATTTGTTGCTTTTTCTTTTTCTCTTTTCGATAAAGTACAAATTGGCCTACCACACACAGGAAAGATAACTTAGAAATATATTTTCATATAAAAAAGAAAATTCAAAGTAGGAGTAAAACATCATAACACTGATGGTAGGTTGGTACCAAACCATGAAAATCTCTGTAGCCCATGTTAACCACTTCCTATTTTACCCTAAAATAAACAGAAAGCCATTATAGGTTTCAGTTGTTTATTCTCCAAAGAGGAGAATGAGATCATCATATCTGCATTTTTTAAATATACTTCTGGCTCTTATGATATGAATAGATGAGAGGAAAGAACAGCATAGAACAGTGAGATTAATTAGTAAGCCATTAGAATGTCAGGAGTGGTGCTAAGAAAACAGATATGTAAGAATTATTTAGAAAGTAAAATGCACAGGATTCTAGCAACATATCATATGGGACAGAAATGAGAGATGGAAGCCAAAAATGATGTCCGAGACTCTGGCCTACCCAATGGGTTGAATGGAAAAAGATTTTGGTTTGGAGAGAAGAAAATATTCTGGGTTTAGGTCTATATTTGCTGAAGTTTAATTACTTTTGAGACATCCAAATGGATGCACTTGAGCATAGAGGAGTCTGGAGCTCAGACGCTGGATATGATCTGAAGCTCTAAACGTGTCATGCCCAATATAAGTTTTACCATGTTTATTCAGGAACTCTCAAACATGGTTTTAAAAAAATAGGCACCTAGGAGAGGGAAAGGAAATGTAAATTGGGGTAAATCAGAAGGGGAGATGATAGATGAGAGAATGTGGATTCTAAGAACAAACTAAGGGTTATGGAGAGGAGGGAGTTGGGGAGATGGGTGAGCCTGGTGATGGGTATTATGGAGGGCACATATTGCATGGAGCAGTGGGTGTGGTACATAAACAATGACTCCTAGAACATGAAAAAAATAAAATTAAATTAAAATGTTAAATTTTTTTTCATGGAGTAAAAGCACTATCCATTTATATTTTTCCTTTTTTGTACTGTGATATTTATATATTACTTTGACTTTGTTGATTATGTATATAAAGCCCAATAAAAGAAAATGTTCACACATGCACACACACACACACAAAAAGCATGTGCCTTCAGCTCAGGCCATGATCTCAGGGTCCTGGGATTAAGCCTCGTGTAAGACTCTCTGCTCAGAAGGATCCTGCTTCTCCCTCTCCCTCCCTGCTCCACGTGCTTGTGCTTTCTCTCCCTCTCTCTGTCAAATAAAATAAAAATGTATCTCAAATGAAAATTCTATGAAAATATAATCACCTCCAGGCAATTAACAAAGTGATGCTATCTGGGGTATCTGGGTGGCTCAGTCAGTTAAATCATAAGCCTTCAGCTCAGATCATGATCCCAGGGTCCTGGGTTGGAACCCCAGGGTTCTGGGATCGAGCCACACATCAGGTTCTCTGTTCAGCAGGAGCCTGTTTCTCCCTCTCCCTGCCACTCCCCCTGCTTGCACATTCTTTCTCTCTATGTCAAAAAGTTTTTTAAAAACTTTTAAAAAATAAAATGATGCTATCTAACAGAATGTTGTAGCCACATATAAGCATATTAAAAAAAAAAAAAAATAGGCCCCTAAGAGCAAAAACAGATCCCAGGGAGAGAGTATAAAGTGTTAAGAAAGGAAGGCCTAGAACTGACTTCGAAGTGTGTCAATATACAAATATCGGGTATCGACAACTTTTAGTTTTTAGAACACAGCTTTGCTTAAGGGACTGTGTTCAGTCCAAATCCCTCTCAGTCAGTACAGAATCCCCACTGATTTCATAAAACATGAACTTTAGAGGATCTGAGCAAGGTCTAAATCTTCTTCAGCGGACTTCAACAGCCCAAGAACAGAGCAGAGGAAGTAAATATTTCCCCATCTAAGTATGAGATTTGGTCAAGGCAACTCAGCGACTGGCGAGAGAGTAGGCAACGTCATAAACCGTGTGGCGACTGGCGAGAGAGTAGGCAACATCATAAACCATGCGGTGACTGGCCGGGCAGGGAAGGCACTGGGTACCTCATGAGGTTGAAGAAAAGAAAGAGAAGATAAGAAGTTAAGCCCAGGACCAGGGGCTGTGAAGTACATTTTAAAAGAAAATTTTTTTTTTTTTAAGATTTTATTTATTTATTTGACAGAGAGAGATCACAAGTAGACAGAGAGGCAGGCAGAGAGAGAGAGGGAAGCAGGCTCCCCGCTGAGCAGAGAGCCCGATGCGGGACTCGATCCCAGGACCCCGAGATCATGACCCGAGCCGAAGGCAGCGGCTTAACCCACTGAGCCACCCAGGCGCCCTAAAAGAAAATTTTAAGCAATAAATAAACTCAGAATGCCACCATGGGTGTGAACTAATTTCTAATGATTCAATGAAGTTTAAACTTGTATAATGCTTGGGGGGGTGTTGAAGAATTGATTGTTGGAATCCCTTTAGATCACAACTTTCAACTACTTGTTATTTTACTTGGGTTTTTTTTAATTAATGTATTATTTGTTTCAGGGGCAACAGGTCTGTGATTCATCCGTTTTATATAATACCCAGTGTTCATCACAACACATATCCTTCCCGATGCCCATCACCCAGCCACCCCATCCCCTCCCCCCACCTCCCCTCCAGCAACCCTCAATTTGTTTCCTGAGATTAAAAATCTCTTATGGTTTGTCTCCCTCTCTGGTTTCATCTTGTTTTATTTTTTCCACTCTTCCCCTATGACCCTCTGTCTTATTTCCTAAATTTTGTATAACAGTGAGATTATATGATAATTATTTTTCTCTGATTGACTTATTTCGCTTAGCATAATACCTCTAGTTCCATCCACATCATTGCAAATGGCAAGATTTCATTCTTGATGGCTGCATTATATTCCCCTGTGTGTGTGTGTGTTTGTGTGCGCGCGCGCGTGCGTGCGCATGTGTGTGTGTGAGAGAGAGAAAGACACACCACATCTTCTTTATCCATTCATCTGTTGATGGACATCTAGGCTCTTTCCATAGTTTGGCTATTGTGATTTTAGTTGGGTTTTTTTTTAAAGGAATGTTATAAGAGCAAACAAGATATGATAAAAGCCCAAAGGCATTAGGGTCAGGTCAAGTAGAGGGCATGACTGATAGCCAGTTATGAGAAGCGAAAAGCTTTGCCTATTATTTTAAAGCAAGAGAACCAACTACCTCCATATTGTGGCCACATACAGAGAAATTGATAGACAACTCAAATCTTGTATCTTTGTTTCTAAAGTAATACATTCTAACTCATTGAATAAAACAGAATATAATGAGTCTATACTGATATAAAATAAACAAATGATAAAATTAAAAGTTTTATAAAGAATGTATATTTATATGCTTTCAAGGATTCTCCCAAACAGAACACCACCTCACACCTCATAGAGTGGCCAAAACTTTGATCTTCATTTTATTTTTTTTTTAAATATTTTATTTTTTTTTAAGATTTTATTTATTTATTTGACAGAGAGAGATCACAAGTAGGCAGAGAGGCAAGCAGAGAGAGTGAGAGGGAAGCAGGCTCCCTGCCGAGCAGAGAGCCCGATGCGGGACTCGATCCCAGGACCCTGAGATCATGACCTGAGCCGAAGGCAGTGGCCTAAACCACTGAGCCACCCAGGCGCCCCTGATCTTCATTTTAAAAACCGGCCATATCAAGTGTTGGAGAAAATATGGAACAAAAAAAAAAAAAAAAAAGACCTCTATTAAACTCTATATGAACTCTCATCTTAATACTGGTGGGGAACATGGAAAGGTACAACCACCTTGGAAATCAGTTTGGTAATTTTCTGATAAAACGTAAACATTTACTTGACATGTGATCTAGCAACCCACTCCCTGATACCCCAGAGAACAGAAAATATGTGTCCACGGAAGGACTATATACAAATGTTCACAGCGGCCTTATTCAGAGGGGCCAATAACTGGAAATAACTCAAATTTGCATCAGCAGGTGAATGGATAAACAGACAGTGGGACCATACTCGGTGGTACAGAGGAAGGCACTACTGATCCCCGCCAGCAGCATGGGTGAACCCTCCCCACACCGCGCTAGGCCAATGAAGCAGAACAGAAAGAGCATGTAATGTAAGTAATTCCACCTATATGAAGTCCAACCTGGGGTGACAAAAAGCTGATTAGTAGTTTCCTGGGGCTGAAGCTGGAGAGGATACTGATGGTGAACGAGTCCGGTGGAAGTTTCTGGTGGAATGAATGCTTGCTTTACAACTTGATCAGCTGGTGGCTATCCAAGTGTTAATGTTTTCAAAAGACACTAATGTGCACACTTAGAGTATATGCATTTCTTAAAGATTTTTTATTCATTTACTTGACAGAGAGAGAGATCACAAGTAGGCAGAGCAGCAGGCGGGGGCGGGGGGGAAGCAGGCTCCCCACTGAGCAAAGAGCCCAATGCGGGGCTCAATCCCAGGACCCTGGGATCATGACCTGAGCCGAAGGCAGAGGCTTAACCCGCTGAGCCATCCAGGTGCCCCAGAGTGTATGCATTTTGCTTAATGTAAATTATGCCTCAAAAAAGTGGACAGAGGAGAAAAAGGAACAGAATTGCACAAAATATAGTGACTACTGCCTCTGGAAGTACTTGAGTGGAAAAAACTTAAGTATGTTTCTAAGAGCAACTTGGGCCAATTTATTCATATATTTTTAACCCTATTTAATTACACGCCAGTATTCCTGTCATATGGAGCAAGAAGAACCATGAAACTGAAAAATAAAAAGCAAAATTCTGCACTGTGTGATCTACCAAGCTGCCTTTACTGATCAAGACATTAAAAATTACCAAATTTTAATTTTAATTTGAGATTTGAAAGAGTTTAATGAGAAAATTCATTTCTAGACAATTTTCCATTACATATCATTGGATAAAATACATTATTTTAAAATTTAAAGCTATTTTTAAGTCAGTTTGGATACAATTTTCACAACAGTCAAAGATGAAAGCCACACCTCACCAACTATTCCTGTTTATCAATGAAAGGACAGATACCTTCTTCCTTTATGAAACGATGTCATCCTTTTCTGGGGAAAACCCTTAAAGTACAATCCTATCGACTCTATCAGAATGGGGCATCTGTCAAAATTACTTATGCTGTACACCTGGGAGCTCACACAGGTGGCCAGCGACTATGTAACAAATTAATGGATGATTGAGTCATTTCCCTAAGTCACTTGGGAGCCCATCATTTGTTCTATAAGAACTCATTTGTATTTCTATTACAAAAGACATAATAAACATCAAAAAAAATGTGTTATCTGTCTCACTGTGTGCAGCATAGTGTAGGCCATTCAACAAACAATTATTCTGTACCTACAATGTGTCATCCTGGATTAGATGGTAGGTTCTCATATACAGGGTGACCAAAAAAATAAATAAACAAACCAAGCATCCTAAAAGCCAGAATGAGGGAACTGAATTCAGAACACACATGAGCCAGAACCTGAGGAAATGCCCCAATCTTAATGACCAAGGCAGAGTTGAAGGTCTGGAACAAGACTAACAGTATGAATGCAGCATATTCCATGGAAGTAGCTGAGATCAGTCAGAAAATAGTTGCTGGGCAATCAGAAAACTAGAAATCTGAAAAACTTAAGGATCCCATAAGAAAGGCAAACTTCTAAGTTCAGGAAGACGTTTTATAAAAGACACAAGAGACCAGAATTCACTGAGGGTTCTACCCTGCCAAGTGGCTGTGAATGTGTGGTTCCCCAGAGGACAGGGCTGTCTCAGAGCACAGAAACCCAGGGGCAGTCCCTGGTCTTCTAAAATCATCATATCTAAAACTATATTGTCTCTGCTCCTGATCATTGTCTACCCAAATAGGTGGAAACAAGCAACACACATAATCCCAAATATTGCCCAAGATGATCCATATTTTACGTGAGACTAATAATGCAATTGTTTTCTCCCTAAGAAGGACTCTTTCACCTCAAGTTTTTATCTAACAATAATTTTAAGAAAAACAATAGCTTCCACTTTAAGTGGTCAGACTAAAGTGAAATGAAGATAAAGTGCACACAACAAATGGAGCACTATCTGCATTTCCATCTCTCTGTGGTAATGTTTATGCCCACTGCAAGAGGAGCACATCAGTGACCTTGAATGCACACTGAGACAGCTCAGAACACCTCCTGCAGGGACAGGCTTTCCTGATGGCAGTGAGGTAAAATCTGCTTAGAGATGCAGAATGCATCACAAATATAGTATCACAAGCAAGTATTTTTAAAACCCAGGGGATTAGTCAGTGTAAGCTTAGTGATCCAGAACTTTTAAACACCACTGATGGGCTTACTACACATACTGGTGCTCTGGAACACTCATTTCCAAACGCTGGTGTAGAGATGTAAGACAAGGGAGAGAACTGCTGCACTACATGAAACCCAAGAAACACTTTAGAGCTAATGAAACAGCAGCTTAGGTTCCAATATGGTGGCTAAGGACAAGCTGTCCATGCTTTGGTCTCCCAGCAAAGTTAGAGGGTGCTGTTGGGCTGGTGGTTCTGGCGCTGGCGCTGGTACTGGTTCTGGTGATGCGATGGCAAAGAAAATGGCAGCTAATATCAGCTGGACACACGCCGTGTTCTAGATCTTTAATAAGGACGTATTCCATTTATCCTCACAATGGCTCAATAAAGTAGGAAGTCTTAAATTCATTTTTAAAATGAAGAAATTGGGGCGCCTGGGTGGCTCGGTGGGTTAAGCCTCTGCCTTCGGCTCAGGTCATGATCTCAGAGTCCTGGGATCGAGCCCCGCATCGGGCTCTCTGCTCAGCAGGGAGCCTGTTCCTCCCCTCTCTCTCTCTCTGCCTGCCTCTGTCTGCTTGTGATCTGTCTCTGTCAAAAAAATAAATAAAATCTTCAATAAAATAAAATAAAATGAAGAAATTGAAGCCCAAAAAGATGAACTAACCTGCTTGAGGCCATATGCCTATTTCCAAAGCCCAGATTTATATTCAGTTGTCTGACCCTAAAGCTGGCACGTAGAGTGACTCAGAAATGGACATAAACAAAATTTGTTTCTGTTGCTACGATCCCTGTTCATGTCTGAATGATTTTCCAGTATAATTAGATAGAAGATAATTTCATAGGGAGTAGGCACCTTATAATGTTAGAAGTAATATTGGAGCTCATTTATATAATTCTGTTCACGAGCAATAAAAAACAAAGTTCCAAAGAAATAAGCTGCCTTCTCTGAGACCACAGTCAGGTCAGATGGGATGGAAAGCAGCTTCCTGACTCCAAACTAGGGTTCATCACTTTGCTTTCTTGCTCCACTGGGTTGATCAATTTAAATGCTACATGTCATGTTGCCCACCCTTCTGTTATCCTGATCTGCTGTCCCCAGAAAGCACTGACTGCATGAGCCGGAGGGTATCCATTCGCAGACCCACTTACCCCTGGCATCATCAAGCCCCGTGCTGAATGTGCTGTAGCTCGTAACGAAGAGATTATGTGGCATTTAATCATTTCCACTTCTTTAGGACAGTGAGAGTCTTCACTGATAAGTTGCCACTAGATGCTGTCTCCCTACTCCCACAAGAAGTCGGTGGATGGAACACTGGATATAAGACATGCGAGAACCAGGAACTGATCAGATTTTTGAGCACTTGCATTTCCAGACACTGGTCTATATGCTGGAGCATGCAAAGGTGACTACAGTTAGCAGTGGAGATTCGTATATACAGAAAAAAATCAATATAATACAATACATCTGGTAGTATAAAAGAGTTTCACCAAATACTCTGGGAGGACTGGATTGGGTAGAATAGTTTGGGAGAAACAAGAAATGCTTCCTGGAGAAGAATTTCACATGACCCAAACCCAGAACTGTCTGATTTACATATTTCAAAATCCAGGATATCACTGTATTGATTTATAAAGGAAATCACACCATAAATTTTATCTAGCTATCCCTGAGAACTCCTTCCTGTTGCTTAAGTTCACAGATCAAGTTGTAGATGAGACACTCATCTTGTCAATGAACGAAGAGAAAAAATTAAAATGGGATTTCCAACATGAAAAGTAAGTCACTACACAGTATATACCAGTATATCGGGATCTTACTCCCCCTTCTCCTGTGCCAATTATAAGGAAGGAAGGAAGGGACGGAGGGAGGGAAGGAAGGAGGGAGGGGAAGGAACACAAGGAAGGAAGGAATAGAAACATCTGTAAATTCCTTTTTCAGTAGTTCGGGGCAGGTATAACTCACAGCCTCACGATTCCTGTAAAGGCTGCAGAGGAGGAAAGCAGCTAGGTCACAGGAGGCCCTGGAGGAAGTGAGGAGAACAACAAGAAGAGCAATGCCTAGGCTTAGCAGCAGCACACTCCTCCCAGGAAAGAGCCTCGTTCTGAATATAGAAAACAGCATGCCTTCTCTGGAAAGCACGCAGGGTCAGCAGGAAACTTCCTGGGCCTGATCTGGCTCAGGAGCACGGAGGAGATGGGTATCTCAAAGAATGGCACACCTCCAGCTTCCGCTGTGACAAAAGAAAGCCAGACAGAGTGCTGGACCACTCTAGCAGGAAAATCTGGACAAGGCAGAAATTCCTGAACTCATCAGAGAGCTGTAGTTGCAAGGGAATCACCCAGCCTGAAATCTAAGGAAAGACAAACATGTTCAAGAAGAGACAGACAGACACAGCTCTGACTTGCCTGGGGCACAACTCAGAGGAGGACAAGCGATGTTCAGACAAGTACTAAAGGCCAAGTGTGAGCAGCACAAGGGCTCAAACCCTGGGAGCCAGAGACAGAAGGGGAGTTCATACTCGCTCGGTCTCATGGCAAAGGTTCGCTGGGGCTTCAAGAGAAAGACAGGGCAGGGCGCCCTCAGTGCTGGGGGTCTGCAGGAAGAATATGGCTGCCACAAGCAGAAAAGGCAAAAAGCCACACCTGGTTCTTCTCCCCCAAGAACCAAAAGGCGCTAGCCACTGGGACAAGGCAGCAAACCCCGTCACTCCAATAGCAGCAGTGGACTCTGTAAGGGAAAAGGAAAAAACCCTCTTCTATTTGGGGACTATGAGAGGTACCCGGTCTCTGGAGAGAAAAAAACCACCCTTCTCAACCCAGGCTTACTGGCTCCAAGCAGGCAGAAAGATCCTCTCTGAGGTCAAGGTGCATAGGAACGCTGGAAGCCGAGGGTGGAGCAAAAACACGGAAAAAACTTTCCAGCAATCGCGCCTCCAAACTAAACAGAAGACAACCCTACAGGAATTTAAGCCGTGACTGCATGAAGACAAGCACAGCAACTACTTCAGGCTCAGTTCAAATCTTGCCTAGAAAGACTCCGTATTTCACACTAACTGCATAGCAGAAGAGGCATGCCTATTTCCAGACACAAATGCTATTTCCCTCAGTCTCTACTGTACTACACACAAAGTTTGGTATTTAATAAAAATTTATGAGACATGCACACCTACAAACACTACAAACAGCACACTGTTCAGAAACAACACAATCAATTCAGACATTATGCAGATGTAGGAACGATCATAGAGGAATTTTACAATAACTATGATTAATATGTTAAAGGATCTAGTGTGATTTTAGTATAGCTTTAGAGCAGTATCATAATTTGCTTTAATATACATATTTATCAGGCAGGAACTGAGTACAAAATAAATCCCTGCTGCTAGAGTAAGACATGACTCGTATTAAACAGAGCAGTATAATCTGCAATTATCCTACAGTTTCCAAAGATTGGCTATTTTCTATGCTCCGTAATTCTAATAAATGGGTTTGGTAGATACTATTTCCAAACATCTGGTAATACCAGTTCAAGATAATAAGCACAATAATAAAGAAAACAGTGTGATGAGTGTAAAGAGAAAGAGAATTGAAAGTTTATTAATGACCACATCGTTTTACAGAAAAAATTTTTTTTAAAGATTTGTTTATTTGACAGATAAGAGATTACAAGTAGGCAGAGAGGCAGGCAGAGAGAGAGAGAGAGGAGGAAGCAGGCTCCCAGCTAAGCAGAGAGCCTGATGCGGGGCTCGATCCCAGGACCCTGGGATCATGACCTGAGCTGAAGGCAGAGGCTTTAACCCGCTGAGCCACCCAGGCGCCCGCGTTTTACAGAAAATTTTAAGAGACAGTTGTGACAATCAGATTGTGGCCAATTGCCCTAATATAAAATGAAAAAACTCAAGGTCAATGCAACAACTCCAGGGACAAATACAAATTAAAAACAAGAGGCTTAATTCTTCCTGTTGACAATAAGAGATTCCTCTCCTTTCCTTTTTCTCACAACATTTACTCTAAGAAAATTTGGAATTCTAAGTACTTTCCCTCTTTGAAATGACCTTATATCCTTTTGAAAACTAATTAAGCCTCATCAGCTTCACTGCTTGAGGAATGCCTTTTCTCGAGGACCTGGGAAGCATCTCTGAAATGTACACTTCATGGGATCCGGCACCATCTCCCAGATTCTGTAGAAGGACAGGCACCTAAGTCAGAGGCTGGGTTTCAAAAACTACCTCCCATCTTAAAGAGAGGACAAGTTTGGTTTCCAATTAGCTAACACAGATGGTCTCCCCAATTCCCAGATGAATCTAGAATGAACTGTGTGTGAAAAATGGGGCTAAAGTGCCCTTACATGAGGACTAGTTAGTGTTTCTTGTTTCGGAATTCGTCTGTTATACGTTACATCTGCTTGGATATGTAACAGGATGTGATTCCCTTCTGCTTTCGCAGTCTCTTAGCAAATTGCCTGTGATACGCATCACATTCTGGTTTAATGCTTATTCAATAACAAAAGTGTCTTCTTTTTCTATTACCTCTGTTAAGAGAATTTCTGGGTTGGAAGAAGACTTTATTTTTAATTGTATTTCCCCAACACTTTCCACAATTATTAAGAGTATGCTTCGTTCCACCAGAACCCTGCCACAGGACAGTAAAAGATATGTGTGTGATAACAGATGCTGGCGAGGATGAGGAGAAAGGGCAACCCTCCTACACTGCTGGTGGGAATGCAAGCTGGTGCAACCACTCTGGAAAACAGCATGGATTTTCCTCAAAAAGTTGAAAACAGAGCTACCCTACAACCCAGCATTTGCACTACCGGGTATTTACCCTAAAGATACAAATGTAGTGATCCAAAGGGACACGTGCACCTGAATGTTTATGGCAGCAATGTCTACAATAGCCAAACAATGGAAAGAGCCTAGATGTCCATCAACAGATGAATGGATAAAGAAGATGTGGTATATATATACACAATGGAATACTATGCAGCCATCAAAAGAAATGAAATCTTGCCATTTGCGATGACATGGATGGAACTAGAGGGTATTATGCTTAGCAAAATAAGCCAAGTGGAGAAAGACAACTATCATATGATCTCCCTGATATGAGGAAGTAGAGATGCAACTTGGGGGGTTGGGGCATAGGAAAATAAATGAAATAAGATGGGATCAGGAGAGAATCAAACCATAAGAGACTCTTAATCTCACAAAACAAACTGAGGGTTGCCGGGGGTAGGTGGGTAGGGAGAAGGTGGTTGGGTTATGGACAGTGGGGAGGGTATGTGCTATGTTGAGTGCTGTAAAGTGTGTAAACCTGGCGATTCACAGACATGTACCTCTGGAGCCAATAATACATTATATGTTAATTTAAAAAATTTAAAAATTAAAAAAAAAGAAATGTGTGTGATAATTACAACTTCAAAGAAAGGAGGTTCTGTTTTACTCATTTTTAAAAGATAACTGCTTAAAGCAAAAAACAACAGCAATCTATTGCTGGGTTTATAAGAAACAGAAAAATGGGGGCACCTAAGGAGGTGCAGTCAGACAAGCTTCCGACTGACTCTTGGGTTTCATCTCAGGTCCTGATCTCATGGTCCTGAGACTGAGTCCTGCCACAGGCTCCATGCCCTACAGGGAGTCTATTTGAGATTCTCTCTCTTCCTCTCCCTCTGCACCTCTTGCTTATGTGCGCACTCTCTCTGAAATAAATCCTTTTTTTAAAAAAAGGATAAAAAAAGGGATTTTAAATTATAAGAAACCGAGAAATAAAATCTGTCCATACAATAGCAAAAGAGATGAGATGATAAAATGGAAGTACACTCTATTGAAGCTGTCACATTAACAATTAAGTATATAGCATTTCCTGAAGATAGTCAGTAAAGGCTTAAATATACATAGTAGAGACTCTAAAGCAACCACCGGTAAGCCACTATTGGAGATAAAGCGTAATACTAAATACTTTCAGTCAGAAAACGGAAACTACAAACAAGTAAGACAAGCAGAAAACACACGGCAATATAGTAGATTTAAACCCAAATGCAACGCTGGTTAGAGCAAACACTAATGATCTAAATATTCTATTTAAAGGACAGAAATTGTCAGACTGTATAAAAGAGCAAGACCCAACGTAATAAAGAGTCCAGCTCCACTTCTGATATTTGACTGCTGACAGCATTCAAGGCCCAGGGCTCTCTCCCTCTGACCCAAAGGGGCTGTTAGCTGGTGAGAAAGCGCTTGAGCTCCCTCCCTTGGCACCCGCAAGAAGTGTAAACCAAGCAAGCCCTGATGTGCAGGGACTCTCATCCAGGGCCAACTCCTAACCACAAGAAAAGCCCTCCTGGCACTGAAGCCTGGGACCATACCATCCGCTCCCGAAAAAGTCTCTTTATTTGAGTAATAAAGCTTGGTGCGGGCCTGGTATTATCAGTCTCAATTTTTTTGGAGAAGGGTCCATTTTACCTCCATAAGATAATCACAACATCCCATTACATGATGTCTATTAGGGGAGAAAAAAAAAACTTTAACTATAAGGACACATCTAGGATAAATGAAAAGATGGGAAAAAAACATACCATGCCAACATTAGTCACAGGAAAGCCTAAGTGGTTATATTATTAATATTAGACAAATTAAACCTCAGGACAGCACCGTTATCAGGGGTGGGGAGGTATTGGCATATGATGGATACACAGATTACTGGAAGAACACAGGACCTAGAAACAGACCCACACATGGATACGTCACAAAGTTTCCAAGATAACTAATTATTGGGGTAAGGATAGCCTTTCCAAGAAATGATGCTGGAACAACTGAATGTCCACATTAAAAAAAAAAAAAAATGTGCCTTAACCCTTATTTGACAAAGACTTACTCAAAATAAATCACATGTCTAAATGTAAAAGCTAATACCATAAAAGTTCTAGTAAAAAACACAAGACAGTCTCAGCAAATTTGAAATAGGGAAAGATTTCTTAAGTGAGACCAAAGTGAGGAGGGGAGGAGACACTAAGAAGCCATAAAAGAAAAAGTAGTGAACTGGACTTCATCAAAATGTAACCCATCCCATTGTGGGGGCGCTAGTCTCTTCCCTCACCCCGCCCCTCCGTGCCTGGCCAGGACAAGGTGGCAGCAGGCAGGGCAGCCGGGAGGCCCCATCCCCGGTCCCCGCAGGAAGCCTGGAGGCGGCATCGCATCCTGCACCACCTTCCCCACCCCGAGCACGCGCAGAGGCAACTACGCGGGCTGCTTGCACTGGTGTACCTGGGCTTCCGAGACTGCACGTGCCAACAGTTCGGGCCCCGTGGCTCCATCCCATAGTGGCCATCAGGTCGGAATGCTCCATCCCTCGGCAGTCACTCGCGGGCGCCCTGGCAACAGCACTGCCCAGCAGCTCTGGGGCCGAGGCTGAGGTGGTCCTGTGCCTCCTGGAGAGCACAGTGAAGTTCACTCACTACCAGAGGTTCTCCGAACCCCAAATCCAGAGGACTCTTTCTCAGGGGTCATGGAGATTCTGTGGGGAAAACGGTGGAAGGGGACAAGTCACAACGTCCCAGCACAGCTGGGAGGTAAGAGCAAACTCAACTAGGTCCTGACCCGTGGCTCTCGCGTTGCTCCCAGCTCTCGCGTGAACATACCCCGGATGCTCGGGACCGGATGAGGGGCATGGAAGCCTGGAGGCATGGGACCGCGCCTGCGCACTGTGAGGGAGGAAGAGCTTGAGGCATTCTGCAAGGGCCGTGAGCCCCTTGGGCCTAGGCCGGGACCACATGGACATGGCCGTCCTGTTGGTCATCTGTGATGAGGTGGAACTCAAGTAAGTGTGGAAGGGTGACTGAGCCCCTAGAGGGTCTCTGCGCAGGGGAGGGGGGCAGGGGGCCGCTGGTGCTGCCCCCAGCGCCTCTAGCCCAGCCCCTGCTGCCTTCTTATGATTGCAGACCAGTCCTACCAAACGGCCCCCTCCCCTATCCCTTGCACTGTGCGTCCTGGGTCAGTCCCCTGTGGCCATCGAGTCCTGTTGTGCCATGTGTCCCCTGTGGTCTGACACCGCCATTCTGGCCAAGTGTATGGCCAGGGTGGGCGTCCTTCTGGCCTGTGCCTCATGAGCTCTGTGCCTCAGTGTCACGTTCTGTGTCACATGACCCTGTGCCCTGCTTCTTGGGGTGCCCACGTGACTTGGGTCTATGACCCAGTCCCAGCCCCATGCCTTCCACTCTGGGCTGCAGAGGCACCTGCCGAAGCCTATTACAGCTAGCTACCTCGAGGCCTCCACCTGGCCTCACGGCATTCCAGGGGCTTGGTGCCCTAGCCCCCTCATCCCACCATGAGCCTTAACTGACCCTCAGACCCTCCCTCCTCTAGCACAGGATGGCACCCACCACTCTCAGGACCATCTCCCTAAGACAGAATAAACTGGATCCTGGGGGAAGGGGGACAGGGAAGAAAGAAAAGCATTCCATATATTGGACATGGAATTTTTATTCAGAATATATTAAAAGCAATTAGAAGTCCGTAATTGTAAAACAATATAATAAAAATTAGCAAAGGTTTGGACAGACACTGCAAAAGAAGATATCCGAATGGCCAATATGCACATGAAAACATGCCTGTCATCATTAGTCATAAGGGAAATGCATAAATTAAAACCACAGTGAGATAATACCAACACACCTCTAGAATGTCTATAATGAAGACTGACCACACCAACCCTTGGTGAGGATGCAGAGCAACCGAAATGCTCATACATTGCTGGTGGGAGTGAAACACGAAGGACATTTTGGCAGTTTCTTAGGAACTTAAATATACACTTCTCATATGGCCCAGCAATTTCCCTCCTTCATGTCTAAATGAAAAGAACTGAAAACATATGTCTGTATAAAGTCTTACACATACAAATTTGCTTAGTAGCATTATGCGTATGGCAGAACACTGGAAGCAACACAAAAGCTCATCGGTGGGTAAATGGATAAACAAATATCCATACAATGGAATACTCTCTGTCCATAAAAGGTAACAAACTACCGTATCTCAGCAACGTTGATGAATCTCAAAAACACAGTGCTGAGCCAAAGAAGCTAAGCACAGAAGAGGACATACTATATGAGTCCATTTGAATGAAACTCTAGAAAGGACAAATCTAACCCGAAGTGACTGAAGGCAGATCAGCAACTGCCTGGGCTGGGAGTGTACGGGGGTGGTTGACTGGGAAGAAAAACAAGAGAACCTGTGGAGATGATGGAAATAATCTGCATCTTGGTTGTGGTAGTGTTTTCGGAGATATATACATTTACAAAAACTCATGTTTTGTGCTTAAATAGGTGAATTTTATTTTATGTTAATTATAATCAATTAACTTAATTTTGTTAAGTCTCTTACAGAGACTTAACAAAAATATTCTCTTATTCTCTTACATATTCAAAATTTTACATATTACATATTTTACATATTACAAATTCAAAAATTTCTCTTACAGAAAAATTGTATTACAATATGTAAAATATTACATATTTTACATATTAAAAATTCAAAAATTCATATGTACAAATTACATATTACAAATTCAAAAATTTCTCTTACAGAAAAATCACAAATAACAAAAATAGATACTCTCCCCTCCAGAAGATGAAGCTTAAATCCTGCTACCACCTCCAGTAGGATAAGTGGAAGTTAGTGACTTATTTTCAAAGAGTATAGAATATGAAAAGGGAAAAATAACAACTTTATAGTGTAGAAACCTGACAAACTCTACCTTAACCAGGTGATCAAGGTTAACATCCCAGTGATATCACGTACATTGTCAGGTTCCCCCTCATATGCTGTGAAGAGAAGGCACATCACCTTTGTGATATTCTTTCAAAAATCCTTGACTCCCAGTCTAATCTAATCAGGCAGGCCCCAACTACAAGATACCCGTCAAAACTGTACCCCTCAAAACTGTCAAGGTCATGAAAAATGAGGAAATGATGAGAAACTGTCACAGATCAGAGGACACTAAGGAGATTATGACAAATAAATGCATTATTATATCCTGTGCTGGATTCTGGAACAGCTAATGGATTAATGAAAAAATTAATGGTAAAATCCAGGTAAATCCTGGAGTTCAGCTAATAGTAATTATGTTAGTTTTCTGTTACTTCATAATCGATTCCAAAAATATATCCCCTCACAGATCTATGGATCAGAAGTCCTGGTGCAGTGGGACTAAATCCTACCCTCAAGGGCTTACAAAACTGAAATCAGGGTATCAGCCAGGTTGTGCTCCTTTCTAGAGGCTCTGAGGAAGAATACATTTCTCTTGGGTTGTTGGCTAAATTTATCTGTTGCACTTATAGGACTGAGTTTCCCATTTATGTGCTGGCTGTGAGCTAGAGGTCATTCTAAGGTCCTAAATGCTCTCAGGGTCTTGCTGCACGGGACTCTCCATGTTCCAAGTTAGCAAGAGAATTTCGTTCCTGTCAGATACCTCAGATTTTGCCTCTGACTTCCCTGTCTCTGAGCTCCAGACAAAGATTTTAAGGGTTCATATGATTAGACTAGGCCCACCCTGATAATTTCCTTTTCCTGAAGTCAACTGGTATGGATTCTTTTTGTATTTATTTTACTCATGGGGACATTGCAATAGAGGTTGCATGACTTGCTCAAAGTCACACAGTTAATAAATGGTGGAGCTGGGAATCAAATTCAGGTAATCTGTCTCCTGAGTCCTCATTGGTAAGCACCATCCTGAGGCACCTGGGTGGTGCAGTGGATTAAGCATCTAACTCTTGCTTTTGTCTTGGGTTGGGAGGTAAACCTGGGTCATGATCTCGGGTCGTGAGATCAAGCCTGGTGTCAGGCTCCCCACTGAGCATGGAGTCTCCCAAAGTTTCTCTCCCTCAATCCCTCTGCCCCACCCTGCCTCACGCTGTCTCTCTCAAATAAATAAATAAATCTTTAAGCATAAAAAAAAGCATCTTCCCATTTGATCTCCCATAGTCCATGCATCCACAACATCAACCAACCTTCAGCCATCCTGCTATTCCCTCGAATACCTTCCAAAGAAGGTAACATAGGCATTCGTTTACATTTGACCCAAATACTTCTGCAAACGTGATCCATCACCATGGAAGCCAAAAGGATATTGTCCTAAACTGCCTTTGCATAAGAGAAAAGTCATATTAGGTGACTTTTTCCCTGTGCACAGAGCCCAAAGCTCATTGTGATAAGTTTGTGTTTATCTTTAAACACATTCTTATATTCAGAATTTGATCAATTGCAATTATATTTCCAATGGAATCTTACCAACTTACCTATTTTGAAGCAGATGTGAAATATCCAATTCATTCTGAGAATAAGAAAGGATTCGCTTGAAAAAAATTCTTTTTTTTAAGATTGTATTTATTTATTTGACAGAGATCACAAGTAGGCAGAGAGAGAGAGGAGGAAGCAGGCTCCCCACTGAGCAGAGAGCCTGATGTAGGGCTCAATCCCAGGACCCTGGGATCATGACCTGAGCCAAAGGCAGAGGCTTTAACCCACTGAGCCTCCCAGGCTCCCCCTTTGTGATATTCTTTCAAAAATCCTTGACTTTAATCAACTCCCCAAAATAACTAGGACTTCAGGCATCCCCCAAAACATTGGTCCCAGCTTCCCTGATATTTTTCAGATTTTTGTGTGAAAAGGTCATAGATTCCTCAGGATTCTTCAGGTACCCAGTAACAAAACTCAGTTTTGTTTTGTTTTTTCTTTTTTGGTGGAACTGTGAAAACAGAGTGGATCAAGATATCTCCCCAGAGATACATGATAGGTAGGTAGGTAGATGATAGATATCTCTATTTTTCAGATTAGTGTTTTCCGTATTGATCTCATCCTCTCCTACTATATAAAGGAGAGCTTCCTACATCATGAGAAGATTAGCATTTGACTTGGGCTAATATCTAGATTATCCTTTTCCAGCTAGTCACCCACAAGAGAACGTCTCTCCCCCATCTTTATATGAAGTCCCAGGCCACCTTCCCACCCCTAACACAGACTACCATAGCTAAAAGGTGAGTTACAATTATTGGCTAAGCCTGGACCATGTTACCTTTCAAGGGCCTTCAGTACCATGGTTACTTGGTACTAATGGTTAGCAACCCTACCCAGATTGGCATCAGAGAGGGCTTAATCAGCAGCTCCTCTGCTTTTGCCAAATAGGATGTTGCCCAACTGTGTCATTTGGCTTTTCTTTCTCCCCAAGGTCGGCTGCTTGTAGACATGCCCATCTCCATTGAGGACACTTGTAAAACCAAAAAATCTTGAACACTTGGTCAGGGATGTGTGGAGTGAAGAGGCCCCAGAACTGTAGCTGGTGGGCAAGGACAAATCAAGACCCTGAACCACAACTATCATTAGTGATACCTCTGCCATATCTGTTTCCCTATCAGCACACCCCTACTTGCAATTCGAGCCACTGTACTTCCTAAGGTTTTATTAAGTCATAACTTGGATGAATCACCTCCTCTTTTTCTGCCTTGCCTTTTTTTTTAAGATTTTTCATTTATCTATTTGACAGACATAGATCACAAGTAGGCAGAGAGGCAGACAGAGAGAGGAAGGGAAGCAGGCTCCCTGCTGAGCAGAGAGCCCATGCATGTGGGGCTCGATCCCAGGACCCTGGGGTCATGACCTGAGCTGAAGGCAGAGGCCCTACCCACTGAGCCACCCAGGCGCCCCCTGCCTTGCCTTTTTAAATATACTGTGGTTTATTTAGTGGCCATCAAGTGGTGGTTGGAAGGAGCAGAGCTGGTTTAACCTTCTCATCCTAAGCCTTAGGAATCTGGTATCTGGTCCCAAATGCTCAGAGATTTCATGAATATGGATTTCTCTGTTCTTCAACTGATACAGTTCTTCTGCATTAGAAAAAGAAAAAGGATCACTCAACAAAATGCCTATTAACACTCCACCTCCTTTTAAATTCCTCCAAACATCTTATATTCATGCTTCTTTTTATTCATTTTATTTTTAGTAAAAATCATATATATTTAAGGTATACAACATAATTTGATATACAAATTAAGAAAATAATTCCATTCACTATAGCATCAAAAATTGTATAAATAAATTCTGTGAAAAAGGTGTGTACACTTGAATGTATCAAATATTGCTGAAAAGAGAGAAATTTCTAAATAAATGGAGAGACATTTGATGTTCATGGAGTGGGAAACTCAATATTGAGCAAATTGGTCTGTAAGTTTAATGCCATTCCTATCAAAATCCCAATAGCTTTTTAAATAATTTGACAAACTGATTCAAATTTTATGTGAAAATGCAGAAGACCTAGTAAAATCAAAAACAATTTTGAAGAGAACAAAGTAATTACACTCTCTGATTTCAAAATATATTAAAAATTGCAGTAATCAAGACATGGTGGTATTGTCATATCAGTAGGCATATAGTTCAATAGAAGAAAATTGAGACCCCAGACCTAAAACCTTCTATTTATGGTTAATTGATTTTCATGAAGGTATTGAGACAATTCAGTACAGAAAGAATTGTCTTTTTAATAAAGGATACCATGATAATTATATATCTGTAGTCAAAAAAATCATAACTTTGACCCTTACCTCAATACATACATACACACACACACCCCTCCCCCCCCCACACACAAAGTGGACCATGGATTTAAATGGAAGAGTGAAAGCTGTGAAAGTTCTAGAAGAAAACAGGTGGAAATCTTTGTAAACTTGGATTAGGGAAAGAGTTCTTAAATATACCAAAAGCCAAAAGCATTAGATAATGTTGATATATTAGACCCTACCTGCATTTCAAAAGACACCATTAAACTATGAGATGCTATTTTATAATCAATAGAATAGCTAAAATTTTAGAAACAGGCTATACCAAGTATTGGCAAGGATAAGTAGAAATTGGTACCCTTATACATTGCTATGGGATTGTAAAATTGTTGCATCTACTCTGGAAAACAATTTGGCTGGTCCTCAAAATGACAAACATAAAGATACCATATGACCCAGCAATCCCATTCCTTGGTATATACCTAAGAGAAATGGAAATATATGTCCACACAAAACTTGTAAACAAAATGCTCATAGCAGCATTATTCATAATACCCAAGAAAGTAGAAATGATATAAATGTTGATCAGTTGATGAGTGAATAATTCATTCATTCATTCAACTGATTTATTTTAATCTGAAATATCCATGTTATAGAATATGCTCAGCCATCAAAAGAGTGAAGTATTTATTCATGCTCTAACTTGAATGATCCTTGAAAACATTATGTCAAGTGAAAGAAGCCAGGTGCAAAAAACTACATATTTTATTATTCCATTTATATGAAATGTCATAGAAAATTTTATAAAGACAGAAAACAAATCAGTAGTTTCCTGGGACTGGGGGTAGGAATAGGCATAAGAAAAACTTTTTAGGATGATGTAAGTGTTCCAAAACTGAATGGTGGTGATAGATACACAACTGTAGAAACTTTTTTCAACTTTTTTTTTATTTTTTTATTTTTAAATTTTTTTTATAAACATACATCTATAGAAATTTAAGACAAATCACTGATTTCTGAATTTACAATTTACAGTAGATAAATTATAGGTCACTAGAACTGTTAAAAAATAAGTCAGTGATGGGATCTTGTTAAAAACTGAAAAAAGTAGACAGACCCACAATAAAGAGCATTGGCAATAGACTGAGAGCATCTCAAACAGCATCATCAAGAAAATACTCTTGGGTGGTGCCCACAGCCCCCTTGCAAAATAACCAGAAATATGTAAGTGGGCAAAAAGGAAAGAAACCACTCTTCTAAACATCATTCCAAATATTTACTATCACTTTAAAAAGTGACAGGTACAAATAGTGATCAGCTACCATATTTATCTTCTCAAAATCACATTTGTTTCACAATATCAAAATGCTTCCACAACTGACAACAGATAAGATACTCTCCATAGAAGAGAGGGTGAAAATATGGGAATCCTCTTTGTCTGATACGCAGTTTTATTTTGTTCTAGCTTTAAGCTTTAATTTATGTTTTGCTAATGTGCTTCTAAATTCTGTGCAGTTGGCCACACTATCTGCTGAGAAAGAAAAGAGTAACACATGAATTGAGTAAATTATTGTTTTATTTGTGTATTATGTCACATGATTAGAACTAGAATGACTCCCAGAAACATTAGTCTATAGTCTTTATTGAAGAGTCTGTATCTCACCATCCGTGCACGAAACTACAAGAGGTTGATTTACTTTCAGAAGAAATCAACCGGAAATCACTAATGAGCCTTGATTTAACTCACTTGATACATAGCACAAACAGAAAGACATTTCACTTTTAAGGACAATTATAAACACAACACACCCTATTACAGTCAACAAATCACTGATTTTGATGGTAAGATTGGAATGCAAGCAAGTAAAGCAATTTTTTTTTTTTTTGGAAGGCTGGGCTATTTCCACAGTCTCAATAATACTCCACCACTGGTGTTCTGCCAAAGCAATGACTATCCTAAGGAGAAGAAAATCTACCAAAGAAGAGGATGCTGTTGGATTCCTGGTGCTTGATGAAGAACAGGAAAGGGTGATTGCAATGAAAATGTTCACAACCTGGCACTGAGGTGAGAGCAAAGCCCACACCGGTGGCTGCCGAAGACTCAGTGCCTTCCTCAGTTACCACCACGAAGGACCTGTGTAGGAACTTCTGCGCGTGCAGCTTAGAGTGTAAGGACATCCCAGGATAGTCAGCTCTGCACACGCTGAAGTCTTCCCCCATCCCCACGGCTGCCAAGACAGCCTCCAGATCATAACCATCCTCCACTTCAAACCGGGGCAAGTGCAATATCACATTCCTTTCTTCCATATGCCCTGGGCTTGTCCACTCTATTAATTTTTCTGGAGTTATTTGATCTATAATCTATTAAGAAAAATGGGGAGGGGAAGGTGCTATGTTATCAATACAAAGTTGAAACACTGCAACACTGATTTGTATCAGTTAGAAATTATTAATTTTAATAATAAAGTTTTTATTTCACTAGACTCTTGTCTATATATAGCAGGCACTTGTCTTATACTTCTTTATTTAAATTATCTGTGTTTATGTGAGGGACGCCTGGGTGGTTTGGTTGGTTAAGTGGCTGCCTTTGGCTCAGGTCATGATCCCAGCGTCCTAGGATCGAGTCCCACATCGGGCTCCTTGCTCGCCAGGGAGCCTTCTTCTCTCTCTGTCTCTGCCTGCCACTCTGTCTGCCTGTGCTCACTCTCTCTCTCTCTGACAAATAAATAAATAAAATCTTTTAAAAATAAATAAATTATCTGTGTATATGTGAGAACTCGATAGTATTAAATGAATTTTTTAAAGATGAGAAATGAATTCTTATTCTATCAGTCTAATATATATTTCATTTTTTACTGTTCCCCTGTAGTCTTTTGCAAATATATGATATAGTTTATTATATTAAGTTGTATATTTGTATGAATTATATATAACTAAAATGTTATAATTAAAATAATTTATATATCATATTTTTACATAGTTGCAATCTCTTTGAATGTCCATGTTGTTTGTTTAAATGTAAACTTTTCACAAGCCTGTATCTCTCCTGAATATCTTCAAACTGGTAGATAATAAGTCCATCAAGCTCATAAATTTTGTCAAATATTCATCCATTCACTTTACAGTCTTCTAGTATGTATCCAGCATGATAGAATCTGATAGATACTGTGGATCCCAAAATAACGATGATAATGATGATGATGATAAATTTCAAACTAGGTATCCTAGTGTATTTAAGGTAGAAATTACTGATTTCAGTTAGGATGGCAATTTTTTTCTTTCAAATTATTTCTCTAAGGCAATCCCCACAACTGGGATTTTTGGGGTCAGAGTATAAATAGTCTTAAAGCTTTCATACATATTGCCATTTTGCTGTCCCAAATTTTTCCAACGTATAATGCTACTAAAGATGTTTCACAGCAGCAGAACGGCATCTAGTATTATAATAATAGAGTGTCTATCATTTATTGAGTGTCTCCATGTACTGGACCCATTCTAAGTGATATCTTAATCTAAGTTTAAATCAAAAAACTAAATCAAGGAGTTCAAGATTAAAGGTCTTATGGATTTGGGATGATGATTATGTGTTGATGTAGGTTCATCCTTGGTTAAAAAAAAATTACCATTCTGATAAGTGATGTTGATGATGAGGGAAGCTATGTATGTGTAGGGTCAGGGGATACGTGGGAAATCTCTGTACCTTTCTCTTGACTTTGCTGTAAACCTAAAACTTCTCCAAAAAAAAATCTTTAAAAAGAAATTAATGGCCCAAGACAGAAATTCAGGAGGTCTAATAGCCTGCTGAACAGGATGCAAACTTTGCTGTATGTGCAAATGCAACTTTTCTAGGAAAAAGGTGCATAGAGATCACCATTTCTCAGAAAGGTGGCTGATCTTTAGAATTCCCATATGACCTTAACTGTTCATTTTAGCTCATCCCCAAGTATTTTAGTACTGGTTGCTTCCAATAAACCTGATACCATCTAATGCTCCTTATAAACATCTATCTATAGAGATATTTTCTGCTTGGCACTGCCAAACGCCAGCTCCCTATCAGAAGTCCTGTTTCCAGGCTTACCCAGAAACTAGCTTTGGGATTCAAAGCTTCAGGAAATGAAAGTAAGATTGGGGAGACACAAGGTTTTTACCTTATCCAGACCATCGATGTCATTGGGCAGCAACACAAACATGCTTAAGTCGTTGTTTTTATATGGAATCCCCAGGATTTGGGCTTGTAAGTCCTCCAGGAAAGTGAAGCTAAAAGAATGGCACTGTGTCATCATTAGCACAGATTTGCTTGTACTCTGCAACAAAGTAACAGAACATGCCATGTCAAAAGAAGCATAAGATGACCGAGTTATCTCAGCAAAATAATTAGCTCAGAGTCACCTTTGCTATCTACCACATTTGCTCAAATATGACTTTAGATTTTACATTCCATGTATAAACACAACACATAAATAAATGAAGGACCATACCTTATTCAGCCAAAATTCCTCCTCCTTGGTATTTTCTTTCTTAAACTCCCTGTCCCATTGCCCTTTAAAATAAACTATGTTCACCAGCACCAGCTTGGTGAAGCTGTTTAGAGAACCATCTGGAAACAGGTCCTTGATTTTTTCTGCAAATGAACAACAACAAAAAAAATTGGCCCATCTTCAAATCACAAGCGTTATGCATGGCAGATAAGATGCAGATGGACTTGACTCATCATTAAAAACTCAGCCAGGTCAGCACCTGAAGGCCTTGCCGACAACAGGTTTGCTGGCAGAATCGTAGGGAGGTTCTCACTTTGCCCATCTCCTATTTATCCCATTGGATAAATTGAGGTGTGATGGTTAAGAGTTCAAGCTCTGGGATCAGATTGCCTCTGTTAGCATCCAGTTTTGCCTCTTACAGGTTGAGGAATCTCAGACAAGTTATTTAAGCTCGCTGTGCCTCAGTTTCCAAATCTGTAAAACAGGAATAAAACCTGCCTCATAGAGTTATTGCAAGGAATAAATGACTTAATATGTGTAAAGCACTTATCGAGCTCTTAAGAAGCATTCAGTAAGCGTTGCCTGTTATTATTTTTACCCATTTGATATAGTTACCACCCAAAACTTAGAGATTTGTTCTATTATTGGAAAAGGTGCTAATGTTTTTTTCCCTGGGATTAGCCTATTCCACACTAAATACTGCCTTCGATCAACCATTTGATAGGCCCTCTTTTTTCCTGCTCTTTCAAATTTTATTTCATTTTTTTGGACTAAGTATAAAGACCCAAAAATGGACTGTGAAATAATGATGTCTTCCTAATAACTGGAATTTTTTTTTTAGATTTTATTTATTTATTTGACAGACAGAAATCACAAGTAGGCAGGGAGACAGTCAGAGAGAGAGGAGGAAGCAGGCTCTCCGCGGAGCAGAGAGCCCGATGCGGGGCTCGATCCCAGAACCCTGGGATCATGACCTGAGCCGAAAGCAGAGGCTTTAACCCACTGAGCCACCCAGGCGCCCCAATAACTGGAATTTTTTAAAAATGTATTCTGAAACTCTAACACTAAAGTATCAGCTCTTGCTCCCTACGGTGTATTTCCGTATTAATAGTCCTATCTGGTATTTCTTAAGCATTTGCCTCATGCCTGGGGATAAAGAGGGAGGAAGAAGTGAAGGCTCTGTCAAGCTCTCTGCTGTGGATGAGGCTGAAAGTTGTTATCACCACTGCATAACGCTCAAGTGGGGATGAAGCCTGGGCAGCCCCAGCTACAGGTAGTAAAAGGCAAGACTTGATGGGAAGAGACTGAAAGTTTCTCACTTGACAAAGAGAAAGGAAAAACCCTGTGACATTTCCACTTACGGACCCAGACTCAGAAAGGAAGGATCTGATATAAAGGAAAAGATGTGAGCCCAACAGAGACAAGAGTCCAGTTTCAGGAGCCCCAAAGATACCATGATCACAACCTCGTGCAAATCATTCTCTACTATGTGTTTCCAAGAAGTTGGCTTTGTTTGGTCCCTCTCTGGTGCCCCTCAGCTCCCTCCCATTTGCTGAGACCATTCCACCATCTGTAGGGTCTTTTCCCATTCCTCGAGCCCAGTGCTGCCCTTCTAGCTCTGAAAAATGTATCTCAAGTCTTCACCTCCCCAAATCTTGTACAGCCTGGCCCCACATGCAGTGTCAAGTTCAGGTCTTCTCTCAGAGCAGGTACTCAAGAAGTGTTTTATGTTCAATGACCAATCCATACTCTACCATTTGTTTGGCTTTCAACCCAGGAGTTAATCTTCTTTCGAGTTTCATCTGCTGCATTTACAAAATCAACAGGTTCCAGAGAGGCATGGTAATATTTTTCCACGTAATCTAAGTATTTCTTAAGGAGGAACAGAGAAAGAATACAAAGGTTGAAAATTCAATCTATATATTTCCTACATATCTAAATAAATGTGTTTCTACATTAAGATGACTAATATTGTTAGCAGGGAATTTGGGACCTGGGCAAATCACTTTGAGTACTTCCATACATGTTTTTTGCAGGTGCAATAGGGTTAAGGCAAAACTCAGAATTAGTCTGCCAGAATTAAAAAGAAACTCCCAAAGGGTCTGGATGTCTGGAGAACAGGCAGGGGAACACACTCAGTGATATGGGCTAAACCAGGCCATCAGCTTAGGCAGTATGTCTTCAGGACCCACAGTCCTAAAAGGGCCATTGGCCATTCATGAATACCACTCACAGATGTGGTGGACACAACAAAACTTACTTGAAGGAAGAGGTATGTCTTTTCTCCAAATAGCTTGTTGGTTATTTTTAGTTCATAATCACTAGTGGGTTTGCCTATCTCATCCAAAAACTCTTGGAATTGGTGATTTATTTCTTCTGTCTTGTCAATCTTGCCAATCTTCAAAATCAAAACAAAATATACATTATGTATACATACATACAGATAATGTATATATATATATATATGTATATGTACATATGTATATGTATACATGTATATGTATAATGTGCTGTATTCTTACAATAAAGTAAGCTTAAGAAAAGAAAATGTTATTAAGGAAATCTTAAGGAAAAGGAAATACATTTATAGTACTGTGTTACATTTATCCAAAGGAAATTCTCATCTAAGTGGACCTGTGCCATTCAACCCCATGTTATTCAAGGGTCAACTGTACATGAATATCAATGACTGGTGATTTCAAAGCCAGTGAGGTCAGGTCCCACTCTCTCTGTACAATTGTATGAGATTGGCCAATGCACATGGCTAAGTGGAATAGATATTGGTATAATCCCATTGGCAAACAATTTCTTAATGTTTAATGAAGTCAAACACACATAAACCCTACCTTCCAGGTATATACTATAGATGATTACTGTCCCATAGAAATACAATGCAAGGCACAAATGTGAACCACATATATAATATTAGATTTTCCATAACTACATTCTTAAAAGTAAAAAGAAACAGATGGAATCAAATTTAATATTATTATTTTATCCAACCAAACCTATCTAAACATCATTTCAATGTAACTATAATACATAATTATATATTAATATATAAGTATTATATAATATTTCAACAAAAATAATATATAAAAATTAACAAAATATTTTACATCTGTTACATTAAAAAAAAAAGTATATTTGGTCTCTTTCTCCAATTCCTAACAGAATTTTTAAGCCTTGTAATTGCTGAGTAATAGGGGTACATGGCGCATCTTTTGTTTTTAATATTTGCTCTTTGATCCCCGTTCCTGACATAGAACTCCTAAATCCCTTGGAATTTCCTGGTATAGGAGCATCTTTTGTTCTAATAAAACAACTCTTGGTAGGATCCTGAACAGCTTCAAGGGTGGGGGAGGGGGGAGAGCTGGTCACCAGAAAAGACCAAACCATAATTACAAGCTTAGAATTTCAGGCCCATCTCCCATCTTCCAGGAAAAGGAGAAGGGCTAGAGACAGAGCTAATAATTGATGATGCCTATATGATAAAGCTTTCATTAAAAACCCTGAACTACAGTGTTTAACAGTCAAGTGCGGGGGTGGGGGGTGATAACTCCAAAGTCTGCAGGGATAGAAACTCTTGCTCTTGGGACAATTTGAGACCTAATCCTATATAACTCTTCATCTGCCTGTTCATTTGTATCCTTTACAGTAAACTAGTGTTTCCCTGAGTTCTGTGGGCCATTATAGCAAATTATCAAACCTAAGTAGGGGGTAATGGGATCCTGTGATTTATAGCCACGTTGGAGAGAAGTGTGGGTAATCTGGGAACTCACTTGTTTGCAACTGGCATCTGAAGTAGGGCAAGTCTCATGGAATGGAGCCCTTAATGTTTGGGGTCTGCTCTGACTGCCGGTAGTGAATATCACAATTGTTTAATGTGAGGAGAAAAAAACCCACATTTGGTGTCAGAAGTGTGAGTAGTAAAGCAGTTTTCCTTCAACAAATCTTAAAATCATCAAGATCTCCTACTAAGATCTTGAAATTCAGTTTTTAAAAGCAAAGTTCAGAATACTCTGAACTCATGTAATATAATCAAATGTACATCTGGTATATCTTTGGGAAGCTCATTCTACTCATCTGTTTTCTCATCTATTAAGAAAGGAGATTAGAGTGGATGGCCTCCAAGACAGGGCCCAGTCCTAATATCCTTTCAGTCAGTAATTCTATTCTTTTTTTGTACCTCTGTGGCTCACAGAAAAGTCCTGAGGAATGGACAGAGCTGCTATGCAGAGCCATACAGTTTGTGCCCTGCACAAAGCTGGAATTCAACCCTCAGCCCCATCACCAAGCCAGAAGTGGGCACCTATCCAACGGGGTGTTTGTTTTTCTAATTCCCATAAAGATTCTGTACAGGCTACTATACTTGAGAGGGAGAAGGCTCGGAAAACAACTGTATTTCTTGATTGAGTGGACAGTGGAGTAGCTGTGTGACCCAATTCTGTTGCACAAATTTTGTGAGGAAGCCTGACTCTCCACCTATGCCACTGAGTCAACCAGACAACCTGGCCATGTGGGACTGTGAAATGAACAGCTCATATTGCTGGGTGATTGGAGCTATGATTTTATGAGCGTCTGGGACTGAGCTATGACTACTGTCAGGCAGATGTGCCCCTCCTGAGAGCTCTAACCATCTCCAGATGCCAGCCCTGACCAATGAAATCCCCCACACTTAAGTAGATTATCCTTTAGGTAAGGAATACTACATCCCTAGAGCTGGAAGAGATGCTGAGAAGTCAGTGGTCCTGTGCTAATATATTTTTAAAATAGAATATCAACAAGGGGGCTTAAAATAAAAAAGGAAGTAGTAATATCATTGTCTATTATCACCGTCATCATTACTGGGCGACTCACCACTATGTTCCAGACACTCCACTGGACACATCATGGAGGCTCAAAGAAAATAACTTGCCCAAGGTAGCATGGCTATTAAGTCACTGGGTCAGAATTTGAACTCAAATCTGTTTAACTCTTAAACCCATTCACACTGCCACAGGGACTTTGCAGTCTATGATCACTTAACATCAGAGTGGTCAAGGTACTTTAAAGTCTCCTCAAGGCGCGTGGGTGGCTCAGTCGGTTGAGCATCTGACCCTTGGTTTCAGCTCGGGTCATGATCTCAGAATCCTGAGAGCATGCCTCACATAGGGGGCTCTTTCTCTCCCTCTCCCTCTGCCTCTTCCCCAGTTCGTGCTCTCTCTCCCCCTCTCTAAATAAGTAAATCTTTTTTGAAAAGTCTCCTCTTAATATTAAGGGTGTATTATTGTAAAATACTAGCAACCCCACTTGACTGCAGTGTTTGTAATTGCTTAAAAATAAGTATAAACTGTTAGCTCTCCTACACATTTTCCCAGGGAGCCCACATCAACGAAGCAGCCATCCTGAAGATTGCAACACCTGTCTCCTCACCATTTTTTCTTCGGTTTTGACTCTTGAGCTCTCTGCATCTTTTTCAGAGAAAAGCATCTGGAAGGGACAGAAAATAGTCTGGTTGTGGTCAGAACAGAGAAACCCTCACATGGCATTAGTAAAATGTTAAAGAAATGTCAGTGGTAAACAGGTCATATTTCTCTCCTTTGCAAAATCATGCAAAGGTCTCAACTGCCCATTGATCTTGCCTACAATGGTTTGGCCATTCATGTATTGATCTTTGATGTGTCATTTATAGCCCAGTGGGGATTATGTAACTTCTTCTAGTAGGTTCTGTTCTTCACACTCTATATTTAATTATGAGGTTAATGACTTTGGACAAGGCCACATCAATTCCCACTCAAAGGAATTTCAAGCACCAGGGAGCAGATGGCATGGCAGTATTTGGAGAAGGAGGAGGACTTTCCTGAGAGATCTGAAATTGCTCTGTGTCTTCATATGCATTCTAGGTTTCCCGACCCCATTTCAAAGTAATGCTGGCTGGCTGCCCCCAGAGACCAGCCCGTGTGGGACAGCAGCGAGAGCCTCCCTACCTTCTGTAACTGGACCGCGGCAGCTTCTCGAGCCTCCAGGACGAGCATGCCAATGGCAGCTGAAATGCCCACAGGGGAAAAGAAGATGTTGCCATCTTGTATTTTATTCAGCTTTTGGAAGAGATTAAACCCAAACTGAGCGTATACTGCACCAGGCGAATCCATGAAGATTCCAGCAAGATCTGGAACAACAATAGTCAAAAACCAAACAAGAACATCTCACTTATTTGAATTGCTTTATATCACAGGAGCCCTTCCTGCTTCTCTTCCCCTCCCTGCAGTGATTCAGAAAATAGAGATTTTCAACCTCCCAGGGAAAACTCACTGCAGTCAGCTTCTCCCCCTTCTCTCGGTCTTCTCTGAGCAGGAGACGTGAATCAATCTGGCAGCATACAGTGTTTCTGTTCTCATTTCCCCAGGCAGCAGGGTTAACGCCTAAATGGTTTCCTTTTCTCTTGTCCTCTCCCAGAGCCTGCCTGTATCTGCCTGCCCACTGCCTCCTCCTGTGCTAATCCTCCCTGGGCAGCCCCAGCCCTTGCCTATTCCTGTCTAGCTGTCCAGCTGCTGGCCCATGGCCAGACCAAGGAAAGACCTAGGAATCCCTGCCCACCTCAGGTCCAAGCAGTGTTCTCCAATCCAGCCTTAAAATAATAAAGCCAATATTGGCTCCTCAATACTTTCTATTTCTCAAGATTGAGATCTAGTGCAGAGAATGGCATGTTACATTCATTCTCTGAAACCCCAATCCTTAACTGCATGCAAACTTGACTCTGGGCCGAATTTTCCCTGAGGGACAAGGATATAACTCTTTGCCATGGGTTATTAAGTAGGAGCGAGAGTGTTTTCTCTTCTATACTTTTCTATATTGTTTCAGGCTTGTACCATGAGTTCATATTACTTTCATTATCTCACATAAAAAGAAATAATTTTGAAGAGCAATTAATATTTACCAAAATAAATAAAACACACTTTGGGGCACCTGGGTGGCTCAGTGGGTTAAGCCTCTGCCTTCGGCTCAGGTCATGGTCTCAGGATCTTGGGATCGAGCCCCGCATCGGGTTCTCTGCTTGGCAGGGAGCCTGCTTCCCCCAATTTCTCTTCCTGCCTCTTTGCCTACTTGTGATCTCTCTCTGCATCAAATAAATAAATAAAATCTTTTTAAAAAATAAATAAATAAAACACATTTTATAATTTCTTCCCCACCAGCTATGTTATAAGTAGTTTACAAAGGCTTTCAGAAAAGTACTAAAACAATTATGAGATTAATGCAGAATAAAATTTTTTGCAAGCTTAAATACTTTGAAGGGTTTTGGCCATCAAGGGCCCATCCCTGCTAAGGCATTCTACATCTGCTGTTAAAACCCCCAAGTTGCCTTGTGGGGATTCCTTGCAAGTTAACTGAGAAATAAAATGAATTAACTTACTGTCAAACAAGATGAAGGTACACTGTCATGGCTGTGTAGGCTCTGCATTAAATAAAACCAGCCCAAGGAAAACTATGCACAACAAAACTACTTCTCTCAAATCAACAAACCTCAAGTGTTCTTAAAACACAGAAGTCTTCAGTTAAAGCCAAAGAAAGAACTTACCTGGTTTCTGGAGAGACAGGGGTGGCTGACAAGGAACCAGGAAGCATATGTAACATGAGTTGTTGAGATCTTAAATTTATAGTGCTCTCTCTGCCTCTCCCTAGTCATTATCGTTGCGTTTCCAGTGAGACAACCTTTGATTTCTCAATGACGATTTCCCTAATAAAAATTAGGATACAAGGTTTTTGACAAAACTGAGGATTGGATTTCCTATTTCTTCCACTCGTAGCCATAAAGTTATGAACTTGTCAGCAGTCGTTCTGTGAACTCAAAAAGGGTACACCTTATGACGTAGAGGAATAGAGTGTAAATTCTTGAATTCCCTTATAAAGGATTTTGGGGGTGCCTGGTGGCTCAGTGGGTTAAGCCACTGCCTTCGGCTCAGGTCATGATCTCAGGGTCCTGGGATCGAGTCCCACATCGGGCTCTCTGCTCAGCAGCGAGCCTGCTTCCCTCTCTCTCTCTCTGCCTGCCTCTCTGTCTACTTGTGATCTCTCTCTGTCAAATAAATAAATAAAATCTTAAAAAAAAAAAAGAATTTTGGAATTCCAAGCATAAAGAGATTAAAATCAACCAGATAGCAAAATAAGACTAAAAGCAGGAGCTCAACCCAGGACCAAAATGGCCAAATCAAGTGAATTTTGGCCCAGGTGGAAAGACCATGAAAGGGCCTTCCTCCCCAGTGATCTTAGGGATCCTCTGGAAAAATTTGTTCAGAGCACTGGTTCTCCATCTTAGATACACATTAAAATCTCCTGGGAAACAAACAAACAAAAACAATGCCCAGACAACTTAATTGAGCATTTTCTAGGGTGAGAATAAGACATTGGAATTTTTATCACCCCAGGTGATTACAATGTGCAGCCAAGGTTGGAAACCACTGGTTTATGCTTGACGAAGATCTGATTTAATGCATACTTTACCTACCGTGGGTGAGCAAGGCTGCGTCCTGACAAGCCCAGTCTCTGCAATAAAGTTAACTTAGCAGTTGTATTATTTTAAGATATCAAATGAAAAGAAGAAAATGAAAGAAAGCTATCTTGCTAGAAAAGAACCAGAAAAATTAGTGAGAAATTTGGGGCAGGCAGTGACCACACATATATACACACACACACAAACACACCACTCTTGTTCCCAAGCATTCTTTCCATGAATTATGAAATCCCTCATTTTAGTTGACTCAGTAAACATTTGCTGAGCATCTACTATGTACCAAACACTGGGCTAAGGACCAATAATTCATAAACATCCAACAAGCTCCCTGATTTCAGGAAAACAACACTATTTTAAAAAATCAATAAATTACATCTCCAAATTGCAGTTTTTTTCTGCTAATCCAGAGATATCCCTATTGTCTCTACTGGTCTATTTAAGAAACAATGTTTCTACTAGGCATTTATCCAAAAGATACAAACATAGTGATTCAAAGGGGCACAAGCAACCCAATGTTTATAGCAGCAATGTCCACAACTGCCAAAATATGGAAAGAGCCCAGATGCACATCTACAGAAGAATAGATAAAGAAGAGGGGATGTGTGTGTGTGTGTGTGTGTGTGTGTGTGTGTGTGTGTGTGTGGAGAGAGAGAGGGAGAGGGAGAGAATATTACTCAGCCATCAAAAAGAATGAAATCTTGCCATTTGCAATGATGTGGATGGAACTAGAGAGTATTATGCTAAGCAAAATAAGTCAATCGGAGAAAAACAAAAACCGTATGATTTCACTTATGTGGAGAATTTAAGAAACAAAATAAATAAACATGGGGGAAGGGAAAGAAAGATAAAACCAGAGGAAAACAGAGAGGGAGGCAAACCATAGAGACTCTTCACTATAAAGAACAAAGTGAGAGGTCCTAGATGGGAGATTGGTGGGGGATGTGGTATCTGGGTGATGGGCATTAAGGAGGGCACCTGATGTAATGTACACTAGGTTTTGTATGTAACTGATGAGTCACTGAATTCTATCTCTGAAACTCTATGTTAATACACTATATGTTAATTACATTGAATTGACATAAAAAATTTTAAAAATAAACAGTGCTTGGATTATTCTCGGCTTTAGTCTTGGGTAAAGGGTATGAAGATTTGTCATCGTTGCCAAGAAACAAATCTTAGAAGGACATCTTAACTCTTCCCTCTCACCTGCAAGTCTGCCAAAGGAAGTAGGTCAGTGATACACCTTCTAAGGGCACGGGTAATATATGTGCCAATCTCAACACTCACAATTCACCTCCTGTTTTTTAATATTCTGATTACAGCCCTTTAAGAAAACTCAAAACAGTATTTAATTAATTTTACCTTCTCATTGTCACTGAGAGATATACCAATTGAGTAAGATTTGGAAAGAATCAGCACGTGGTTATGGAGTTAAGACTGGATGCCACTGAAATGAAGATGTTGGTTTTTTTAAATGGTATGAATCTTTGAGTTGGCAATAATGCTTTATGTTTGAACATCCCTATTAGTATATGTCTTCTAATTCTTTTTTCTGTGACCCTAGACCCCCTGTTCTATGGCCCAGCTACCTCCACAAGACTTCTGCTTTGTCCTAATGCATTTCCTCTACCAGGTGCTTTTACAGGGAGGCCTAGCTTTCCCCTGAGGATCACACATCCCACATTCTTCCCTGAGACCACTACTCATATCTTGGGTTCAGGAAGCAAGGTTCCCAAGCCTCGTGCCGTGCTCTTGCTCCTCATGAAGCATTTCTTCCTTTAATCACCTTCAGTGTTCCCCTGAGAGACTTACCCCTTCTTTCCCCAACCATATCTCCCCCCACCCACCACTCTGTACACACAAGTTCTTCCTGTCTTCTCTAACCCCACCACCCCTCTGTATATCTTCACAGTCCATGCTGGGGGCATTTCACACTTTCCTGTCTCTCCTCTTCCCTCTCCTCTGTGATCCACATACATGGTCACACATACATGACATGTATGGGTGTCATCACCACCAGGAACTGCTCCTACTGGAAATTACTGGCCTCCAAAATTCCCCCCTCTGGTTACAGATTCTCCTCCTTGTTCTTCCTAAATCTAATCTTCAGTGTCATCATAGCCTCCAATGGCTGGACCCCTCCCTAACCTACTATTTCATCAGCTCTCTCCTCCCCGTATCAAAACTGTCCCAACGGTAGAAAATACATTGACACTTGGAAACCATAAAAGTGGTTCCAGTGCTTCCGAGGGAGGACATGAAAATAATTAAGTCCTGAACCAGAGTACTCAGGGTTTCCCCACCTATCCCAAGGTTGGGCACAACCTCTGCACATCTGTGACTGATATTGGCATGTGACATCTTTCTTCTCCAAGCCTTTAATGTAATGGTTGCCGCTGGGTCCCAAGTAGATTCCCTTTGCCAGCCAGTGCTCCTGTCATCAGACTGCCATTCAGGCTGACAATTCAAGTGGGAGCCACGCAGCACACCACCCCCAGCCAGGGCACACCTCAGCTGTGACTCACTGGCATAAGGATATAAAAGGATAGGACAGTCCCCTTGCAACAAAACAGGACTCATTTTGTAGTGTAATTTGTCCTCCAGAGCTTCAGCCACAGGATCAGAGTGAACCCAGCCTGTAGCTGAGACATGATTGATGAATAGGTTTTCCTTCCCTGTCCTGCTTCTCTCAAGGAAACCCTCTCCTCTCCTCCCCACCCAGAAAACTCCCTGAACAAGAACTCTATCTGCAGCACTGCTTCTAGAGAAGCTAACCAAGACCATGTGTCTTCATATCTATCCCAAGCTCTCTCGCTGTTTTTGCTTTCTGAACATTGCTTGGAAATTCTTGCACACAATCTCTTTTAGATGAGCTTTTCCAAGGCCTATGGAAATTTCCCTGGAGATTTAGATTGGAACATTTAGAACTGATACATCAGTGTGGGAGATACTGTCATCTTTACATACTGAGCCAAGGATATATTCCTCTCACACATCCCTCAGTAGAGTTTATAGATAGAAAGGAATGGAGGAAATAAAGAGATGGAGAACCAATTTTGTCTTTGTGAGCAAAAATGAAACAAGTATGCCCACTATCACTGCTCCCCTTCAAAACTGAACCAAGGCTGGAAGAAAGAATAGGGGAAAAAAGATGAATTCAGCAAATGTGACAACACAACTGAATAATTAAGTTTCAAGACCCAAAACAAAATAAAATTATTCACAGAGGAATTGACACACACATTATAAGAATTCAAAGGTGAGTATAGCAAAATTGCTGAATACAAGATCACTATTAAAAATATCAAATACTGTTTATAAACTAGCAACATACGGTTCGAAAATGAAAATTTTTTAAGTGTATGCTTTGAAAGGGTACACAAAACCATCACATCCCTAGTAAAAATGAAAGATGGGTAAGCCTCCCTCCAAACATAATCCAGGAAACTTGGGAAGACCTAAATTGATGGAGGACTATGTTTCATTTATGGTTTGGAAGACTCAATATTGCAAAGATGTTGATTCTGTCAAAATTGGTCACTGTAATCTCAGTTAAAATCCCAGGAGTTTCTGGGGTTTTTTGGTTTTTGTTTTTTATTTGTCTTTTTTTTTTTTTTTTTTTCAAAAAAATTGACCAGCTGTTCAGAGAGCCAAAAATAACTAAAACACTCTTGGAGAAGGAGGAGGAGGAGGTAAGACTTGTTCTATCAGGTAGCAAGACTTGTCATTAAATAATTGTGATTTGGCCAAAGGATAGGGCAGAAGAAAGGCCCAGAAACGTATCTGTGTGTATATGCTCACTCAATTTTTTCCCAAGTATTGCTGCTGAGGCAGTTGGATATCCATTAGGAAAAAATAAATCTTGACTACTGCCTCATACATATACAAAATATCAATTCTAAATGACCTGCAGAGCTAAATGAAACACAACAAAAATGTTAACATGAATAGTAAAGTTTAATAAATTGGACTACATAAAAGGTAAAACTTTCACTAATCAAAAGGCATTATTAAAGTTCAACATACACATACTCTATGACCTAGCAATTCCACCTCAGATACACATCCAGTAGAAATGTGCACTCATGGGCACCAAAAGATACATATGATGGTAGAACATAAATATAAGTTATGGTGCATTCACACAATGAAATACTACACAGCCACGATAAGGAATGAACTAAAGCTATAGATGACAAAATGGTTGAGCATCAAAATCAATATTGATAAAAAGAAGCCAAATGCAAAAGAATGTAGACTGTATGATTCTATTTATATGAAGTTTAAAAGCAGGCAAAACTTGACTATAATGCTGCCAGTCAGCATAATGGTTATATTTTAAAGAGGACAAAGAAAGTAAGAATTGGAAAGTGATATGGGGGAACAGGAGAAGCTTTGGAGTAATGATAATGTTATATATATATATTTTTTTTAACCTGGACAGTTGTTGCATGAATATTCACTGTTTGACAAATCATTGAACTCTATGTTTATATTTTTAATATTTCCATATTTGTGTTATTATTCATCACACAGAAACACGTATATTTTAGATTTATTCATAAATATTTTATAGTTTTGATATTTTTGTGAATAGGGTCTTTGGTTTTTCCATTCATTCATTTATTCAACCAGTATTATTTGAGCATTTTCCCTGTGTCAGATACTGGTTTAAGTACAGAGAAACAACAATGAATAAGATATAAAAGAGCACTTCTCTCATCAGATTGACATTCTACTGGGGAGATGCAGACTATAAATAAAGAAATGAATAACAAGAAAATCTCAAATAGAACTAAATACAATGAATTAACCAAAATGTTGAACTTGCAAGTAGCTATTGCTGGTGTATAAGAAGGCCTTTTTTTTTTCCTTAATTTTGGGTAACCAGCTAACTAACTATCTTGGAGAACTTCCTTACTTGGTAAACTGTCAGCTAACTCATTTGGAATTTTTTAGAAAGAAGACATACAAATGGCTACCAGACATATGAAAAAATGTTGATCATCATTAGCCATCAGGGAAAATCAAATTAAAACCACATTGAGAAGGGAGGGCACATATTTCATGGAGCACTGGGTGTTGTGCAAAAACAATGAACAAGAAAGTATTCAGTTTTAGATTATCATGATGTGAATCTTGAATCTTTATATTAAACATTTTGCCTTTGGAAAAAAAAACACATTGAGATACCACCTTATAAAATTTAGAATGGCAAAGATTAACAAGGCAGGAAACAACAAATGTTGGACAGGATGTGGAGAAAGGAGAACCCTCTTACACTGTTTGTGGGAATGCAAGTTGGTGCAGCCACTTTGGAAAACAGTGTGGAGAGCCCTTAAAAAAATTAAAAATAGAGCTACAATATGACCCAGCAATTGCACTACTGGGTATTTACCCCAAAGATACAGATGTAGTGAAAAGAAGGGCCATATGTACCCCAATGTTCATAGCAACAACGTCCACAATAGCCAAACTGTGGAAAGAGCCAAGATGCCCTTCAACAGACAAATGGATAAAGAAAATGTGGTCCAGGGGCACCTGGGTAGCTGTGGATTAAAGCCTCTGCCTTTGGCTCAGGTCATGATCTCAGGGTCCTTAGATTGAGTCCCATATCAGGCTCTCTGCTCAGCAGGGAGCCTGTTTCCCCCTCCCTCTCTGCCTGCCTCTCTGCCTATTTGTGATCTCTCTCTCTGTTGTAGAGCCACCTTGGAGGGGGCTCCAGTTCTCTGGCATGGCCTGAGGTACGGGTGTGCGTGCTTGGTGGAGGGCAGGGGGATGTGAGGGGGCAGGTGGGAAGGACTGTTGCTGCCCTTCAGAGCTTGGTAGAAGGGTGGACCCAGGGCTTGGCAAGTGCCACTTCTGGCAGGTTTGGAAATTTCCAAATAAATCCTTGTTTATTGGTGGTAAAAATAAATAAATAAATAAATACATACATACATACATACATAAAAGAGGGGCGCCTGAGTGGCTCAGTGGGTTAAAGCCTCTGCCTTTGGCTCAGGTCATGATCCCGGAGTCCTGGGATCGAGCCCCGCATCGGGCTCTCTGCTCCATGGGGAGCCTGCTTCCCCCTCTCTCTCTGCCTGCCTCTCTGCCTACTTGTGATCTCTGTCAAATAAATAAATAAAATCTTAATAAATAAATAAAATCTTTAAAAAAAAGAGAAGAAGAAAAAGAAGATGTGGTCCATATATACAATGAAATATTACTTAGCCATCAGAAAGGACGAACTTTTGCATCAACATGGCTGGGACTGGAGGAGATTATGCTGCGTGAAATAAGTCAAGCAGATAAAGTCAATTATCATAGGGTTTCACTTACTTGTGGAACATAAGGAATAACATCGAGGACATTAGGAGAAGGAAAGGAAAAGTGAATTGGGGAAAATCGGAGGGGAAGATGAACCATGAGAGACTGTGGACTCTAAGAAGCAAACAGAGGGGTTTTGGAGGGAAGGGGGTCGGGAGTTAGGTGAGCCTGGTGATGGGTATTAAAGAGGGTATGTATTGCATGAAGCACTGGGGGTTGTACATAAACAATGAATCTTGGAACACTGGATCCAAAACTAATGATGTATTTTATGGTGACTAACATAACACAATAAAAAAGATGATCATTAAATCTCTGCATAATGAGTTAGTCTCCTTTATCAATATTTATTCTTCTGGTGGAACTGTTCCATCAAGTTTAATGGAAGGCACCTGATTTCAAATATCTGTGCATGTAGTTCAAATCTACAGGCATAACAGTAAGGCACCATTTGTTTTACAAACTGTACTTTACTATTCCAACAGAAGAGGGTACTCTTGAACCAAGAAACATTGCCTTCCTAAAGTAATGTCATTTTTAGTCCTTTTTAGCCCCCAAATTCTATACATTTCAGAATGAACAGAAAAAGTTGTCCAACAAACATGCAAAACTACTATAAGAAGAAAATAGTGAAAATCAAAACTTTTCAGTTCATAAAAATGTTCCCCAAAGAATCAACCATGAGCCCCCCCCCCAAAAAAAAGCTACAACATTTTACTTTATGAGCTAAATACCACTTAAAAAGCACTGTGGGGACACGTGGGTGGCTCAGGCAGTTAAGCATCTGCTCATGATTTCAGCTCAGGTGATGATCTCACGGTTGTGAGATCGAGCCCCTCTGTGCCTAGCAGAATCTCTATCCCTCTCTCTCTCTCTCTCTCAAATAAATAAATAAAATCATTTTAAAAATTGTGAACACAGAGAATGCTTCAAATCATAATTGCAAAAAATTAGAATGGAAATGAACAACAACAACAAAAAGAAATATGTGTCATGATTATCTTTGTTCATTACTGTTTGGGGCTTTGATTAAATTTTCATCTGGTATTATTGTTACTATTCTTACTTTTCTTCTGTTAGTGTTTGTCGGGTATTTCTCCTTTATCATTACTCTAATCCTCATATTCTTGTTATTGTGTCTTATTAATAGTGTATAAATAAATCTTTGTCTTTTTAATTCAGTTTATCTTGTGACCGTGGAATTTAACTTACCCACATCTCTAGGACCTTAGACTTATTGCCACCTTGTTTTACATTATGTATACACTACGCCTTCTTGTTTCTTGTCTTACTGATCGTATTTCTTTGAATTGATCAAATATTTTTCATTCTTTTTTCCCTAATGTTTCAGCAACTGTGGATCCTATCTCAATTCTCCATCTGGTTAACCTTTGGTTTAACACAAATATTAAACATAAATTTCTATTAATGTCTGAAGTCAATCTCTCTTCACTCTTCAACCCCACCATCTCCCACTTCTCGTGCTGAGATCGTGTGAATCCTCATTTTTTAATAATTAATTCTAATTTAAGCTTAAGTCACATTTTACTCCTTTTTTCTTTTTTGGCATCACAGTTATGCATGGCTCACATTTTCCTCTCCAATTCATCTTTTAAGGCTTTTTTGTAGTAGAGCTTGCTTCAGGTTAAAGTTTACAGATAGTCAACTAAGAGCCCTTGTTCCCTCATTTTGCTATCACCAGTGACTAATAGTTTATATGGGTACATACTTCAGTTGGATTTCCTTTCTCTTGGAACTCCAAAATACTTCCCTGTGTCTTCTTGCAGGGCCAAAGAGAAACCTAAACTCAGTCTAATTCTTATTCCATTTTATGAATTCTATTTCTCTTATCTCACAAAGCTCTTAGAATACTCCCCTCTTTCCCTGATCTTCATAATTTAGCCACAGTGTGGAAGTGTAGGTTCTCAATGGGCCCTTTCAATCGGCATGATTTTTTTTCGATTCACTGTATTTTTCTTTTATCTTTGAGTACTTCCTATCTTCAGCTCTCTCTGTTCCTGAAATGCTCACTGATGAACGCTGAAGCTTCTTTCACAACCTAGCATGGCTCTTAACATATTTAAGTACTTTCTCTTTATCTGTCTCTTCTACGTTTTGTAGAATTTCAAGGTTCAGTCTTCCAGCTGTCTCTTTGGCTGTGTTCATTCTGCTATTTAGTCCACTTATTGACCTTTTGTAATAATTAAGCTTATTTCCAAGAATTCTAAATGAGTATCTTAACTTCATTTTTTTATGTCTTAAGGTATTTTATCTAATCTATTAACTCTGCTGAAGTTGATTTCTTTCTTTCATGTGGTTATTTCCTTCAGACATTTGCTAGTCCATGTTATACACTTATCTCCGTTTTCAAGTTTCCCCATTAGACTGTCTAATGTGGGAGTGCTGTTTTGCAGTCACCCCTGCCTGTGTTAGCAATTTAGGATGTGCTTCCTGGCAAGGATGCTAGCAGCTTATACCCCTTGAGTGGGACATCACCTGGGGATGTGGTGATGCCTCTGTGACTCAAGTGGATCTGCTTACAGCCAGGGGACAAAGACATTTGCCACTCAATTGCTTGGCACAGGGCCAGGGCAGGAAGACTCACACTTGCCAGGTGACTCCTACTTAAGAACTTGAACCTGGCACCATGATGATTGCCCAACCCATACTCCTTCTGTCCCCCTGAATTTTCCACCTCAAGGCTCAAAGCACACTGGAACCAAAAACTGTATCTCGACCCTCAAAGGTCATGCTTGCAAAATAAAAAAATGGAAGTGAATGCCCTCTTATGTTCTTATTTCTACTTGGAAGAATATAAAGGGTAGTGGTTAGAAATCTACTGTATAATATTCAGTCAGACTGTCAGGTTCAAATTCTATTCCAATCACCTGTGACCTGGGTGATCTTGTGCCTCAGTTTCCTTATCTGTTCAATAGGGGTACTAACGATAACCCACCTCTGAGGAAGATTGAGAGGGTAAAAGGGGCTAACACATATAAAGATTTTTTATCACTACCAGTACCATGTAAGTACCCAACAAATTTCAAGAACTATTACTGTTCCAGTTCAGGGATTTCATGACTGTAGTCTTATTCTGGATATTGAAACTCACCCCATGCCTAGACCAAACATTTAAAAATAATAGTGCCAAAGGGAAGAGTCACAACTGCCAACAATTTGGGGACATAATTAGAACTTAAAATTAAGAATTTCTCTTCTTACTTTTTACTGGAAGTATTTCTTTACCTTTGGAGACTTTGACTGCATTGGATTTTGCTCAAAGCAACATGAATTCAATTTCAATTCCTCTGATATTTATAGCATGGTGCCAGGTGCTGGGGATTAAACACACCATGCTCACCTGTGCAGAAATACAGCTAGGAAGGATTTTCTGTTGCATTTACAACTTGACTGAACAGGAAATTCTTTAATCCTATATTTTTCCCTCAAACCTGTAGACTGGGTTTTAAACCTAGAAATTTAACACAACATGAATGTTTGAGGAGCCTCTGATTGTTTATCCTTTATAAGTGAACGTGTTCTTTTTTGCCCAAATGTTAACAGAATTATTTTCTCAGCCTTTAATTTTTACAGTTTCTTAACGAGTCTATTTTTGCTTACTTTTCTTGGAAATCAATCCATGTAACCAGGTGACTATCCAAGGTAAGAAAGTTTTCTTTAATTGTGTCTTGATTATTAGTTTCATGCCAATTAATATGCTTGTTTTTTCAGAAACACCTAACTGTTGGGTTTATTTTCTGTTCTCTGAAGCTATGAATTTCCCTTTTATTATTTCCTATATATTCTAAAACAAACACTGAAATACACGCTATTCATCAATAATTAAATTTTCCAGTACATCAGTTTTGCTTCTTTACTGCCTCTAAATTCTATTTAAATTCTGCTACTGTATTTTTAGTTCCCCAGCAGTCTTTTTATATTTCATCCAGTTTTTTCACACCTTGTCACAATTTATCTACCGTTTATCTTCATAGATTTCTTCTCCAATTCCACAAATGTCCTGCCTTCTTCAAACCTGTCAGTCATCCCAAGAAGTTTTCTAAAGTTCTCTTCAAGTTCTTGCCACAAATCATTTTCTGAAGCTTCAGATCATTTTTTTGTCTATAGCATGATGTATTCATTCTTTACTGGGCACAAATTTTTTTAAAGCTCTATATGTTCTCCTCATTTACATAACCTCGGACCTGGGATAATCATTCAAAACCTATATGTGTCAACAAAAGGCATATGGGTTTCTACCAGATCCCCTGTTGTGCATTTGGTTGCTTCTCAAGTCCTTTCACCCAACCGTAGCTAGAACATTATTTGATGCGTATGATGGCTAACATTATTTAGAAGGGAAACAGTGTATGAGAATATGAGAATTTTTAAATTAAATGTTAAGCATACAGAATACATTGGTAGGAGGTGTGCCTCTTAAATAAAATCTTGTGTTTTATATACTGAGTAAAAAAAGAAAAGAATAAGACAGTAGGTTTGGGAAAACAAGAACACCACATGAGTAATGTGAATGAAGAACACGTTTGATGTTGGCATTCATCGACAGAGCAAGGAAACCCAATGAGACACCGCACAGTTTCCTCACCCATCATCCCAAGCATAGAGCCTCCACCTATGGTTAATGATACTGTAGTAAAAAAAAAGAAAGGCCACACATCCAAATGCAAAAGATAAACAGCAATCAGGGATGAAGCAACATATGTTCTGGCTTGCTCCAGCTCAAGAAGAAACTGGGGAGGGGTCTGAGGGGGAAAGATGCATGAGATAATGTATGAAATCATAAGGAGGGCTAAAGTTGAAATAAAATGGAATGTACAAAGCCTGTGACCTGGAGAGCACTAGAGAACCTATTGAGTACGACACATTAGTGGTTCTCGTCCCAGAATGTTTGTACTCAGAGTAAATGAATCAGTTGTTTTGGAATCTACATTGCCTCATTTGTCTTACCTGTTAACCTTGCTGGGTGGAGGAAAACATGAATTAGAAATGGAGGAGCTCACTTCCCAGATTTGAATGCTCTGGCTGGTTTTCTAGCACTTATAGAACATGCACAGACTTGCATGTTCTCTGTGCCTCTGACTGCCATATTAAAAGGTCAGTCTTACTGGTGCAATAATGAAGAGTGAAGAGCTCCTAAATTTGAGCATAATTCCGAGTTTCTCATAGGTTTCCATCTACTGTATTCCATAGAACTAAGTTAGAATCCTGTCTTCCCTGTATGGTCAGACTCTCTGACACTTCAAATAGAGGGGACACATGAAGTATACAAACCCAACAACATTGTCACCAGGGTTCTTTCTGTCCTTGTCCCACCCAAAATACTTCCCTTGTGAAGTCTAAACTGCCCAAGGTAGAAAGTGCCAATACCCTCTCTCCACTTTCCTGTGCGTTGTATTGAGGGAGTATCAATCAGTCTTCAAATGGCGGCAAAAAGAAAAAACTGACAAGAAAGACAGAGGGTAAGAGACAAAGCAAGGATAAAGGAGAGAGATGGCTGTCTGGAATTTAAGCTGGCAAGGCTCTTATGTTTCTGAACCCCAGGGAAGCCAGGAACGGGAAGGAACAAAGGTTGGCACCATACGGGGAACCACTTGTTGAGGTTTTCCTTCCAGCTCTTAACTTGCAGTCGGTCGAAATGTCTTCCAAGTTCGATGATCCACTGGATGTCACCGGATATCACTCCTAGATTTTAGAATCATTGCGAGCTTTCATCTTTTGTGTGTGCCTTCATATATACTTAGGGTAGAAAGTTAAGAAAGATTTTCTGGCACAAGATAAATCTTTCTGACATAATTGAGATGAATGGTTAGTTTTATAGATTATGTATTTCTACATTTTGGGATGAAAAAAATTAAAGCTAGGTTTAGGTCACTAAAAAAGTCAGTTGGCACATAAAATAATGTACACATTTTAACTGACAAAAGTGTTTTATTTACTAAGAAGAAACATTTTAATCAATTGAAGATTGGTAAGTTTACTGGTTCACAGTATCTCACTCTCATTTTTGTAAGGAGATACACTTTCCCTTTGTGATTAAAATTCTGAGAGAGCCCAATACAATGAGAAGATGTGTTTATCAAGGAAAAGAATAAGAACATAGCAATGCCAGACAATGCCAAACCTTCACAAAGGTCATAGTTATTGAGTTCAGTATCCAATAGCAATGACAGGTCAGGCATGGAATCTTCCAAATGTTAGCCCCAAAAAGAACCACAGAAGTGACTATGTATTTTATTATCTGACATAAATTTGACCCATAGGACATGCCTTCTGTGGAAAGGACTTGGAAGAGCCACCTCAAGCTGCCTCACATTATCCATGAGAAATTTTTTATACCACAAACAACCTTTGACAATGAGAAGCCTGTATGGGGAACATGGAACTTGTCCCTCACAGCACAAAGAAATCATTAATATAGAGGCAAATGGGGGGACTGGGGCCAGCATGACTTAACCAGCTGAACTTAACCTACCTTCTCCTGCAAAAACCGCCACAGCCACCCTTAACCAACATAGTGGCAACTGGGAGGAGGACGCTCATAGGGCAGGGCAGGGCAGGGAAACGGGGCCACGGCCAAGACCAGATATTCACCTTGACAGAATGATTCTCCACATCCTTGAGTTAGGCATTGTTAATAGTCATTCCAGAGTGTTCAGCTAAGGCAGAGATCAAGAATTCAGACAGACGTATCAGAGAACGAAGGTCCCAGTTCTAGAGTCTTAAACACTTAGGCATCTGGCTTTCAGTAGACTAGAGCTTGATATGAAGCCAACGGCCTTCCTGACAAAGATTTCCACATGCATCATGCCCAGACCCAGGCCAGCTCTCAGGATGTGACCCAGCATAAGACCTCCAGGAGGAGATAGGTCCATGTGGTGGATTCCTGACAGAGGGGGTTAGGGAGCCAGCAGTCTACGGGGCGGGGGGGGGGGGGGGGGGGGGCAGCGCTCCCCTCCTCCACCTAACTTGTTGAGTATTTAAGGGTAATTACAGAGGCGAATTCTCTGAGGAAGGGGGTGAAAAAGACACACAAGATCGTGCTTCATGATGATGGCCTAGGAGACTCAGTAAGGAAACCCGAGACTAATTTTTAAATCCACTGCCGCTCCCCTAGGTCAATGTCAGATTCACAAAACATGTCCTGACTTCCGCAGAACGAGTGCTGGTCAGGGCAGTCTTCCATCCTTGAGCTCTCACTTAAATCCACCCCTGGTGGGTGGATTTTCCCTCAGGTGAGAAGCATCTTACAGGGCATCTTCCATGCAGTAGAAGAAGATGGGAGAGGAAGAGGCAGGGCATCTTGGCCAGCAGTGACCCCTGGTTTTAATTACCATAGAAATAGAACTGAGTTTCCAAAACACATTCCATTTAAACATTTCCTCCTGTTTCCCATGTCAAAGTGGTTTCTGAATTTATCCTCCCCTAGAAGTGGTCTAATGACTTGAACTTCAAGGATTCCTTTATATGGAGGTAGGGAACTTAAAGTCAGTACATTACACATTCCATTACACTGACCTTCAAGGTCACAGAAGGTGAATTATATGCTTGAAAGCTTAGTGTGGTGAAAGGTTAAGGAGGGAGCCAGAGACTTTGATACTAATGGACGTAGATGAAAGTCAGCTACAGGGTGAGAGAAGGATCAGGACAAGTTCAGGCCAGTGGCAGGAGGAAGGGGGCATGGAGCTGTGACAGAATTCGGTCAGCTTTAGATATCAGCAAGAACGCAAATTCCCATGTTATGCCAGCAGGAGACCATTCTGCCACTTTCTTCCAGCTCCCAGGTACTAGACAGTGTGCTCCTTTCAGGGAGAGCAGACCCTGCCATAGAACAGAATAGTTTGGGTTTTGTTGTGTCTGATGAAAAAGAGAAAAGGGTGATCGGCAGTAAACGTCACCCAGGAAGGTATGGACCTTCCCGTGCCAACAGCGCCACTGACAGCAACTGCCTGGGTGCCATTTTCATTCACCTCCACAAAAGTTTTATGGAAAACTTTTGAAAGGTACAAATTGGGACTTGGAGAGATTCCAGTAAGATCAGCCTTCCCCTCCTCAAAGATATCCGTGATGCCCATGTCCTGTAGAATAGAATTGAGATCATAGCTGTCTTCCAGGGTGAACTGCGGGAAGGAGACGTCTACTGTTTCTTCTGACATATTCTCTGAGCTGCTCCAGGTCACTATTTTTTCATGAGTGATGTTCCTTTCAAGCTACAAAAGGAAGGAAATAATGTTTAAGGTCATATTATGAACCAGCAAAGGATGCCCCAATTACTTCAAAAGGCTTGAGTATATTTCAACACCCAGTAACAATCTTCAAGGTCCTTCCCTAAGCCTCAACCTACTCTGATCTCACTTAAATCCCTCCAAGCAATTCTCTTGAGTCTTTAGAAGTCACAGGACAATTTGAATTCTGGTATCCTCTGGTGTCTGACAGACTGGTGTCTGCGTGTCAAAGCCCAGCAAAGCTCCATTGACCAAGTTGAGTGAGTTTGGCCACGTCTTACCATTCCGAGGTTCAATCACCTCTTCTATAAAACGGAGATAATACCATTAGGCTCTTGCGGGATTAAACAAAATGATGTATGTAGAGTAATTAACATAGTGCCGGCACACGATACATTTTGAATCGTGTCTATTGTTGTGATCGCTATATGGGTATTTCTCTCTCCCTCTGTCTCCATCTCTTCTCTGCACAGAACAGCACAGTGCCGAGGCTTCCCAGCCTTCACTGATCCCCAGCTCACAGTTTATCCCAGCGCCAGATCTCCACTCTGGCAAGGCACTTGCACCCAAAAACAGAGTTCAGCTAACAGCTCCATTCCATGAGCCATAGCAGAAGAGTCCAATCAAGAGGCCAGAAGTCAGGCTATTGAGCATTATGAGCATTTGCAGCAAGTCTCACATCACTCCATGTCCAGATCCCTCAGTCTGGAGAACCACCGCAGAGAGCTGTGAGATGGGAGAGGAAAGCCCTATCCAGCACTTTTGGCATTCGTCCTTTTCTAAACCAATAAAGAAGAACTCTCTCACTGAATTCAGATTCTTACATATTCTCTGATATCTCCAATAGCTGAGGTGCCATCCTTCCTCAGGCAGGTAGATGATTAATAGGGCTGCTCTCCAAAGACTAACAGTGAAGTATTTTGTAAAGACAGGGAAGTGAAGACTTACCTCTTCCAGGCCCTTCACGTTATCTGCAGAGCAAGAAGGCAGCAGGACAAACATGCTGAGCGCTCCCTTGGTATACCTCATTTCAAGGATCTGTGCCTTCAATTCCTCTATGAAGCCGATTCGAAACAGGCCCTTTTGGTTCATCATCTTCACAGTCCTCTTTTCATTCTGCAGTGGACAAGATAGAAAGTCATGGGACAGTCACGGGAAGCTCACGCACCCCCGTGGCCTTCATCTCTCCTGAAAACGGGGCTCCACCAAGATAAGAAGCATCTTCAGAAGCTCTGAGCCACACCAGTGACCCAACCCATGAGCCCTCTACCCACTGATCAGCCAGCCCATCCTTGCCAACACCTTATTTTCCCTTGGTTTTCATAGGTTCTTCAGCTCCCAAGGCAACTCGTTGGTAAACTATCTATCCAGGCTCTCCCTGCAGCCTAGCCAAGGGATATATCCCCACCAGCTTCGTACCTTCCGTGTCTGCACCACCCAGTCTATTGGCCTCACCTGATCTCCTGACCCCTTGCCTTCACTGGTTAAATGATAATTATCTACACATTGAATCACAGTACTTCTTCCATAGGTTTCCATCAGATGAAAGGCCACCACCCCAGACACCTCGTGTTTAAGAGAGGTCATCAATCGACAGATGAGATGCACAGTGCTTGCGAGAGGAACACAGCTGACAGGTGGTGGGCTGGGATCCTGACCTTCCCTTTTCTCCATTCTACAGTCCGGTGGCTTAGAACATGGGTTTTTGAGATAAATACTCACAGATGTGAATGCTAATGCATGAATTTATCCATGTAACCTAACCTTTGCATTCTTTCCCCTCAACTCCTAAATGGGAATAATAACACCCATTTCCGTAATGATATTTTAGGGAACAAGTGAAATAGTGAATGGAAAATGCTCAGGGTGGTGCTTGGCACCAAGATGGTCAACGAACTTCTGATACTGATTTTTCTAATAACAAAATGTTCTTATTATATTGTATGCTGTAACCTAGAGACCTAAGTTTTAGAGTTGAGTATACATACTCTAGAAAACGTGCTATAATATCATACCTCATTTAGAGAGAAAGGGGCATCAACTGTGTTTTTAGGGTCAAAATATTTTTCCCATTTGGCTTTGAAGTAAACAGCATTCACCAACACCAGCACCGTCGCACTGTCAATTGCATCCTTGTTGAAGAGTTCCTTGATCTTACCTTAAAAAAGGTTCAGAGAATATCCTGAATGTGAATTGTACCAGAAGTACTCATGTAGACAGATTTTCCTGAAGGCTGCTTCCCATCCCCAAGGCTAGGGCATGTCTGATTCAAGAACTAACCTAAGAAAATGATGCCACTCACAGTACAGTCCTGGATGCAGTGGAGGTGAGGGGGTGTATCGTGGGGGAGACACACTGCCTCTCAACCCCAAGAAGGAGCCATTCGAAAGCCCTAAAACTGAGGGAATTTCATTCCATTCCCTGAGTCACTGTGGTTGGAAATTGCCATGAGACATCCTATGCCATGATTTACTTTTTTTTAATTAAGTTCAGTTAGCCAGCATATAGTACATCATTAGTTTTTGATGTGGTGTTCAATGATTCATTAGTTCTGAAAAACACCCAGTGCTCATCACATCATGTGCCCTCTTTAAAACCCATCACGAAGTTACCCTCCTCACCTCCATGATTTACCTTTCAAAGTAGACCCTGCCAAGTGATTATATTATAACCTCCTTGAGAAACAGGACTATTGTGTGGACTTCCTATCTCGAGTGCTCATCACAGCAAACGGTATATGCTTACATAGGAACAAAAATGCATATAAATATGCTAGGCCAGGTCGGTAGGGGATTTCACACGTCCCCTCTCGGGCCATCGCATGTCAGCGAGGAGAAGTAGGTATTGTTTTCCCTTCTTGGAGAGGACTACACCACAGCTAGTGAGAGGTAAGGCCACACAGCCAAAAATCAGCAAGGCTGGCTGAGATCAGTCCTGGGACCTTCCCGCTCTTGGTCCAGCTCTGAGGCTCCTTCCACCGTAACACAGCCCTGAGTCAGACTGGAAAATCCCACGCAGTCGGGCAATCATCCATTTGCGGTATGCATTCTTTTCCACCGCAAAATACCAAACCATTGGTTATCTGAATACAGGCCTAGTCCTTAAAGATAAGTAGAGCTTTCTACAGCAAGACTTCCCCTTAAACTCCATAATAAAAGACTATGTTGACATCACCTACACTTAAAATACTGCCGGAGAGTTAGCTAGCTCCTTAGTATAATTTTTTTTTAGTGAACATGCTTTCTTCTTGGCAACTGAGTGGAACCTTGAAGAAATGGGCATTTTTGCAGCATATGGACCAAGTTAGGGGAAATAATTTTGGAATTTGGGTGCCTCTCCCAGGACAAGGCCAGACAGGGGAGTTTCATATTAAAAAATGATTCCATTTTATATTGAATTCTAAATTTCACTACTCATCACTATCTCTAAAGCCTTCATCCAAAAACACCTATGTACCTAGTGAAAAGTTGATAAAAATTGGATTTAATTATTTCCGTTTCCTTCTGAATAACTAGATTCTCTTTGCAACGTTTCTACTGACACTTTTTTAAAAAATAGAAACAGCAGGGACACGTGGGTGGCTCAGTCAGTTAAACATCTGCCCTCGGCCCACATCGTGATCCCAGGGCCCTGGGATTGAGTCCTGCATTGGACTCCTCGTTCAGAGAGGAGCCCGCTTCTCCCTCTGCCTGCCACTCCCCTGCTTGTGCTCTCTCTCTCTCTCTGGCAAATAAATAAATGAAATCTTAAAAAACTTGGAAATAGTTAACATCCCACTGGCATGTGCTTGGCTGAACGGATTTCCCCTCTTATGAGGGAGCAAAGGAGAAACACAGCATCTAAGCATGTAACTGTTTGCACCTGCAAAACGGGCTTTGAACACGGCTCATGCATGTGAGCACCTGGTCATGACACCGGGCTGACTTTTCTCCTTTTAAATGGAAAAGAAGACCAGCTACAGTGTGTTTGGTTTTTCTTACCTTGGGACTGAGATTCAACCCAAAAGTTAATCTGTTGTCTGGACTTCTCAGAGTCCTTCCGGAAATCAACACTTTCAATGGTCGTGTGGTAAAACTGAATCACACCATCTAAGTATTCCTGTCAAATTGGAATAAAGAGAAATAATACAGTGAAGTCAGATAACCATGCTAATAGGTGTGAGGCAGTCAGGAAAAGCCTAATGAGAGAGATGGTCTTTTAAACAGGACACACAGGGGCGCCTGGGTGGCTCAGTGGGTTAAGCCGCTGCCTTCGGCTCAGGTCATGATCTCAGGTCCTGGGATCGAGTCCCGCATCGGGCTCTCTGCTCAGCAGGGAGCCTGCTTCCCTTTCTCTCTCTCTGCCTGCCTCTCTATCTACCTGTGATCTCTCTCTGTCAAATAAATAAATAAAATCTTTTAAAAAAAATAAATAAACAGGGCACACGTGGTCTCTATCTATCCCCCACTCTTAATTAGCCACAGGACTTTCATTCATTGTGGTGACAATTCAGGATATAGAATGCTTGTTCATGGGATGTCTGGGTGGCTCAGTTGGCTAAGCCTTTGATTCTTGGTTTCAGCTGGAGTTCCACGCCGGTCTCTGTGCTCAGTGCAAAGTCTAATTGAGATTCTTTCCCCTCCCTCTCCTTCTCCTGTACCTCCCCCTGCACGCACTCTCTCTCTTTCTCTCTAAAAATAAATAATAAAATCTTTTTTAAAATATTTTATTTATTTGACAGAGAGAAATCACAACTAGGCAGAGAAGCAGAGAGAGAGGAGGAAGCAGGCTCCCTGTGAAGCAGAGAGCCCGATGCGGGGCTCACAGGACCCTGGGATCATGACCTGAGCCAAAGGCAGAGGCTTTAACCCACTGAGCCACCCAGGTGCCCCAATAATAAAATCTTTTAAAAAAGAAAAAAGAATGTCTATTCATGAAGCAGTCCACAGTTACAAGGGCACAAGCCGTTCCTACCAGATACCCTTTTCCTTGAACGTCCCGTTTGTGGAGACCCTATAACATCGGTATGAAGTTACTTGAGAGATTTAGCTGCAAAATGCCTCTATGTTTATGAATTAAGCCCTACTTAATAGTTACAGAGTTTCCGGAGCGATGAAAATGTTTTGGAAATCGGGTGATGTTTGCTCAACATTGTGAATGTGATCAAGGCTAACCAACTGTTTACTTAAAACTGGTTAAAATAGCCATTTTTACATTATATGTTACCACAGTTACAGGGTAATATACCCAAATGACTGGCATGTACACTTTTAATAGGTGAATTGTATGATATGTGAATTTATACCTCCATAAAGCCAGTTCAAAAAAAAAACGACAACATCTAAAAGCTCATTCTCATTGTTAAGAGAACATACTTCTTTTGGCCAAAGGAGGCTAAGCCCGCCCCCTCACTAGACCAGCCTAACCACCTGCATCACACATTTGCCTATGCCCACACCCCTCATGCCCATTACTAAGTATGTGGCTCCTTGCAGCGGTGAGAGAGGAACCTGATGGGTCTTGCTGTAGGTACACGCTGCTTAGCCACAGGGACGAGCCGGGCACCTTTTGGCTCCAAACGCAGTCTCCTTCTGCTATACCGTGGTGCTGCTGAGTACAATTCTATTGGGGGTGGCCTCACGGTGGCATGAAAGGGGATTTTAAAGATGTGCTGGGGGAAGGGGAGGGATAGGAAGAAGAACTACCAAGTGCATCTACCAGGTACCTTTACTGGGAAAGACGGTCCCAATAGAGAAAGTCATTACCAAACCCACGTGTGCTCCAAAGTCATTAGGGTCGCACGACCCCCTTTCACCCACAAGACTTCTAAACTGCTCAAGTTGAAAACTGGCAGAACCAGGGCAACCAACAGTGTGGGAGAGAAAGAGGTGGGCTCCGGGGAACCCCCAGTCCACAGTCCATCCTCTTTTCAGACAGGATTGCGGTCCAGGTGCCAAGTGAGTAATCCAGCTACTCACTGATTTTTACAACGTCAGCCATATGACAGTTTTAATCACCAGCCATGCCGAACTCACCGGACAGATCTGGAATTCCTGCTCTCCGTAAAGCCTATTGGCAATACTTAGGGTGTAATCAATTCGGATCCTGTCTATCTTGGAGAGAAGCTTCCCGAAGTAGCAACTGAGCAGTCCACTCTCATCATTGGAAGACTCAGCCTGACAAAAGAAGAAAGAAGATGGGATCTGATCAGGAGAGCAAAAGGCCACCAGAGCACGTTGTCATTTCATGTTGTTACCATGAGGGGGAGCAAGCTGAGAAGAAGAGAGGAATGGAGGGCAGGTAGGGGTTCCAGGGGAAGATCATGGTTCCCACTAGGTATCAAGGTCCTCCAGGAACAGTACATCTGGGGACTCAGCAGTGTACACTGTTTTTTAGTTCAGTGCACCTCGTTTTCTCTACATTCAAAAAGATAGAATAAAAACACAATCTTCTCTCTATCCTCCTCTTAAACTTTCTAAGGTACAGGGATGCCTAACCTGGAGAATATCTTCCCCACTCCTGGTATGAGACAACCAATAAATGTATATTTCCCATGAAATAGATAAGGAGAGGTAGAGAAAGAGAGTGGACTCCCATGGCTGATTCCTATCCCTTACTGCCCTTTGTCCTCAACCATGCTCTGTCCTGGGGACCTGTGACCTGGAAAAGTAAGTGAGTTCTGGGGCTTTCCTCTAACTGCCTTTATCATGAGTGGAAGATACCAGATCCTACTCTTTAGGAAACTAGCTTACAGCCAACGACATATAAGATACATAATCAGAAAAGAATTGGAGGTCGTACAGCATTCTTCCGACTGTTGTTGCTGCTAATGACAGCCAGGACCTAATGTCTGGGGATGAGTAACCATTGCCAAATACAGCATAACCAGAATGAGCAATTCACAAGAAGAGGGGCAGGAGTTCAGGATGGCTCACCTGCAGGGTCGGAGGCTCCCTTGTTTCTTTCTGCGCCTCCAGAGAGCTGTCAGCCTGCACTTCCTGTTTTTTGCTTTTCAGACAGGGATCGGGTTCTTTTCTATCGTTCTGGGAAAATTCATTGAAGTGTAGTACCTGCGTGAGGACAATGATGGGGTTTCTCAGATGATACGAGCCAGGAAGTCTGAACAGCTTCAGAACCTTTTTATAGTGTGACAGGGACAATGACTCCAGAGTCAACCCCGCAACAACAGTGCAAAGCGTAGTGGATGATCCTTTTGACTTGGTTGTGAGGTGGAATGGAAGGGAAGTAAATGGCATGCTACCCCGGGGGTCTGCACTTAAGAATGAATGTAACCAAACTAAAAGCACGTCCAGGTCTCCACGAGACACACGTGGCTGTGGAGCTGGTCAGACTGTTAGTGTAAAATACTCATTGGATTTTTGGAGACTTGATATGAAAAAAGAATGTAAAATATCTCATTTAAATTGCTTTCTTGATTACATGTGGATATGATATTTTGGGTATATTGGGTTAAATAAAATATACTATTAAAATGAGTCTCACCAATTTCTTTTTACTTTCTTATGGCTGCTAAATGTTTTTAAATCACATGTGGGGTTTGATTTATATTTGTGTTAGCACTGATCTAGACCTTTCAGTCAATCAAGCAAGTGAGGACAGCGAAAGACAAGTCACCCAGAGCATTGCAGGAAAGGTAGGAGACAGAGGCACATCTTGTGTTGCTCGGGACCATTTTGCTGGGCCAGTGAAACCCAAGTGCTTGGAGAAAGAACCTCTGACACCTGATGGGGAGAATGCAAATGACAGTCTAAAGCTAGGTTGTCCTAATGGGATACTATTAATAGAAGTAAATGAATAAAGCAGAATAACTCCAAACGCATTCTACCTTAATCCAAGAATTGAACTCCTCCATATTAGGGACAACAGACAGGTGCCCGCATAACCTCTGTGCTGTGTGTGAGATCCAGGGAAGTTATAAGACCAACCTCAGGAGCCTGCAGATTATTTGGGAAGTTGTTCTTGTCACATTCATTCATTCATTCGACAAATTTGTATTAGAGGCTGCTATTAGCCAAGCATGGTTTTAGGACAAAGATTCTTGCCATCTGGAGGATTGTATTCTAGCCAGGGAGGCACATAGTAATGAGTTTACTGTATGCATTATGTTGGAAGATGGAAAATGCCATGTCAGGGAAAAGTAGGTAGGGTAAGAAGTCATTTTATGGGGTGAGGAGTCAGGATGCAGAATTAGACTGAGAGGTGAAAGAAGGACTAGTTGAGAAGGTAAACTCTGATCAAAGTCCTGAAGGAGAAAGTAAGTTATAGATCAGTTATCTGGGGGAAAAGCCATTAGGCAAAGGGGATGGAGCAAAGGCCCTAAGGCAGGAGTGGGCAAGCTTACCCAAGGAACCTGGAGGCCAGTGTGTTTGGAGGAGTGGGGAGGGGACGGGGTGATAGAGGGAGTCATCTGGTTGATGGGAAGTCAGATACTAGACCTTCATGGGCCACTGTAAGGACTCGGGCTTCTAGCATTAGCTAACTTGGAAGTCCAGGTTTTGAAACGATGAGAAATAGGCTCTGACTGATGTTTTAAAGGATATTTCTGGCAGCCAGATTGAGAATAGACTGTCAGCAGAAGTAAGGATTCCCATGAGGAAGTTGCATCCAGGTTAGAAAGGATAGTGGTGGGTCAGACTCAGGGACGCAGCAGGAAGCACCTACGTTCGGGTTGTATATCAAGAGAAAAGCCTGTTGGAGTTAGATGTGAAGTGAGAAAGAGAGAAGTCAAGGAGGACACCAAGATCTTTTCCACTGGATACATAATTTGTGCTTACTAAATACTTATTTATGGAATGAAAGAACACATACACATTTGAAATATTGTTAGAGATATCAGTATGGATAATTATAGAGCAGAAGAGGAACAGACATGCAGGCAAACGGACAGACACGCAGAGACAGAGAAGGTGACTGAGAAAAGTTATGAGCCTGGGGAGGCTGAAGAAGTGTCATAAAGGAGGCAGAGGTTTCACTGAGCCTTGAAGAAAGCAAGGTGGGATGTAAGTGAAAATTCCAGGGCAAATGCAGTCTCCCCCCAAGCCCCAGGCTCAATGAGCATCATGGCTTGCGAAAGAAGGACTCTGACTCTGAGGGTGGACCCAGAGATACGGGAGCCACACCTGGTCGATCTGCTGTGCACTCTCACTTCTCGCCCCCAAGCGGACCATGCCAAGGGCAGCTGAGAGGCTTAGAGGAGAGAAGAAGATGTTTTTATGAGGATCATCTTTGCTTATCTCCTGGAAAAGATCAAAGCAAAATTTGGTGTTGGCTGCCACGAGAGAGTCCATCCTGAAATTGATGACAGTCTAAAAGCAAACACAAAACAAAACAGAGAAAACATCATGGTCAGAGGAAGATAAATAAACAGTTCTCATTTTAAACACATGAGATATAATCATATACAATGATTCCACGTGTTATTAAAAACTCAAAAACTAAGGTCATCATCATCTTGGTATATAGATATTGATGTCCATATTGATATTGATACAGACAGAGGTCTATTTTCATTTAGTGATATGATTTAGTTCCGTAGAGCTGCTGTAACAAATTACCACAAACTGGGTGGCTTAAAAAATAAGAATTTATTCTCCCTCAGTTTGGGAGACCAGATGTCCAAAATCAAGGTGTTGGCAAAATTGGTTCATTCTGGGGGCTGTCGAGGAGAATCTGTTCCTTGCCTCTCTCTCAGCTTCTGGTGGTTTCCAGCAACTGTTGACATTCCTTGGTTTATAGAGGCACCACAAATCTCTGCCTCCATATGGTGTTCTTCCCTAGTCTTCTGTGTGAGTCCACACTTCCCCTTTCTTATAAGGACACCAATCACTGGATTTGAGCCCACACTAATCCAGTAGACCTCATCTTAACCTGATTACATCTGCAAAGACCCCATTTCCCAATAAGAGCACATCCACAGGTACCAAGGTTTAGGTCTTAAACATGTCTGTGGGGGATATGATTCTATTGTGGTAAAACTTCCTTTATTTAGGCAAAACAAAGTCACAAGCAACCATGTCCTCATGGTCAAGTCAGCAACCAAGAAAACTATATCCCACCTCCTTCTTCACAGGGTAGACATGGTTATGCTTAAGTCCTTTGCCAGCATTCTCCCCTCAACATTCTAGGACTGACAATACCCAGAAAATTGTCATGGACCATGTACTTTTTCCCCTTCTCACCTCCTTTGACTCATTCCACATGCAGCCTGTAAGCCTTGAGGTGCTTCAGTCAGTCATTGATATTATTGTTCAAGAGATCATTGATCTTGAAAGATGTTGGGAGTTTAGAAGTCATTAGATTTACTACCTTCCCTTGACAGTGTCGAACTACAGTGATATGGAACCAAAATAAGGGAGTGATTCCTTCATGACAGATTCCTTGCCCCTCACCAATAATCTGTTCCAGAAGTATCAAGAAAATCTTACATAGATCTCACTTTGGACCATCCCAAAAGAAATCCCTTCTCTTTTGTCTTTTTGTCAATGGATATTGCATATTTTCCAAGATGGAAATGTAAGCCCCTTTATGTCTATTTTTTATCATCAGACATGTGGTACATAGTAAAGCATTAAGAAATTATTATTGCACTGATTGAACATTGTACATTAGTTTTAGAATCTTTCCAGCTTAACACCGGCTTTTTTTTTTTTTTTTTTTTTTCATATTTTATTTATTTATTTGACAGAGAGAGAGAGGTCACAAGCAGGCAGAGGCAGGTAGAGAGAGAGGGAGAAACAGGCTCCCCACTGAGCAGAGAGCCCGATGCGGGGCTCGATCCCAGGACCCTGAGATCATGACCTGAGCCGAAGGCAGAGGCTTAAACCACTGAGCCACCCAGGTGCCCCAACACCGGCTTTTTTTAGTCTATAAAACCTAACAAAAAAATAACATTAGATACCCATTTTTAAAAGCGCCCGACATATGTTTTACATATATTAGCATTAACCCTACAACTTTACAGAGTAGATATTGTCATTCCCTTTCTACAAGTGAGAAAAGAATCAAAGAATTGAGTCACACATGTTGGCCTAAACTAAGTGCTCTTTCTGCTGTATCTACTATTTCTCCTAAGTTGTCCTCAGTGTAGGACAGACTGGCCAAACATATGCCCACTATGTATTGGTGTTTTCCCTTGTTCAGTTTAGAGTCCATTTTTATGTTTATATTTTTTTCCTGCCAAACCTGTATGTGATGCGTATTCCTCATTTTGTGCTGCTAAAACTGGGTTCAGATAGATGCTTTCCAAGAAACATATGTCCTGAGCTTGTCTGGAAATTCACTAATGTTTCAGACCTCAGGAATCTACATTCTTTAAGTGGAAAATTCCTTCACATGGAAAATTCCTTCACATCCAACATGTTCTACAACAGTAGCTAGCATTAGCCCTGTTAACAAACTTACTAAGGAAGTAGAGAAATCAGATAAATTCAAGATGGTCTGCGTCAAGGGGATTTCACAGACTTGTGTTAAATCATAAAATTTGGATAAAAAGTAGTCTCATCTTTTTTAAAGCCTTGGTCATATAATCAAGGTTGTTATTTGATACAAATCCTTGGCACCAAAGGAAAAGGCAGTGGATACTCTGTCTCTTTGTTCACTACTATAAAAGAAAACTAGAGACACAATACTCAAGGCAAAGATGGGATTTGGACTGAAAATTGAATGATCCCAACCTGGCTGTTTCAATGTCCCAGCTATTTGCTCAACTTTAGCCTGTTTCTTTATACAGATGTGCCCCTGGCATCAGAGGGAAGGGTGTTCCTTTCTGGTGTGACATGCACAGAACTGAGAAGCTGGAGTCTTACCTACTAAGGACATGATGGCTCGTGCAGGCCAGCTCCCTTCTTCTTGAGACTAGAAATCCTGAGGCCAGAAGCGGCAGTGACTTGCACACAGTCACAAAGCTGGCCGGGAAAAGAGCAAGGCTCAGACCTCTCCATGCCCAGGCCTGCTCTCTCCTGGAATAGCTGGTTTTCTGCCCATTTCTAATTCAGCTACTACCCTTATTCACTCTGGGAGCTGCAGTGTACCCCCACATTCTCCCTGCCCATTGGTGCCTAAAGAACATGGAAACTACACTAAATTTTGTGAACTTTTCACACATTCTCTAACCTGGCTCCAATTACAATCTTATCCTCACCCAGCAACTGTTTCCTTTTCTGCACCTCATCGGGTTCTAAGTTTGGTTGGTTGGATTGGTTCTAAGTTTCCATTAGAGTCTATATAGTTTAACTCTGCCCACCTTCCAAGGGAGGACTGAGAATGGGCCTCATGGACAAACGGCCTAAAGGCTACAGTTGGTATTGGATGCCTGTATGTAAGCATTTATTACAGGAGAATCTTTCCTGGTATTATATAAAACTCTAAAATATAGAAAAATGAGCATTTAGTAACTAGATTAAAAGGTCATCAGGCACCTGGGTGGCTCAGTGGGTTAAGGCCTCTGCCTTCAGCTCAGGTCATGATCTCAAGGTCCTGGGATCGAGCCCTGGTCTCTCTGCTCAGCAGGGAGCCTGCTTCCTCCTCTCTCTCTCTCTGCCTGGCTCTCTGCTTACTTGTGATCTCTGTCTGTCAAATAAATAAATAAATAAATAAATAAAATCTTTTTTTTTTTTTAAAGTCATCTGATAATTACCTTCTGAGGGCTATTGTCGTTTTGCTTGTTTTTGAATTAGAAACTGGCTAAATCTGACAGTAACCTAATTACCCGAAAACCATTTCTAAAGTTATCCCATGAGGACAGTCACTGCACATAGAAGGATGAGCTGAATGAGACCCAATTTCTGCCTCTGAGAAATCCACCATTTCATAGATCAAGTACCACAATAGAAGCAGCTCCCGTGATCTAAGAACATCATGGAATCCTGTACTCATTTACAAAAGGAAATAGAAAAAGCAGGGGCACCTGGGTGGCTCAGTTGACTGAGCCTCTCACTCTTGGTTTTGGCTCAGGTCATGATTTCAGGGTCATGGAATCGAGCCCTGTGTCAGGCTCTGTGTTCAGCAGGGAGCCTGCTTCAGATTCTACCCCCCGCCCCTCCCCCACTTCATGTGCATGCTCAATCTCTCTCTCTCTCTCAAATAAATAAAATCTTTCAAAAAAAAAATAGAAAAAGCAGAAGAGTATTACATAAGAAAAAAAATTTAAACAGCACTCATCAAGACTTATTCTAGTATTACTCTAGTAAAATTCAAGCAAGCAATTTAAAGATATCGTGTTTTCACACAAAACAGATAATCATTTCAAAAAATGGGCAGAAGATATGAACAGACACTTCTCCAATGAAGATGTACAAATGGCTATCAGACACATGAAAAAATGCTTATCATCACTATCATCACTTATCACCACATTGAGATACCACCTGACACCAGTTAGAATGGCCAAAATTAGCAAGACAGGAAACAACGTGTGTTGGAGAGGATGTGGAGAAAGGGGAACCCTCTTACACTGTTGGTGGGAATGCAAGTTGGTGCAGCCACTTTGGAGAACAGTGTGGAAATTCCTCAAGAAATTAAGAATAGAGCTTCCCTATGACCCTGCAATTGCACTGCTGGGTATTTACCCCAAAGATACAGATGTAGTAAAAAGAAGAGCCATCTGTACCCCAATGTTTATAGCAGCAATGGCCACGGTTGCCAAACTGTGGAAAGAACCAAGATGCCCTTCAATGGATGAATGGATAAGGAAGATGTGGTCCATATACACAATGGAGTATTATGCCTCTATCAGAAAGGATGAATACCCAACTTTTGTAGCAACATGGACGGGACTGGAAGAGATTATGCTGAGTGAAATAAGTCAAGCAGAGAGAGTCAAGTATCATATGGTTTCACTTATTTGTGGAGTATAACAAAGAACATGGAGGACATGGGGAGATGGAGAAGAGAAGGGAGTTGAGGGAAATAGGAAGGGGAGATGAACCATGAGAGACTATGGATTCTGAAAAACAACCCGAGGGTTTTGAAGGGGCGGCAGATGGGAGGTTGGGGAACTAGGTGGTGGGTATTAGTGAGGGCACGTGTTGCATGGAGCACTGGGTGTGGTGCAAAAATAATGAACACTGTTATGTTGAAAAGAAAAAAATAATAAAGTGATATATGTTTTTAAAAAAAATATCGTGTTTTCAACATTTTAAAGCTACTTAACACTGTTCTTATTCATTAGAGAGATGCTCTGGTGGTCAGTAAAAGCCATGTTATGTTGTTACAAAAAATAAAGGAGGAAAATCTCTAAGGTCAGTTTTCTTATCCTCATCCAAAATCCCTTTACATCAGTACTAATTTGGAAATAGTATGACCAAGCCAGTCTCCAAACCCACTGGATTTAAATATGGGACCAACTTAACAATAAATGGAAAGGAGAGATCTAATCATCATCATACTAAAATGTAACCATAACAGATATTTTTCAGAGGTGTGTAGCAAAATACCTTTCATATTTTAAAAAAAGTGGTGTGTACAGGCTGCCCAGACTAGTGAACAATACAGTCAGGATGGCTAAAGGTGATCCCAAGAAACCAAAGGGCAAGATGTCTGCTTATGCCTTCTTCGTGCAGACATGCAGAGAGGAACACAAGAAGAAAAACCCAGAAGTCCCTGTCAATTTTGCAGAATTGTCCAAGAAGTGCTCTGAGAGGTGGAAGACAATGTCTGGGAAGGAGAAATCTAGATTCGATGAAATGGCAAAGGCAGACAAAGTGCGCTACGACCGGGAAATGAAGGATTATGGACCAGCTAAGGGAGGCAAGAAGAAGGACCCTAATGCCCCCAAAAGGCCATCGTCTGGATTTTTCCCGTTCTGTTCAGAATTCCGCCCCAAGATCAAATCTACAAACCCTGGTATCTCCATTGGAGATGTGGCAAAGAAGCTGGGCGAGATGTGGAATAACTTAAGTGACGGTGAGAAGCAGCCTTACGACAACAAGGCAGCGAAGCTGAAGGAGAAGTACGAGAAGGATGTCGCCAACTATAAGTCTAAAGGAAAGTTTGATGGCGCGAAGGGTCCCGCCAAAGTTGACCGGAAAAAGGTGGAAGAGGAAGATGAAGAAGACGAGGTGGAGGAAGAGGAGGAGGAGGAGGAGGAGGATGAATAAAAAAAAAACTGTCAATCTGTCTCCTTGTAAATACCTTAGAGTAGGGAGCGCTGTCATTGACATTGACACCCCTCTTATTTGAGGCGTGTCTGTTGCCCTCGTTAGGTTTAATCACACAGTTGGGTCATGGTCATATGGTAGTTTCTCAAAGTGCTCTAGAAATTGTCAGTGGTTTACATGAAGTGGCCATGGGTGTCCAGAGCACCCTGAAACTGTATCAAAGTTGTACATATTTCCAAACATTTTTAAAATGAAAAGGCTCTCGTGTTCTCCTCACTCTGTGCACTTTGCTGTTGGTGTGACAAGGCATTTAAAGATGTTCCTGGCATTTTCTTTTTTTTTTTTTTTATTTGTAAGGTGGTGTTAACTATATGGTTATTGGCTAGAAATCCTGAGTTATCAACTGTATATAGCTATAGTTTGTAAAAAGAACAAAACAACCGAGACAAACTCTTGATGCTCCTTGCTTGGCGTTGAGGCTGTGGGGAAGATGCCTTTTGGAGAGGCTGTAGCTCAGGGCGTGCACTGTGAGGCTGGACCTGTGGGCACTGCCGTGGGCATCCATTTAGCTTCAGGTTGTCTTGTTTCTGTATATAGTGACCTAGCATTCTGCTGCCATTCGTAGCTGTGGAGAAGGGGGGGTCAGCTGGCATGAGAAGTGTTTGGATCCTTTTTAGTTAAGTGCGTTTTTTTTTTTAACAAGTGCGGTTTTGTTTTTGTTTTTAAACAAACCATGGAACTCTTCATTGTCAGCAAAGCAAAAGAGCCACTGCATCAATGAAAGTTCAAGAACCTTCTATACTAAACACGATTTGCAACGTTCTGTTCTTGTTTTCTATGTTTAGAATGCTGAAATGTTTTTGAAGTTAAATAAACAGTATTACATTTTAAAAAAAAAAGTGGTGTGTACATTTGCGGGGCACCTGGGTGGCTCAGTGGGTTAAAGCCTCTGCCTTCAGCTCAGGTCATGATCCCAGGGTCCTGGGATCAAGCCCCGCATCGGGCTCTCTGCTCCGCGGGGAGCCGGCTTCCTCCTCTCTCTCTGCCTGCCTCTCTGCCTAGTTGTGATTTCTCTCTGTCAAATAAATAAAATATTTTTTAAAAAGTGGTGTGTATAAATAAGCTCATAGAAACATTTTCATAATAGCTGAACTCAGAAACAAACCAAATGTCCATCATCAGAAAGATAAATAAACAGCTTGTGGGTCAGGTATACAATGGAACACACAGCAGTATGTCTGAGTGCACTCTAGTGCCCCATAATACTGTGGATCTCATAAGCACAAACTTGAGTGAAAGAAGATGGATGGGAAGAGTCCATGATAGTATAGTTACATAGAACTTCTCTATATATTTATTATGTATGTATATTTATACATAAATATACATAAATTTTATATGCAAGGATGAAGTTTAATTTTAAAATGTACTCTAGATATATTACTAAACATGGCAGCAAATTTTAGAGCACTGAAAATTTATTTGTGTTTAACACAAGAACTAAGATTAGAGGAAAATTTGAAGAATAACATCTCAAAATGAAATTCAGTCCCCAGATGCAATTAGGAGTTCCCCAAGCATTAACAATAGATACTTAACATCCACTCTGGAAAATATACACTTCACAAAGAAGTTACTGTTTGGCCAAGTCTGAGGATTGCTGAGGTAAGCTGCTTCTTAATAAGCTACAACTTGAAACACTTGTACATAATTTACTTCAGTCATCATTATTTCCAAACAGATGTGAAATAATCTTTAAAATAGCAAGGTCCCTCAAAACTCTATTCAGCTCAAGGAATTAGCTCTACCCCACCTATAATGACTTTATAATAGCTACCATTTAACTTGCCTACCATATGCCTGGCATTTCACAAATGTTGCCTCTAACTCTCAAACAATCCGTAAATCAGAAATTATCTTCATTTTTGTTGACCAGTTGTATCAACAAATCCGTCGGTTTGGTCACCCTCTTTCCTTCTACATCATGCTGCCATCTTGAGCAGATACCATTTGTACTCTGCAAGACCCTAGCTCTAGTAACCCACCACACAGCTTCATGACAAGAAGATATATGTATAATAAATAAGAAACTAATAAGGCAAATACTGATTAAAAAATAATAAAACATGTATTATTGGTTTCACTGGTGTCTCTGACCAATGACCAGCACTAAGCATCCATCAGGACTACTCTGGACCACCTCATTGCCAAGGGGCACCTCCAGTCCCAGGTTGTTCTACCAAGACTCCTCTGATCTGCTGAGGGGCTTGCTTCTCTAGACTGAATATTTCCTCTAAGATTTTTTTCAGATTTCTTTGAAACCTATGCAAATGTATCATAAACATAGATTGGAACTTCATGATTGCAAACAACTTTATCCCAAATTAGATCTGGCTTAGGTCATTTCATACTTACTGTACTCAATATCACCTACCAACCACAATTTTAAAGAAAGGGGCTAATAAGCAATTTTTATTCAGGAAAAAAAAAACTCACTTTGATATCAATAATAATATATTATCATATTTAGGTCTACAATTCTTTCCAAGTAAGTGATTCCTTATTTAACCTCTAAGTAAAAGGACTTTGGTTCTCAAAGTCAAATTTATGATGCAGATGGCAGAATATCAGATATCGTTAATGGTATTCTGCCATCTGCATGATAAATTTGAATTTTGCTCCCACAGTATTGACAAATAAATTGCCTTCATTTTCTTTTTGTTGTTGTTTTTTTATTATTGTATTATTTTTATTATTTTTTTACTTTTTTATTAATGTATTATTAACCCCAGGGGTACAGGTCTGTGAATCACCAGGTTTACACACTTCACAACACTCACCATAGCACATACCCTCCCCAATGTCCATAACCCCACCACCCTCTCCCCCCCAGCAACCCTCAGTTTGTTTTGTGAGATTAAGAGTCTCTTATGGTTTGTCTCCCTCCTGATCCCATCTTGTTTCATTTATTCTTTTCCTACCCCCCAAGCCCCCACATTGCATCTCTACTTCCTCATATTAGGGAGATCATATGATAGTTGTCTTTCTCCGATTGACTTACTTCGCTTAGCATAATACCCTCTAGTTCCATCCACATCATTGCAAATGGCAAGATTTCATTTCTTTTGATGGCTGTATAGTATTCCATTGTATATATATACCACATCTTCTTTTTTTTAAATATTTTATTTATTTGACAGAGAGAAATCACAACTAAGCAGAGAGAGAGGAGGAAGCAGGCTCCCTGCAGAGCAGAGAGCCCGATGTGGGGCTCAATCCCAGGACCCTGGGACCATGACCTGAGCCGAAGGCAGAGGCTTTAACCCACTGAGCCACCCAGGCACCCCTATACCACATATCTTCTTTATCCTTCATCTGTTGATGGACTTCTAGGGTTCTTTCCATAGTTTGGGCTTCATTTTCTACATGCTTTCTAATCTTGCGATCATAGTATAAGTATAGACATAGATAATAAACACATGACATCCATATTTGTTTCCCTTATCACTCTGTGAGGTCATTATTTTTTTTCTATTTCTGTCTTTGCTTCCAAAACATAATTCACTTGTGGGCAGGTTCCAAGTTTCATTTTCATCTTTTTATCCCATCAGTAAAGAATACAAATAGTGGCACATAAGAACATTTCATAAGCTTTTATGGCTTTATTTGCTAGCATCTGCCCCTTTTTCACTGTAAATAATTCTAACATTTGAAATATTAGATGAGGGGCACCTAGGTGTCTCATTGGGTTAAGCCTCTGCCTTCAGCTCAGGTCATGACCTCAGGGTCCTGGGATCGAACCCAGGTCCAGCTCTCTGCTCAGCGGGGAGCCTGCTTCTCCCACCCCACCACCTGCCTCTCTGACTACTTGTGTTTTCTCTCTGTCTGTCAAATAAATAAATAAATAAAATCCTTTTTAAAAAATAAGAAATATTAGATGATGACTCACTATTTCATACTCATTCTGCATACACTCTGCAGGCAGCTATAATCAATAGAGATGCTACTTTGCAGAATCAAATTTTGATTTATTTTCCAATGCATTAGTTATAGTCCACTTGTTAAAATTGGTTTCCTTTATGGTGAAAGTGTAAAAGTTTAGATGAGATAGATGTTCTAACAACCTAAAATATTCTGGGGGAAATTGTTCTTCCTTACAGTAGGAAGAAAAAAAGTTCTATCTCCAAAATATTTCATGTCTTATCATTTTGATAATCCCCACAAAGCTATTAAGAACCCAAGAATGAAGTTCCAACTTTACACAGATAGATGCTATACTGCTAGAATAAATAGTCAGGTCTGGCTAAAGCTAACTCAATGACAAACAGTCTTTAGAAACAGAGAAATAGTTGTGAAAGATGCAACCAAGAGCATTTCCAACTTAAGTTACAAAAGAGAAATGAAAACTCATATTATTTAAAATATAGGTATTCTAAACATTATACCACTTTATATTACAGAAATCATAAAAAGATAAAATACAATCTGTCAAGTACGGAAGGATTTTTATAAAATTATTCAAACAACCACATTTTTAGAAAATCGATCAGATACATCAGACATCTGACGGGGTATGTGGAGGCCAAATGAAGTGACAGATGTTGTTAATATCTCCCAGCAAGCATTGCCACATTTACAAAAACTTCGACAAGTCATGAAACAAACGGCTCTTTTTTAAAAGACATTGACTTCATAAAAATAGCATGCCCTGTGCGAACCATAAGAGACTATGGACTCTGAAAAACAACCTGAGGTTTTTGAAGGGGCGGGGGTAGGAGGTTGGGGGAATCTTTGGTTTCAATTAAATCTCTTTTGGGTTTCTATTATTTCCAATGCAATGTTCATTGTTAAAAATGCTATTAGGTAATACTTGCATTTACCTTCTTGTCTTCTGAGTTGCTGCTAACAGCTGGTCAGGTAAGTTTCAATCCACACCCTGGCAAGAATGGAAATTTATGAACTCTGCCCCTCCCACAATGGCACTTCTCCAAGTGCCTTTTTGGAATCCAGGGTAAAATTGTCATTGATTGATTAAAGGGGGAGGGGAAAACAAAAATGTATGGTATATATATATATATTTTTTCTTTTTAAACAACTTCACACATTCTATGCTTTCCACTAAATTAAATATTTAACTTACTATATTTATTTTTTTTTTGCTATTTCCAATGGGGTCTCTTTTTAGAGGCCTCCTTATAATATTTGATCCACACTTTTCAACCCAAATCCCTACACTAGAGAGAGAAGAGAACTATTTTTGCTTCATATAACCATTGTCTTGGACATTCTCTTATACTCCAATTTCTATAGTATTCTAACTTTTTTTTTTAACTTATTCCATAGGATCTGCAAAATGTATGTTAAGCTATTATAAATGGTTTGTTATTGCTATTTTTTTCCTTTAACAGTACTGTAATGAAGATGGGGGGTACTATTTATCAACTAGAATAGCTGAATACCAATCAGTGGGTAGAAATTATCAAGGCCTACTGACAGAGAGACGAAATGGGGAGTGCTTTCTAGAAGAAAACTGATTTGCTAGGAAGTAAAGAACTGATCGACTCCATGCCAGCATCTCCAGAAAGTCTATCCAATTTTGCCTCCACACCATGTGACCTGCTCTTCTGCTTGTCCTATTTATTTCCTCAAGGAATTTTGGAGCTCCAGATCCCTCATTTTCTTCCTTACTTTCCTTCCCTCCCTCCCTCTTTTTCTCCCTTCTTTCCATCTTTCCTTTCCTCCTTCCTCTTTTTCTCGTCAGGATTTTAATAAAGTTTTCATGGAGCAAATATATTCCACAACTGAAGAAAACAAAAGCTTTAAAACTGAGCCAGATAACTTCTAACACTCTACAATCCTGATTCATTTATGACTATAAACATGGGGATCCATGAATCAGGAACAAAGCTTGAAACTAGAGGAAAGTGAGAAAAAGTGAAAATTTGCCGAACTGACATGATTTAAGGATGGAATGAGGCCTTCTTTCTGGCCTGGTTCTCTTTTCGACAGCCTCTGTCTTCCTTTTCTAACTTTTTGTCAGACAACAAGATTTCTGAGCCCCAACCTGATAAATATAATTATATTAGACAGGGAAATTCAAAAAAAAACTTTTTAAAGTGAGTACGTAGCCATGGTGGAGAACATAAGCTTCTTATCTATATTACATGTATATGTACACAGAGAATATAAGCTGCTTGTGCAGCTGGAGTGTAACTAAAACAAGTAAAGGGCAGTTTTATAAGGAAGATATTGACCAATACAAAGTCATAGCCGAACATCAAGAAGGTCTCTCAGTTATCAACAGTGAACATAGAAAAGCAAGTATGTTGTTAATTCTCTTCACTATTTCATTTGAAAATTGCTGTGGGTTTTTTCTGTAAATCCTTCCACAAAATTCTAAAAGCCATAATTTTTCAGTTGAATTTCATCACTGGTTAAGAATTATAAATGGTTGGAAATTTTTAACAGGTTAACCGTTGATATTTCACGCTAGTTGATCAATAACTATTGCACACGGCTACTGTCTAGCATTACCTTTCAAAAAGGATACTATTTACATTTACAACAGGGTGGGTTTTTTTGGTCTGGTTTTCTGGATTTCGGGTTGTCACATTTGTCCTTGCTAGCTCTGATACTCACACCACGTTGGGCTTCTGGGTGCCCAGACAGATTCAAAGCTTGTTTGAATATCTTTAATCTAGGATTGAATCTGTTTATCCTTTCAAATAACCCAACAAAGATCTAACTACAGATGACCGTGCCCTACAAGGCCAAAAATTTGGTGTGGTGTGATTGGTCAATCAGGAATGACACAATCCCCCGCTAAATGTAGCTAAATCTTAAGGGAAGGAGCGCAATGAATCACTAAGGAGGGTGTGAGAATTCATCAAACACCTACTATGTGCCAAGCATTGTTTGCGATTTCACGGACATCATCTCATTTGAGTGAAGAAAGTCAGTCTCTCCAATATCAATGACTTAAAGCGCCAGAGAGTTACACTAGAGTTTGAAGGAATTTTGGAGGTCATTCACGTGGCAATGCTGTAATTGAGGCAAGCTAGGAGGGTTTTCCGTGTCAACAGGCTGTAAGAAGGTGATTTCATCAAGGGTAGAGTTAGGTGGCTCCTCCTAGGTGTGTTACAACTCATCCTCAGTTATGAACCAATCTTTTAACTCTTTAGTAACTGTCATTTTCGGCCTGGACTTAAAACTTCAGGAATCCCAGAACAGTTCACCGAAGTCTTTGCCAGCTTGTGAAGGAAAACAGTATGATTAACATTCTCTCTGATGTGATAAAAACGGTTTTTGAAATATGATAAGGGGGCTCTTTTTCCATCTAATTTTACATCACATTGCTGAGGAAACAGAATGTTTATGGGGAAAATATCAGCATAGAGGTTTTGGTCTAATGAAAAAATGCATCCTTTATCTAAAGTAGACGATTGACCTCACATTCATCATGTTATCTTCTGAATTTAAAAGGCTGGTATAACATCAAAAATATATGCATATGCCATGAAAACGACAAAAACAACACAAGTAAACACTAAAGCACACTAAGCTTGTTTTAAAACTTGCAATCAGGGCACCTCGGTGGCTTAGTGGGTTGGGCCTCTGCTTTCGGCTCAGGTCAAGATCCCTCTCTGCTCAGCAGGGAGCCTGCTTCCCCCTCTCTCTCTGCCTGCTGCTCTGCCTCCTTGTGCTCTCCCTCTCTCTGTAAAATAAATAAAATTTAAAAAAAAAATAAAATAAAACTTGCAATCGCCCTTGAGATATCAATCAGCCTTCCCATCGAAGCCCTCCGTTCTCCTGGATCCCAACCTGAAGCCTCCAGGCTTGAAACAACATCGACTGCCCGCCCCAAAGAGACAGAGACACAGAGACCAAAGACGGCCAAAGCTACAGGACGGCAAAGAGCACAACACGGGACGAGCAGCACATCTGCAATCAGAACCTCCGGACCCTGTGCCAAATCCTACTAGCCAGACATCTAGCAAATACCTCTTGCACTTAAATTTTCCCACCTATAAAAAAAATAGGAATAATAACATGGCTTCCCTTGCTCGAATGTGTTATACAAATATTAGCACTACTAGCATAATTATATAGAATTAATACAGCATAATTTTTTTTTTTCATTTCTGAGCCACATCTATATGACATCTCTCTATTACCTCTGTAATTGTAAATCAGCGCTTCAACTAGACTCCAGCCTTCAGGTCAAATCCAGCCCACTGCTTGCTTCTGTAAGTGAATTTTTATCGACACACAGCCATGCCCATTCATTTACTACTATCTATGGCTGCTTTCCAGCTACAATGGCAGAGCCGAGTAGTCGTGAAGAAACCACAGGGCCTGCAAAATCAAAATTATTTACTGTCTCGTCCTTTACTGAACAGTTTGCCGATCCTTGCTTTAAATGATAAAACATCATCATTTTTAACACCCATGAACTTCTTATAGCCTTAGATATATAACCTCTCCTTACATGAAACAAATGTTTTAATACAGATAAGAAATACAGTTTTGAAAATACTCATTTGAGTTTGACCTTGGCCCCGGGAAAAACTCTAGACCCCCTGAGTATCACATTAAAATAATAGCCCAGATGTTCATTTGGTAAATAACTATTTACTGTATGCCCACCATGTGTCAGGCATATCCAGTGAACAGGAGCTCGATTGCTCCTCGATTCATGACGCCTAGTGCAGCAGGAGCTTACAACCCACACTGTCTTACCTGCATCTAGATGTAATAAACATTTCCAGGGGACCCACTATGTCACAGACCCTTCCACATCATTACTTCATTCAGTTCCTCCAGTAAGCCAGGGAGGAAGACATTGTTTTCCCAACAGACAAATGAGAGAGCTGGGACTTGGACACTTTAAGTTGCTCACAGTCATGATGCTGGAAAGTAGCAGGATGATAGGATGATAAAGGAGGACCTCCCTTGCACTCTATGCCAAGAATAAAGATCTTCAAACATCGCACTTCAGCACTGGGACAACTATCCCCAAAGTCACCTGTACCATCAACCACTCACCCACCTCCCAGTACGTACCTGGAAGCCAGTGAGAACTGTCCCCAGCAAAGGTTTGTGCTCTGACAAAGTCAGTTCAATTATCACGCAGAGGAGGGAGCAGCCAAGCCCTACAGCCTATGAAAACTGGTAAGGGTAGGTGTTGAGCAAGTAATTCTGTGACTTTCTAATTATGACCATGAATCACAATGATGAACCTATAAAACAAAGGAGAGGAAAAAAGACCTACATTTATGGTCATTAGCTCAATGAATTTTAAATTAATTATCTCTAAGTCAGTTATCACTCCTTTAGAATAGATCATTCCATGGGCACAGCCTCTATTTAAGAAGTTGTTCCCCAGCCTGCTGTTTTCAGGGAAACCATGGGTTACAGAGCAAGCCTTTAGAAAGGGCTGCTAGGAAACCCTGGACGTCTTTCTCTGTTCCTTATTCTGCCCCCAAACAACTTAGAAAGACCTTTCAGCACTGTGAACCTCCATAAGTTCATAGTTTGTAAACAGAATACGCAAAACCCAAGAGGAATGGTTTTCCTAGCGTATCCCAATCGACTCCCAGCAAATGGATTGAGTGGCAACAGAACTCTATGGTCTGAGCTAAGTATGAAGCAAAGGCAAGTGCAGCTGAGAGAGAAGACTCAGGTATTACAAACCATGTTCTCTGTGGCGTATCACCGACCCCGTGGTGATGCAACTCCACAGCTATCTAGAACAATTCAGGGAGCATCCTCGCCAATTACAACTTTTCTTCTCACCCCAGACGAAACCCAGCCAATGGACAAATTCTCTCCCCTCTTCCCTTGATTTCCTCTGTTCTTTCTCTTTCTCTCTGTCTTTCTTTCCTCCTCATTCCCTCTCTTCTAGTTTCATCTGACCTATTTTCCCAGTGGTCTTGCTCTTTCTCCCTGAGTAAGGCTATTTCAGAGGAAATAATTCACCTACAAAACTCACCAAATATTACCTATCAACATAGAGAAACACTGGGTCCTTTTCAAAAACATGGTTCATGTATTGTTAAGGAAAATGACACATCCCAGGAGGATTTTTATTTTTTTAAGCTGTTTTGAGGCCAGTTCGTCCATTCTGCAGCTTACAGCAAAGCTATGGCATTGAGTTTCCATAGAAAGTCCCTTCCTCTTTATGTAATTCAAGGACAGTGTACCTGATCTTCCATGAAAACCTATCCCTGAGCTGTGACTGAGTGAGAGTCATAACTTGAGGAGCAAATACTATCTATAATGATATCAGAAATGAAGACCTTATCCCATTACAAAAGAAAACTCTGAAATTCTGTGGAATGTTAAAATTGTGAACTCCTAACCTACACACTAGAGAATCTGAGAATCTAAAGGAACTTAAAGTAGCATGTAACTTGCAAGTAAGCAATTGGTTTTCTTACATAAGTCAAATTTAACCCACAGAATGGAACTAAGAATATAACTGCAAAAGTAATAAACGTTTTGAATTAGAAAGATAGTTAGAAATTTGGTATAATAGGGTTGCCTGGGTGGCTCGGTCAGTTCAGTGTCCAACTCTTGATTTTGGCTCAGGTCATGATCTCAGGGTCTGGGATCCAGCCCTGTGCTGGGCTCCACACTCAGCAGGAAGTCTGCTGGAGATTTTCTCCCTCCTTCTCTGCCCCTCCTCACCCCTTGATTCTCTCTATCACAATAATAAATAAATCTTTTTTTTAAAAAAAAGGAAAGAAATTTGGGATAGTAGACTATAATTGAATTTTAAATAATACATATTATTTGAGAAAATTAAATATATTCAGTCATGTAAATAAAAAATAATTACAAGTTCATCAAATCACAATTTTCCTTTTTTCTTTACATCCTGTTTTTACATAGTTAAGCTCACACTACATTCCAGTTTTATGTCTTCCTTCTGTTTCATTTAATACTTCACCCTAATTATTTCTCCATATTTTAAAATTCTGTTCATAAGAATTACTTTTAGGGACTACTATAAATTACTCATCCATTCTTTTATTAATTCAGCAATTAGGTGGTTTCCAATTTATATAAATACTGCTACTGAAAGTATTTGGTTTTAGCCTGTTATCTGAATTTCAGATGGTCTTTTTAGCACAGGTATCTAAGCAATAAATTAATGGATGAAATTTATGAACATTTTGGGGTGCCTGGGTGGCTCAGTGGGTTAAAGTCTCTGCCTTCGGCTTAGGTCACGATCCCAGAGTCCTAGGATCGAGCCCCGCATTGGGCTCTCTGCTCAGCGCGGAGTCTGATTCCCTTCCTCTCTCTCTAGCTACTTGTGATCTCCATCTGTCAAATAAATAAATAAAATCTTTTTTTAAAAAAAGAAATTTATGAACATTTTTGTACCTGATAAGACCATGGCAAATGTACTCCGGAGAAATCCCACCACTGAAGGAGCTTCCATTCCACTGTTCTTTACCGTCCAGTTTTTCCTCTCCTAAAACCTGGTAACCAAGCCTTCTCCCTCCTAAGAAAGCTCCCTGAGAGAACAGTGAAAAAGGTCAGCATCCTCTACCACTCATGTTACACACGTCACTACTTTGCGCAACTAGATGAGTGACAGTTTAGACCATCTACGATTCTTTCAAGTCAGATTTTGATCAGCTTCCAACTAGTCTCTCCCATCAGGGTGGGGACAGGGTTTGACCTCTTAATATCAGAGGATTCCTAAGGAAACACCAAAGACAGGCTGGAGCCTAGCTTTCTTGTATTTTTCCTAGAGATCGTCCACCTTGTATATATTCTGTGCATCCCATAGGGCTAACAATGACTTATGCAGAATATGTCATTTCAAAACTTACAAAATGAGGCTCAAAAAGTTAATCCATCTGTTTATATTATTGCACAAAACTAGACTGAAAAAAAAAAAGTCGTGTACATGGGGGTTATCCACGAAGTTACCTAGCTGGTTCTCTCTTCTACCATGAGGGTTCCTGGGAGAATGACCACTCCACCACCATCTGTCTCCCAGGGTGCTTTGGGAATATAACTCCCTTAGAAAAGCTGGGCACTAGATATCCATGTGAGTACCCAAACAAAATGACAGGATTTCATGGCATTTTATTTGAAAGCAGAGGGAGGGGGTTAGGAGGAGGAGAGGGAGAAGAGGGAGGGGACAAACATTAGTGACACAGTCAGACAAGAAGACAAAGTCTTTGGTGACCCCCACATCCCTTTCTGATGCCCTCTGTTCTCCCACATCCTAGACCCTCTCCCTATTTCTGGAGATGATGGTGCCAAAACCCCACAACATGCAACACTTCCTGGTGCTTACTCAGTTTTGTGGAAGAAGTGTGAATATTTTGTGCATCCTCTTACCACCCCCCTCCTTTTCAATAGATTTTTAAAGAGCCTTTTTGGGTGTACTGAAAAATTATGCAAGAAGGAAGAAAACATGCTTTCTGGTTTCACACCTTCTTACTGGCTCTGACTGAGCCTTTGGAATGGCCTCAGCTGTGGCTACAATGGGCAATTATGGGAGCCCCCGAGGAGAGCCACGTCACCAAAAGGAAACAATGGGAAGGAAGAAGAAATGACTCTGGTAAATGTGGAATCTTGATTTTCTTTTTCTTACAGAGAGAACGGTTGGTAGTCCCAGCCTCTCAGGAGAGTGTCCATAGTTTAAATATTGGCCAGAAATAAAAGAAAAATTTTCAAGGAGAACTTATTCCTATAAAATTCAATTCAGTTACTTTAGATTTTTGAGGAAAGAGTGAATAAACTATGTGTTAAGTCAGGGGATTTTTCTCATTCTATTTTTCTCAAGTAAACTTTCTCCTTTCAGATACTGGGAGGTCTATAGGCAACAACCACTGAGGGTAAGGGCACATGGTTATGTATAAAACTCCAACAACAGAAATATATGTATCAGTTCAGTCTAGTAAGTGTGCTCGAACTTAAGGATTAGGATATTTGCAGAAATTCTTCTCTCAGAAATTCTTCCTCATTGGGTAACATTGACCTAGTCAGCAAAACAACAGAGACTCCTTCTCTTCACCGAAACCTACTGAGCCTTCTGGTTTCTTAAACGCCAGATGATAAAAGAAATGTCCAAAATTGATGAACAATACATGTCAACTTCAAATTTTGGTGCCACAAAGAAAGGGGACCAACAGTAGAAGTTAGGGGGGCAAAGAAGAGAGACACAAATCAAATTTGGTGGCAGAGGGATCAGGGAAGAACCTATCTCTCTGCTTCATCCGTGATATAACGAAAACCATGGCTGGTATTTTGCTGAGCCCAAGATGCATTTGTCCTCTGCTCAATAATTCAAGGGAGGGGTGCCTCGGAGGCTCAGTTAAGCGTCTGCCTTCAGCTCAGGTCTGATCTCGGGGTCTTGGGATCGAGCACCGCATCGGGCTCTCTGCTCAGCAGGGAGTCTGCTCCTCTCTCTGCCTCCTCAACCTGCTCATGCTTGCACCCTCTCTCTCTCACAAATAAATAAATTCTTTAAAAGTAATAATTCAAGGGATCTGATCACAATAAGAAATCAGATTCTTTTTGACCTAACCTGCTCTTTTATTTTTTTATTCCATACTTATTAATTTATTTTTAAACCACTTTATTGACCTATACCTGACATTTAAAAAAGCTATACACATTTAATGTATATAACATGATGGCCTTGAAGATAACTATACACCTGTGAAACTATCACTACAATCTTCAGTTTTAGTCCTCTTGAGACATATTCCCTTTTAATGCCTCACAGGAAAGGATATAATATTCTTGTGTTTTTTAATATGTGTCTAGAAAGCCAAGTCTTCATATTCCAGTAGTCCTTGCGTTCCTCACCTTTGACCTCTAATTTCCGCCTCACCTCCTTAGGGCTTCCATTTTACCAATGAGATATGTTCTCATAACTCAGAATTAAACCCAGAGCATTACACAACAGAAGAATGAAGCTAGGCCCTACCTGAACCACCCACAAAAATTAACTCAAAATTGATTAGACCTAAGTATAAGAGCTAAAACTCAAAAGCTCTTACAAAAAAACATAGAAGTGAATCTTTATGATCTTGGGTTAGGCTGTGGTTCCTTACATGTCTCACACACACACACACACACACACACACACGCACACACACACACACACACACAAATAGAACCGAAAGAAAAAGAGCTATACTGGATTTCACAAAAATTAAAAACTTCTGTGCTGCAAAGACACCATCAAGAAATGGAAAAGACAACCCACAAAATGGGAGAAGATGTTTGCAAATCATGGATCTGGTAAGGGACTTGAAGAAAGGAAACTTACAACTCAACAATAACAAAATAAATAACCCAATTTTTAAATGGGCAAATGATTTCAACAGAAATTCCTCTGGAGGAGATAAATGGCCAATAAGCACGTGAAAATGTACCCAACATCATTAGTCACTAGGGAAGTGCAAATCCAAACCACAATGACATAACACTCCATCTCTCATCCCTGTTCTCCTTCCCTTGACTCAGCCAAAAGGACTTCTCAACACTCTAAACCTCACTTTTCAGTGCACAAACATAATACTATTTTTAAATAGTAGTAATAAAATATTTCAAAAGGTCAGTTATTAAATGTAATTCCATAAATATAATCTATCTTTGTGGGGTTTTTTAAACTCCACACAAGGGGGTTTCCATAGGACAATATTTAATTCAAATAATTAATGTGATGACTTGTTTGTAGTTGACTCTCTAGAAAATCAGAGTTTTATTAATTTGCTTTAGTCTCCCAAACTTCTAATAACAATTTATTGGACACAATAAAATAATCATACAGTTCATCCACATTCCTAGTGAGTTTAGAAATATGGGTGTAGAACTCAGTCAATCAAATTGCTTTAAAGTATTAAACTGTTCCAACTCTCTCATTACCCCTGTATGTCACGGGTCTAGGATATGACTACTCTGCCTTTCTATCACGTTGCTTTGGCCACACCTGAATACCATTCCTCTGTTGACTCAATCTATCAAAACACAGAATAGAATGCACAGGATGGACCAGGGCAGTACAAGACACCAGGGACACACAAGTGAACAGAACATGGTCCCTCCCGGGAGGAACACATCATTTAGTAGGAGAGATTCAGAGTACATTCAATGTCACCCTGCAAAGGTTGGCACATTAGCTCTCTAACAGGGCCCTAGCTGTTCTCCCCAGACAAATCCTAGCTGGTAATCAGTCCACGATATAGACATGCACTGGATGATACTGACAAATATGTCTTTTTATCTGATAAGTGTACCTTTTCCTTGATAATTTTGTGTTTTATAGTTATGGTCTTTCCCCTTTCAGAAAACAGGTAATTACTCATCTACAGTTTCTTCTAGGTTTTCTTTTTACCTTTTTCTTTTTAGTCCATCAAGAATTTATTTGGTCTGTGATGTGGGGTAGGAATAGAAATAATACTCAAATACCCCCTAACTACTTAGTCAATGTTCCCAGAACTATTGGGTGAATTACCAACTCCTTCCCCTTTGATTGGTACTACTTCTCTTATTGGCCAATCAGTTTTAATATATGATAAAGCTAAAACATTGACGAAAGAGAAATAATAATAGTACCAACTTTATAAAATCATTTTAAGGGTTGAATGATATAATGTATGTATATAATGCATTCCACATAGTGTCTAGTACATGGGAGCTCTCACAGAATGTATTGATTAGCTTAGCCCAATACAGATCAGGTTCTGTCCAATCTAACCAAACCTCATTGGGCACAATGAGTTAGGAGTGGAAAAATATGAATGTGTTAGTCCATCCCTGTTTCCTTCCTGGCAGTAGAAAAAAGGAAGCCCCCAATTTTTCCTAACATTATCCATTTTTATAAATTTGCTAAAAATTGTAAAAATGGGATTACCCTCATTTTAATTTAATTCTTGGATTAGTTATAAATTAAGCACCTATTCACATTCGTTAGCATTTATTTTTCTATTAAATGCATTTTTGTATAAATTACACTTAAAATTTGAGTTATTTCTATTTTCTTGATCTACAAATTTTTGTTTGATATTATAAACAAAATGAACTCTACCTATTGTGTTTTTCCATTGCTATCATTTGATCTTAAATTTGATTACACTTTCAAAGTATAGACATTTTTAATTTTTATTAAATCAAGTCGGCCTTCTTTATACCTTTTCTAGGAAAATGGGTTTTCTTTTTATCTTTTATTTAAAACTAATTTCAAATTTGCAGAAAGTTGCAGGAACGTTACAAAGAATAACTGTATACATTTCGCCCAGATTTACAAATCATTAACCTTTTGTCTCATTTGCTTTGTAATTTTCTCATCATATACATATATATATACACACACACACACACAACCATGCCCCTTTGCCCCTAAATATTTTTATATTGTAAGACAAATTACATTCTCTTACATAAGCCACAGTTATTATAGAGACAAAAAGGAAGGAGATATTTTGAAACTGTAAATATCCTTGTCTTCATCAAACATTTTCAGATTTTAGCAACCATTAATGATTCTTGCTTGAATCAATTATGCAACTATTTCAAAATAGTAATTTTTCTAATTGGTATTTCATCTTTATTTATAAGTTGGCATTCTAATAAGCCATTCTTAAAATCATTAAACCATTAGGAAAAAAGAAAAACCTAATTGAGTATTGCTTATCTATATTTTGCTTTCAACTTCTCATCTGAAATTTTTTAAGAAAAAAGATTGCCATTTGTTTGAGACGCTGCCTCTGTTCGTGGGAAATCTAAGGGTGTCCCCCATGATTATGTGACTCTGGCCAGCTCTTGTTTGTTGGTCTTAATGTGGTGTGAATGAGTCTGTTTTACAGCTTCAGTTTCCAAATAAGCGTGCTCGCAGGCACTTGCCTTCCTGAGCCACCCAGTCATCTTAGCACAAAAGTGCTTGTTACAAAGCCTTACCGGTCTGGAAAAGAAACTCAAAAGACAAGTACTGATGACTAAGTACAGAGATTCCATATTAGAATATGAATGAGTACAAAGGCACCCGGATGGCTCAGTAATCAAAGCCTGGACTCTTGGTTTCAGCTCAGGTCCTGATCTCAGGGTTCCAAGATTGAGCCCAGCCTCAGGAAGCCCCCACCTCCATCGTACAGGTGTGGAGACTGCTTAAGATTCTCTCTCTCCCTTTCCCTCTGCCTTCCCTCCTACCCTCACTCGTGCACACATGTTCTTTCTCTCTCTCTCAAAAAAAAACAAACAAACAAACAAAAAAAAACAGAATATGAAGGAAAGAGCACAAATTATTAGAGATTTTACTTGGCTGTGAGTCTCTTCAACATCTATACTTTGTACTGGAAGAAAGAGTGGGGGCGGGGGGGCAGGAGGGAAGCTTGTGAATTCCAGTAGAGTTAATCCTCAGGACACAAGAATACAATCAAAATCTGCAAAGTCTAGCTCTTCTGTGCTGGCCAAAACCATGCTTGTTCATGAAAGCTCACAGAACAAAACAATTTTTGTTTTTGAGTAGTAAGTGATTTGGAAATTTTAGTCCTTCTGTGTAATTAATGGCGCAATAAGGCAGGAGGATATGTTATGAAAGATTCAGGGTCCTCTCACTTGGTAAGTCCCTGCGGTCTCCACAAATAGTTTTTTTTTTTTTAATGAGTCATCGCCATTCAAAATAGAGTATGAATTACTATGGATTTACAGTTGCTTTTGATGACACAATCTGCCTCCCACAATAAGTTTCGATCAAATGGGTCTTTGGATCACTGTTTCTAATTCTACAGTGAGTTCTCAGTCATAGAAAAATATTTTTTAAAAAACTCTTTTTTCAACTTTAGCATCATTTTTCAAAAGCTTTTGGAAACAAAATGCTTTGAAATTTAAAATTTCAGGGGCACCTGGGTTGCTCAGTGGGTTAAAGCCTCTGCCTTCGGCTCAGGTCATGATCCCAGGGTCCTGGGATCGAGCCCTGCATCAGACTCTCTGCTCAGCGGGGAACCTGCTTCCTCCTCTCTCTCTGCCTGCCTCTGCCTACTTGTGATCTCTAGTCTGTCAGATAAATAAATAAAATCTTTAAAAAAAAATTTCAAATCACAATTTAGGTGGATTGTTTAAAAATGGAAACATACAGCAAAAGCTTGACCTGAACCATAGCTTTGAAAAAAATTAAAACACAAGAAAAAAATCTAAAAATCACTGATAGTTGTGGTTGGTATATTGCAGTTTCTGGAGTTCCCCCACAGTGAACTTGACAACCAAGCCATTGAGAGGAGGGCAGAGTAGTAAATCTGAAACTGAGCTTACACATCTTTCTTTTCAAGTAAGTTATTGTTATATAGATGCCAATAAACCCGAACCCCAGTGTTCCTTTGGTGGAGGAAGAAAAAAAAAATCATATGGCACAAGGTGCATAAACGTATCTTAAATCTAAGAAACCACCAGTTTTAGAAAGGGAAGGTAGGAGGCTGCTGAAGTTATAAATACATCATTATGGATGGAGGTAGGCAAAGGAACCTCTCCAAGCCCAGCTCTGGGTCAGCAGTGAAGATCAGCACATATTCATTAGGGTCATGAGGTATCTGGATTAACATGTTCTCAAAAAGATTAAAACTATGCCTCCATCTAATTATCAGTAAAATTAAGGGTTTGAGCAATGGGAACTCTCAGTCCTGACATTCTGTAATTTCAGCCTTGAAATTGAAATCGGTGTAAGGTATAATAGGGCGCCATATTTGTTTCCCTGGGAATGCAATGGGAAGACAACAACTGGACTGACTGGTGATCATACCGAGATGTCAAGGTTGAAAGATCTCATTAAAGGCCATATTCATGATTTTATCTTCTGACACACCCTCAACCATGAGAACTTAAGTTTGGAGTCATTCATACAATAAACATACATGAGGACTCGCTTTATAACAAGAATTCACGTTATAAGGAACTTCTGTTACTCCCAAGGTCAACTTTTTCGGACTCAAGAAGGTTTAGGGGCACCCTTCGCCCATGCTGGTCCCTGAAAAGCAAGAAGGTGCTGGGGTTTCCTCTTGCTGCTATAGTTGCCACTGTCCTTATTTTGCAATCATGCTCATTTTCCAGCGGAGCCCAGAAGCCAGAATCTATGCCACCCTTAGAGGAACCATGGTGTTGTTCATAGCAGCAACCCTTTAGCAAACTCACACTAGGTTTCCGGAATATTTGCCTCTACCATGGAGATGATCTCTTCGATCTCAAACAACCCTAATCTTGAGAATGAGTGCAGGCCGGGGTGAGGACAGGTTTGCAAAGCAGGCCAACATCCATATCCCATGAAATAACACCATTCTTAAAATCACACTTGGCTGGAGATTCTCAAGTTGAGCCCCCACAGGGCCCTGGGTGCCACGACATGGATCAAAATGTCCCTCGACTACAATTAAATAACACTTCCCCGTTCGCAGAAATAAAGTAAAATAAAATAAAGTAGATGTGCTTTAAATAATTTCTTCAACCTTTGGCATTTCTTGACAGTTAGTTATATCAGAAATAGATACCAGATGGTACTGAATTTCGGAGAATGAAAGAAGAAGTAACATATTGTTGCATGTTTCCCAACCACAGGCACTAAACAAGGTGTTTTATTAGTTTATCTCATGTAACCCTCAATATAAGACAGGGAATAGTCTGTATGTCATGGGCTGGGAAACGGGAGCTCGGAGAGGTTGCGTGAACTGCCAAAGGTCTCTAAGCAGTACACTCTAAACGGTGTGATTCCAATCCAGTGTTTCTTACTCTGAAATCAAGTCTCCCTCAAAAACCATATGCCTGTATTCTGCCTCCAAAAAACAGTAGTGCAAATTGTACGAGGGTTCCCTCCTACACGAGTTAGAAAACCATAGACTCAGCATGCGTCTTTGGCGATTTTGCCCTTCGTCCTTGTGAAGTCGGTACAAATACCTGACCCATGTGTTGGCCAGAATTTAAGAAGGTCTTCAGGTTTTCAAACTTAAAGAGCTGCATGGCAAGAGAATTTAAAACACCCAAGGAAGCGCTCTTAATCTACTTATGTGATGGCTTATTTTCAACAAACGCCAAACCCTGCCAAGGATTTGGGGTTTGGCAATCCCCAGCTGTCATCCCAGCAAACCACTGGACATATGGGCAAGCTCACTATACCCTTCAGGCTATGGTTTTGTGATGAAAACCTTGGGTCTATGGTGCTTTAGGGAACCCTACTGATTATAAAGAATTCTTGGTTCTTTCTGCCAAGGGAAAGAATATGACTTCGTAAGTATGAAATTTATTCATAAGTACATATGTATGAATTTCTATTTCTTTTCTTAAATATTTTATTTATTTATTTGACAGAGAGAGAGAAAGAGATCACAAGTAGGCAGAGAGGCAGGCAGAGAGAGAGAGAAGGAAGCAGTCTCCCTGCTGAGCAGAGAGCCCGATGCGGGGCTGGATCCCAGGACCCTGGGATCATGACCTGAGCCGAAGGCAGAGGCTTTAACCCACTGAGCCACTCAGGCGCCCTGAATTTCTATTTCTTATAACAAAAACAATGTATATGGAAGTGCCTGGTACTTACTTCTCATTAACCAGCGAATGTTTATTAAATACAACCTGAGTCTCTAAAGTCTTCACAGTCTCCTACCTCCAAAGGCTCTACAACTCATTCCCCCGCTCCCACTGAAAAATACTGTTCTAATTACTGCCCTTCTGTGAACACACTTCATTTAATTATATGCTTGTCTCTCGAGGGAAGGCCTGAGCCTGGGAGCATGATGAGTTCCATAATCTTGGCGGCCTGATAAGAACTTGCTGACTGATTCCTCTGACTGATAGAACTGGATACCAGCATTGAACTGAGGGGGAAGGTGTTGGTCTGGACAACAGAAGGTCGCCAGGATGAGAAGACAGCCTTCTGATGGTCTTCTTGGTGTGGGATACCGCTCACAGGGACTGGCAGGGAGTGGGGAAGTGAGGCATCTCTGAAGAGGCAGCAGCCCCATGGGGCTCCAACATACCTGCTCAGCGCGGGATCCTTGATACTTGCCTCAGAATCACTCCTGGCAATTGTCTCAAAATACTTATTCTTGATCCTCACCCTAGATAACAAATCAGGACTCCTAGGGATGGAGCCTCGGGATCTGCGTTTTAACAAGGCTCTGGAGAGGTTCTGATGCTCACAGAACTTCTACGATCGCGAGAATGAGCGATGAGGCATCTCATGGCACCAAGGAAAATGAGAAGCCCACCAACACCGGACTTCCAGACGGGATTCCACCAGCAAGCCCACATCCCTGACATGAAAGAGACTCCTTGTTCTTGTCACGGAATTGCAACAATGCGCCGCGTGGTCCTGGAATGTAGGGGGAAAGGAAATTCAGGCAACCAACTGGCCCATCAAGCTGACAGAGCGAGCAGGGGGGTGGGGTTGAGGAGGAGGCAAAAGGCAATTAGCCGAAGTTCAAGAAGCTAAGTGAGGCTGCAGGTACCGATAGGGTTTTTGGGCTGTAAATAAACACAGTAATTTCTAGAAGCATCTGGTACCTACCTGTACGGAGGAGATTCTCAACAGATGACAACCGCCCCACGATTGTCTCCACTGAGTTTTCCTTTCATGTGCGTTCTGCCAAGGCTGGAGAAGGTTCTAAGGACTTCAACCAGGATGGCACCATCTCCAACCCACACACCTGGTGCCCACAGGTGACGTCAGGTAAGTGGGGCTGAGTTCGCGGTCTCACCTACAGGGGAGGCTCCCGCAGAGAGGCATGCTCCTGGGAAAACTGTGGTTCCTACTCATTAAGGTCCAGTGGCACCGGCCTTGGCAAGCCACTCCACCAAATATTCTGGTCCCCTCGCCCTGAATTGTGGGGGTAAATCAGAGGAACACGGGAGGCAGCATGAGGTCCAAAAGGCCTGAAAGGAGTGAAGCTCTGAAAATTAAGATAAATGTGCAGAGAAGGGTAGGATGATGGTGTTTGTCACCGAACGGGCCTGGAACTGGCCTCTGGTTCTCCTCCGTGCCAAGAGCCTCAGATATCACAGGTGCGGGACCAGAGGTTTCTTGTTCTTGCATGGTGTCCCGTACTTATGGGCTGGGGCTCCCTTTGATGCCTACGGGCGATCTGTAATTCTTTCTAAGTGGTGCAAAGTCCCTGCGAACACCCCTGTGCGAGGCTGATTACCTCCAACCCAACATGGCCCAAACTGAACTCATCTTCTCCCCTAAAGCGTCCCTTCTCTGGTATAGCCAATTCTGGTCAGCGGCATCACCGTCTGGCTCCTGGCTCAACCAAAAACCTGAATCCTATCCGCTCTCCACCTCTTTCCTCTTGTATCCAAAACATCCCATCCATGTAGACTCTTACTTAAACGTTCTGGCTCTTTTCTCCTCCCCACCTGTGCTGTCGCTGATTTGCTTAGCTGAGGCCTTGGTGGTATTTCTCACCTGGAAGACTCCCTCCAGGTGGCCCTCCCGGCTTCTAATCCTTCTCCCTTCTGATACACTTGCCACAGGGCTCTCTTCGCGAGTCTTCTTCACAAACAAGATCATCACACCCTACCTCCTATTAAATATCTCTACTATTGTCTGCATCGTTTATTGCATTACTTTCCAGAGGAAGATGCTTAAGATGATCTATTATGCCTTGGGCTGTGTGGAGTACTGGGTACTCCGAAGCTTCCTGCCCCTACAAAACTTACTCCTATAAAGCATACTTTTTCATGCATCATTGGACTTGCAGTGCTGAAAATGTCCTATCTCTCTGCTGTCCAGTGCGGTTACCACTAGCAATGTGTAGCTATTGATCTCTGAAAATGTAAGAAACTGTGTGTTTAATTTTACTTAATTTTACTAACCACAGACAGCTGTGGCTATCCTAATGGAGAGCGCAATTCCAGAAGCTAAAAACTGCAACAACAAAATCTGTGAGCTGAAATCTGAGCTTCAAAGGGTAAGCAAACTCAAGAAGTGGGAAATCTGATTCCTAGACTTCCACGTGGGGCACTGGATGCAGAGAGGATGGAGATCAAGTACAGATCAGTAGCGCCCCCTGGCTCTCAGAAAACAAAGACGCAAACATTTGAGAATAAATGCCTCCAGGATTCCCACAGATTAATATCAACTAACTACGATTTTACAATAAAATATCACCAAAAATACAATAAAACAAGCCACCATGGCATAAGGTCAGCACAAACAAACAAAAACAGATTTAAAACCCAAGATTTTCAGCTACTGACACTGTCATATACAGAATGTAAAATCATTCATGTATGAGGGGGCGCCTGGGTGGCTCAGTGGGTTAAGCCTCTGCCTTTGGCTCAGGTCATGATCTCAGGGTCCTGGGATCTAGCCCCACATCGGGCTCTCTGCTCAGCAGGGAGCCTGCTTCCTCCTCTCTCTGCACCTGCCTCTCTGCCTACTTTTGATCTCTCTCTCTTTCAAATAAATAAATAAGATCTTTTTAAAAAAAAATCACCATGTATGAATTAAAAAAAAAAAGTTGGGGTCCCCCAAATGAACAAGTGGTAAGACCATCATCTGTGACCAGGTGTATTTTAAAAAGAACCAAACAGAAACTTTAGAAATGAAATACATAGGTATTGAAATTAAAAATTGAATAGAGGGTAAAACTTATTAGACATCACTGAAGAAAAAATTAATGAGATGAAAGGTAGATATGAGGGGCACCTGGGTGGCTCAGTGGGTTAAAGCCTCTGCCTTCGGCTCAGGTCATGATCTCAGGGTCCTGGGATTGAGCCCCGTGTCGGGCTCTCTGCTCAGCGGGGAGCCTGCTTCCCTTCCTCTCTCTCTCTCTCTCTCTCTCTCTCTGCCTGCCTCTCTGCCTACTTGTGATCTCCATCTGTCAAATAAATAAATAAAATCTTTTTTTAAAAAAAGGTAGATATGAAGAAGTAACTGAGAAAGGGCCATAAAAAATTAGGAAATGGAAAATGTAAAAGGAAGCTTAATAGATACATAACAGAATAAGAAATTACGCATTGATTTTAAGTCTCAGAAGCAGAAATTACAGAGGATGGACGAGGGGCAAATTTGAAGAGACAAGACTGAGAATTCCCCAGAACTGACGAAATATGAAATACACAAATCCACAGATTTTGAAAGCAGTCTGACAAGCAGAACCAGACCCAAGCAAAATTACAAAGTGGAAGGTTTTCTTCTCTGTCCCTCCTGTTCTTGGACGTGTCTTTCTTGTTTTCACGGATCCTCTGCCAAGCTTCCAAATGCCCAGCTTCCCCACATTGCCCCCAGCCCATTCAAGTTTATTTCACACACACCCTCAACCAAACCAGCACTTTTCAAGATAGCAGAGAATGATAATGAAATAATCACAGAAACCAGCCTGTGCTTATTTATGTTCCAACTAATGGGTTGCCCCTCCCATTAGATCATGCTTTAAAATAGCTTTACGTTACTGGTGTCCCTCGAGGAGATACACAATTATTGGAATTCGAGGCACATTGCCAGAAAGAGATCTGAAAGAGAAAAAGACTCTGAGTGTCCTCAGTTCACTTCAGTTTGAGGGCCCTCCCCAGCTCGACCACTCCTAAGCTGGACGAGTGTCTAACTCACCCACACATAAAATTAGCCCGCCAATTTGGTGGGTCCTTCATCATCAAATAGAATTGATTTCATATTTATTATCAAAATTAGGAGGATGGAAACCAGTGTGTCATATCTCTCAGAGAACCCCAGCCCTGTAAGTGGCATATACGACCGATATCTAAGACAACCAACACACAGCGTTCCTCTGGCCACAATGATCTGTTCAATGGGCAATGTAACCACTCGGCAAATACTTACTGAGCACTTACTACATACTAGGCACTGGAGGTACAGCACACGACAAAGTGGACAAGATCTCTGCCCTCTTGGACCTTACACTGGGGTGGTAGGAGGCACTACATAAACACACACAAATATCACGCCCAGTGCGGGGCTTGAACTCAAGACCCTGGGATCAAGACCTGAGCTGAGATCAGGAGTCAGACGCACAACTGGCTGAGCCACCCAGGCGCCCCTATGTACATTTCTTTATAAATGCCTTTTTATGCAAGCATATATATGTCTGCATACACGCGTATGTATATACGTAGACTTACAGATGTGGCTCCATAAGCATACAGATGTGCGTGTGGCTGCACTGTGGAGACTGGATGGGGGGAAGAAAGGAGGATGGGTGGGGGGGGAGAAAGGAGGATGGGTGGGGGGGAAGAAAGGAGGCGCTTTAGCTGAAGTTATGTTTCTGTTATCCAAGGAGGGGCCACGGACTTTGGATCCGGACCCTGGCTGAATTTGAAAGACATCAGGAGGTCGTGATTGGTTGGTGGGGGAAGGAGGAAAATCGTTGTGGAAAACGGTGTGAACCCCGTTTGGACCTCTGGGTGCATGGTAGGGCCATTCGACAAAAGAGAATAGGGAAAGAGCCCAGGCGAACTCGGCTTGGAGTGTCTGTGTCACACGTAGGTGGCCACAGGGCAGCTGGACACGCGGCCGGAACTCAGCAAGGAGACCCGGGACGGAAAGATTGGAGAGCGGCCAACATAGAACTAACCACCGAAGCCAAGTAATTGTTATTGATAGCAAATGGCACCCGGAATAAAACTTTAAGGAACGTTAACACTTCAGGGGCAGGCAGAGGGAGAGTTGAAGAGGGCTGTGTCTGGGCAGCAAAAAAGACGAAAGCATTTCAAGACCGTCCCCAGAGAAGCCAGGGTAGGGCCCGCAGTCTTAGAAGCTGTTACAACTGCTAGTTTGGGGACCGGAGCAGCAACTATAGTGTGATGAACAGCGCCATCTCGTGGACAGTCAGGTGAACAGCGGGGAGAAGACCGATTTTCTTCCTTGATAATCACTTTGAGTTGGAGTTAGAATGGAACTTAGAGGTGTAATGGACAGAGGAAGCATAGGCCACAAAAACCAAGTTTGGCTTCCCCGCAAGTTATGTAAGTTCTCCAGTGAGAGCTAGAACTACTACCTGACTTGTGGGCTCCCAAGACTGTAGTCTCATAGTCCATACTGCCTCCAAGGGGACTATAGGTCACAGAACGCTGTCAGACCCAGACTGACTGTGACTCAGGTGTCCCTGGGGTCCCCCTGCTCCTTAGGACCTGCATACGGTTTGGATCAAATCCCCGTTCCTCACCCTACAAAAGTCCACTGCTTTTCTAAGGCCCATGTAAATTCCTGGACACTTCGGGATCCAGAATTTTCCTCTCCCGAATTCCTATCCTTAACTTTAACCCAGGCTTTGCATCAACCCCAGCATGGAAACAAAGCCCGTCTATGGCACCGGGGTTGAGATAACAACCAAAAAGCAGCCTCATACGACCACAAACAAAACACCCCACCTAAGGCCAATGTGGAGACAGAGAACCAGAAGCAGAAGAATACGAAGCCCTTGTCTTGACAGTTTTTTGACGAGTCCACCTCATGTCATGGGTTTCCTTCTCTTTCCTTTCTTCCCTGACACTCTCAGGAGAAAACAATTCTTTTCACATTGTCTTTTTTTTTTTTTTAAGATCTTATTTATTTCATTTGAGAGGGAGAGAGAGAGCACAGAGGGAGAAACAGACTCTGCTGACCAGAGAGTTTGACATGGGGCTCAATCCCAGGACCCCGGAATCATGACCTGAGCCAAAGGCAGATGCTTAACCGAATGAGCCAACCAGGCGCCCCTCATATCGTCTTTTATAAAGAATGTGACCATGGGACTCCTGGGTAGCTCCATCAGTTAAGTGTCTGCCTTCAGCTCAGGTCATGATCTCGGGGTCCTGGGATCGAGTCCCGCTCTGGGCTCCCTGGTCAGCAGGGAGCCTGCTTGTCCCTCTGCGTCTGCCTGCTTATCGCCCCCCCACACTTGTGCTCTTTCTCTCTCTCTCTGACAGATAAATAAATAAAATCTTTAAATATAAAAAATAAAGAGTGTGACCACACAATCTGAAAGTAAAAAGGGCACCAAAAAAGATTAAAGATGGGTAGACAGACACAGTCAGGTATAGATGGAGATATGTGAGGTCTTGACTGCCAAACTGGTTTTATTTCATTGGTAGATCTTGAAAATAGTTCTATATGAAAACTATTTTCAAAAATAAAATTGTCTTTTTAAATGGCATGTGTCTGTCCACATTAAGCAAAATGTGAAAAACAAAGAACCCTCCTCAAAATGATTATCTGAGCATTAAAAAAATAACAAACGTAAGCAGAATCATCATTGTGTCACCGAAACAGGGAGCTGTATTATGCCTCTAATATTTTTCTGAAGAATATTGTTTCTCAATATGACTTATTTTTAATTCTTTCCCAAGATTGGCAGAAATCTTCTTCAAAGTTGCATTTTATGATTAAAAAAATGGAAAGCACTGCGAAGATAGTCTCTCTAACCTGAGCCAATGTACCTGGTAAGCTCAGCTAATTCCGCTGCAGGAGGGATAGTTTTGATTCAAACTTCCTGCAGTTCAGTACCAAATAATGCAGCCCGATAATACCATAGATACGTGTCTTCGCCTTTACTCAGAGAACATTCGTCCTGCAACCCTCGACTTGTCAAGTAAGTTCTCTCTATGATCCTCTTGAACACATCACTAAGTTTAGATTGTGCAAATTTGAGGGCCTCCCCTGTATTTTATTCTGGTAAGAAAATACAAAAGTTGGGACTCCTGGGTGGCTCAGTGGGTTGAAGCCTCTGCTTCCGGCTCAGGTCATGATCTCAGGGTCCTGGGATCGAGCCCCACATCAGGCTCTCTGCTCAGCAGGGAGCCTGCTTCCCCCCCCCCCCCCTCTGCCTGCTTGTGATCTCTGTCTGTCAGAAATAAATAAATAAAATCTTTTTTAAAAAAAGAAAATAGGGGCGCCTGGGTGGCTCAGTGGGTTAAAGCCTCTGCCTTCAGCTCAGGTCATGGTCCCAGGGTCCTGGGATCGAGCCCTGCATCGGGCTCTCTGCTCAACGGGAAGCCTGCTTCCCTTCCTCTCTCTCTGCCTGCTTCTCTGCCTACTTGTGATCTCTGTCTGTCAAATGAATAAATAAAATCTTTTAAAAAAATACTTTAAAAAAAAGAAAATAGAAAATTATATAGAATTAAAATTCCAAGTTCTATCAAAAAATTCTTTCCACAAGCCGAGCTATTCTCAAGTGCAGCTACAGAATTTCAAACTTAAATCTTACACACATCTGAGCAACTCTTATTCTTAGATGTGTTCCGTTCCCCTTTCTTCTTCCGTAATTAATTTAAATGTCTCCTGCCTGCAGGTTTTGTTTTCAATACTCACAATTAGCTAAAAGCATCAAAAGCTGAGGTTTAGGGATGCTTGGATTAGAGACTTCCAGCTGATCGTGAACAAAATGCAACTAACAGGTAAAGAATCCATTCGTTAAAAACGAGAACAAAACCTTCAGACGTGGACATGAGGAAAACGCGGCTTGGTTGACAACACAGCTCTTCGCAGACTCAATGAAAGAGGACGTCCACCACCTCCATTTCGACCTCAGTCTGCACTTTGTAGTGCACTAAGTTCTTCTTTCCAGCGTATCTCTTCACTGGGGCAGAAGAGCCAGCAGGCAAAGCATCCCCTGCTGGGAACTGAGACCACCCCCTCAAGCCATAAGGACTGCCCGGAGCCAGCAAGACCCCGTGTGATTGACCCCAAGACAATGATCGACCTGACCTTCACTGCCCACCTGCATGTACCCGCTGACCTTTGTCCCACATTTTCTTTAAATGAACCTGGAGGAATTTTAGCACTTTGGAGACTGTCTTTAAAACACTAATTCGTGGGGTGCCTGGGTAGCTCGGTGGGTTAAGCCTCTGCCTTTGGCTCAGGTCATGGTCTCAGGCTCCAGGGATCGAGCCCCACATCGAGCCCTGCATAGGGCTCTCTGCTCGGCAGGGAGCCTCCTTCCCCCCATCTCTGTGCCTGCTTCTCTGCCTACTTGTGATCTCTCTCTGTCAAATAAACAAATAAAAACTTAAAAAAAAAAAAAAGTGCTAATCTGCTGTCTTCCTGATGTGGGCAGCACTGAAATAAATTCCTTTCTTGTTTCACCACCCCTAGTCTCTAGGCCTTTAGATTTTGTCAGCGACGAGTGACTAAATCTGGTCTGCACCCCTGCCCCCAGATTACATCAAACCTTTCCAAACTCCAACTGATGACGGCGTCTCAAAAATTCTGTGGTGACTCTATGTGTGCACCTACAAATTGATGAATTTGGGCCACTGCACCCTCTGTGTTGGTAGAGTCGTGTAGCCCGTTTAGACACTGTTATAAATTTTATGAATGCACGCAATTCCAAGTCTGTTGCTGTTTCACGAGGGTTTTTTTTTTTTTTAATTTAGGAGAGAAAATTGTTTCCATTATGACATGGAGGTCCACCAAAGTTTCTATTTGTGTCATCGCTATAAAAATAATTTCATCTTTACTGTTGAACCTTTTAACCTTTCAAATCTACTACTGAGTTCATACCAGGTGTTTTTCATTGGATAAGTGGAAATTCTAAAAGCTGTGAAAGAGAAAGAGAACCACTGTTGAAATTAGCATAAATGGAGACAAACCATAAAAGACTCTTTTTTTAAAAAAAAGACTCTTTTTTTTTAAGATTTTATTTATTTATTTGACAGAGAGAGATCACAAGTAGACAGAGAGGCAGGCAGAGAGAGTGAGAGGGAAGCAGGCTCCCTTCAGAGCAGAGAGCCCGACGCAGGACTCGATCCCAGGACTCTGAGATCATGACCTGAGCCGAAGGCAGTGGCTTAAACCACTAAGCCACCCAGGCGTCCCTAAAAAAAAGACTCTTAATCTCACAAAACAAATTGAGGTTGGGGGCAGGGAGATTGGGTTATGGACATCGGGGAGCGTATGTGCTATGGTGAGTGCTTGAAGTGTGTAAGGCTGATGATTCACAGACCTGTACCCCTGGGGCTAATAATACATTATATGTTAATAAAAAAAAACAAAAAATTAAATTTAAAAAAATTAACATAAATGATTTCCCAGTTGAAATAGTTCATGACAATTGATATCAAGCTGACATCACGTAACTGGGGCGTTCTTCTACTAATGGAACCATCATACCTATCGCTGTTCCTTCCCTTGGCCGCTGCCCACAAAAAACTTGGAATTCGGAGCCAAAAACTAGCTTGTTAATTTGGAAAAATAGTCCCATAAATATGAATGAGAAGCAACACTGCCCAAAGTGTTGCATAAAAGTCCCTTCTCCATGTGGTATTTGTACATACAATGGAATAGTATTCAGCCATAAAAAGAAGGAATTCCTACCTACTGCCGTGGCAATGTGGATGGCCCTCGAGGGCGTTATGCTGCATGAGATTAGCAGTTAATGGTTCTCAGGAGTTTCTCACACCCTTCCACCCAACAACTAGGTCTGATCCCCTGCCTCTCTGCAGACACTGTTCCTTCCCTTGCCTTTCTCCCCTGGGTAACGCGTCCTGGTCCTTTAAAATTCAGTTCCGATGCTGGAGGGTCCCTCAGACTGGGCTGGGAACCCTCCTTCTGTGCTCAGAAGATGCTCTACCCTATTCTCATCCTAGCCAATGGCTCATTTCCTACATGGCTATGGCCTCTATGTCTTACTCATGTCTTTCCTTCCCCACATTTCGACCAGTGTCTAACACAACCAATGTCTATCAAACGACTAAATGAATGACAGAGCTGACGAAAATTTTCTTGATAATTTTGTGGACAAGATGGAGGCCGGAAATGATAGTCTGCTTTGGTGGCTTCATAGTTAGGTGAGCAAGCAGCCTTGCCTATTGGATATCAATACAATTTTTTTCTAAAAAAGAAATAAATTCATTACTGAGACTGACACACCTAAAATTATTGAAAAAGCTAGTGTCAAGCTTCTTCATCGCCTACTGTAACTCCATCATTAGCGCTAGGGTTCCCACTGGGATTAATTTTATGGCAAAGAGAACGACGCTCAGGATGGCCTCACATTCGCCTGCGGACTCTCCGGCCAGCAACTTTGCAATGATGCGCTGCCAAGAATGGGAAAACCTGTTCTCTACCTGGAAAGCCATTGACCTAATTACCCTACGCATTTCATTTCTGCTTTTTCCTCAGTCAGCAAAGAATAAGAATTAAGGACAGGGGAACGAAGCTCATCTCAGCCTTCCACGACCTGCCTTCAGTGTTAGGTCAAACTTAGTCATCAACACCAGGCTCTTGGGAAAGAAGCCTTGCCTCTCCGGGTGCAGAACATGAAGCGTTCAGCTCCTGCAGTGTCCAAGCTTTGGTCCTTCTGCATAAAACTCCCTTTAAATTCATGCATTTTCCCTAAAAAAAGTCATGGAACTGAAGATGGTGATGATAAGGTCCACTTTTGGATACAGGATGACCGAGGAAGGGGCAAGGGTGAAACCAAGGAGCTGAGTCAGGTCTCAGCTTGTGGGTACAGCAAGCAGGAAGATCATTGTAACTAGTTCTCAACACCCACACATTTAGGCAATCTCCCGTCTCTTGGCTATTTTGAGTTGTGCTCCAGTGAAATTAGGAGTGCAAGTATCTCTTCGAGATCCAGATGTCAATTCTTATGGCTAAATCCTCAGAACTGGATTTGCTGGGTCATAGGATAGTTCTATTTTTAATATTTTGAGGAGCCTCCGTACCACATTCCACAGTGGCTGCACCATTTTGCATTCCCACCAATGGCATGCGGGGGAAAGCCTATGTAGTCCTCATGGGCCTAATTGTAGATAAGGATCATTCTCTTCACAAAGGAAAATGTTGACTTGATGAGCATGATATCAGCAATGGTAGTAATGGAAATAACGATGACATGATGATGCTCTTACTTCTTTTGCACATTTCACGGAGAACTGAACAGGGCCACTCTTAGCCTGGACAGCACCTTTGTGTGAATTCAGAAGAGGTGACCCTTCCTCCAACTGACACAGCCCCACACCTGGTGTGCCGCTGTATAAATGGAAAGCCAGCTTGAGGTCATCCCCCTCACCCTCTCACTAGAGTGCCCCCGACACAGCCACATGCAGTAGCACTCATGAAAGGGGAGAAGACTGCGTAGTCTACAGAAAAAGAACCAGCTCTGCGTTATAAGTAGACAGAAAAAAAAAATATATATATATACATATATATACACATATATGTATATGGTAGGGAGAAAAAGCTGGTTTCATTGCCTTAACACTTTCCATCTGCGTCAGTAACCTCCTGTCTGGGACTGCTGGAGGAAGAGTCATTTGACCACTAATGGGAGGTCCAAGAATTGGCCTGAAAGTCTGTCTCAGGTGTTTCTGTCCCCTCCCTAAGTGAGCAGCCATAGCAATCATGCCTCTTCAGTCATGGCCAGGAAAGGCCAACTTTGTTCCCGGTGTCAAAGAGAAGAGTCAGCTCAGTCAGACCCTTGACCGTGCCCTTGAAGATGGAGGTGGTGGTTGGCTCTGCCTGGATGATTGAGTGAGGACAGGCTCAAGCAGAGATTTGCCTTGGCCCCAGGGGACTTGCTGCCATCAGTGGGCATCTCAGAGATCACTGCTATCAAGGCTCTCCCTCATATTCAAGTAGCACCTGAGCCCTTGAAAGGGTGAAAGGCTTGGACGCTGGAATCCGGGCTCCCTGCTCCCCTTGCCAGTGTTCTAAACACAGCACCCACCTGGCAACCTAGCAAATCTGGAATTTTCTTTCCAACTTGATGTCCCAGCTACTTACTCCATGAAGCAATAGTCCTCTGAGTTAGAGTGTAACTAGCAGGTGTAGAGGTCATAAGTTTAAGAAACAAAGCCTGGGTGCCTGGGTGGCTCAGTGGGTTAAGCTGCTGCCTTCAGCTCAGGTCATGATCCCAGGATTCTGGGATCGAGTCCTGCATAGGGCTCTCTGCTCCGGCAGGGAGCCTGCTTCCCCCTCTCTCTCTCTGCCTACTTGTGCTCTCTGTCTGTCAAATAAATAAATTTTAAAAAACTAGAAAAAAAAAAAAAAGGAAGAAACGAAGCCCCACGTACTCCCCCAGAGAGCTACAAAGCTTTTTCTCCAAAGCTTAGAAAGTATTGCAGAAACTGTTTAACTTCATTCAACACAATCTGTACGTGACTTCTTAAGCATGGATTCCTATTTTCACAGCAGCTTCTCATCCCCACAGAATTCATTTCAGAAACACTGAATGATTTTTTTTTTAAAGTTAGTCAAGAAGGTTGTTAGTTCTGAAAGACAGCAGGACAACTCAAACACACGGATTACCTGTCCGATCAGATGCTCTGTTCCCATCAGTCAAAAGTATGTATTAATATTTACTATTTGTGGGGAGGCACAAAGGAGCTTGTGGGGCTCAATTCAGGCTATGTGGGTCTGGCAAGTTTCCTCTAAGGCTGCGAGAAGTTCTGGGGACACAGCCGTACGATCTTGTCTCTAATGGAGACCAGCATGACCTACTTATCTGCTTCAGAACTTGGGTCAGGCGTAGTCATTTACTGTTTGTAACACACTTTGATCCCCTCACTTGAAAGCAGTCACACACTGGAGATGCCATTATCATTGGGCCAAGGCTGGGAACAGAAACAGACGCCTTCCAACAGGGATACGCCCATCTACTAAATCCTCTGTGGCCGTAGGGTGGGGCTGAGGAAAAGAACGCCCTAGAAGCAGTTTCAGGTCCAAGAGCTAAAAGTACAGCAGGGAGGCCTTTCAGATCTGGTGTGAAGAGCGAGCAAAGGGCCTACAGGGGACTGAATGTCACCCCTGAGGGAAAAGCCCCGAATTTTTAAAAAATATCTATTACATTTAACCAGAATTGTTTGAAAAGCAAACCCTGCTAGAAATTTTGCTTCCTAGGTAAATCTTCAGCTAAAGTTTATCTTTACCTACATTCATTAGTATTCTGTTGAATACGATATTCCATTTTTTTTAAAGATTTTATTTATTTATTTGACAGAGAGAGATCACAAGTAGGCAGAGAGGCAAGCAGAGAGAGTGAGAGGGAAGCAGGCTCCCTGCTGAGCAGAGAGCCCGATGCGGGACTCGATCCCAGGACCCTGAGATCATGACCTGAGCCGAAGGCAGTGGCCCAAACCACTGAGCCACCCAGGCGCCCTACGATATTCCATTTTTAACCTAAACAGAACCAAGTCAGCTCTTGAAGGGAAACGATTGAATTCATCAGGTAAAAGCTTTTAATGGAATCAAATGCACTGAGGGTAAAGGAAGGGACTCTGCAATCCGAGGGGGGCCCGCTTGGGGGGGCAGGTTTCAATCCTCGCAACACAGCTCACCAGCCACACGTGCTCGGCAAATTTCTTCATGTCTCAGAAATCTCAATTCCTTTCGCCTCAAGCCAGTCGTCAGGACTGTTGTGGAAGCTGAATTATAATATAAGTCATATTTAGCCCAGTACCCATCTTCTAAATGGCAGCGGGGTCGATAAAGGGAATAATTGAAAAAAAAATCTTTAATAATAATTATTTAATAATAATACTACTGGCAATAATATACCAGCCTCATTTTATATCATAACACACTGCTACTATTGTAGTCACAGTAATCATCATAATAATAGTAATACTATTACTAATAAAAGATAGCGAGGAATGGGAGAACCACTTTGGAAAACTGGCTGAATATTTGTATAAGTCTCAGGAATCCCGGGTCCCGAGTATGTGTGTATATAAATATATAGAAGTTATATTTTTATGTGCCCACTTTATCCATGGCCGTGGCTAGCCAGCACTGGCGTCGGCCCCACAGCCCAGGAACACCAAGGTCTTCAGGCCCCCCCGTAGCAGGGCCCGCTATGCACCCACATACTCTGACCTCCTGCTCTTTCCTTCGGGTTCCATCCACTCTGAGCCTCGTGTGCAGTCTAGCACCTCGTTTTTCTTCCGTAAACAATGAGCACATGCTTCTCCTTGGTGGGACCCCTGCCCTTTCTCGTCTTTCCCCATCTGGACTAAGGTTCCAGGCCTTTCTGAGATCCCACTTCCTTCTACTGCTTTCTGGGCCCAGCCACCTCCGCAGAGAGACATGAGCCTGCCAACAACTGCCAGTTCGCCTCATGTCCTGCTGGGGACCAGCATAGGGACTAACCAAGAAGTTTTGTTTCACTCCGTTTGCTTGGAGGACGGAGGCAGACATCGCATCGGCAGCAGTGGGTGGTCTGAGGTCCCATGGGATGCATGAGTGTCTGCAAAGCCGTCCGGGGTGGGAGCCTACCCCAGGGGTCCAAGGGCCCTAAGTCACAAGAGAAGGATTATAGGCTTTGGGGTCAGACAGAGCTGTAGACATACCCTGCTAATCACCAGTTTGGATGCTTTACCCCATTCCTCTGAGCCCATATTTCCTCCTAAAATATACGGGCACGGCGCCAGTCTCCAGGGTGACTGGGAGAATAAGCAGATGTAGCATTCACAAAGCACCTGCCCCTACAACACCTGGCCCATAAAGATGCTCCATGAAGGTGCCGAGCTGAGCCGGCTCCCTCTAGGCGCTTTTGGGTTGACAAGAAAAGGACCGTCGGGATCAGACAAACATCCAGGAACTTCAAAATGGAGAAGATACAGAAGAATTCTTCCAGGCACATGCGGTAGCCATCGCTGCTGGGGAAAGATGGTGGCTTGGAGGTCAGAGCCCCAGCTCTGGACTCCGTCTATAGGAGTTCAGATCTGGCCATCAGCTTTCATTAGCTCTGCGCCCTTGTCCTGGTGGCCCACCCACTCTGTGTCTCCGTACCCTGGTTAATAAAACAGGGCTGTGGTTTCCTCCTCCTACGGTGGTTGATGACTAAGTGAATAACCGGTTTATCGGCGAACCAGGCTGGGCAGGTGCCAAGGAAATGGCCCTCTCTCCATGTCCTCTCAATCCACGCTGCCGCAGCGTCCCCACCCAGACCCCCACTCCCCTGGACTAAATCCCCTAAACCACATCCTGGAGACCAACACCTCTCCAGTCACTTTCATGTGTTAATAAAGACATTTTCAGAAATGAAAACGCCCAGAATTCTTCTAAGTCGGAACTTCAGATCTGCTTTTGGCTGGAAGCGTCTCCATCCACCAGCGCTGGGGGCTGGTTGGGGCTTACCAACCCACAGGGGAAGGAAGGGGCGGTGGGCTTCCCCACGGCTTCCCCACCCTGTTCTTCTGCTTCTTACAACACCCAGCTTGGCGGGGGGGGGAGGAGGAAGAACTAGGGAAGGACTTGGCCGCTCTGGTGCAGTTGGAATCCAGCGTGAGAGGTGCCAAAAGCTGCCTTTTTCTCACAGGATGTTCTCCTGGGCTCTTCGGAGACACCCTCCCTGAGCCGACCTTTTGAGCAGCGTCTCAAAGCACTCGAGCCTGGTTCCCTGCACGTCTGGTGGCAGCTGACACGAGGCAGCCTCCCCTCACGGCCTCTGCAGCCCTTTCTCCCTGCTCTGCCTCAGGGACCCCTCCAGCCAGCAGCCGTCCATTAGATAAGGTCCCAGCTTTCCTAACCTTGGCTCTGGGGGTGTTGCATGGGCATTCTTTGCTCTGGGCCTGTTCTGGGCATGGTAGAATATTGAGAATTCTTGGCCATAACATAATGTCTCCTAGGGAACAGAACTGCCCCCACTGGATTAGATTGAAAACCACTGGATTAGAGTATCCCAGGCAAGAGTTAATCAAAACTTGCAGTGCTTTCCGAATTCCAGGAGACACTCTAAGCTCCCTGAACACTTGGCTTAAAAAGGAGCTAATCCCTTCCCTCCTCTCAACACTCACTAACCCTTTCCGGGCTTATCCCCTGCTTTCCGTTTCTTAGGCTAGAGAGGGTGAGGAGCCAAGAGTGGCAAAACGTGGTTTGGGTCACCCCCAGCAACCCTGCACAAATGGCTTTTTTCTTTTGGGGGGGGTGGTGAGGAGCATTCCTCACTGTTTGTGCTCAGCCGTTACTGCAGTTGGGGACACATTCCACTGGAGCACAGCACAGGGACAGGACGAGGGCTCTGTTGATATTAGGTTCACGGATACCGTAACTGACTTAAAACAAATGTACATTGAGAAAAATGTACTTACAAATATTTTAAGCATATGCAACTTACTTAATAGAATGAGATTTTGAGGCTGGGCCTGAACTTTTCTGCTGGAGAAAAGTTCCATGTCCTCCTTCCTGCCAGGCCTCCCGTTTCATTGCCGAGTTACACGTAACAGAAGGTGATCCCAGCACACAAACCTCCCCCAAGTCCTTTCTCCCCACAATGAAAGGGAATGGGCAGGAAGCAAGCCTGGTGGGCAGGAAGAAAGGAAGACAAGGGAACAAGAACAGGAATAAGGCAATAAGGCATGTAGTTCAATAATATTTATTGTCAGTGGCATAAAAGACACTCAATATTGAACCTTCGGAACAAGAAGGAAGTTGAACCTATTTACAATGAATGCCAGAGAAGAGGTGGGTGAAGGAATGTCACGAAATCTTCAGCAAATTGCTGAAATGCTCTTTTGGTAGCGAGTTAACCCGTGTATTTGTAACAGACCAACTTCACAGATTACTGTTAACGTAAGTTACTAACTAGCTATGCGCCGTAACTAAACCCGTAGTCTGGACACACACATGTCAACGCGGAAGGACATTCCAATTGCTGTTGTTCTCTCCAAGGGCATTAGCTCCTTTCCCCTTTCCCACTAGCACGTTAGACAAAGAGACAAGTTCCTTCAACACTCAAAATACTCTTTTATCGGCTACCTTAAAAATCCCCGCATGTTTGAAGCCCCTGGCCATCAGACACCCAGAGCCTTGTTGAGCCTCTCAGCACTCCCTGCCCACCAGCGGCCGACCCCTAGCCAAGCGACCACATGCCATGTTCTGCCGAAAGTGAAAGTGGATTTTTAATAAAATCAAACCTCCCCTCGAGGTGCTGCACTTCCCATGGGTCTACAATGCCCTCGCCACCCTTCCAAGATTTCCAGAAATTCTGAAAACAAAAAGCTATTTCATAAGGGGTGGCACACTCGTTTGGCAGCAAAACCTGACATTTGTAGGCTCCTCGGAGTCTTTATCCACTCTGTGTGAGTGTTCTGTGTTTTGCGGCAGAAACATGAAAGTGTTGATTTATAGGGGGCTGTCCCGATCTCCATCGATGGAGTTCCTTCCATTACATATACTATGTGCAACAAGTTAGCTTTCTTAAATCCCAAAAAGTCAAGGAGTTGGGAGAAAACACTGGGACCGCAGTTTAAGCAAAAGGAGCTAGGGACCGACAGCAGGCCTGCACACGTGCCCAAGTTCCGCTGGAGCCAGGAAAGTTTTGTGGATCTTGTGTACCAGTTTCTTTAGTCTTTCAGGGAAGTGAGAATGTCTGGAACATTCTGTATCCCAGTGAAAGAAGCCAAAGCTCTAAACTCCTTTGTGATCTCTATCTGCCAAATAAATAAAATAAAATCTTAAAAAAAAAAAAAAAAAAAAAAAAACTCCTCCGGATTCTCCTTAACAGGAATTTTCGTTGCGGAAGACTGCATTCCTCCCCATGACCTTAGATAATTTGGCAAGTAATGAATACATATTTTTCCTCTAAGGTAACTCCTTTTCATTAAAAGCATTATGGTTTATGGTGGGGTTGGGGTGGAGAGAATAAAAGAAAGGACTGGAAAAGAAGGGCTTATTAGTGTGAGGGCTACACATGTCAAGTACCAGCTGCTTCCTGACCCAGCAATATTAACAATTTATTGTGTTTAGAAAGTGATTCTTTGGATGCAGAGTTTACAGAAAAGTCAGGTAGGACTTAACCTGGGCTCTGCCACTTAAGGAGAACAGAACTTGCCAAAGAAAATGATGTTTCGCGTTTTGTTGTGCCTGATGATGTAAATAAACGGGTGGTCGGCATTAAACTCATCCTTGTGTTGCAGGATTCGCGATCCAGGCACCTCTATGGAATCCCCGCCATCCTCCGTGATCTCTAAGCACACTCTGTGAATAACATTGGAGAGGGCCACTCCCTTGGTCTCTGACATTCCAGAGAAATCAGATGTATTCTCATTAAAGATATTTTTCAGCCCTAGGTTTTCAAGACTAGCTTTGGGATCAACAAGCTTTTCCACCTTAAATTTTGGAATGGAGAGTTTGACTTTGGCGTTGGCCATGGTGCTGGGATTGGTCCACTGCAAGAGCGTCTCTGAGTTGAGTTGTTGTTCAACCTGAAGGACCCAAAGGAGAGGAAATTATTATTATTTTTTTTTATTCCCAGTTGTAAGCGATCCAGAAAGTGCCATTGTGAGCCCAGTCTGGAAGCAGTGCAGCTACTCCACCAAACACGTAGTCAATCAGTCCCGCAGTTTGGGTGTGTGACTAGTTTCCCTTCCAGAGAAGCACCCAGCCACCCAGCCCCCAACCCTCCCACAATGGTCCCTTTGCCCGGAAATGTCTGAGGGCATTTCCTGGAAGCTGTAGAGAAGAAACCAATGCATGGATGATAATGTGGCATAAATAAGAGTGAAATAAATATAAAAGAAGCCTTTTTACACATACTCTTTCTCGAATGTTTATTTTAACTTTTCTACCAGGAAATCCAGAATATTCATGTACTTGGCATAGCACCAAAATTTGTAACGCAAATTAAACCTAAAGTTACTCTTTCTAAAATGAGAACTTGAACTGTCTACGGTCATTCTTGAAGACCCGAGGTGATGAATGTATCCATTTCAGTTGGTGGTTTTAGAAATGAGAGCGAGGCAATGACGCATAAAATGGTTTAGTCATAAAATTCTTCACTGAGCAAATCTTAGATTACTCCTTGCCCTGCTCACCACCCCACAGGCTAGAGGAGAAAGGCACGCACAAGACAGAATGACAGTACTTGACTGTTACGATCATGCCCCCCACACCACTGCACTGTAGTTACTCACCTGGAACCCCATTAAGAATCAGTGGCACAGACTGGACACAAGTTTGTTTGTTTTGTTTTTAGGGGGGGAGGGTCCCCTTGGATTCTCTTGTTAATCTACAATAATTATGTTTTCAATGACTACTGTTTCACTTATGACAAATTACTTCAATCAAAAGATTACCATAAGTACCTAGAACTTTTGAACCAAAAATTCTTGCCCCCTTGATTTGTAGGAATGAAGAGAGGGAATAAAATTCATCCATAACTCAAAAAGACTACTCAGAGGGGGAAAAAAAGGCTTTTTTTCTTCCATTATGTATGTTATGGGTCAAATCATATCCCCCCCAAAATAAATTCGTAAGTTGAAGCCCTAACTCACAGTGCCTTAAAATGCGACCTTTTGTGGGAACAGGATCCTTGTAGGTGTCATTCCGATGCGGTCTTAGGGTGGGCCCTAACCTAATAAGACCAGTGTCTATATAAAAAGGAAAATTTCAGACACAGATGCACACACACACAGAGAAAGCCATGTGAACACAGAGGCCAAAATTGAAGTGATGCATCTCCAAGCTAAAAAAGGCCAAAGATCACCAGCCCATCCCCAGAAGCTGGGGGAGAGGCATAGAACAGAGTCTCCCTCACAGCCCCCAGCAGGAATCAAGACCTTGGCCTCAGATTTCTAGTCTCTGGAATTGTAAGAGAATAAAACCCTGCCGTTTAAGCCACTGGGTTCATGGTACATTGTTACTGCAGCCATAGGAGACCAACACTACACTCATTCTTGCATTTCTCGGAGACCCAAGAGATCAGTTTCATCCATTCTGTACTGTCATCAGAAAAAGGCTGGTATGAGGGTATTTCCCGTAAGAGAAAGTGCAATGACCGCAGGAGAAAAGAGACCAAGGTGTGAATTGAGTGAGAAAGAAAAAGAGAGCAGGGAGTAAAAGAGCAATGAGGGCAGTGATGGAGAAAGTGTAACCACCATTAAAGCCGCAGGTGGGACGGAGACTGACTTAGACCTAGATCGTCCCCAGGAAAGTCAGGGAGTAACTGGCGCATGGCTGGAAATGAAGCAGGTGACCTCTGGGTGCCTCAGAGAGGCTGTCCTTCTCCTTGGCCAAGGGCCAAGGCCCTGGTGGAAGGGAGCTAGGGAAGCTGAGAAGGGAGGACCAAGGGGGGAAGAGGTGGCTGGGGAGGGGGTGCTGGATGGGGCTGCCAGAACAGAGGGGAAGCGAAAGCACCTTTCACCAGCAGATGAACCTCTGTTTAAACCTCGGGCCTCTAATAACCTACAGAAAGGATAAAGCATAACAAAATCTCATATAGGCTAGTACATTAGAAGAGCTTTTCAAGGGGCGCCTGGGTGGCTCGGTGGGTTAAAGCCTCTGCCTTCAGCTCGGGTCATGATCCCAGGGTCCTGAGATCGAGCCCTGAGTCGGGCTCTCTGCTCAACAGGGAGACTGCTTCCTCCTCTCTTTCTGCCTGCTTCTCTGCCTATTTGTGATCTCTGTCTGTCAAATAAATAAAAATCTTTTTTAAAAAAATTAAAAAATAAAAACTAAGAGCTTTTCAAAACCCACAGAATGTACCACGTGAAGAGCGAGCCCTAAAGCAAGCCGCGGACCCTAGGACAAATGTGCTATTGACTGGCTCTGGGTGGTAACAAAGGTACCACGGTAATGGGAGATGCTAACGATAGGTGCTCGAGGCTAGATGGAGAACAGAGATTCCAACTTCCTGGGCTCAGATTCCAATTCAAGACGCCATTGATGATCTATGTGACCACAGACCAGTCACCGCCCCCACTGTGCCTCAGTTTCCCTGGCCAACGAGAGCACCGTGATCATTTCCAATGCACAGATGGGCCTGCTGGGAGAAACCAGTGAGAAGGGGCATGTGGGACCTCACAGGCCGTGGGACCTCACAGGCCCTGGGGCCTCACAACTGCCAGGTAAATGTTGACTGTTTCCAGACAAAGGCCAGGAAAGGACCCTGAGACCCTTGCTGGCCACATGTCGCCAATGCACAGCAGGGGGCGCCGTCGTGTTGGACCCCTGCCTCCCTCCTCCTCCTCACCTTCTCCAGGCCTGTGGACTCATCCTCCACATCCTTGGGGAGCAGAATGAGCATGCTGAGGTGTTTATTTTGAAAGGGAAGCTCTATGACCTTACAGTTGATACCGTCGACGTTGCCCATACAGAACGTGGCCTCCATGCTCATCATCGGCACGGGTTTGGTGTCCGTCTGTAAGAGAAATTTGTAGGAGAAATTTGGACTGGTTGCTTTTCGAGTTACACAAGCATAAATACACACACACACACACACACAGAGACGTTTGTTCTTGTTATAGTTTCAGACCATTATGGCTCAACTCCCCTCTGGACCCAAACCATCACACACTAGCCCCTGAAGAGTTAATGACTTCCTTTGAAAGGTTATTCACATGCCTCATAATTCCAATCTATTTCAGGAACTAGACAGAATACTGTACTTGCTTATATAAAACAGGAAAAATAAGACAGTAGGACTGAAAACAGGGAAAGTTTAACTCAGTCTTTATAGATGCTCATAAGTACGAGCTCTTTGAACCATTCCTGGTGGATCTGACTTGATAGAAAGTTCTAGTGCAAACCACATATCTCCTTATGCAGCGCTTCCTGCTCAAACCTACACGAGAGAACACTCAGCATAGAGCAGGACAAACATCCCATTTGTTTCGTCCTCTGTTCTCCTTTAGGTTTTTTACCCTCTCCCTGTATGGCCAACCGACTCTCATCTGAGCAATGAAGAGTCCAGGGTAGAGTCGAGGACCTTGGGTTTTAGTCCCATATGTGACACAAATAGATGCTGAGATCTTGCACAAGTCACTTAACTCCTCTGGTCCTCAGTTTCCCTGTCCGTGGAATGAGGGAATCAGACATTTCTGAATAATCATCACCTCTGGGGAGGAAGAGAGAAAGACACGGGAGGGGGCGGGCCTGCGTGGGACAGCGCATCTGTTGCTTTATTTTTTTCTTTTAAAATATCTGCAATAAGGCAAAATATAAAGATTTACAAAGCTGGTTGTTGAGTACATCGGTGCTTGCTTTATTATTTTCTATAATTTTCTGTATGCTAGAAATATTTAATAGTTTTTTAAATGGGAATATTAAGGAACAGAACCATCTCGAAGTCGCTTCTAGCTCCAATGCGTTCCACACTCCTCAAAAAAAGGCCTCAGTGCCCAGGCTTTTCTCTTCAAGCCCTTCCTTTTCTGTCTCCATTAACATTTGACTTTGTACCTATATTACAAAGACACTGATTTTCTGAAGGAAAATTAGTTTATACTCAAGAGTAAGAGACTGATAGAAATTTAGTGTGACTTCTTATTTCAATCCACACCTCCTATGGGATATTTGCCTATTAACTGAATCTCTTTTAGGGGAGATTATAAACTTCATATCAGGAATAATAATGCAGTAAAACTTTTATCTGGAATCTTCAAACAGTAAGCTGAATTTCCCCGGACACCTCTCTCAAGCAGAGCTAGACTGTGTTTTACTTTTTGTAACACCTCTATTTCAGTACTTGTCACATGGTTAGAATATTTATTTAGGTGACTGTCTTTGCACTCCCCCCCCCCCCATGCCAGCTGGACTACAGTCAAAGCAGAAACCCTGTCTTACTATCTTGGTATATCCCAGCCCATAGTAGCTGCTCACTAAATATTTGGTTGACAGGTCACTAAAGACTTTGATCATGCATACAACTAGAAACATAACTGTGATAGAAAAACATACTACTTTTGAAATTAGCTGCGGTTCTTCCATTTACTTCTCTTAAAGAAGATACAGATTTGTCTAAAAATCTCCCTCGAGTTAGACTGCTAGTCATGAGAATTTGCATATAGTCACGATGACCAAAAACCATCAATTTCACTTATCAGCACCGAACATGGATACAATGACCCCATTTCTGAAATATCAATCGAGAGACATATCTTCTGAACACAGGACTAAATAAAGACTATTCCGGGAAATGGGTGTGTGTGTGTGTGTGTGTGTGTTCACCTTGTCTGAATAGACACTATATCAAACAATATAACTTCATCAACTTAGTCTATCCTTAAAGGAAACACTATAGAACCAGAGGAAAGAGTTCAGTAACATCACTGGAAAAGTTCAGTGGCTATAAAAGCAAAGCAAAGGAAACAAAAGAAAAGTGTGCATTCAAAAGGAGGACGTATCCCCACATAGCCTTAAGCAGTGTTTTTACTGCTTGCTTAGAGGAAATACAGCAAGATCAATAACATTTCAAATCCTTATTGAGTCTCCGGGATCTGCCATGACCCAGCTTTATGACTGAATCACAGTAAAGGAGTAGAACGCATCCCTCCTCCCTTCCGCCCACACTTCGTGAGATGCAAACACCACGCATTTGCGTGCTCAGCTCCAAAGCCCACAGTGCCCTCACTGACCATTACCGGGCGTGGGTCGGGTCCAGGCTGGCCCTGCGACCACTAGGAAACCCACCCTCAGCAGACTGTCTTAGGTTTTGCTTACACATAACTTGGGGCTCGTCTGCCAGCCTTTCCCAGGGAGGAGAACAAACCACCAGCAAAACCATCTAACTATTCAGTGAGAGGTCTCTGTCTCCCACCTTCCTCCCAGCCAGTAGTCTCAGGAAAAGCACACACGTCCTGGGCCTCAGTTGTCCTCACTGGAGTGAATCCCTATGGTCCCGTTTGTTGCTCTAATTTTTCAGATCTATAGTTGGGAACCTCCGACGTGCTGTCCCCCCTCTCCCATACCTTGTTGATTCTGAACGGGCATTCTTTGGTTTCGGATTCAGGAAATTTCTTCATCCACTTCCCAACGAAGTAGGCAGCATTAACCACAAGCATTTTGGTCTGGTCACTGACGCTGCTGTCAGCCAAGATGTTCTCAAAGCGGCCTGCAAACAACGATAGGAAAGCCCAGATTGCACCTGTCATTCTTCCAAACCACATCTGATATCCACACGTGCGTCCACTCGCTGAGTATTATTTATTACTGAACCCAAGGTTCAGTAGCCCGCACGCCTCAGTTCAGGAGGGTTTCCTTCTCTCCTTCCATCTTGCCACAGGATCGCTTAGCAAACACATCTAGTGAGGAGAGAGCGGAGGGGAAGGCAGGGAAAAGAAAGGAAGAACAGAAAGGAGAGAAACACGAACTACCACTTTTGAACGCCCATCCTATGCCAGCCAGCATGCTAGATGACTTCTAGGCACGATATTACATATTTCTCCCCATTTTACAGATGAGGATGCTGAGATGCGGTGCTTAAGTCACTGGCCGAAACTGACACATGAGCAAGGTCAGATTCAGGATTCAGAGCTGAGTCTTTCGGACTCCACAGCCTGCACTCTGGAATGAAAAGGCACGAGGGTAATTTTAACCTTTTCACGTGCATTGCCTCACAGGGATCCTGGAAGGCCAAGATCATTATCCCCATTTTCTATTTCAGGAAACTGGGGCTCGGGGAGGCTGAGCAGCCTCAGAGGCTCACCGGGCTGGAAAAGTGCATCTGCGCAGGACTGGGCTGCACTCTTCAGCCCATAGCCTGGCTCACCCTCCCCAGAGGGCAGTGAGGTCGTTATGGCAGGGATTCAATCCCCAGCAGCCACAACAGCTCCCTGGGGATAATGCCGTCATAGAACGAAGTCCTCATGCGTGAAGAGCACTGACGTTTTTTTTCCAAGGGATTTTCATTTACCAAATCCCGGGGATCTTCCCGCTGCTGCTCAGGGCCCACTTCGCAGACCTGTGACATGCACACGCAGGGCCCTGTCCTGGTTTCCTGCTCCTGTCACCACCATAAAGTCCTTAATATGGTTTTTAATAAATGGCCCTACATTTGCATTTTGCGCTGAGCTCATGTAACCAGTCTTGCTAATGTTAAAGGATGGGTTGACTGCTAATCACGTTAAGGAAGGAGCTGGAAGACCAGAGGAGAAGGGGAGCTGGTGGGTGGTCGTTCCAACTTTAATCTCGAGCTTCTGACTCTAAATTCAGAGGACTTTTCACTTCTCCAGTAAAATCTTAAGTTTATGAAGACTTTTTTAAAGGCCCTTATAGAGAAAATACAATCATCAGACAATTCTGGAAGCAAAACTGTTACACAGCAGTTTAAACAGCAACCGCTTTTGCTTATAGATCTTTTTTTTTTTAAAGATTTTATTTATTTGACAGAGAGAGATCACAAGTAGGCAGAGAGGCAGGCAGAGGGGGAAGCAGGCTCCCTTCTGAGCAGAGAGCCCGATGTGGGACTCAATTCCAGGAACCTGAGATCATGACCTGAGCCGAAGGCAGAGGCTTAACCCACTGAGCCACCCAGGCGCCCCTGCTTATAGCTCTTTAAACTCTGCTTAACCTGGTGCTACTTGTGCCAGTTTTTTTCTTTACAAATGAAGGCAAAGAAACATCATTTCAATGACAGATATATACGTATGAATACATTCGTGTGTGCGCACACCTAACTATGAGTACCATAGATTATCTTGGTGATCATAGATTATTTGTTAACCTACAGATCAAACTTGATCTTCAAAGTCACCATGTAAAAATTAATCAGGTAACACAGGCCCCATTTTACAGGTCAGTAAACTGAGCTTTCGTTTCCAGATTGAGAAAGCCACCAGTGACTTCCCTGAAGCCACTCTCTGTTAGAAGCACACTGGGGAGCCCAGCCAGGTGGTTGGGAATGGAAGCACCAGGAATTCCTGCCAAGCGGAAGAAAATGTAGGACACGCCCCGGGAATCCATCCGCATTTGAAAGGGCTGGAAGGGCAAGAATGTAGCCCCTCTACTGAAAACATCCGAGGAAGCCTCCAGATGTTCAAGTTGATGCTTAGCAGAAAGTTCATGAGAAGATAGGGCCCAGGTAAGGAAAGGATACTTGCCATCTGTGAGATCCTTGATTGACTCGTTGATCTGACCTTTTGTTTCTTCCAATTTATCTTTGAAGTCAACAGTTTCCATCTCCTTTGCGTAGGGTCTCTTGGTAGAGCTGATGAACTCCTGAAAAACATCCAGTTTATAAAATCACAAAGTACCTAAAGTCCACAGTCAAACCATTGCCTCCTCCCATGATTCTAACTAATGGATTGGTAAGTGTCCAGGTTGGTGAATACCCTTTCAAAATCTGAAACACTGTACAAATGGAAACTTCGCGTGGAAATCAATGAATGTTCTTTGCATGAGGTATTTCATTTCTTCAATTATAAGGCAATATCAGTTATTAAAAGCTTCCATCAATGTAGTAGCAGCTTTGGGGGGAAAAAAGGAACACTATACTAAATGTATGCAACAATTATAATATGAATTCCAAATTAGAAACATTAAAATGTGATATATATCTGTATACATACATATATATGTATATGAATATCTATATCTGTATATGTGTGTGTGTGTGTGTATCTCACACCTGAGATATTTTTTCTTCTATTCTAAGAGAGATATATATCTCTTAGAATAGAAGAAAAAATATATATATATATTAGATATCTCTTAGATATATATATATCTAAGAGATATATAAGAGATATATATATATCTAAGAGATATATAAGAGATATATATATATCTAAGAGATATATATCTCTTAGACTAGAAGAAATGGGGGCACCTGGATGGCTGCCTTCAGCTCAGGTCATGATCCCAGGGTCCTGGAATCAATCAAGCACCGGACTCCCCACTAAGCGAGGAGCCTGCTTCTCTTTGTCCCTCTACCTACTGCTTTGCCTACTTGTGCTCTCTCTCCCTCAAATGAATAAATAAATACTTTTTTCAAAATTTAAAAAACAATATAAAATACTCCAAAAGGAATCTAACCTCAATTTATATTTAAAAAAAAAGAAAGAAAAGAAGAAATGTACAGAAAAGAGAACTCTGTGAAAGGAAACTCCTATCCTCACTAAAATCAATACAGACTCTAGGGAAAACACAGCAGGGAGTCCACAGCACGTCTGCTAAAAATGTAAAACCCCAAATCCCATCCCTATTGATCTTGAGTCCAGTGATCCGAGGCCAGGAATGTGCACTTTTAAGAAACACAGGTCATTCTGATTGGGGGGGTGGGGGACCTCCTGCCACATTTGTTGATTCTATTACCAGTAAATTTGCAAATGATACACACCCAGCAGGAGGAATGGAAAGCAGTCTTTAAAAAAAAGTCTGTCAGGGCACCTGGGTGGCTCAATTCCTTAAACACCTTACTCTTCTTTTCTGCTCAGGTCATGATCTCAGGGACATTAGCTCAAGCCCCACATAGGACTCCACACTCAACACAGCATCTGTTTGTCCCTTTCTCTCTGCTCCTCCCCCTTCTCTCTCTCTCTCTCTCTTTTTCTAAAAATAAATATATAAATAAATTTTTAAATAAATAAATAGGCTTTAAAATTCTTCCAATTCCAAGTTTGGTTGAAATGACTCAAAATGTGGAATGGAAATTCAACCAAATGAGACGTATCTGATTCAATGTCCTGAGCACAGGGGGCTCCGTGAATTTCTTGAGAGCAGCTGTTTAGCCTTAGCCATTTTGCTTTTGTTAATGGCAACGCAACCTTGGGACTGAGTGTTGCCACTGACAGAGAGAGCGGGCACCTAAGAACCCTGAGCCCCAGCAAGATGAAGGACCTCCCCGCTCCTCACAGCTAGCTGCAAAATGTATTAAGCATCTCCTTCAGGACCACCTAGGGAGCTTTTTTAATTTTTCCATACTCAGACCCCAACTCCCATCCCAGGATATATATATATATTTTTTAATGCCCTAGGTGATTGCTGGCAGAAAAGAAGGCTATGTCTATATGTCTTCACACAATACAAATAAAGTCACAATAACATCTAGTGACTCATATCCTCAAAAGCTCTTGACCAGGGGGCACCTGAGTGGTTCAGTCGGTTAAGCGTCTGCTTCAGCTCAGGTCATGTTCCCAGGGTCCTGGGATTGAGCCCTGCATCAAGCTCCCTGCTCTGCGGGGAGCCCACTTCTTCCTCTTCTCTCTTCTCTCGCTATCTCTGTCACTCATCAGATGAAATAAAAAAAAAAAAAAACTTTAAAAAAATGACATAAAAAGGGGCACCTGGGTGGCTCAGTGGGTTAAAGCCTCTGCCTTCGGCTCAGGTCGTGATCCCAGGGTTCTGGGATGGAGCCCCACATCAGGCTCTCTGTTCAGCAGGGAGCCTGCTTCCTCCTCTCTCTCTGCCTGCCTCTCTGCCTACTAGAAAAACAAGCAGTATGCAGAAAGTAGAAAAATTATGGTAAAATATTTAACTGGCAATCTACCTTTTAGATGTGGAAAGCTTGAAATTCTGAGCATGCAAACACAAACGGAATCAACTCTCCACCACTAGAGAAAGAACCTCTATGTAGTACTTCACGATGCTGGCTTTGTGTTTCAAACACAGATTCTGCGAAATATGATGACACACTCAGGGGTCAAGGGTAAGGATACTACAGTGTACTCTATACGGGTCCTTCAAGAAACAGCTGAAATTAAATACCTAGGCCTACTTTGGATAGATGCCCACATGACCAGCCGAGGAAAGCAAACAAAACCTTTTAGTGACTGATCCATACAGTTGCTATTTTTTTTTATTGATTTTGAGAGACGTCAAGAGAACATTGTGTGCATGAACAAATGAGGTGGAGAATTTAAAATGGTGATCCGGGCCAGACTCCCTGCTATTCAAGGAGAAAGTGGTTTAACTCCTGAGCTGTCTTGCATCTATGGAGATACACTTACTAGAGAGTTAATACCCCATTCTCTATTCCTCTCAGTGAGGAAGCTAGGAGGAAAGGTGAGATTTAGGTGTGTTTGAGAGGAGAAAGGGAAACCCGCAAGCTTCTCTGTATTTTGGCTGTGTTGTGACTGCGAGGCGATTCTAGCTAGAAGTGGTTTCCACGATTTGCAGCCTCTCTGTAGAGGCTGCTTTTAGGCAATCAACTTGAGCAATGGAAGCCTGAGAAAGGTAGAGGATCCCACAGGACCCCCTGCTCCTTGGTTGGATACAAGCAGCCCCATTAGGCGACCCCCCTCAAAATTTCCACAAGCTCTAGCTGACCCATGGCCGGCTTACACCCAGACTGAGGTACCACAACAGGAAAATTCCATATGTTCCATACCCCCTCACCTGCCCCTTACCTAGAGCCCCCACCACTGCCTCGGGGAGGACAGTTTCTCTCTTGCTGTCCTGCCCACCACTCCCTTGCGGTGTGTTCAGTAAACGTCTGCCTCCGTCATTCTGCCTTGTGTGAGGTTGCCTCCATTGGGCAGCCCCCCATCTGATCGGGAGACCCACCCCCCACATTCTCCACTAGAACCTATTTATTTCTGAGAAGGCTGAAATCATAAACGAGCATCCTAGAAGTGAATTTCACTGACAACGAAGTTGTGGGTCTGACCACGTGAAAATGTCATTCCTGGTAAAAAGCTAAACCGTGCTCCTTGCTTTAACCCACTTACTGTAGAGGGGTTCAGAGATTTGTCTACGTAGAGCCGTTTGATTAGTTTCAGAGAGTAAAAGGAACTAAGTTTGTTCACATCCGATGTTACTGTTTGAAATCCAAAGGGTACGTCTTTGATATTTTCAAAATGAAGGACCTGTGAAGAGAAAAAAATCCATTGCCCATGAAATATTGTCTCTTTCCACTGCAGTGGATACAGGACAATGATCCACCACCTGGAGGGGGCGGGGGGGTGTCAGTATCTCCCTGTTCATGTGCCCCCATAAAGGAAAGCTTTTCAACCTGAGTATTATTGACATTTGGGGCTGGATGATTCTTGTTGGGGTGCTGTCCCGGGTACTGTAGAATGGTAAGCAGCATCCCTGGCTGACTTGGTGACCCTAGCACTCCTGCCTCCATTTGTGACAACCAAAAATGTCTCCAGGCATCGCCAGATATTCCTGGGATGGGAGGCGGCGTGGAACTGTCCCCAGTTGAGAAACACTGCCATTAAAGTCTTCTCTTTATTCAACTTTGGGGGAATTTTGCCCATTCTTCAAAAGGATGCCTCTAATGCTGATTCAGAAGGCTTTCTGAACTCGGGAAGGAGCAAAGTGCGTTGTAATGCCTGTCCAACTGAGACACAAGAAGAGAGAGAGGAGTACCAACAGAGACAATCATTAGACAGGTATCAGATTCGGGGATAGATGTGTCTCTAGCCAGGGTCTTTCTGGCCCCTTCAGTTACTCTAACCAAACGTGCGGAGGCATCGCTGATAGAAGGCAGCCACCATCCATGGGTGGCTGCCCTCAGTGGGCTACAGTCACACAGCCCTGCCTTGGATCCCAGCCTGTAGCCACTAGAAATGCAGTCCTGCCCAGCTCTTCCGAACTTCACGTTCCTCTCTGTAAAAGGGACTGAGGACACCTACTTTTTTGAGTTGGTATAACTATTACAGACCTTGCATGTAAAACACCTAAAACATCGTATGGTTTCAAAATGGTAATAATTATTCTTATACTAATATTCAAAGTCACTTAAAACTGGGATGTTATCTTCTAGAAGGCTTGATTCCTTCCATTCTTCCTAACAGCTTCTTTTGTTCCAAGCAATAGCCCAGCAGTTCCTCTGCTTCTTGGAGCCCCAGAACATGATGTCAGCACAAGGCGATCCTCTCCTCACTCCTAAGCCAGAGCAACTGCCCTGATTGCCACACTTCAGGTAATGTCACTAAATGGGCGCAATGTCTGATGACCCAAACACCTCGGTACCGCAGGGTCACATTGGCTGGTCCAAGGCAGTTCATCGCTCTCATGCCTAATGGCAGGTAAAAAGACCAGAAAATTAAAGAACCCAGGTAACCGCTACCAGGAAAACAATTGCAGGTACTGAAAAGAGCTTTATTATTAATATTGAGAACAGACCCACTACCGGGAAGTTATCTTTACTCTCCCTTCTCTAATGGGAGATGAGAAGGAAGAAGGAGAATTGGGGTGGGGATTGAGGGGTGGGGGAGTCAGCAGTGAGAGATAGATGAGAAGAGATGGGTGTTCTGCCCACAACTGGAGTTTCTTTTTCAAGCCCCAGTAGTTTTGAGTGTAAATTCTTCATTCTGACCCAAATAATATTTTGTGGGTATACTTCCTGGAGATTTATGAATATAAGAGAAGATGTTCCTTTTTTTTAATGCTTGTGAGTTGATGGAAAAAAAGATTCTGTTGAACCTAAAATGATCAACATAAAAATCATATTGGAATGGAAGTAGAAGGACATCTACCTACTATCTAAGAGGGGGAGATAGGGAAAGGGGGAAACATTTCCAGGCACAAAATAAACAATTCATGGGAATTTAAGGTACAGCAGGGTGACTGTGACTAATAATACTGACTGTACATGTGAAAGTTGCTAAGAGAGTGGGTCTCCAAAGTTCTCACACAAGAAAAAAAAAATGTGTAACAATGTAAGGTGACAGATGTTAACTCGATTTACTGTGGTGATCATTTCACAATATACGCAGATATCAAATCATTATCTCGTACACCTAAAACTAATGTGTTATATGTCAACAATATCGCAATGAAAAATAATGATAAACTGAAATAAAGGTCAATGAGTACTTAAAATGGAACAACCTGGACGATCACCTCATTTGAGGGTCTAAGAATTTTACAAAGCTAGACAATCAACCATAGCCAAAAAAGAAACTCTAAAAAAATACACACACACACACACACACACACACACACACACTCACAATTCGCATCTGCCTACAACTATATACATATAGGGGGAGGGGTGACATCATTTTAGTCCATTCTTCTCGAATGGGAGATTCTGAAACGTAAGAAAGAACAATCTGTCTTCTTATTCATCCCTGTTGCTTGAAGGTGGAAAATTTTAAATGTTATTTCTGCACCAACATAAGTGCAGATGTATTTATCCAACAGGGATACATTACTGTATTGTAGAGCACATGTGGATATATTACTATATTATAGGGGACAATATATTATAGAGCAGAATGCGGTTGAGCCCGAATCTTAAAGCACGATGCTGGCAGTAAATTTTGTGCATAAGACAGGGGGTATGTGCAGGGGCACATTTAATAAACACCATCTTGATTGATCCTTATAATGTAACAGGTAGACTTGCCGAAGGCCACCCACTAGTATAAAGATCGTGATTGCCTAGCAGGTCCCGGGTTCTCCATCACAGCACGGTACTTGTAAATGTGGGCTGCAGGAGAGATTAATGAACATTCACATATAAAGACTGATTAAGAGGGTACTAGAAAAGGCACAACTCTCAATCCCAAGCAACTTTCTCCAAGGGCCTCCATTCGTTTCTCCCAAGGCACCGCCTATGTGTTCTAATAAGCCTGTTGGCACTCACAGCAGAAACAAGGTATAGAGCTTACCTGTCCAATTTCATCTGCCGTGTCCCCTTTGGCACCTACTTGAGCAAGGGACAGAGAGGTGGAGAGACAGATTGGAGAGAAGAGGACATTGCCCGCTGGCTCCTTTTCACACAGTTGTTTGAACAGGTCAACCGCAAAGGCTGAATTTGCCAGTCGTAGAGCATCCATTGTGGGCCTGGAGCAAAGGATAAGGATGAGGTGATTTCAGTTGACAGTTGACAACACTGATCAAAATCAGTTGGTTTTATTGACCAATTTTGTTTCAGTTAAGACTTACGTTAAACCATATAGAATTAATATTTTTGCAGATGAAAAACAGTCAAATCACAGCAGTTCTGCAAGGTTCAATTTAACATTTAGTAAGTGTTATGGGTTGAATCATGTCCCCCAAAAAGATATGTTGAAGTCCCACTCCTGGGTACCTGTGAATGAGATCTTATTTGGAAATATGATCTTTGCAGATTCAATAAGTTAGGGTCATTAGGGTGGCCCTAATCCAATATGAATGAGATCCTTGTAAGAACAGGAGAAAAGACACAGAGACAGACATGTGCAAAGGGAAGATGGCGTGAGGACACACTGGAGCAGACCACAGACAGCAAGGAGGAGAGCGAAGTCATGCTTCTAGGAACACCAGAACGATCATGGGCAATATCAGAAGGCAAGAGAAAAGCACGGGACAGATTCTCCCCTACAGCTTGCAGGGAGAGCAGGGTCCTGCCAACACCTTGATTTTGGGCTTCTGGTCTCCAGAATTGTGGGAGAATATATTTCTACTGTTTTAAGCCATGCAAACTGTGGTTCTTTGTTACAGCAACCCCGGGAGACTAATAGAGCCAGTAATGCCTTAAGAGGGCAGCGAGCACAGAGCAATATTGAACAAGCACAGCGGTTACTGTTTTTGTCGTGAGTATGTACCTACAGTGTGGAAGACCCCACAAGCAGTATTAGATGTACCAACTGAGTCCCTCCTTCTCTGAGTCTGCAACCCCTTTGGGGAGATATGGAGACAAATAAGTAGCATGTGGGGCTTCCTGTGACATGTGAGCAGTGCAACAAGTCACAAAAGAGTTAAAGAAAAGAGAGGAGGTGGGTTCAGCTAAAGTGGGGAAGTAGAGAGAACAATGAGGAGGCACCTAGTCTTGTCTGAGGACTCTTATCCTGATGCATGTTCTCTAAGTGGTATCCAGAGACCCCTGGCAGCCCCTAAGACCCTTTCAGTGGGTCCCTTTTCAGGGGCACGTGGCTGGCTCAGTCAGCAGAGCGTGTGACTCTTGATCCCTGGGTCATGCGTTCGAGCCCCTCGTTGGGCATAGAAATTAAATAATTATTTTAATTTCATAATAACTTTTAGGCATCATCTTTTTCATTTTCAATCTCTCACAAATATGCAGCAGAGTCTTCCAGAGGCTGTTTGATGTGTCTTCTCTTAAACCAAATATTACAGAGATTTAAAGAAAATAAATAACAATGTTACTCATCTTCCTGCAATTTTTTTCCTTTAGAAAACAGTTGTTTTTTCATAAAAAATATGTTATCTATGTTAACATATCATGGCTATATTATTGTCATTTTAATAAATTAGTAAATACTTCAAAATTTCTCCAGTTTTAATTTCTAATTTGGGAAATATGGATAGACATATCTGACATCAGAAAAAAGAAAGGAAAAGAAAAGAAAAACAGCTCTTTGGGATCCTCAGTAATTTCTTTTTTAAGATTTTATTTGTTTATTTGACAGAGAGATAGAGAGAGCACAAGTAGGCAGAGTGGCAGGCAGAGGGATGAGCAGGGAGCCCAACATGGGGTTGATCCAAGGACTCTGGGATCATGACCTGAGCCAAAGGCAGACGCTTAACCAGCTGAGCCACCCAGGTGCCCTGGATCCTCAGTAATTTTTAAGAGTGAAAAGGGTCTTGAAATTTAAAAGTTTGAGAAATGTTCTATTGAAAGGTCCACCTATCTGTCCAATCCAGTAGTTAACGATCAAGCCGAAAGTCACCTGGGTAACTCAAGCAGTTGGACCATAACCCTTCCTAGAACGGAGCAGAGCGTCATGGACTCCTCAGGCTCAGCCTGAGCCCAGGATAGAGTGTGTCTATGGGCCACAGAATGATATTACTACCCCTGACTGGCTGGTGCACAGGCCAAGGTTTGAAGTGTTCCCCCAAAGCCGTCAGGTACTGTGTAGTCACACACAGAGACGCGAAGAGTGAACATGACATTGAAGGACCTCTAGGAGGACATGCTCTCCGGCATCGGACAAAGTATCAGCACTCAGGACAGAGGGCTTCCTTCCAAAAGGACCCAAAGAGCTATTAGAGAGTCAATACATGAATAGGATCTCAACTGTGTACCTTTTGCCTGCACAGAAATTAAAAATTCAAAGATGTAATAATAAGATCAAGGAACGAGCCCCTGGGCTACAAATATGTTTTCAGAATCCTGCCTTTTGTGGGACATGTGGCTTGTGTGTAGGATGGATTCAAAAAGATTATAATATATATCTCAGAGTCTGTAAAAGCAAATTCATTAGCAAAAAAAAAAAAAAAAAAAAAGTTTTGTTGACCTGTTCATGCTCACTGGTCATCTTCTTCCTTCATTTTATGTCCCTGACAAGAACAGCTAAGTGAGCTTACGTCAGTGTTCTCACTGAAAACCTATTACAAGGTAACCTTCAATCTTACATTTCTTTGGGGCCCACGACCTTCCCCTCTCTCCACAGGAGTGGGTCTGAGCGGGTTGACAGCCTACTCCCAGGCAAAGCAGCCCAGCGTCAGGTGTGCAGAAGGCAATAAGACACAAACAGACACGTATGGGGTGTTTTGATGAGTAGGACCACTGTAGGGAAATTAAAAGAAACCTCACAAAAGGTTAGAGGAATCCACATGGATTGTCTCTCAGGACAAGAAGCCTGGCTTTCTCTGGCAGCAAATTTAACATTGTTGGTGCTGACTTCATCTACAGCTAACATTCAACCTGAGTTACTTTTCCATCAAAGAGAGAAGCTTAAATGAGCTATCTCTTCATCAAAGAGAAAAGCCTCAACCCAGGTCCCTGGGAACTTCTCAAAGCTTTTACAACTTGAAGCCTAATCACATTATTACTGATAAGAAAATATACCAGCTCCGCTTGAACAAACATCAGTAGTCCTTCCTAGCATGTATTTCCTACCATCGCAGGAGAAATATTTGAATAATTTTGCATAATCAATAACAAACTTGACTTTTCAAGTTGGTTTTCCTTCTTGTGTATCAGTCCTTGGAGTAATCTGCTAAGAGAATTTTGACTCAAACCCCTGGATGTGGATTGAAGGGAAAGGAAATGTCCCTTTTGTTCAAGCGAAGCCCTCTTCCTTCATGCTTTATAGCATTTGAAGATAAATTTAGTCTAAACATTCTATGCGAGTACGAGATCGCAGTGGTTTTTAGTACGGTTGATTACACAATATAATTGACACTGTGTTGCAATTCAAACCTCAGAGTCAGGCCTCTGTTGGAAAATATGAATCAGTCCACATCTATCAGCTGAGGCTTTCCCAACAGGGGGACCCTCCCTTTCAAGAGTATCTTCCTCTGCCTCAAGAGTCCTAGTGCGTGAGGGGTGCCTTCTTATCCGTGTGCTGACAAGCTCCTTTCCCAGAAAAGTCTCCTTCAAGTTGGGGAGGGTCATGCAGCCCTTTACTATCTGAGGTCCCAGAGACAATGACATTGTTTGATGCCTGACAAGGGAAGCAGAAAATGACTGCACGTGGAAATTGCTGTAGCTGCAAACAGTTACCACGCAAGTCATCAATCAGACATTGCCTGGCAAATCTGATCCCCCGCTTGGTGATGAGTACCAACTGACCTAAAACAACTTAAGGCTGATCTGGTCTAAGGTAGTTCCAATGGATGACTTTGGCCACAGTCCATTACCACCTCCCTGTGCTGCAAGATTAAGCATGCAAACAAATCTCAGCAACGTTAGCAACTCGAGCCCGGGGAAACCCATCAGGTCCTACACAGACCATTTTGGGTAAGGAATGCTATGAAAATCACGCATGCAAGAGTAGAAATTAGAAAAGAGTACAGATTAACAAGACCTACATAATAAATGTACATGTCTAATGACCTACGTACACAGTGCTAAATCGCTACAACTTTTTTGGTTTTACTTTTCACTTTGTTACTAGAGAACTTCTATCATTTTCATGAAAACCTGACAATTGTAACAAATAAGGAGAATTTCCCTACAGCTCTAACAGAGAAAACACTACATCTTTTCGTAGCTTAAATGTTTAAGAGGCACTTTTATGTTAACCAGAGAAAAGTGAGATGGAAATTTAAGAAATGCAAATGCAGCAAACAGAAAGTTGTCAGAATTTATTGCAAAGTGGCCTGTTGTTTGCATTGAATCCTAAAATCATAGATCTTTCGAGTGGGACAAGATCTTGGAATGGATCTCGTCTGGCTCCTCTCCCTCACATTATAGAAGAAGAGAGTAAGGCAGGCGGAGATGAAGCGATTGTCCCAGGCCACCCACACGGGGAGTGAGAGTGGCAAAACCAGACCTTCCTTTCCACCCGCTGCCAGACGTGTACTCCCCACCACGCCTCATCACCTTCCCTGTTGGTAATTGTGTCTTCACTGGCATGCGTTCTCTCGGAAGTCTTCAGAGTTCCAAAAACCCTACATGTCCTCAATTACCCCTTCAGAGACACTGAGAGACTTTGCACAGGTTTTGTTTTGTTTTGTTTTGTTTTGTTTTAATCCACACAGAATTTTTCTTCCCATTTTCCAAGAAACTCTTGTTCTCTTCCTGCTCTCTGCATCACAACCTACGAGTCCGATATCACTTTCATTTAATAAGTGTTACCAGGGGACCTCCTGTGTGTCAGGCACTGGGCTAGACATTGGGAAGTCACGAGTGAACATACATGGTTCCTGCCTCTGTGGAGCCGTCGTGTGGCACAATGCGTGTGGTGGGGTGACCAGCATTTGGATAGGGGCACCAGTTACTGTGGGAGCCCTCCGGGGAGAGGCTCGCTTACAGTAAAATCTTAGTGACGTCACTTCAGAGACAGTGCCATCCAAGTAAGTCACACGAAAGCAAGTCCTGAAGGAGAAGTAGGAGTTAGCCAAGCAAAAACGTGTACCAGAGAGAACGGACCCAATTCAGAGAGTGCAGGGGGTCCCAAATGAGTAGAGACACACACGCTGGGAGGTGTGCGGGTCAGTGTGCTTACATCTCTAGACCTACTACCCGTCACGGGCCCCCGCATAAAGATTCCTACAGTTTTTAATGCATCTAAGTCACTGGTCCTCGAGCTTTTCATCGCTAGATGAAAAATGAAATGGAGAGTATTTGGATGAGATATAGACCTTGTGGGTAGGTTGACCATATGTCCCGCTTTGCCTGGGACAGTCCTGGCTTATCTGTGTTGTCCTGACATTAGCAAGAGTGCCCCTTTCACTCTCAAACATGTTGTATTTGAACAAGATAAGTTCACCCTATGAATAGATCCATTCTTCTACACACATGTGCACACACACACACACCCATGTGCATGTTTTGTTCATTCCTTAAAACTATTTTTCACTGTGTCACATTATTGTGGATATCATTTAGCCTAGCCAGCCTCAGTTTACAGATGAAGAAAAATGTGGTAAAAAAAAAAAATCAGTATTTGGTCTAGGCAGTCCCTAGGCAATGTCCTGAGGAAGCTTGCCTGTTGTAATAACAACCATGGGATGCCTGGTGCCTAAAAACATAGTCTCTGCTGTCTGCACTCACGAGAAGAAAAAGTCAGAGCCAGATTAAGAAAATCGGAGATTTTGCAGCTTCTGGGGTGTGGAGGAACCTCATGAAGATTAAGGGAAGTTATGAAATGAGTAGATGTGTGTGAAAAGTGCTTGGTTAGCAGGACAGAACAGCGCAGCTATTAGTAATAAGGTCAATTGCTTAATCACCAATGGCGGGGGAGCCTCTCTATGCTCAGATACTCCGTGTGGAGCCTGATCTTGACCGCTGAGCTGCCCGACAGTAAACTAGAGCCAGGCTTGCCGCACCAGAATGACTGAAATTGCTCAGACTGCATAACTTCAAAGTCCAGCAGAGGGACTGAAGTAGCAGAATTCATGGCGTTAGGAAGCAAAGAAATAAACCCACTGAGTCATATGGAGAATGCTTGTTCAGGCGGGCATCCGTCTCTCCGCCCATCAGGGAACCCATCAAACACTTGCACAGACTGGTGGGGACTGAGGTTTGAGACCCGCCTGATTCTATTCAAAACCTCTTTGGTGACGCAGGGGTGAGCAGGCCAGTCAGAGTACTTGGGGCATCGTGGCCACAAGCTGTGAGTTGGAAGGCCAGGATTCTCCTCCATCTCCGCACTTACAAGCTGTGTGACTGGGGACCCACTTCCCCTCTGTGACCCTCCACTCCTCATCCACAACGCGAAGGGCCGAGCCGGGATGGAGGTAAGCCCTCAGCTCTGTGGGTCCGTACCTCTTCTGAGTGCAAGCCAACAGAACAGCCTGGCCTGTTAAACTGATCCGTATTAGGATACACTTCAGTGACGTCATAAAAACCGCAGTGTCTGTGAGGAAGAGACTACCACCCAGCCTATTTGAAATGTCGCCCAAGAGCCCACATGTGAAATATGTAGCTTGTTTCAAGTGTCCTGAAACCCAAAAATAGGGAGAGAGAATGCTCCCTGCCTGGAAGGATGTGTGGTTAGGAAGCGAACGCTGGCTGGGTGCTTAAAAGTGCCGAAAAGAAGAGCGATTCCAAAATCAGACTCTCACCCCGCTGGGAGGGTGAGCCAAAAGCTCAAACGCCTTCCGAGTCCCTCCAGGTTCTCAGCACCACGCCCTTTCTGAAAACCAGCATTACCAAATTCATTTCCAATTCCCAGAGAGGGCTGAAAAGGTCCTCAGAAAGACGGTCCCCTCCAGAAATCACTGTCGCACAGCCCCGCCGAACCACCGCCCAAACCTCCAAGCCCTGCTTTCTTCTCCCTACTCGCTCCTCGTCCCACTCAGTGATTTCGCTCCCTACACAGCACTCCTGGTTCCCAGACGCCCGAGAGCTCAAAGTGAGCTCAAAGTGAGCGTGACAGCTCACAGCCTGTCCTTGACAATGACCCTTAGGTCAACTTCCTTCACCACCGTGCAGCAGCTCAAATCATGATTTGGTTGTAAGAAATCTTCCTGAAAAGGGGAATCACCAGCCCTGCAGAGCGCTTTGCTTACCTGGAGTCACAGCTATCCTGGAAAATGCCCGGCAAGGGAAAAGGAAAGTGAGGGCCGTGGAAGGACCTTGCAGGAGCAGACTCTGTGGGGCAGGGGCGAGGCTCGCTCACCTGAACCGGCGCCACGCCCTCCGTGACCACTCCCTGCCTGGCTCCGCCGCCCTCCCGCTCCTACACTCCCGGCTCTTACTCAGGCCTCCTGGCAGCTGGTCCCCCAGTGAAAAAAATGATTCAGGCTGAAGTTGCTGTTGCCTGCACAGCTTCCAAAGGCCTCCGACGTGCTCGGGCAGGAAGGGCTGTCGGTGGCTCCTGCCTTGGGCTTAATGCATACATCCGCAGGTACACAAGGGCAACCCTGGGAGGCCACGTGGGACCGGAAGATGAAATGCATGAAACAGAAGGAATATGTGACGGTCGTAATGATTCACACTTCTCAGCGAGGGCGGTGCCCCAAAAAGCTCTCCAACCTCCACCTTTCCATGTCAGCTGGGCTAGCTTATCCTTCCAGAACGCCGAAGAGGTACTACCTATTAAACAGAGCGGCGATCACAAAAGAAGAAGGTCTATAAATTAAATAAATTCTGATTAGCAAAATATGTAATACCAAGTTGATAGGACAAAGTGCTGCGTGAAGTTCCCAGGGATGAGGAGGACACAGCCCTGTCTTGGCGGAGCCTGCATTTCCTGCCTCCCCGTAGCTCCTTCCCTGGGTGGGACCTACACCCTACCTAGGGAATCTGTTCTCAGGAAAGCACCTCCAAATAAGCCAGCTGCTTCCCTGCTGTGCTCACCTAAGATTCCCTACTATTCGTTTACCACAGTTTCCTGACCAGCTGTTCATTGCACAGCCTTCTCTATCCGACTTCGAGAATCTTCACGATAAAGACCAAGCCTCATTCAGTTTTGTGACACCAACCCTTGGTGTGGACTCGATAGACAGTATGCAGTCCATAAATGCTGGCTGTCGAAATGAATGAGAGCACTTCGTTTTGCCAGACTAAGATGGACGGATGGCTACCCTTCCCCGGATGCCTGGTTATTATTAACCAGGACCAAAGTCATAAACTAAATGAGTCGAACTCTGAGAGTAGACTCGCAGGCATCCGCGGGGCAAGTGGAGGTAAGAAGGTCATAAGAGAGTGATGTGGGCAGGATGCCTCTCGAAAGTTACACTCTCCAGCTCTAGTGGGGAAATGCGGGTTTAGGGGCAGAGTCATACATTGGGAGACGCACCATACCTCTCCTTGCTTGAGCTGTCCTAGACAAAGCGCTTAACCGCTCCGGCCTCAGTGTCCTCATCTGTAAAATGAAATACACATACACATGGAGACACAACACACAGGGGCCATCTGGCCCACAGTGTGTCCTCCCGGATGACGGTGGTTATTGTTTGGCTGCTTTGCCTACTCCTCAGGTGGTACGGGAATAATCCTAATGGCCCAAAGGCTGGTGCAGAAGCTTCACACCGAATTCACCGCAATAATTTATTGAACAGCTGTTGCCTGCTTGCCACTGTGACCCAGAGATTTTTAAGAGACCTGCGCTTAAATCAGAGAGCTTTGGCCCTTCTCCCTTTTGATGTTTGAATTCCCTCTGGAACCCTCCTGCTCAGTGCTTGTGAAACCTGGACGGAAATGCCTCCGGCGACAGGAATTCAGCAATGCCCAAGGAAGCCCGAACACAATTCTGACTCTTGGAAATAAATATTTCATTCAGAATACTTAGTGAGGGGCGCCTGGGTGGCTCAGTCGTTCAGCTCAGGTCATGATCCCAGTCATTCAGCTCAGGTCATGTCCTGGGATCGAGCTCCACGTCAGGCTCCATGCTCAGCAGGAAGCCTGCTTCTCCTTCTCCCACTCTCCTTGCTTGTGTTCCCTCTCGTTGTGTCTCTGTCAAATAAATGAATAAGATCTTTAAAAAACAAAACAAAACAAACACAACCTTAGTGAAAGCCATACACCCATTTGCAGGAAGTATACCATTTGCTGTATGATTCCCCAAAGACCTCTCATTTTCTTCTCTTTCATTTGCTTCAAAAACCATGTGTTGGACTATGTATTAAAGAATAGTTGTTGTTTTTTTTTTATTTTGAGAGAAGAAATATAGCTTAAAAAATGAATTATCCATTCGGTCATCAAACAATTTTATCAGACCTAATTTTCTCTAGTTCAACAGAAACAGTCATCGGCCCAAATATTTAATAACCCAGGAGACTGTTTCATGGGTGCTTTTTCTTACCTGTAATCTGAAACACTGCAAACATCATAAGTTGATTACTCAGCATTTTGGCTGACAGATGGCTTGCCACACCTGGGCACTCCCAGGAACCATTCAAAGGAGCTTTGTTATAGCCTGCTTAGAATTCTCTCTCTCTCTCTCTCTCTCAATCTCTTTGTCTCTCTCTCTCTCTATCTTCCCTTCCAAGAAGATAAATTTCAGCCAAAAATTCCTGAGTACTCTCCCCAGATATCTACAAATCATCAAGAGTTTTTTCCACCGGTGATAGGTAGGATTCCCATCCATGCCTACGACAGTTCCCCCGCACAACAGGGGAATAACGAGAACCGTGCACATTCCCAACTATTCACAGACATCATATGATAAAGCCCCCACCCAGTCCCTGAGAACAGTCACCTCCTTTTCACATGTGGAGAAACTGAAATAGAAAAGTTAAGGCAACTTTACCTTAGAGTTTCCGATTGAGACAGGAAAAAAAAAGTGTTCAAGATCCCAAATTTACAATCCTTTACCCAAACTACGTCCATTTCAAGAATCCAACAGCTTAATACACTTTCATGCTTTGTGACTTGTCAACATCTAGTGTTTGAGAAGCCTAAAATTCTGTCTAGAAGAAATTTTACATTAAATGATAACCTGTAATGGAAAATGACTCACATGAAATTTCTACGAAGATGCAAACTTACGGGGGGTGGGGGGGAACTGACACTGAAAAAACAAATAAAGGGTAAAGCAAGACTCCAGAATTAAACCACAAGCAGATAGTACGAGTGATTCAGTTCTTCATACTGAGTGTCAGGGGATATCCGAGCAGAAAATTCAATATCAAATCACTTATATTCGGTTGATGGATGAAGAGGAAAAGAAGGTGACGGTGTGGGAAAGAGGATTCAATTCATCTTGGCATCAATTCTGAACAACACTCTATGGCTCAGTAAGTATTAATCATCAGCAAGAAACTTAGCCTCTCTGGGCCTCAGGCTCCTGCAACATAAAAAGGAGAGAGGGGTTGGGCCTCTGGTTCTAATGTTTTCTGTAGACGGAAAGGTCAGAGAGTGAAACTTGTCTTGACCTAATCAAAAAGAGCTCAGTGAGTCTAGAAAATGAATAGTATGGAGTGCCTTGAACATGATATAGAAATAAAATGAAAATTCAATATATTAGTTCATTAACAATTGGGTTTTAATTCATTAGGTAACCAAGTTACATGAACTGGTGACTTCTCATTCAGCTTTTCAAATATTTGTAAATATAAGGTATTTTAAAATTTTCCTTTTATATGTAATTCTTACAAGACAAAAAGAATGAATATACGAATCAAAATACAATCTTTCCAAAATGTCCGGTAGAAGTAAGAATTTCAATACAGCTGGTAGAAATGTAACTTAGTCAACTCTTCTTGGAAATAACACTATCAATTTGGCAATATGTGACTTTTTTAATATTTATCTCCTTTGATCCAGTAACACAGCTTTTAGAAATCTTTCTTAAGGTAATAATTACAGATAAAGTCAATGATTCATGTACAGAAATATCCACAATAATATTACTTATAGCAGAAAAGCTAGGAACCGGCATAAGGAAATATCCATCATAAGGAAAATAACAAAATATATGTTTTTGAAAAGTAGTGCCCACACGATTAAGTTGCGTAACAGTAGGCTAAAAAAATATATATACGCATATGTATTTAGAGACTGGTTCTCGCTGCAATGCACTTGAGGATGACAAATGACCTGTGTGTGTGTGTATACTCAGGAAACTTACAGTGCATCAAATAATTTAACAGTAATCATTCCAGCTGATGAAACTGAAAGTGATTTTTAGTTTATTTTTATACTTCCCTGTATCTGCCAAATGTTCTATATGTCTTACGATTGAAAGTTAGGTTTCTTGACAAGCAATTTTCAAAAAAAGCTACCTGCCACAACTGGGCGTTTGCATAATAAATCTCTAGCTGGAGTCAACGATCACCCGCACCATGCAATAAAGGCTGCGCAACTCAAAGCAAAATGGCATTTTTTAAGAAGCAGAAATGCTGGGGCGCCTGGGTGGCTCAGTGGGTTAAAGCCTCTGCCTTCAGCTCGGGTCATGATCCCAGGGTCCTGGGATTGAGCCCCGCATCGGGCTCTCTGCTTGGCAGGGAGCCTGCTTCCTCCTCTCTCTCTCTCTGCCTGCCTCTCTGCCTACTTGTGATCTCTGTCTGTCAAATAAATAAATAAAATCTTTTAAAAAAAAAAAAAAGAAGAAGAAGCAGAAATACCAGAGTTTCCGTTGATGAGGTTCAGGACCGCTCAAAAGCCCAGCAGAAGCTGGTGTCACGCCTCACCCCAGCAACCAGACCCAACCCCTCCCTGGATGAGCCAGGCCAAGGAGGACGGAGCCCAACACCCTGGGGCCCAGGAGCTCCTCCAGGAGGATCCCCACCCCAAGAGGGGAGCACAAGTGGGAACAGGCCTGACCCTCTTTCTCCCTCCTCTCACCTCCTCCCCCGAAGCATTAGCTGCCATGCTGACTCAGTTGTAGGCCTTGCTTTTTACCTTTGCTACATAATGCCACTAAAACATGTCAAGGAGAAGCCAACACACAGCTGTAAAAGAAACTTGGCCATCACCAATCCAAATCCCTTGTTTCCAAACGGTGAAACTTAAGCCTATACTGTCTTGTGTGCCCATTTTTAAAAGCGATGTAAGATCTTTCACTACATGCCTCATAATAACCTATTTTATATAAGTTCTACTTTCATTCCATTTTATAAATGAAAAAAAAAAAAAAAACAAAAAGCAAAACAGAGGGACAGGGTTATTGAATAACTTCCCCCAGGTCACAACATTAGTAAATGGTGGAACCAGATTCCGATTTAAATCCAGGTGGTATCCTTAACGAATACACCATACTCTCGTATGAAGCACCGTCCTCTTGGTTTAAAATGAATTTTAACGTGCCTATTTCATGTGAACTATGGAATATATTGTGTAAAATATATGAAGTACTCCTTCCTCGAATGAGCATTGACTCTGGGATGACAGGACCAACTAAATGAGACAGTGAATTTAAGAATTTATATGTCTCAGAAACACGAAGTTAACTGGCTTCACTTGGAGGAAATTTTCAAGGTAGCTTCCAAGGCATTTGAGGGGAGGAGGAGAAACGTATGAATCAACCCACACTCTGCATGTAAGGCACCACGCCAGGCTCTTCACGTGAGAACTCTAGTTCTGGGCTCTACCTCCTAAGATGGGATTTACAGGTGGAACTTTCTATCCAGTGTCCTCATTTCCCCCACACCTTGAGGACTCTGGGATTTGCTTGCTGGAGCTCCAGATCCTCCCAACGTGAAACTTGAGACCTGGCCTTTCTTCCCTGAGCCCCATTCTGTGCATGTAGCCCTTCATTCACACCCATAGATCGTGTGTATCTGAGCTCAGTTCCCCCCGGACCCCAAGCCACATGAGAACAGGACCACAGTTTCTTTGTCTCTACATTCCTACTCCCTCTTCCCAGAACTCACGCGATGCTTTGCACACTAACGTTAACTAAGCATATCTGAAATTTGTAAAAACAACACATGAGCAGAAATCTGTAGTAGGAAATTTATCTGTAGCAACGGCGGGTGCAGACAATGACTGTCATGAAAACAACTGGTGTCCAATTCCAAGAAAGAGAGTTGCTGTTTTAGTATTTTCAAACATAAAGGATTAAAAATTATAGTAAATAAATCAAAGTTTCCTTTTTTATCTCATTAGATCAAAATACTTGTGCTACTGGTTCTTTGACACCATCATCCATCAGAGTCTTGGTGGGGGGTGGGGGCGGGTGACGGAGGCAGTAGGGGGATGGGGAGATCTCCAGGCACTGTGACTCCATAGGCCCAGACCCTGGAATCTGAATTCCTCTCTGTGGTTCAGGACTGGTTGTTCACCTATCATCCCTTCAAAATCACAGGCTTCTGTCTGGTTTGTTGCTGACACGGGCCATCCAGTGGTTAGCGGCGAGACTGGCTGATTCCCAGCTCTGCCATTTACTGAATCTGTGGCCTTGGACACTTGCTAAACTCACTTTGCCCCACTCTTCTATCTGTAAAATGGGGTCACATTAGCAACTCTTCCTGTAATGAGGACGGAATCAGAGAACACAGGTCAAGTGCCTTGAAGAGTCCCTGCCACCAATAAAGGTCCAATAAATATTAACCATCATGATTTTTACTCACTAAAACTTGTCAGAGAAAAAATGTAGATTATATTTCTGAGTGGAAGAAAATGTAAGTCTACAAAGCTTGAGAGGAACTAAGAATCTCTGGCTGTACCACATGCAAGCACGGACAGATACACTCACACACACATATATCCACAAACATGCACACCCAATTTATATGAGGTTTCCCCTTTCTGCATTCAGGTCTGGGGTTTTGTTTTTGTTTTTGTTTTTGTTTTTCATAAATAGCAGAGAGAAACAGCAAAAGAAAAACATGAAAAACAAAAATAAAAGTGGAATTCACTGGTTGCAGTAGAGGAGGATTAAAACTTTGAAGAGGCGGGACACCTGGATGGCTCAGTTGGTTAAGTGACTGCTATCGGCTCAGATCATTACCTCAGGGTCCTGGGATCGAGCCCTGCATTGGGCTCCTTGCTCAGCAGGGAGTCTACTTCTCTCTCTGCCCTGCTCATGCTTTTTTTTTCTCTCTCTCAAATAAATAAAAAAATCTTTAAAAAGAAGACTTTGAAGAGGGGAGTATACATTAATATTTCATATTAAATCATAGATATTTATTATTACTATCCCTTCAACAACCTATAATATTTTACAACTTACAAGTTCTTATTGCACACCCAGCCTTTTTCCCAAAGCAATTTTGTGTATATTGTCTCTTTCAAGCCAGTTACATTATCGTGATTCCAATTTTACAAATGAGAAAACTGATATTAGAAATTTAAGTAATTATTCGTGAAAGATGGAGCTAAGCTCATCCCCAGAACTCAGACTCCAAAGGCTGAGCCTGTACCAATACCACACCACCTCCACTGCTTTAAAAAAAAAAAAAAAAAAAAAGAAGTTAACAAGTAAGTATGGAGACTTAATTATAGCTCAAGAATGGAAGAAAATTAATGAATCAAAGATGAATCTTTGGGGCGCCTGGGTGGCTCAGTGGTTTAAGCCGCTGCCTTCGGCTCAGGTCATGATCTCAGGGTCCTGGGATCGAGTCCCGCATCGGGCTCTCTGCTCTGCAGGGAGCCTGCTTCCCTCTCACTCTCTCTGCCTGCCTCTCTGCCTACCTGTGATCTCTCTCTGTCAAATAAATAAATAAAATCTTTAAAAAAAAAAAAAAAAAAAAAAAAAAAAAAAAAAAAAAAAGATGAATCTTTGATATTTATTATCAGCGTTCTTTTCAAAAGCAGTTTTGAAGAGGAAGCCCAAAGACTCACCACAAAGCCAAACCACCACCCTGACTCACTTGGTTAGAATCAAGCTCCTTCCCACCCCCCTGTGCAAAGCGCCATTCATTGGCAAGAGTCATGGCTGCCCTCCATCATGGGTGTCTCCCACACATCCCTCTATGATAGAGCCATGATTCTAGCACACCCCTAAGCTGAATTATATTGCCAGCTCACCTTCTATTAATATTAAAAAGATGATGTATTCACTCTCCTTGTGTAAAACAATGTGTCCTTCATTTTAGTTTTCAACCTCCCTTCTTCAAGCTTCTAGTATTTCCAGATTCAATGAGCAAACTAGTGGTAGCATACTGTTAGCAGTCATGACTTCACAGGAAGATATCTTCAGTCAAAGAAGGAGGAGCCTAAGGAAAGTGGAGCAAGGCTTTAAGTAGATTTGGAGTAGGAGGCAGCCGTGTTAGATGGCCAGGATCCCTCCTCCTTCCTGTCCGAAAAATTACAAAGGTGCCTTTGAACAGCTGAGCAGCCGTAACATCAAAACTAGCTTTAGGTTAGGGAAGGGGAAAAGCTAAGAAGGAATGCAGTTCCTTACAAAAAAAAAAAAAAAATTTAAGTCAATAAATAGGTTTATTGGCACACGAATTGAGAACTACAAATAGAGAAGAAACAGGAAGTGCAAATTAAACTGAGATTTCTCACCTGGTAAGTCTTACATGTAGAATTTGATTCCTGAACTAAAAATACCTGGATATTTTTAAATATTTAATAATAATTAAATTAAATAATTTAATTAAATAAATTAAATTAAATAAATTAAAATAAATAATTTTAAATATTAAAAATATTTTTAAAAGTACCTGGAATGTATTAGCAACTCTTTCCAAGGAGGAGATAAACTCCCAGGTCATCATGAAGCTCACCAGTTGGGTTAAGGTGTGGTTAGGTGACTAATAAGACAAACCTAATGTCAGAGGGAGGCTTCTGGGTTTCTTCCTCTTGAAAAACTCCTGTTGCCTTGCTTTTCACCTCACTCTCTCGTACCACTGGCAGAAATGCTCGTGGTGATGAGGCAAGCTTGCCCAAGGTCTAAGCAATTACAGGCTGTTGGGGCAATTAGCCTGGGTGGAGAACACAAATTTTGTATGTTCCAGCTCCAAAGTACTGGGGTTATTTTAACTTCACCACTACTACGATGAAAAATCTGAGTGCCAATGCTGATGTTGAGAAGACCGATTCCCAAGAATTATATTATCTTTTGTTTGATCCAGGCTCACAATTACATGTGCTCTATCAGCAGAAACTATGTTCAAACTTCCACACAAATACTGTCTTTCCTTTACACAAGAAGTAATCAGTGTAGACGAAATAATTCTAACTTAGGGAAAAAAAATATCATCTTCCAAACACCAGGTGTAGAATAGCTGTGGGGTCTGAATCTAGTGGAGAGTTTCCAGTCCTCATCACACAAGGATATTCACAGTGGCAACATGTGGTGAGATATTTATTTTTAGTCATCTGATAAACATTTGCTCACCACCTGCCATCCGTCAGGCCTCACAATATCAAATGCTTCCCTGACAATACCCATGACACCCAAATTTCTGCTCCCTACACAACGCATGGTGTCAGAACTGACTCAGACGTCTCTATTCTCTTTTTCTCTGGCTCTCCCTGTATCTTTTTCCCAGCATGAAATTCTAAATTAAGCCATACACAAATTATATTCTCATCTTTCATGATGCCCTGTTGGCTTGGGGCAGGTTGCTCTCCTATCTTCTTCAAGTCTCACTTTTCTTATCTTTAAAATGAGGTTAATAACACCTACCTGTGGGGAAGATGAGAAAAATAATTATCCCTGAAATACTTTGAAGATGAAAAGGGCCACATTACTCTTGGTGCCCATCGTCTGGCAAAATATGCTGATTTTTCCATTTGCATTCGCATGTTCTTCAGGAAAACCAAAGATGAGACTGTAATGAAGAGTCTGTGTGCTTAATTCTTGGCAAATAAGCAAACACCCTCTATAGTTGCATTCTTCCACTGTCTTAAAGAATACACTCTCCTAACCAATTTACTCTTTTGAGAATGGAAGCAAAAGGGAAAGAATCCAACATTTATTTTGACTTTTCTATGCAAATCTCAGATAACCAGGCAGTTGCTAAAGAGTTTTCACTTTATAGAAGTATCCCAGCTAGGGGCGCCTGGGTGGCTCAGTGGGTTGAGCCTCTACCTTCAGTGTCTAGGATTAAGCTCTGCATCAGGCTCTCTGCTCAACAGGGAGCCTGCTTCCTCCTCTCTCTCTGCCTGCCTCTCTGCCTATTTGTGGTCTCTGTCTGTCAAGTGGATGAATAAAATCTTTTTTAAAAAAATGAATATATGATACTGCTGGGATTGGAGATAGGAACTGTGTCAGAAAAAAAAAAAAAAAAGAAGAAGTATCCCAGCTAATGAATAAAGAAGTTATAGGATTAGAGCACCACTTTTAACCATGAGTGAACTAGTACATGTAGGGCATGATCATCAATGGTTGATATCATCACAGAAGGAGACACAACTGGACATTGTGTATTTCTTTCTTTCTTTTTTAAAGATTTTATTTATTCATTTGAAAGAGAGAGCACAAGTTGGGAGAGGGAAGTGGAGAAGGGCAAGCAGACTCCCTGCTGACATTATTGAAACATTGGGACAACTGGAAAAATTTGAATGAGATCTGTGCATTAGATAACAGTGTTACGTGGATAAAGAAGATACGGTACATGCACGCACACACACATACACACACACACACACACACACACACACACACACACACAGAGGAATATTACTCAGCCATCAAAAAGAATGAAATCTTGTCATTTGCAACAACGTTGATGGAGCTAGGGTATATTATGCTAAGTGAAATCAGAAAAGACAAAATCAGAAAGACAAAAACTATATGATTTCACTCACATAGAATTTAGGAAACAAAACAGATGACAATAAGGGAAGGGAACAACAACAACAACAACAAAAAGAGTGAAAGAGAGGGAACCAAACCATAAAAGACTCTAAACAATGGAGAAACTGAGGGTTGATGGAGGGAGGTGGGTGGGGAATGGGATAAACGGGTGATGGATATTACAGAGGGTGCTTGTTGTGATGATCACTGGGTATTATATGTAAGTGATGAATCACTAAATTCTACTCCTGAAACCAATATTACACTATATGTTAACTAACTAGAATTTAAATAAAAATTGGGAGGAAAAAAGATAACAGTATTATATCAATGGTTATTCCCTGATTATAATACTTGTACTATGATATGGAAGAAAGTGTCCTTATTTTGAGGAAATACACGTTGAAATATTTAGAGGTAATAGGGCTACATGTCTGCAATTATTCTCAAGGGGTAGAGGCAGAGAAGGAATAGTAAAGCAATCAGGTAAAATAATAATATTTGGATAATTCAGGTGAAGAATATAAGGGAAATCCTTTTATTATTATTATAATTTTTCCATAAGTCTGAAAAGTTAAAAAAAATCAATCTGAGCAACCTTAGAGTAAGTGGAATTTTATAACTAAAACTTTACTTGTGACTTTATTTCACTTTTTGTACAATAATACAAATGAACTGGGAACATCAAATCAAATGTTTTGAACCTGAGATAGAATATTCAAATAAGCAGAATCCCAGAGCAAAGAATTAGTGGGTCCCACTTAGGCAAGAAGAAACCAGGGTGGTCCACTGGTCAGGTCTGAAGAACTATTCCCCCAGACAAACAAGAGTAGCGTATGGCAAACTCAGGGGCCAGTCATTTCCATTCAAAGTCTAGCTCTGAGGAAATCAAGCTCTTTTCTCCAACTTCCCATCCCCCTGTTCCCATATCCCTGTTCTCCTTACCCCACAGAAGCATCAAGACAAAGTTCTGGAACCTGTCTGGAATGGATGAGAGTAACCAAAAGCAATGTAATTTGGGGTAGGTCAAAAGTACCCACTCTTTATAGAATGTTTCTGTGTTTCATTTCATTTTCTTATAGTTTTAAATGTATTTCAATTAACACACATAGCTTTTAGAACTAAGATTCCACAGCACTACTGACAAGAACAGAAACCAACACTTTTGCTTTTCAAGAAGATATTCTAGGTAAAAACTTACATATACTGATTATGACTTTGATCAGAATAATACCTAGATGAATTATAAAAATTAAAAATTGATGTAAAACTATAACACAAACCTACAGGAATCCTTTATCCATATGAAAATGAGTTTTCTCGGGGCACCTGAGTGGCTCAGTGGGTTAAAGCCTCTGCCTTTGGCTCAGGTCATGATCCCAGGGTCCTGGGATCGAGCCCCGCATCGGGCTCTCTGCTCAGAAGGAAGTCTTCTTCCTCCTCTCTCTCTGCCTGCCTCTCTGCCTACTTGTGATCTCTGTCTATCAAATAAATAAATAAAAATCTTTAAAAAAATGAGTTTTCTCAGAATTCTTTGAGAAAAATACAAATGACTATGTATTGGGTTGAACACATAAGAAAAACAAAATCTAGGTCTCATCTTTTATAATACTATAGTTAGAATGTTTAACAGTAATGAAAGAGCTATGGATGTCATAGATCAATGGAATTGTAAGCATTATGTAAGGAAAGGGGTAAGGAGCCACCATGATTGATTACTCACAGATTCTCAGTATCTCTTTTGATCTAGAACATGTTTGTTAACACCTAAAATCCCATTTGTATAAGCTGTGATTTCTTCACCTAACGTGTGTGATGCTTTTGGATAAACTTAGCTATAGCCAAAATATGTAGCAATTCATAGTATTAGAAAAACATTTAAGTGTGAAAGAAAATTCTAGAATGATATAGAAAAAAATATATATATAAGAAATATACATAGATATTAGAATTTTTTGTCATACAGAGAAGCACTTGAGTTATCCAGTTGCAATGGGCTGAATATCATGCCCCCCACTAAATTCATACATTGAAACCTAAGGCCCAATATGACAATATTAGGGAGGTGCAGGCTTTAGGAGGTGCTTATGTCATGAGTGTGGAGATTAATACTCTCATGGAGTTAGTATTCTTACAAATGGGTTTAGTATTTATAAATGGGATAAGCATTCTTATAAAAAGAGACCTCGCAGAGCTCCATAGCCCCCTCTACCATGTGAGGACACTGTGAAAAGACAGCCATCTATGAACCAGAAAGCGGGCCCTCTCATCAGACACTGAATTTGCAGGAACCTTGATCTTGGAGAAGGAAGTGTCTATTGTTTATAAGCCTTAAAGTCTGATGGAATTCCCCTTGCTAGGTTTTGGACTTGCCTGAGACCCATCACCCTTTCTTGTTTCCCATTTTTCCCTTTTGGAATGGGAATATTTTATGCCTGTCCCACCATTATATATAACTTGTCTTGTTTCACAGATACACAGCTGGAGAGGTATTTTGCCTCAGGACGAGCCATACCTCAGGTCTGACCCATATCTGATTTAGATGATACTTGGATGAAACTTTGGGCATTATACTTTAGAGCTGACGCTAGAATGAGTGAAGATTTTTGGAGCTATGGATGGAATAAATGCATTTTGTACACAAGAACATGAATTTGAGGGGGCTAGGGGAATAATCATATAGACTAAATGTTTGTGATGCCCCAAAATTCATATGTTGAAGCCCTAACCCTGAATATGATGGTACTTGGAGACAGGAGGAAATTAGGGTTAGATTGGTTCATGTAGATGGGTTCGTCACAAGGACATTAGTGGCCTTATAAGGGGAGGAAGAAACAGATTGATCTTTTAGTCCATCATAGGGGGAATCAACCAGCACCTTGACCTTGGACTTCCCAGACTCTACAACTGTGAAATATACATTTCTGTAGTTTAAATCATTCAGACAATTTAATGGGGGAAAGAAGAGTCCTTTCAAATAATGGTGCTGGTTGATCTGGATATCCACTTGCAAAAGAATAAAGTTGGACCTCTACCTTATACCATATACAAAAGTTAACTCAAGATGGCTCATTGCTGTAAAACTTTGAGAAGAAGTCATAAGAGGAAATCTTTGTGACCTTGGACTAAGCAGTGGTTTCTTAGATATGACATCATAGGCACAAGCAACAAAAGAAAAAAATAGGTAAATTGGACTTCATCACAATTAAAACTTCTGTATTGCAAATGACACCACCAAGAAAATGGAAGACCAAAAAAAAAAAAAAAAAAAAAAAAGGTACTCCACAGAATGGGAGTAAACATTTGCAATCAGGTAAGGGATTTGAATCCAGGATATATAAAGAATTCCTATCTCTCAAATAAAAAGGCAAACAACCAAATTTTTTAAAAGTGGGCTAAGGATTTGAATAGATATTTCTCAAAAAAAAAAAAAAAGGTATACTAATGGTCAATAAGGATATGAAAAGGTACTCAAATCTCATTAATGATTAGGAAACTGCAAATAAAAACCATGAAATACTACCTCACACCCACTACAATAGCTATCATTAAAAAGAGAGAAAATAAATATTAAAGATGTAGAGAAACTGGAACACTCAGACATTTCAGGTTAGAATATAAATGGTATAACTACTTTGGAAACCAGTCTGGCGTATGACCCAGCAATTAACTCTTTGGCATATACCCGTCCCAAAATGAAAACATATGTGCACAAAAACTTGAACATAAATGTCCATAATAGCATCATTCATAATAGTCAAAATAAAAACAACCCAAATACACACCAACTAATGAATGGATGAATGAAATCTGGTCTATTCATACAATGGAATATTATTCAGCCATAAAAAGGAAGGAAGTACTAATCCATGCTACAAGCATGGACAAAGCTTGAAAACATTATGCTAAGCAAAAAAAGTCAATCACAAAGGACCATACATTGTATGATTCTGTCCATATCAATGCCTAGAATAATCACATCTACAGAAGCAGAAAGTAGAGGGGTACCTGGGTAGCTTAGCTGGTTGAAAGTCTGATCATGGTTTCAGCTCAAGTCATGATCTCAGGGTCATGGAATCGAGCCCTGCATCAGGCTCTCTGCTCAGCAGAGAGTCTGCTTGAGATTCTCTCCCTCTGCTCCTCCCCTCCTCTCCCACTCTCTCTCTAAAATAAATAAATCTTTAAAAAGGAAGGGGGGAAAAAAGGAAGAAGAAGCAGCAGAAAGTAGACTAATGGTTGCCTAGGACTAGGAGAGGGAAAGTTGGAGTGAACTGGGGAGTAACCATGAATGGGCGCCAGGTGTTTTAGGGTTAATAAAAATGTCTAAAGTCAGGGAGTAGTGGTGGTTGCACAACTCTGTGAATATGCTAAAACAAACAAAAAAACTAAATTGTGCACTTTGAGAGAGTGAATTTTAATGTGAATTATAACTCAGTAAAGCAGTTATTTAAGAAAGAATTCCGTAAAGTCAGAATAACCCATAAAGGCTAGCAAGGAACCAGCTACTCCTTGAAAAGAATCAGAGGCTATTTTAGAGTCCCCGGAAAGATAAGAAACCAGACAAGATGAACCAGAGACTCTCACTGGAAGATGGTGGGCAGAGCCAGCGTGTGGAGGGCAGCCCTCCAAACCTTGTTTTGAAGGTGTCCATGCAGACCACGTAGAGAAAGAATGAGAAATTCACACTTCGGACAGACATGGTGGTGAGTGGCTTGTTTTGCAACATCATACAAGAGTAACACTTCTCAGAAGCATTCCAGATATCATTCCAGAGCACTACTGAAAAAATCTAAAGCCTAGAATAGTAGTCCCTCATTCAAACTGCAACATCTGCCTTAAATCAAAGTTCTTGTGTCGCGATCCACTCAGAAAAACGCAAACCTTCTGTGAATGCCCAAAACACAACATTCCTAAATTTAATTAAAAAGGAGCACTAGAGGGAGAGCCCTTCTCTTAAACCAGGAGTTAGTGGAGCAATGGGTGAGGCAGTTAATGGCGGTGTCCAAACAGCCCCAGGCTACTGGAAGCTCTCAGTGAGTAAGGATGAATCTGCCCAAAGTCAAGGCCAAGCCCCATTAGTCCCACAGCCACTGACGGCACAGGCCAGGAAGAAGCTGAATGATGGCTGGGGTCACACCCCTCCACAGAAGTTGTGCCAGGTCAGCGTGAAACACCACAAATGAGGACATGAGTGATTAAGTATTCTCTTTCAATTATTATACATGAATTCCTGTCCACTGAAACTCAAAACAACTGTTAAATGGGGGAGAAACAAGAGGCAATTTTTCTGGGCAGCCCCTGCTTGGGAGGAGCTGACTGACTTACCTGGAAGGGGTCTCTGGTCACAGTGAGTACAAGTCACTGGTACGTGGGAGAAAATAGACCTCACCCTCCTTTCCAAGAACAACACTCCTGATAAATCAGCAACAGTCTTTATCCAATAACAAAGTTGTGTCCAACTGGTTGATCATTCATCGTGGTACGTGCATGAGACCTACCTAGGTAATAAAACAATGCTTAAAAATAGATTTTAATAGAGGCAATTTTCCATTAAAGCATTCGGGTTATCAGTTCATTTGAATTTCAAAACTGAATCAAATTCTTTTTCATTCTTCTATAGCATCTCTTGGTGGAAGGAGGTGGCAAAAATTATTAGAAGAGGTCTTTGGCGCCAGAATCCAATGCTGGTTTCAATACTCAAAGATAGACGCCCTGAGATTAATTATACGGTATTTCTGAGCCTCAGCCTTTTTTTATCTATAAAATGGGAATAATTACACCAAACTCATAGGCTGCTGTGAGATTTAAAGAAACGCATTAAATTGTAAGTAAGCACCATTTTCTCCATGTATGCAATCGAATGCCAACTTCACCCTAGGATTCTGCTGTCTATCTAGGATCCTCCTTGCGCAAACCACATGTTGGAATTAGGCAGAGAGCGGTTAACAAAGCTAGGAGTCAAGCCCCGCCCCCGAGAAACGCCTGCGCATTGATCAGCGGGGGAGGGAGGCGGGGCCCAGGCCTCCGTACTTTGCAAAAAGCTCCTGGGGATTCTAAACAGCAGCCAGGGTTGAGACTTACTGGATAGGAAGGAGTGTTCTCGAACTATGATCCCACAGAATCACCAGGTTTGGTTGTAAAATGAGGATTCCCCCCTACACTTACGGAGTCAGAATTTCTGGGAAAAGCCCCCAAATCTCCATTTTTAACAACTTCTCCAGCTAATTAGAATGTACTAAAATTCAAGACTAGGAAGGAGGTGTGGGGGGCAGGAGGCTGGTACAGCCAGTGTTTCCTAAATCTGGTTGAAAAGACTTTTCTCTGAGCCCCAGTCCCAGAAAAGATTATTTTATTTTTATATCTCTTCTCGTGAGTTTGAGGCTTGGGAATCACTCATCTAGATAGATATCTGCCACTTCTATGACTCAGAAACAAAGGACCAGCTAACTCTACCATACATGATCCAGAATCTGTATTTAGGATGAGGAATTCTTGACCCAACTTAACTCTCACATTTCAGATGAAAGAATATGTGGGAGACCCAGGTACCTATTCATTTGGGAAGTAATGTAAATTCATCTGTTGGGATTCCCCACCTTCCCTCTCCCTTTGAACTTCTTCCACCTCCCCAGCTGCAATAAGAGAAAAGGCATATAATGAAAGAATATGTGGGAGACCCAGGTACCTATTCATTTGGGAAGTAATGTAAATTCATCTGTTGGGATTCCCCACCTTCCCTCTCCCTTTGAACTTCTTCCACCTCCCCAGCTGCAATAAGAGAAAACCATAATATATTTATTCAAGAAGAACAGATTCAGCAATATATCCATTAGACCTAAATATTCGTGGCTATATACAAACATACATACACATATACACATACATGAATATAGGCACACACATAGAAATGCACACATATATATTCATTGAATTTATTTGAGAATATTCCTTCAGTGAATTGATCTTTCAATGAAGTGAGTTGACTTTTAACAAGACGATCTAGAGCCTCTGTTCTGGTCAAGGAGAATGCCCTGTTCCCTGAATAAACCATTTGTTTTCCTGCTTTGTGCCATTTCATTCAGTGCATCTGGAACATTCCACTTCCCCTCCCTCCACTGGTGAGCACCTGTGATGTCTAGTTCAAATGAGAAGTCTTCTTCCCACAACTACCATCCTAACTACCTTCTTCCCTTCCATCTACCTATCAGAAACAAGTTATTTCTCCCTCAGGTACAGTCAAAGCCGGTGTTCACCTTAGGATGACAGGAGGCCAACAGTCTCCGTGTTATCTCCAGGAAATGCTGGCTCCATCCTACCAGTTAACCTCTGGGGTAAACTAGACATTCAGAAGCTGTGTTTTAAGTTAACAAAATACTGTCTGCTACATCCCCCAAAATACTGAGAGCAGACCTAAGGAATTGCTAGAACCACAGAGCCAAGACTGGGAAAGATTTCAAACAATGATCTATGGAATTCATAGATCATTAGGTAACTTTGATCACTCACACCTTTATAACGAAAACCTCATGAGGATTTAACCAGGAATTGTGATGTAACTATATTGGGAGGATGTGAGAAGGAAAAGGAGGCGAAGGTGTAAGAGATATAAAATTCTCATCCACCATCAAAGGAAGTCATTAGGTCTTGTGGGTTGAATTATGCCCCCCCAAAGAGATATTCTGAAATCTTACCCCCCAATAACTAAATATGACCTTACAAGGAAATCGGGTCTTTGCGGATGTTATCAGGTTAAGATGGGTCCTAAGCCAGTAGGACTGGTGTCCTGATAAGACAAGGGAAATTTGGACACAAAAACACGCACGCAGGGGGGCGCCTGGGTGGCTCAGTGGGTTAAGCCTCTGCCTTCAGCTCGGGTCATGATCTCAGGGTCCTGGGATCGGGCCCCATATCGGGCTCTCTGCTTGGCAGGGAGCCTGCTTCCTCCCCTCTCTGGCTGCTGCTCTGCCTACTTGTAATCTCTCTCTCTCTCTCTCTCTCTCTCTCTCTCTCTCTGTAAAACAGAAAAAATAAAAAATAAAAACACGCACGCAGGGAAGAAGACAGGAAGACCTACCTGGACAGGGGCCATGCGATGATGGAGGCAAAGGAATTGAGAGTAGTTGCTTCTGAGTAGTAAGGACTTCCTTCAGTGAGCATGTTGAAACACTGACTTTTTAAACTATGCATACATTCCATTTTGATAAAAATGAAACTTAGGGCACCTGGGTGCTCAGTTGGTTAAGTGACTGCCTTCAGCTCAGGTTGTGATCCTGGAGTCCTCGGATCGAGTCCCGCATCAGGCTCCCTGCTCAGCAGGGAATCTGCTTCTCCCGCTGACCTCTCTCCTCTCATGCTCTCTCTCTCTCTCTCATTCTCTCTCTCTCCCAAATAAATAAAATCTTTTTTTTAAATGAAACTTAAAACTCAAAAGTAAGCCATAAGATACGTGGTTACATAGCAGAGGTCGCAGCTATGATGCTTATAAAACAGATGGAAAAGCCTGTGGGGCTCAGCCACCAGCTGCCGTTTCAAAGGGCAATCAGACAGAGTGGGCATTTCAGAGGATCCAGATGAAAGCGGTCGTGTGCTCTAGAAAAGTCTGACTCAGGAAGTGGCTCTGGTGGTAAAGAAGACATTGATGTGGGGATATATGAAAGAATTAGAATAAAATTGCTTCAGAAATGTGAATTTGGGGAAATGCGATATTTCTAAATGAAAGCATTCTTTGTGCGACAGGATTTTGAGTATGGGTATCAGTAATTGAATTAATTGAATATAGATCGAAAGGAAAAAAGAAATGGACTGCACCAGTCCCTGCCTTCTCATAGACAAAATCCTATTTTCTTTCTTTTACAGTTGAGAGAACTGAGCACCAAAGAGATTAGAAACGGCCTCAATTGGCTCAGGCAGGCAGTGGGCCAGGAAGCCTAGAATCTGACCTTGCTGCTTACTAGCATTTTCAATTTACCATCTGCGGAGCCCCTTTCAAATGGGGACAGGATAGCACCTATAAGCCCTACTAAGCCTCATGACTCCTTGAGGCAAGAGAGAAACAAATTCTAGTCTTCACATTAAGTCAATGAAAGAACAGAAACACAACGAGATCATTACTACTAATGAGAATAAAGCCTCTATGTATATGGTGTCTCTGTTGTCAAGGAGGTCATGCTATTCATCCACAATCCTGCTCCTTCATGAAGAAAGCAAGGAGCAATTAGCTTCCCTGTTTTACAGATGGGTGTATGGAGGCCAAGAGACGCTACCCATAAATCTGATAACCTAGATGAAACGGACCCATTCCTTGAAAGACGTAATCTGCCAAAACTCACAGAAGAAGAAATAGATTGAGTCGGTTGATACCTAGTAAAGAGACTGAGTCAATAATGAATAATCTTCCAAGACAGAATGCACCACATAGGTTCACCGATTAATTCTACCAAATATTGAAAGGAAAACAAATTATGCTCATTTTCTATAATCTCTTCTAGAAGACAGAAGCGGAAGGAATACTTTCTGACTTGTTTTGTGAGGCCATCCTTACCCTAATACCCAAATCAGACAAAGACATTACAAGAAAACTACAGAACCTTTTCTGACGAAAATGAACATAGGCTTGTTGTACAATCCAGCAATCACACTGCTTGATACTTACCCCAAAGAGCTCAAAACATATGTTCACATAAAAACCCGCCCACGGATGTTTATAGCAGCTTTACTCATAAACGCCCAAACTTCGAAGCCGACAAGATGTCTTTGGTAGGTGAATGGATAAATAAATTCTCATCCATCCTGATCATGAAATACTATTCAGTTTTGAAAAGGAAGCTCTCCAGCCATGAGAAGACATGGGAGACACATAAGTGCAGATTACTGAGTGCAAAAAACAACAACAACAACAACAAAAACCTATCCAGAAAGGCCACATACCATGATTCCAACCACATAGCATTCTGGAAAAGGCAAAATTGTGGGGATGCCAGAGGTTGGGTGAGAGGAGGGATGAAGATGAAAAGCACAGAAGATACGTAGGGCAGTGAAAGTACTCTGTGTGATACCTAATGACCGATACATGTCATTGTACATTTATCCAAGCCCATAGAATGGGCAGCCGCAGACTTCAGACTTTGAGTGGTTATGACGTGTCTATGTAGATTTGCTGATCATAACAAAGGTACCGCTCGGTGAGGGATGTCGATAAGGGAGGAGGATGCGGATGTGTGGGGACAAGGCACATGTGGAAAATCTCTGCCCTTTCCTCTCAACTTTGTTAGGAAACTAACACTGCTCTAAAAAAATACCACATTAAAACAAGAGGCCTAATCAAGGGGACAAAATTAGCATCAGCAGGAGGGGGGCAAGCCGAAATCCCACATCACCTCTCGCCTCCTTCCAACCCCCCCCAACACTGTTATCATAAACCCTCTAGGAGAACTCGCTCCTTTCCTCATAAGACTAGACAGCTGGCTCTTGGATGCAGATGTGAGCGGGCAGGTTCTCTGCCCAGGATCTGGGCACGGCTCCCATGGGATCTGTTCCAGTAGAGGATCACCCCAAACAGGCCCCTGCAAGAAAACCACAGACTGTAAGCAGGTATGAATGAGTGTATCTCTCTGTTACACATTCGAAAAGAACGTTTCATGAGGGCATGGGGCAAGCCCCGTGGTTCTCACTGAATCTTGGCTCAACACAATGGACTCACACGTTGAGGAAGGGCAAGGAGGGAATTCGGGGACAGTTTTTAAGAGGATCCTATTTTCCAGCCTGGTCACCCCAGGAATAGGGCTCCTGACCTGTATCTTTGAGGAATAAATGCTGACCACACCGATCCCTCGTGACATTCATTCTACCTTAGGGACACACACTGATGTGGTGATAAGAAGTCACACATATGGGGGGCCTGGGTGGCTCAGTCATTAGGCGTCTGCCTTGTCTGGGGTCATGATCCCAGGCTCCTGGGATCTGATCTCGCATCGGGCTCCCTGCTCGGTGGGAGGCCTGCTTCTCCCTCTCCTACTCCCCCTGCTTGTGTTCCCTCTCTCACTGTGTCTCTATCAAATAAATAAATAAAATCTTTAAAAAAAAAAAAAAAAGGAAGTCCGCATATATGTTTGCATTTCCAGAGAGGTATTCACATCTCAGGGAAGGAGAGGCCAAGGGCAACCGGTTTCCCTGGGGACTCGTTTTTTCTAACGTCCTGTCAGCCTCAATGATGGTCCTCCTGGGTTCAGGGCCAACGAGTGACATCACCGCTGCCCCATTCAGACAGCACACTTTAAGGAGACACTCAGCTTGACCCACTCAGACATACTGGGCTTGGGAGGGGCGAGGCATATTTTTATAAGCCACCACATGCTTTCAATTTACTGCGCTTTCAAACGTTTCCGCGTTTACTCAAGGATAAAAGAAAGCAAGCGTTGGTGCCCAAGAAATAGAATGAGCAATCCTGTTTCAACTACAACACTTAAGTTGAAACAATGAAAATAAATTTTTTAGGACCGATGCATAGAACAGAATACAGGTTAAGTTCTGTTTCCTTGGAATTCCTCCACATCTGCTAGCACGGCACGATGTGACTCAGTTTCCCTGAATCCCAGTACCCACGGTCACTGGTTCCTGGTTTCCGCCCAGGCTCCCTGCTCTGTCCCATTAGCTCTAATCCTCCCCACACCCCCCAGCACCTCCGCCCACGCAGGTGGGGCCACTTCCACTGTTCCCTTGGGAACAGAGGGGGCGCTCGCGAGGTAGGATTGCAGGTGGCTCGCACCCTCCCTCCGCGTCCCTCATTTAGCTGTCAAGTCTGCCGCGCAGCCCCAGCTTGGCCAGAATTAAGGAACCACAGCGTTGAAAGGAGTAAAGCAGAAAAGATGAGAAACGAGGGCTAATAGTGCTGGGCTCCCCAGGCCCCACGCCCACTCCGGGAAAACACAAGACCCTCTCATGCGGGAAGAAGGAGGGGGAAGGTTTGAAAAGGAAGGTCATTTTCAGCGTGGGAGCCAGCCAATCCGCCTATCCCTTGGCAAGTGGGTTTGGGGGTGGAAAGATAAGGAGCACACGATGAAGGCCTCGTTGAAGCTTCAGAATCCAAGAAACGGACAAGACCTGGGCCTCAATCCTGCCAGACAGGACAGCCAGCTGCGGGGAGGGGTTCTACCCCCCCAACCCCCGGGTTCCCAGGTGGGGCGGCCCTCCAGGGGAATTGTCATTCCAAGAGAGTGTGTGTAGGCTTGGGAGGGCGTGTGGGCGGGTTGTGGCCACGCCCCTTCCAGGGGGCTGGGATGCAAACCCATCCAGTCCTAATATCCACCCTAGGGAAGGGAATAGCGCCCTGAGCGGTAAGATTGAATGGGACTGAGTTTGTTCTGGGAGTGGCAGTTTTAAATCAGCAATGCCCACCTCCGAGCGACTGGGTGTAGCTGAGTTGACTTATAAGTAACCAGGCTATTTTCTTTTCTCTTTGTTAGAATTAAATTCAATTATCCAGAGGCGTACATTTTTATGTCCGATTTTTTGAAAGTTCATCCCATTAATGCACAATTTGCCTTGTATCTTTAAACATTCCCTTGTTATAGCTGCTCTATCTCCCTTCCTTAAAGCACTCAGAATTTGACTTTGAACCGTGACACCACATCCCTACAATCTTTGCCAGTGGAAGATGAGTTTCATCCAGTTCTCTCAAGGGACACCTTCCGGGACTCCCTCTCCCTCTTCCTCCCCACATCCTCCTCATAGCATTTATTGTACTTGTGATTGCCTAGGATCATCTAGTTCACTATTTATTTATTAGTGTGATGATCTCACCGACTGGACTGTAAGATCCGTGTGTTTTTTACTACATCTGTCCCTCGGTCCAGCATGGTGTCTGCCTTACGCTAGGCGTTCAACAGAATCTGGTAGACACTCCGCTCGCACACTTACAACTCACAAACCTCCACAAACACCTACAAGCTCCTCTGGAAGGCAAGAGGGCATCCAATCTAACGCCAACAAAATGAGGGTCGAACATCCAACACAAGTAGAGTTAATTTATAGCAAAAGCAAACGGGTGGCTTTTCCTGGAACACAACCCATGCTGCTCAGTCATAAACAGTTTCTACTTGGGACATATTTCTGGAAAAGAAAAAAGCCCCATCTCCATCTTTCGGCATTGTCCTCAATCTTTCAACAATCCTAACTGAAAACTATCCTGATGACTTCTCTTTTTTCAGAAGAAAACACAGTTCCACTGGGGTTAGTTCAATGAATGCACTCAACTTAAATGACCTTAATGATTTACTTTTAGCTCTTCCAGTTATAGACGAACTTGGAGACAAAGTTGACCGATATAAAGATGGGGGCATGCGAGGAACCTCCATGTGTGGAAGCAAAGTCAGGGGAGGACGTTCAGGGATTGGGATGCTGGTTAAGATACAGCAACAGGTGTGGAGAGATGGAAGTCCCTTGCCTAATGAATCCTTTGTGGGGTGGTTTTAATTGCCACTGGCATTCCATACCCTTCTTGCAGGAGCCCACAGACTACCACGTGCCTTATTTAACTTATGAATTCCTCAAACATCGTCTGGGATGTCTTAAACACTTGAGACCTAGAGCAGAAAGGCATAGACCTTATCCTCCAAGATTCCCGGTGGAGCAATGAACCCAGTGAATGGTTATAACCTGATGGGGGGCAAGAGATAAGACAGAACAGTGCATGGTGTAAACTGAGAGCAGCAATCCAGCTGGAGGAGGGGCAGAAACTCAGAGAGGAAGACAGGCTAGGAAACGGGAAAATGAGCATGGGTGATGAGGGCGGGAAAGGAAAGGGCTGAATCCTCACCTTCCAGAGTGAAAAGCTGAAAGATAATAACTAAAGCTGAAAAAAGCAGAAGTATAAATACATGCCCACTCTTTGGAGAACTAGAAGTAAATTCTGAAATAGCTAGTTCAGGGGCACCCAGGTGCGCAGTCAGTTAAGCCCCAGACTCATGGTTTCAGCTCAGGTCAGGATCGGGGGTCATGAGATGAAGCCAGTGTCGGGCGCCACACTGAGCACGGAGTCCGCTACAGTTTCTCTCTCCCTCTCCCTTTGCCCCTCCACGCCTATCTCCCTCTCTCTCTCTCTCTCTTAAATAAATAAGTCTTTAAAATGCCCAGTTTAGAAGAGGTGAGAGGCGCCCTCTAGGAAGAGGAAAGATGGAAGCAAGGGGGGCTGATGTTTTCCATAACCAACCATTCAGAACTCTTGGCTATCACTGACAAAACCAAAAACCAAAAATAAAGAGGAAGAACATTCATTGAAGACTTACTTTGAAAGCTGTGTAGTATCTACCATGTGGGGATACAGCTAAGCAGTCACCTAATGTTGAATGTTTAAGCTGCTTCTCTTTTTGCCTCCTAAAATAAGGCCACATTGAACAGTTTGACCCGTGGATCTCTTGGTCTGTATCTTTGGTGACCTCCCTGGGGTGGATTCCCATTCAGAGGCATACCCTGTTAGAAAAGTCACACCCTTCCACCATCACCCATGGCTCCTTCTAATTAGACCCAGCAAAAATGCCCTTGAGGACAAAGACCTTCGTGATCAATAGTAAATTTCATCAGTTTAATTATAGACTTATTTTAATTAGCTAAATTACACATGGTGATATGTTAGTTTAATTTTACATATGCATCTTATGTTTAACTAGCCCACCCAGCCTCAGAGCCCACAGGAAGGGGAGGGAAAGCAAGCCAAGCGTGTGACCAGAAGTCTCCAGATTGTCTGGTTCCTGGGCCCAGATGTGGGCTGGGGTAGAGCTCTACAGCTGAGGATCACGGCCATCCCAAGACCTGCCAGAGGAGACTCAAAGAGCTGTTACCTACCTACCATCTGCCAGGAGCTCAGCCCCCAAACCTAACTCTCACAGTTAGGTTTGTGCAACTGTTGTTGGCACAGAGGGTCTGAATGTTTGAAAGCTCTGGGTGCATAACATCAAACCACTTTCCATCACCTTCTACAACATAGCCTCCATGGGAATGAGACACGGGAAAGGAACATGAGCCTCTAGGCTCCTGCAAGTCAATTTATCTGTACTCGATGGTCCTTTTTCTAAACAGATTGTGAGCAGATTATGACATGACACCCTGAGCAGTGGATGGTAAATCCACTATGTGGTTTCATCCACTATGAAACCGCTAATGCCATGGCCCTCGTGTTCCTGTTCTTGCTTTTGGAGTTTCTTGAGCCCTGTGCTAATTAACCACTAGCCCTGTGGGGCTACTGAACATCAGAAAGGTGCCCAGTCCAAACTGGGATGCACTTCAAGTGCAAAGTACACCCCAGATTTCAAAGGCCTAGTGCAGAAGAGCGTAAAAAAAAAATCTCATTAATTTTTTATATTGATACCATGCTGAGGCGATAATACTTTGGCTATATTAGGCTAAATAAAAATACATAATTAAAATTAATTTTCTTGTTTCAATTTAATTTTTTGTTGTGGCCACTAGGAAATTTAAAATTATGTGTGGGGCTCACATTTGTGCCTTGAATTACTTTTTTATTAGAAAACATTATTCCACAGAGAGGCATTTTTCATTTCAACCCAGAGAGCTGCGGCCAAGATTTGCCCAGCAGCTTGTTTCCTAAATGGTGCCTGTTCTTGTTCTTGCCCTGCGGGTACAACTCCTGCCGATTTTCAAGGAGTGAGGGCGGAAGAGGGAAACTGCTCACTTAAATCCGCGACAGGGGCCGTAAGTAGACAATTGTAGTTTCCACAAATAGCCACTAGAGGGATGTCTTACCACGCTTAGGACGGAAAAACAGGGTGTATGGTTTAAAACACAAATTCTTTTTAACCAACTCCAGATTCTTAATTAACAGATTGATGGAACTAAGAAAATGTATTCATTAATATAGAGTCGTAGAATTTCTTTAAAATTTACAGATGTATCTGATATTAAGGAACCGTTCTGACAGCCCAAAAATAATTAAAAGAAGCAATATTTCAACTCTTTCTCTTTTAGGTTTTTTCCTAAACCCTTTCGAATTTCAACTTTTAAAATAATTTCAATTCCATTTTCCAGACCTCTAGACATTGAGGAGAAAGATTCCAAAATTTCCTAGTGTAACTACTTGATTTAAAAAGGAGCTCTATCCTTTGTCATTTGTATAAAATATTTACAACGAAAGGTGACCCGGTAGTCAATCAATATTTAATATCCTGTCATAACTAATGTTCTTAATGGCAGTTACTCTTTTGAAGCTAATTGTCTCTGGGTTCTGCTTCTCCTTGGGACCTTCTGATAACGTTTGGATAATAAATTAGTTTGTTGATGTTGCTGCTACTCTGCGTCCTTGCCTGCAAAGAAGAGAAGCTGACTTTGTCTAACTTACACAACAGAGAGGGAATTTGTTGAGAGGAGGTTAGGACGACTGTAGAACTGAAGGGAGAGGCCAGAGAAATCAAGTTCAGGAATTAATCAGGAACCGAAAAAGACCAGAAACATCCCCACTCACCCGCCCATGAGCGGTGACAGTGGTGCATGGGGCCACCCATTCGCTGCTGGGTTATAGAGTCCGAGCTCACTGCCGCTCCAGCTTTGGGCCACTTGCACGGGGTTCAAGAGCTCAGACAAGAGCACCCAAGATGAGGTTGTGAGTTCACGCCCCGCCCAGCGGTGAGGCTGTCCCCTCCTCACTGTCTACCCCGCCTCCACACAGAGAAGCAGAAGCCATCAGATCAAGGTGAGGTAGCACTGCATAGGGCGTGCCCTGTATCCAACATGGCCGGTGTCCTTGTAAGAAAAGAGAAATCCGGGCTCAGAGGTCCAGACGCAAGGAGAACACAATGTGACATCAGAGGCAGAGGTCGGAGTGATTAGTCTACAAACCAAGGAACACCAAGGATGATAGCCCCCCTGCCCCAGGATGCAGGTGAAATGAGCCTTCAGGGGAGAGCAAGGTTCTGCCGACACCAGGATCTGGGCTTCCAGCCCCCGTGACGGTGAGAGAATAAATATCTGGTGCTTGAAGCCACCAAGCTCGTGGTTCTTTGTTACAGTGGCCCTAGAAGACTCAAACGCCAGGGGTCCCCTAAACAAGAAAAGGCCATTTGGCAGCTGGGTCACCAAAAACCCCAGACACTATCTTCTACTTTTTGTACTTACATGCTTGACAAGATTGCCTTAAAACTACTTTTTTATCTTTTTTTCAGTCCATTACAGAAATATTCCAGAAAGAACAAAGACCTAGGAAATGTATAGATCTACTGCATTTGGGTTCATTCACTTACACATGTTCATTAATTTTTGAATAAGTTCTAATATAAAATGAATTAACCGTAGAGATACATATGAACCAATTCTCCGTGTCACAGACACATTTATGTGGAGCAGAGGAACGGGGGACATCTCATGTCCATCAGGGGCCTGCTCTCTCCCCGGAGAATGGCTTCCATCTTAATCGTCACATTAGCCCTCGAGGCCGCTGTACCTGTTGAAAAGCTGGAATTAGACACGTGGTCTAGCCCCCCTCGCACACGCAGTGCATGGCCCCCACTTTTCTGTGCCATTTTGGGCTAAAAAGTATCCACAGCAAAGATGAGCTTATCAGCTGATTGGGCAGTAAGACTGTCTCGTGAGACCGCTCTGGGGAAGATTCTGCACAAGCTGCTGGTTGGGCCCATCCCTGCCCCCGCACCTGACGGCGCCTCTCCTCTCTCCCGACCAGGAGCCGGCTCCAGGGTTGGCGCCCTCCGTAGCCAGCTTGGTCCAGCCCACGGCCATCGCCTCTCCTCCCCGGCAGCTTCTGCTGCTTATAACGTGCAGCTCACGCTTATCTCACGGGACTGTCTGCGGCTCATCCCTCCGTGTGGGATCGGACTGTAAGCCCTCTGAAAACAGGGGTGGTGCCTTCTACAGTAAGTTGCCGGGGCGGCTGTCCAAGCTGGAAACACTGCCATCCGTGCTCACTCGCAAGCGCCAACAAGAAGTCCGAGGTCGTGGGGCGCCTGGGTGGCTCAGTGGGTTAAAGCCTCTACCTTCGGCTCAGGTCATGACCCCAGCGTCCTGGGATCGAGCCCCACATCGGGTTCTCTGCTCAGCAGGGAGCCTGCTTCCCTTCCCCTCTCTCTCTCTCTGTCTCTCTCTCTGCCTACTTGTGATCTCTGTCTGTCAAATAAATAAAAATAAAATCTTTAAAAAAAAAAAAAAGAAGTCCGAGGTCCAAGAATGGTGAGTGACAGGTGCTCAAAAATGGGAGGAGTTAATTAATCCGAAGTAGGTTCTAGAATCAAACGTGATTGTATCCAACCAAAAGGGTTTCTAACTTTGTGCCTTATAATGACCACTGTTGGTGCAAATGAGATGGGAAGCAGCCACGGTTGGCAGAAACCTGTGTGTTGCTCCGTTTGCGGGAGAGAAAGAGGATGTACCCAACAGCATCCAGATGTGGCCAAGATGCCACATCTGTGCCACAGCACAGAGCAGTGCGGCTGCTGGAAGGATGCCAGGGATGGCGCTGGAAAGAGGAGCCTGAAAAGAATAATGGAAGAAAATGCCAAACCGAGAAGGAGCTTCATCTGGTCCATATTATAGCCTGCGCGTGAACTTGGGGCCTGCTGGGGTGGCCTCACGGTGGAAACCATGGCCACGAAGTGCCCAAATTAACAGTAAGACCCGAGTAAAAGACATTACAAAGGTAACATCCAATACGTTTGCAAAGTAATGGGCTCCAAGTGGAGTCCATTAGTGGGTTTTTCTAAAAGTCCCTACCTAGTCACCATCTACGTTACAAAAGATAGCATTATACCACGTCAGCCCTATTGATGCCCTAGAAATCGTGGATTGTGAGACGGTCCATTTTATTTTCCCATAGGAATAATGTGACACCTTGGCATCGAGTCATTCATGGAGGGAAAAATTAAAAGCACCACCATTTATTGAATGGCCGCTACGGGCCGGATATCATAGGTCATTATCTCCCATCGTTGCAGGAACCCTGTAAGGAGGAATGACTAGCCCAGTTTTAAAGATAAGAAAACTAGGTTTCAGAGCCGCTAAGTGCCTGACCTTGGGTCTCACTTCAGAATCTCTAATAGTTTCTGGTCTACCACAGAGCCTCCACAACCCGGCCTGTGAGCCAAGACGCAAATCTAAGCATCCACAGTAATGTCAAGTAATGTAATTACGCTGTGCTTGGAGGGATCAGTTTAAAGCAGGAAGGGATTTCAGAGACGATCTAGCTCAACCACTTTGCAAACGAGCAAACTAAAGGCAAGAGGAGCTACAGACCTTTCAAAGGAAAGGGGTGGCATTGGCAAGGAGAGAACGAAGGTCTTCTGATTAAATCACACCCCGTTGCAGCAAAAGCCCTCTTTTAACTCTCTAAGAAAGGCCCCAAAGCTGTTGACTGGGAGAGTCAAGATTAAGACCCGAGACATCAGGACTCCAAGCCCGGAGAGAGCTCTTTCCACCGCGCTATAAAATGACAACATCACTGTTGGCACTTCTAAAATATGTTTGTCTTGTAATACCCATTAGTTAGACAATCAATGCACAATGCTGGCCTTATTCGTTTGAGAAACTTAGAAGGAGCTTGGAGGGTTAGCTGCCTTTCACCTAATAGTCCACTCGATTTAGATTTGTTGATTGACATATTGTCCTCTTGGATCAATTACATGATACTGTACACTCCGGGGGCTTTGAAGAGAGTCGACTTCTAAATAAGTTAATGTCTCCATCTCTCTCTGAGCTATGTATGTCCCCTGACCTAAATCTCCCCCTTGGAGGCTCTTATAATATCCCTTTTCTGGAATTTCTCACTGGCACAATAAGACCACTTTCTTTGGGGGTATTCCTTGCCTCGATAGGGGTAGGATATTCTATCTTTTATGAAAGAACTGGAGCCTTTTGCGTCTATAAAGTCCCACCATTTCGAAAACAGGTCTGAACACACGAACCATCGAAGCCGAACATTTCGGTCTTTTCACCCTTTACTTATCACCTCCCCAGGCATTACGTGTCTTACTCTGGTATTTTAACAACCTGTGAATACCTGATCACAGCAGCGTATGAAACGCACCTGTCATTAACGCTGCAATTTGCTGCTTTCTCCTATGATTTTTATAGACCCAAGTTCCCTCCTTCTAAAGTCTGTTACAAAATCGCGCTTCCGGGTGCTACCGGTTGTCATTCTCGTGCACCTGAGCACCTTTTACTTATCTCTCTGGCCCAGCGCGCTGTTGAGCCGGGTTAGGTAAGTCGAGGAACTCTCCTAGAGCACCGGGGTGGAGGATGGAATTTTCCAGTGAAAAACAGCCATTTTGCAACTTCACAGTATCACTGGCCAGGAATTGCCCTTGGGAGTAGGTTGTCTGGCATAGAATCGCTTATTTTCCCAGCATGACCTTAGGATATAATTCGGTAATGAGATCATTTGGCAACCTTGAGCTTTAATACAGTGAAATTAAATAATTGAATTGGCTGTGGTTTTTAACCTATCCTTACTCTTCTAGGGTGGACTTTGGCCAGGATTACAAATAAACACTTAAGCTTTCAAGACTCCCATTTTGTAATTATAATTTGAATATATGAAAGGACAACACTCAGGAGCACAGAGTGTCTTATATGTATAAATGTAAATTCCTTCATTGTATCTAAATTTGCTCTCTACTTTCAAGCCCAGCTGTTTCTATGATCACTGCAGTCCCCGTTTCTCCCTACTTGTTTTTTTTTTTAAAGATTTTATTTATTTATTTGACAGAGAGAAATCACAAGAGAGGCAGGCAGAGAGAGAGGAAGGGAAGCAGGCTCTCCGCTGAGCAGAGAGCCCGATGTGGGACTCGATCCACAGGATCCTGAGATCATGACCTGAGCTGAAGGCAGCGGCTTAACCCACTGAGCCACCCAGGCGCCCTCCCTACTTGTTTTTAACTCATTAGACATACCGGTATATTTGTCATGCATCTTGACCTATGAAGACTGCTTTCTGTTTGCAACTGCTTTATTTTTCCACACTAGCGGTTCTTGGGAGAAGGGCTAAGTTTGACTTCCCACGTGGATTCATTTAAATATCAGGTCCGGGGGCGCCTGGGTGGCTCAGTGGGTTGGGCCGCGGCCTTCGGCTCGGGTCATGATCTCAGGATCCTGGGATCGAGTCCCGCATCAGGCGCTCCGCTAAGCGGGGAGCCTGCTTCCCTCTCTCTCTCTCTCTGCCTGCCTCTCTGTCTACTTGTGATCTCTCTCTGTCAAATAAATAAATAAAATCTTTTAAAAAATAAAAATAAAAAAAAATAAATATCAGGTCCGGGTGCTGCATACCTAATTGAACTTCAATCAGCATCAGTTGGTTGAGTGGTTACAAAATATTGTTGGTTCAAGGCATAGGGAACATAGTCAATGATGCTGTGATGGTGTGTGATGACAGGTGGTAAGGACCCTTTGATGAGCAGGGCAGAAGTTACAGAGATGTTGAATCAATATCAGGTACACCTGAAACCAATGTAACATTGTGTGTCAACTAGACACAAATTAAAAAAATTAAGAAAAATGTTGTTGGTTCAAACACAGGCATGTTACTAATTCAGTCGTCTCTTCGAGTCTCTGGGTTTCTTTCTATTTACACATATAAATAAGAAATCCCTGTCACATGCTTGGATCCCAAAGTCCAACACAGTTACAAACAGACTAAGAATGGGAGATTAAATGTCTTATCTGGTTATTAAAGTATTGACCTTAAGGTGCGTCGAAACAGCAGCTTCCAATAAAACATTTTTTAGGCTTGGCAATTTAGGGCTTGTCCTTTCACCACTGGCATTTACCAGTTTCAAATTTGTTTTTAAATCCTCAACACGGAAAGTGATGAATCAACAAAGAAAAAAGTTTCCAGTTGATTGTCAATCTGAAGGTGGTCAGATGGACTTCTCACTTAGGGGTCCAGTCCTGCCCCCCACACTCTCCTCTACCCAGAGTATTATCCTCATTTGTTGTGCAGAAATGTACCGTACTGCCATTTACTAAATGTGTAGCTAGTAATTAAATCATGAGGCTTCTCTATGTGTTCCACACAAAACCACAACCAACTTTTTTTCCTGACACAATGATATCTTTTTGAAAATGTTTGCAGATGTAGGTCTAAAAAGGAAGAAAATGAAGATGAAAGTAAAGCTTAAGGTCTGGACAGATTTGCTTGAAGTCGATACTAATGAGCTTCTAAAAGAGTAAAGGGAGCATCACACTATTTTCAGAAGAAAAAAAAAAAAACGCTACTAAACAGACATCACGTTCAAGCCCTCTCTGGTACAACACGTAATTGCTACTTTTATGGCGTATTCGTTTTATTTTTGCTTAATCTTGTTTTTGAGTTGACTTAATTTAGCAATCAAAGGGGACAATGAACGACTGATTTAGACTATAATTCCAGGGAAAGTGTTCATTTAGATAACAAAATGCAAATTCTCTTTGCTAATCTAGCCAGTCATTAGCTTGAGGGTGGCATTGTTGCTATCTGGTGCTGGGGGGCTATTCTGAGATTGAACCTAAATTCTCCTAAATCCTTCTTCTGGAACTAATCCATGAGAAGTAAATGGAGGCTGATTTTTGGACTGAAAATGATTCTACCGAACGCTTTCCCCCCAGATCTCCATGTTGATTCAGTGGTAGCGTCTTTGGGAAATTTCGCCAGTTCAAAAGATAACAGGAATGGGATTCTGGAGAAGGAGCTCTCAGTGAACAATAAGAGCTTCTAGGTCCAAATCAATTTTGTTGCTAGAATATCTATTAGTCAGCATATTTCAAAGGTACGGAGTAGTGGTTCCTCTTTCTAAACCAAGTGCTTCTGCTCCATGCAATTTTCCAAGGCAGTGGTCTATCACGAACATTTTCTTTATAAGCATCTATTTTTGGCACTCCGTTTTTTTATTATTTATTTCTGTTACCCTAATGCATGCAATTATTACCACAGTGGTATAAAAGAAATCATATATACATATTTTTATATGCATATTTATAGAGAGAGACTACCAACAAAAATTGTACAGTTGCCTGTGAATGTAGTATTTGTAATATGAAATCTTACATATTTCTCTGAGGTTAAGACAGAGTATTAATTTCTCCTGTCTCCTTTATAGGAATGTTACTACGGTAGACATACTCCAAAGGACCTGCGATGAGTCATGCCCTTGAATAATCCTCATCCCTAAGTGCAGACAGACCTGTGACTTCATTCGAACCAATAGAACATGGCAAAAGTGAAGGGATTTTACAGGTGTAATGAAGGTCCCTAATTAGCTGACTTGGAGTTAGTCAGAAGGGAGATTATCTTGGGTGGGTATGGCCTAATCAGGTAAACACTCTCAAAGAGGATCTTAGCCTCTTCTGAGGTCAGAAACTTGAAGCAACAGAGATTGTGTGTGCACACACATGTGTACTCCTGGTTTTGATGAAGCCAGCTATCGCAAAGTCTACAGACATAAGGAAATGAATTCTGCCAACAACCTCAGAGAGCTTAGAAGCAGATCCTTCCCTAGTTGAGTCTGCAGAACAAACAACCCAGCCCGCATCTTAATTTCAGCCTTGTGAGACCCTGGGCAGAAAACCCAGCAAGGCCAGGCCAGACCTCTGACCCACAGAAACTGGGAGATGCTGACAGTGTGTTGTTTTAAGTTGCTGAGTTTGCGGTAACTTGTGCAGCAGTAGGAAATGTATATAATGGCATTTAAAATAATTATTTATGACACTACAAGATTTCCTTTAAATTAGGAAGAAAGCTGGGATGGTGCTCTTGACACTTTCACCTTTGCACAGGAAAGAGGCAAAGGTGTCACTGTCTGCAGATGTTTTCATTTTTTATCTAGAACCTCCAAGGAGATACTTATTAATCTATTAGAAACAATGTATGTGTGAAATTAACTTGCATATATTCATGGCTACCTGCATACAAACCGCAATCAGCAAGAAAATATAAAGAGAAGAAATTACACTGCTTATGATAGCAATAGTAACACAATAAAATACCAGAAATAAGCCTAGAAGCAATACTCAGAAACTATGCAAAAATATAATGAAACTTTACTGAGAAACATACAAGAAGACTTGAATAAAGATATGCTTTTGATATTCAATATCATAAAGATGTTCACGTGCCCTAATTAATCTATAGATTCAATTCCAAAATAAATAAGCTTTTTAGGTGGAACTTGACAAAGTGATATAAAAATTACATGGAAGAATAAATATAAGAAAATCATAACTATCCTGAAAATTATGGATAGCTAACATTTAGTGGGTGTTAACCATGTTCTAAGCCTAATTCTACTATATGCTAGGCTCACTTAATTCTCACACAGCCCCATTAGGTAGCATTATTATCTTCATTTTACAGAAGCAAAAACAGCATCCTAGGGAGAAGTAATTATCTGATATGCATTCAAGCCAAGATTTGAAACAAGCATTCCAACATCACAGCCTGAACCTGAACCCTTAGTTTTCCATTCTGCTTAGAATGAATCAGGCATTTCCACAAAATGCTGAAGTATATTACAAAGCTACTGTAACAAAAATAGTTTTCCTGGCATAAGAAAGTGAAAGGGCATCGTTAAAACATAATCAAGACTTCATGGGGCACCTGGGTTGCTCAGTTGGTCAAGCATCCAATCTTTTTTTTTTTTTAAAGATTTTATTTATTTATTTGACAGAGAGAGATCACAAGTAGACAGAGAGGTAGGCAGAGAGAGAGAGAGAGGGAAGCAGGCTCCCTGCTGAGCAGAGAGCCCGATGCGGGACTCGATCCTAGGACCCCGAGATCATGACCTGAGCCGAAGGCAGCGGCTTAACCCACTGGGCCACCCAGGTGCCCTCAAGCATCCAATCTTAATTTCCATTCAGGTCATGATCTCCACGTGGTGGGTTAAGCCCTGCATCTGGCTGCCCGTTTGGTGGTGAGTCTGCTTGGGATTTTCTGTCTCCATCTCCCTCTACCTCTTCCTCAGAACACTCTCTTTCTCTCAAATAAATAAATAAATAAATCTTTAAAAAAGAAACAAACCCACAATGAAGATTTCAGACAAATCCTTCTGAGAAAGTGTTACATCCTAAACATAGCTTTTCAGATGAGTGGAGAAAAAAAACTGGTCGCTAAATAAATAATATTGGGACCATGGATTACCCATTTGGAATAAATAAAAGTAAAACAACAAAGCTAAATCTTGACCTCAATTGTTACACCAAAATAAATTTCAGAGAGGTCAAAGATTTAATGCAAGAATTAAATGTTGAAAGTACTGTACAAAGAAAACAATTGTCATTGCTTCAAATAATCTAGTAGTGGGTAAGGTCATTCTAAACATAACAAAAAAAGAAAAAGAAAACAATAATAAATGTAACTATGTTGAAACTTAAATTTTCGGGACGCCTGGGTGGCTCAGTGGGTTAAAGCCTCTGCCTTTGGCTCAGGTCATGATCCCAGGGTCCTGGGATCAAGCCCTGCATTGGGCTTTCTGCTCAGCGGGGAGCCTGCTTCCTCCTCTCTCTCTCTCTCTCTCTCTGCCTGCCTCTCTGCCTGCTTGTGATCTCTGTCTGTCCAATAAATAAATTTTTTATTTAAATTTAAAAAAAAAAGAAACAAATTTTCATGCCAAAAATAGTGGTAACAAAGAACAAAATGGGAAAAATTTACAATACATATAACAAAAGAACTTCCTTAATGTATAAAGGACTTTAATAAATCAATAAAAGAAAGATGAAAAGGTGAGTACCACAACAGAAAACTGGACAAAGAATTTGAACACTGGGGTGCCTGGGTGGCTCAGTCGGTTAAGCATCTGCCTTCAGCTCAGGTCATGATCCCAGGGTCCTGGGATCAAGTCCCACAACCATCATGCTCCCTGCTCAGCAGGAAGCCTGCTTCTCCCTCTTCCACTCCCCCTGCTCGTGTTCCCCCTTCCCCCTCTCTTGTGTCTCCCTGCCAAATAAATAAATAAAATCTTAAAAAAAAGAATTTGAACACAGTTCAACACAAATATAGAAATATAATTTTTCTAGAAAAACCTCTTATTGTGGAGAATTTCAAACATATAGAAAAGTGGAGAGACTGGTGCTTTGAACAACCCGCCCACCAAACCCTGTACCCATTGTCAGTTGTAATAGTCATTGAGGCAGTAAGTCATGGCCACTCTGTGTGTTTTACACACACACACACACACACACACACACACACACACACTTCCAACCTACCCATCCCTCCACTACATCATTATGAAGCAATTAAGATTAGAAAATGCTATTTTTCCTATTACAGTGCCAAAGAGCAATTTTTAAAAAAGATTTTATTTATCTATCTATCAGAGAGAGAGCACAAGCAGGGGGAATGGCAGCCAATGGGAGAAGCAGGATCCCCACAGATCAAGGTGCCCAATACAGGGCTTTTTCCCAGGACCCTGGGATCATTACCTGAGCTGAAGGCAGCTGCTTAACAACTGACCCACCCAGGAGTCCCAAAGAGCAATTATTTGGGATTAATTGAGCTAAGGGTCTTGAAAGAGGGAGGAAACTGAAAAAATGTAGCTTACACTTGATACTCACTAAAAGGGGAAAAAAGGGGAGTTTTGATTGTTTTCAGCCTTTGCCACAACTGCTTGAATACCAAATCTGGCGTGAGAGCACAGAAAGCATTCTCAGACAAAACTGTTCAGAAGACTTGGGTTGAGCAGGAGTGGGGAAAGGAGTCTGAAATCACTTCTAAGTGCATTATCTGTGTTCCAAGTAGTCACAGTTGGGGGGACGGTGGTGTTAGCCTGTCAACTTCTCGAGGACAGGCATCTCATCTTCTGCACAAAGGCCTTACGGTGTATCTACCCATAGGTAATTGACAACCATGAAGAGCTACTTCGATGGACACACCCTCCCTCAGGAGGCTGACGGACATTGACATCATCAGCCGAAAACTCTCCGTGGCTTCATATGAAAAAAACGAAGAGCAGCTGTTTAGGAAGGGCTGGGTCTCCACGGTTCCCAAGCACATGCAGAAAGGTATGCTGCCTGATATGGAGAACAGGTTTCCTACCCAGGAACTGCCCGAGTCACTTCTTCCCCGTGATCAGCACAGTCAGTGTTTTGCCTGCCTTATAATTGTGCTCCAGGTCAGAGCGGGAGCTGGTGACTCAGCAAGGTGGGACCAGCCTTCTGAGTGGACTTGAGTGGCTGTGCCCCGCATGCTGTGAGGACTTTGAGATTAGGCTTTTCCTTTAAGATGAGCTGGATGAAATAGACTTGGTCCTGGCTGGGCTGGACGAGAGACTTGCTGAGCCTGAATCCACAAATGTCACTTAACAGCCAACTGAACGTCTTAATCTCCAAAATCCGTAATCATGAGTGAGGAGATTTCATTTTCTTCAACAAATCTTGGCTCTTTAAGAACATACTCTGTAGGTATATGTGGGGAGTAAGGGCACAAGGGTTTACAAAAGTGAGTAAGGTGAAGTCTTTGCCCTTGGTGATTTTACTGTCTAGAAAGGATGGACACTGTGTGAGTGAGGCTAATGATTTTTTAGTTTCTGCAGTACTAAGTCCCACCGTATTAGGGACTTAGTATGCATTCTCTAAGGACAATTCAAGGTCAAAAGTGCTATAAGAGTTCAGAACCGTTTTGAAGCTATATTGAGGAACTAATACTGGAACTAGCACTTGAAAAATAGGTATGATTTTAACCAGGTTCAAGTGGGGAAAGCAATTGTGGGAGTGAGGATGTATTAATCAAAGCCCAAATAGGTGCTGGGCTTTCGGAATGGGACACGTGCTGTCTGGCTCAGTACACCGTGTTTTCTTAAACCTAACACTGTTGCAACAGCCTCCTACTTGATCTGCCACCTCCTCTCTCTCCCTGGTGCATTCTACAAACAACTGTAGATCCATTTTCATAAAACCAAAACTAGATTAAATCAGGACTCTACTTAATCTACTTTCTTCTAAAAGGAAGAAAGTTAGAGAGGAGGGAGAAGAAAGGGAGGGGACCTTTCAATGAATCTTTACTCCGCACAGAACAAAGTTCAGATTTCTTATCATTCAAAGCTTTGAGCACCTGGCAATGCCAATCAGTGCATTTTCCGCTTCCGCTCCTGCCACTCCTTCTCCCAGAGCTCCTCCTGCTTCCTAGATTCTAGCCATCCAACACATATCAGATATTTACTCTCCTGTGCCTTTATCCATGCTTTGTCTTCTGCCTGAATGGCCTAGATTCTGGCCAGATCAGCTTAAGATTTTAAGATTCAGTTTAACGGATGCTTTCCGCATGAAATTCCTAGCCACTCATTCCAAATTAAGTGGTCTCTCCTCTGTGGCCTCATGGTGCGCTCTTCCTCCATTCTACCATTTGTCACTGGTTATCTTCTAATATTCGATCTGGAGTCAGGAGACATGGGATCAAACTCCAACTTTACCACTTAAAAGCTGCATGGACTGGGGAACATCTATGTCTCTCAGGTTTAGTTTTCCTCATATGAAATAGTTAAGATCAACTAAACAGAATTAGAAAATAAGATAATGTATGGGGATGTACTTCTTAAATCATCATGCATGTAACATTTTTGTGTTTTTATTTTGTTTTACATGTAACATTTTTAAATTTACATTTTTAAACATGAAAAAGCAAGTAAATTTCTATCCCACTAGAATGTAAGCTCCCAAAGAGGAGGAATTTTTTAAAAATTCCTCCTTTAATAAAATAAAATTAAAAATATAAATAAAAAAATAAAAATAATAAATAAAAAATAAAAAAAAATAAAATAAAATAAAAAACTTTTATTTTAAAATAAGTTACAAAAGAGTTGAAAAGATATATAGAGAATTCCCACATACTCTTTACCCGAATTTCCCTGCTGTTAACACCGTATCTTGTATATTTATCAAAACCAAGAAATTTGTATAACACTATTAGAACTTGGTAGTTGACAATACTTTGTAAGAAGGGAGCAGGAAGTAATTTAATTACTTAGGAGACACCAGATGTTTGGAAAGAATTAGGGAGTGAGTGGGAAATAAAATGAAGGAATGATTAAATATCTATTTCACTTTCCTTTGGGAAGCTTAACTGTGAAACAAAAAAGAAGAAGAGGATTTTGGCTGCAAACAATAGAACGGCGAGGAAGATCTTATTTTAGTTCTGTGACGAATGCCTGACACGTGATCTCACATAAAGCGCTTAACCTTTCAAGTCATTAACCTTGCTTAGACAAGGTAAATAAAGATATCTGAACCAGTTTCACGAGACTTGTGTTCAGGAGCTTGCTTCCCCACTGAAAACGTGAGCTCCTCAAGGGCAGCAGCCATACGTACTTTTTACTAACATGTTCAGGGCTTCACAGAGCCATGACAATCATTCAAAAATGCTTGTTGAATGGAGTGTTAAGTGTTGAGTAATAAGCCCCGAAGCCTACTGAGCTCTTACTGTTCACCTAACACTATTCTATTGCACGCTACTAGCATTCTTCACAGTCCTGAGGTAGGTCCTATAATTACCCCCATTTGGTGCAGTTAGGGGCCCAAGTCCCTGTAAGGACCTATTTAGAAACTGTCCCTGCTCCTCTTCCCCCAGGGGATGTACTTGGAGACAAGTCCAGGAAACCAGCCTCAGGTAACAAAGCTCAAATACAAGGATGGGTCAGGCCAGGTGGAGACATCCGATCAGTGGGGGGGCTGCATACTGTCTCCTTAGATACCAAGGAGTAGGGACCCCCACCCTCTGGAAGCCTTTTTGGCGCCAATCCTAATTGAGGTGTAATACACTGGTTCTAATGTCTACTAGGGTAAATTGCAATTCAATTGGTCACCTAGCATCACTGTGGGGTTTCCTGTGTGTGTTACGTTTTCATTGATCACCTGTGCGTGGCCAGGCCCAACCGCATGGCCTTTGCCCTTAAAAGCTAGTCTGTGAAACAGAGAAGGGTCGCCCTCTCTTGTAAGAGGTGCGGCCCCGAACGTTCGGTTAGATTCTTGATGCTTGGCGCAAAATAAAGCTTTGCTTGACCTTCGCTTTATATCAGTCTCGCTCCTTTAATCACAGACCCATTTTGGGGGCATAACAGTCCCCAGCTGGTGGGTCTTGGAAGTGGGATGACTTGTATCACTCAAATGCCATAGAGCTACAGAGCACTCTCCGTGATGTGGAGAAAGGAAACATCTAGACTCCAGGTGTCCTCTCTCTCCCTGAGTCAGAGCCGCAGTGCGCCTGCGCCCAGCTTGACGTCCACAGGCCAGGGAGCGCTTCATGGAATGTGACTACAGGCCTCGCGAGATCCCAGGGCTGAGACGAGACCCGGATGGCTGAAGACGGGGTAGCGCGCGTGCTGATGACGAAAGCGGAAGTTTTGTGGTCAGAGGCGGGGCAAGAGCCCGGAGGGGCTTAGGATTGCGGAAGTTTTGTGAAAAGGGTCGGGCCATTCTCCGAGCGCCGTGTGGTTTTGGAACAAGTTCCAGAAGGGAGGCCGCGGGTCGGGGTCCGAGAGCCACCAGCCTGCGCACGTTTCGGGCAGCACCGGGCGCGACTCGACGTTGCCGCTGTTGGCTTCTTCTGCCCTCGTTCTTCTCCAGAGAACCGCCTCGATCTGCGCCATGACATCCACCTCGCCCAACCTCCAGGTATCACTGTTCTCCCGCCCCCTGGAGAGCCGGAGCCGAGGGGCGGCGCGGGGTTAGGAGTGGGGGCCGGGAAGGAGGGAGGAAGCGGCCGCGCCCCTGGTGCTGGGCGTAGGAGGGCGGCGCCAGCGCCGCCGCAGGCGGGAGGGTCCAGCTCTTTCCTCCAGCTCCCGGGGTCTCCCGAGCCCACCCGCTACGTGAGACTCTTTTTTCCCCTCTTTTGAACCGAACTGGGCAGAGCTTTGGACGAAAGGCACAGACACACCAGTCACTGTTAAGAGAGAGAAAAGAACGTAATGTTTGCAAAGCACTGCTCTGAGGCAGTTGAAGATAGTTCCCCGCCTCTCAAACTGGTGTAGCAAAGCGCTTCTCTTTTAGAACTGTGAGGACAGTCTTAGAATTTGAGGGATCCGTGACTTCATTGAGGTGTGCATTCATGTGCACTCTACTGTGGTTCCCAAAATGTGTACAAAATCGGAGAGTAGTCTTAAGCTCATTTGTGCTCCACCTTTCCGCCCCTGTTGCAGCGAGTACGGTGTTTTGTACATAGATCATAGATTCCTAAACTTTTAGACATAATTTTTGGATCTCACTGGACTTCGCTTAAGAAGAGAAATTCTGAAATAGTGCCTCCCATCCCTAGATTGGATCTGAGGTTTCACATTCAGATTTCAATGTATCTTAGCCTCGAGGGCTCCCGGTCCCCTAGGTCAGTTTGGGGGAAAGATCAGCATAAAATACCTGTGTTGAATCCTTGTCCTGGTTTTGCAATAGTCGATCATTTATTGGTGCCTGGTGCAAGATCCAAGGATAATGGCGGACCTGCTCAAACCAGGGTAATCGATCCTGAAGAAAGACCACTGAAAGATCCATTTAAATAGAGCTCCAAAATTCACAAAAAAAAAAAAGAAAGAAGGAAAAGAAAAGTTAGGGGAGGGAGAAGCTTTTCTGGGATTTTTACCTTGAACATGTACCTGAAGGATTATGAAAGTAAACATTTTATATATCTCAAAACATAATTGCCACTGTCAACTGTGACTTATTCTTTATTCCTTAGAATCAAGATTAGGTCCTATGTTGATTTCTGTGTGTGTCTTTTCCAACAGGCTTGCATTTAATAAGATGTAATAATCCCCACTTACCATTGTTTTCTTGTTCTTGTTTTTGTTTTGTAGCCCCATTCAGAAAGGGTCTTGTTGGTAAATGTTCCTGGAAAAAGTATTGTCTCCTTTGAATATCAAAGGCAACTTCTTTTGAAGTGCTGTCTTCATCCTTGTTGGTTTGTCAGTTAACTCCTTTTATTCCACTAACTTCATTTGTCAAGACCTTGCATGTAATTGGGATGTTCCGTAACATAGTTTTCAAACATTTACTGATACTTTTTTTCCTTTTGTAATAACTGTGCTTTCATTCTGTATTCAGTTTGCATCATATTTGAATTGGGACAGGTGTTCCTCAATGAATCAGGGATTGACACATATTAAAGGCATGTTGCTGGTGTTAAACAGGGAGAGGTGTTGAGTTATAATTTTATTGTGGTTGGATCATAGGTGCCCTTTCTCATTCAACCTTTTTAACGTTCTAACCTAGGAAATTTGGATGGAGAATATTCAAATAACAGATAACTTCACACCGAACAAGGCAAGGCTCCCCGTAACCAGATGCTTATAATCTAATGGAGGAAAGCAGATAACAAAAAAATCAAAATTATAAAATAATAGAATTAGAGGTGAGTGTGAGAGGGCAGAAAGGAAGACCTTATCTAACTCTTTAAGGATAAATGAGCAGTGTTTCTCAGAGGAGATGGTGTGAACTTAGATAATGTGAAAGGTACTGACACTAATTGTCAGCCTGGTATTTGGTGTGATCTTATTTAATCTTCGAAACAACTCTTCAGTATTACTTCAGTTTCGCAGTATAAGAAACCAAAGTTGATTAAGGTTGTGATTTTAATTAGTATTGAAGTTAGTTTTGAATCCAGGTTTATTTGCTTGTAAGTTTGTGCTTTCACTATGAAGTGATGAGAAAATAGGATGCATTTCAGGTAAAGACAAAGAATATATACCTCAGTCAAGAAGTATAATAAACCTTGGAGAGGGTTGGAGAAATTGCAAGTAATACAGTATGCATAGAACTCAAGTTTTCTCAGTCCTAAATATGCCATTCATTTTGCTAAGTCTTAAGGAATCATAAAAGTAGTATATCACCCTTGATTTCCAAAGGCTTATATTCTGATGTGATAAGACATATAACATGGCTGATGGGGATACTGAGTGATCTTTGGAAGTATGTACCAGAGGCAGTGGAAATTTAGAGGAAGCATAGGCTAGGCCCCCTAAAGATGTGGGGGAGGGCTTTGCAGCAGGAAGACCATGACGATGCTGATGCTTGGAGAAGCTGGAGCCTTACAGGGAGATAGTGGGATAGTATGTTCCAGGTGGAGAGCACCATACTTTGTTTACACTGTAAACAAAGGCCTGAAGTCTGAGTTGTCTGGGTTGTCCCACTAGTTTGGTATGACTGGGACTATGTGTATAAGGTGGGAGGACAGGCCTAGTTAGGCCATGGAAAGGTGTGTACCACACAGAGATGACTGGTACTCATCCTGCTATAGGTGGAGAATGAGAAGGAAATATTCTCAGGTTTTTGATTTAGAAAGAAACTACCACCTGTGTACAGGGACAGCTTGATTGGTAGCAGGCCTGGAAACAGGGAGACCACAGTTAGGAAGGCAGAGTTCTGTGTGATGGGAGATGGTTGTTAAAGAAGGATTGATCAGAGACAGATTGAAGAGGAAGAACAGTCAGGCTTGGCTCTGCATTTAAAAAGAGGGACAGGCGGAGTCTGGATTTTCTCCCAGATCTCTGGGTTGAATGGGGAGGAATTGGTTCTGAGATTACAAGAAGAGGAACATATTCGGGGGCAGCTATTGTTAAAATTTCTGAGTTTGAAATGTATTTTAGGACAACAGAGTGGAAATGGTCAATGAGCGGTTGGATATATATTCAACTCTTTAGTTGGATATCTTGACCTAGAGAGAGGGAGCCAGGCTGGAAATGATGGTTTGAGAGTTAATCATGCACAGGTAGTAGCAGAGGTTGTGGGCATTCTGGAGAGTTCATAGAATGAGAGAAAACAAACAGGTCGAAGCTCTGGAATAGTGGCATTTAAGCAGAGAGAAAAGGGAGCCTAAAAAATTCATTATATAATCCAGAGTAAAACTAAAAGAGAATGGTGCCATGGAGGCCAAAGGTGGAGGAGGCCATGTCCAGGTGTCCCTTAGGAGAGTTAAATGCTGTGGAGAGAGACTTAGGTAAGTGTGAGACCTGGTAGTCAGCAGGAAGCATTGTCATGGAGGAATCAAGGATCCATGATGAACTTGGAGTTCTTTTTGGGATTTTGCTATGGAGGTGAAAAGAAGAGTAAGGTAGTAACTAGAGAGAAACCTAGGAACCCAGGAGGGCCAGTGTGTTTGAGTTTGTGTTTTGGAGATATGAGTCTGAAGTAGGACTTCATATACATGTTTATGCTAAGGAAGCCCCCCCGCCAAATAAAAAAGGTGGGAGGGAGGTTAGGTTGGCGAAAGCAGTAGAGCGGCATATAATTGATAAGGTAAATCTCAGGAAGGAAGGTGGGGATGGTCTCCAGAGCATAGGGAAAAGACAGCATTGACAGAGGAAAATATCCAGTGGAGGGAAATTGTTAGTGATTATAGAGGTAGAATAACCAAAAGGAAGAAGACCTTGAGAAAGCAGTCAGGGATTTTTTTCATTTGCTCAGCAATTTTGTTAAGTACCCAGTTTGTGCCAGGCTCTGTTCCAGGCTCTGGGCCTGGCGCAGCGCTGCAGGTGAGGTCCCTGTGCTCAAGTAGCTCACCTTTCTATTAAAGGAGAGAGGCGGTGCGTGAGGATCCACGGAGAATAATAACCACAGTGATGGGATGGGGGTGAGGGAGAGCTGAAAGCAGGGATGGAGCGAGTACAGCCTCTGAAGTAGATTGGGGGGACCTCTCTGAGGACTTGGCCTTTGCTGCGTGACTAAAAAGGATACTGTCATGGACCCGTGAGGGAAGAACAAGGAAGCGCATTCTAGGCAGAGGGATCAACGCTGCACAGGCTGCCTGCCTGAAAGCCGGCTAACTAACGGGTTTGAGGAGCAACCCAGAAGGAACCAGGGCCCGGGTTGCCAAAGGCCTTGTACACCATGACCCGGCAGTGGGAGCCCATCAAAGGGGGTGGCCCTTTGCTGCTTGCGGGAAGAACTTGAGGGTGTTGAGTGTGGAAGCGGGCTCACCACTCGGGCTCGGTGGTAGTTTTGACACATGCCATAGTGGATTGAGCAAGGATAGTAGCGAAGGAAATGGTCAGGATGAAGAATGATTGCACTGCAGAACCATGCAAGACAGTTAGTTTCAATTCAGAAGAAAAATGCTAACAGAAACAAGGGTGAAGTGGGCTGTTCAGCAAGGGAAAAACAGACGCATATTCTCAAATTGTCATCTTTGATTAAAGGTTTAGCATGTGCTGTCTAGTACAGTGGCTGCATGTAGCTATTTACATTTAAATTTAACTCAAAATGTAAAACAACTCAGTCACGCTAGCCACAGGTGCTCAGAAGCTGTCTGTAGATAGTGGCTTGCGTTTTGGACAGCGCAGGAGTCAATGTCCATTGTAGAAAGTCTGGTTTAAAGTCATCAGTACCATATTTGGTGCTAGATGATTAAGTACTGAGTATAAGAGTTTTCCTTTAATCATCATTGTGGTGCCAGAAAGACGAGTAACTGCGAATGAGAGGAGTATGTAGCTGTAGAGGGGAAGGCACAGTAACTGAGAATAGTAGGAAAAAAATTGTAGCTTGATTAAGGAAGAACTTACTTCCTCTGTGTGGTGTAGCCACGGAGTCTTCTGTATCCATTTTTAAATGACCAGGTGCACCAGACCACTGAGTAACGGAGTGTATGAGTCCTGTGACTCTGCCCTTTATATCCTGCCTGGCTTACCAAGCTTTTGACTGTTTAGCTTCAAGTTCGGGCTATTTGATCTATGAGATACGTACTACTGCATCTTCTCAGTGCTAAAATACCAGTTCCTGTTTCTGTCCTCCTGCTGCAGCAGACGGAAGGCCTGTTCCTCCCATGTACATCTATCTGCAGTCCGTAGTAGCTTTTTCAAAATATAATATTCTCATTTGATTGGTTTGTGATTGAGTGATTTTTTTTCTCTGTTTAATTACATGCTGATTTTTACTGCAGCATCACCATGATCCTTTTTTCTACTGGCTCTTATTCCTGTTGACTATAGTTTTACTACCTGGATGAATCCAGGTGGAATGTTTTAATCAACCATGCTTGTTCTTAGATGTACAGATACGTTTTTAAGTATTAAAAATAGTTTTTTAGTGAAAATTGTATTTTGTGATAACCACAGGTTCACGTGCAGTTGTGAGAAGTAATCCAGAGAGATCCTGTGTACCCTTCACCCGTTGCCTGCAGTGGTAGCATTCGTAAAACTACTGGACAGTATTGTAACCCGGATGTTGACGTTGATACATTCCACCAGTCTTACTCAGATTTTCCAGTTTCACTTGTACTCGTGTATATACATTTTTTAAAGATTTTATTTATTTGAGAGTGTGTGCGCACAATTGGGGGAACAGCAGGGAGAGGGAGAAGCAGACCTCCATCTGAGCAGGGAGCCGGACCTGATGCAGGGCTCTATCTTAGGACCCTGGGATCATGACCTATGCCAAAGGTAGATGCTTAACTGACTTAGCCGCCCAGGCACCCCTGTACTCATGTCTTGTGTGTGTGTGTTCAGATCTGTCACATGGGTCAGTATCTTCTCCCGGTCATGATACAGAATAGTTCTCTCCAGGGGCTCTTGGGTGGCTCAATGGGTTAAGCATCTGTCTTCAGCTCAGGTCATGATCCTGGAGTCCCAGGATCGAGTTCTGCATTGGGCTCTCCACTCAGTGGGGAGTCTGCTTCTCCCTCTGATTATCGCTTCCCTCACATGCTCTCTCTCTCTCTGTCTCTCTCAAATAAATAAATAAATATTTAAAACCAAAGAAGAAGAATAGTTCTATCCACAGGGATCCCTCCTGTGGCTGTTTTAGAACCATAATCACTGCTCTTTATCTTACCCTGCCCCACATTCCTATTTCCTGACACACTAATAGCCCTCCTCTCTAGTTTTGTCATCCTGAGAAGGTTGTATAAATGGACTCATAGAATATGTAACCTTTTGGAATTGGTTCTTTTCACTTAGCAAAATTCTCTCAAGAGTCATTCATGCCCTATGGATCAAGGTAGTTCCTTTTCGTTGCTCAGTAGTACTCCATGCTGTGGGTGCATCAGTTTAACCGCTCTGTGCTTGAAGGACATCTGGAATGTTCATGTATAAAGTTTTGTGTGAACACAAGTCTTCATTTCTCTGGGATAAATACCCAAGAGTGTAGTTGCTGATTGGATGGTAGCTGTATGTTTACGTGTGTAAACAACGAACCAGTTCCCAGAGTGGCTGTACCATTTTACATCCTACCAGCAATGTGTAAGTAATCCGTATTTTAGCCACGCTGATGTTTTGAGATATCTCATGGCGGTTTTAATTTGCCTTTCTGTAGTGGTTAATGATTGTAAACATCTTTTCATGTGCTAATTTGCGATGGGTATTACCTCTTTGGTGAAAGGTCTGTTCTTGTCTTCAGCTGATTTCCTACTTGGATTTTTTTAAACTGTTGAGTTTGGGAGTTCTTCCTGTATTCTAAATATTAGTCTTCCTTTCTAAAATATGTAGTTTGCAAATATTTCCCCCAATTTCTAGCTTGTCTTTTTCATCCTTTTAACAGAAATTTTTTCCAGACCAAAAGTTTTTTGATATGATAAGGTCCAATTTATCATTTTTCTTTCATTTCTGATTTTTTTGAAGTATGATTGACATATAACATTTCTTAGGTGTACGATATGATTCATTATTTGTGTATATTGTGAGATAATCACTATAATAAGTCTGTTAATTAACGTCTCTTACCTTTCTTTGTTACAAAAATGGCTTCCTTTTGATGAGAACTTTTAAGACTTACTCCCTTAAGGGGCGCCTATGTGGCTCAGTGGGTTAAGCCCCTGCCTTTGGCTCAGGTCACGATCTCAGGGTCTTGGGATCGAGCCCTGCATCGGGCTCTCTGCTCAGCCAGGAGCCTGCTCCCCCCGCTCTCTGCCTGCCTCTCTGCCTACTTATGATCTCTCTCTCTCTCTCTCTCTTTCTGTCAAATAAATAAATAAAATCTTAAAAAAAAAAAAAAAGACTTACTCCGTTAGTAACTTTTAAGTATGCAATGCAGTATTATACTATAGCATACTATATATTACATCCTTATGACTTGTTTATTTTATAATGAGAAGTTTGTATCCTTTGACTCCCTTTACCTATTTCACCTTTCTCCACAACTTAAAATTACCGGTCTGTTCTCTGTTTCTGTGAGCTTTGGGTTTTTTGTTTGTGGATTTTTTGTTTAGATTTCACACATAAGTGAGATCATATGGTATTTATCATTCTCTGACTTACTCATTTACTATAATGCCCTCAAGTCTATTCTTGTCACATTGCCAAGATTTCCCCTTTTTATGGTTGAATAATATTCCTGTGTGTGTGTGTGTGTGTGTGTGTGTGTGTGTATATTCAATATTTACATTCTGTGAACACATAGGTTCTTTCCATATCTCAGCTATTTTAAATAATGCTGCAGTGAACTTTGGAGTGCATATATCTTTTTGGGTTCGTGTTTCATTTTCTCTGGGTAATACTCAGGGGTGAAATTGCTGAATCATGTGGTAGTTCTATTTTTTAATTTTTTGAGGAACGTCCATAGTGTTTTCTGTAGTGGCTGCACCAATTACAGTCCCATCAATAGTGAACAAGTGTTCCGTTTTCTTCCCGTCCTCACCAACACTTGGCTATTTCTTATTTTATTGGTAATAGGCATTCTGACAGGTGTGTGTTGATAGCTCATTATAGTTTTGATTTGCATTTCCTGATGATTAGTCATGTTGAATAATGTTTCGTGTACCGGTTGGGCATCTGTTACATCTTCGGAAGAATATCTGTTCAGATTTTCTACCCATTTTTTTTAATTGGGTTGCTTGGTTCTTTTGCTGTTGAGTTATATGAGTTCTTTATATATTTTGGATATTAACCCTTTAGCAGATACACGATTTGCAAATATTTTCTACCATTCAGTAGGTCACCTTCTCATTTTATTGATGGTTTCCTTTGCTGTGCAGAAGCTTTTTGGTTTGATGTGGTCCCACCTATTTATTTCTGCTTTTATTGCCTTTGCTTTCATTTATCAAATCCAAAAAATCATCACCAAGACCAGAGTCCAAACTGACTTGCCTGTATTTTCTTTAGGGAGTTTCATGGTTTCAGGTCTTAAGTTCAAATCTTTAATCCATTCTGAGCTAATTTTCATGGATGGTGTAAGACAGCAGTCCACTTTCATTCTTTTGCATATTGTTGTCCAGTTTTCCCAATACCATTTCTTTTTTAAGATTTACTTATTTACTTTAGAGAGAGAGAGAGAGAGCACAAGCAGGAGGGGCAGAGGGGGAGAGAGAGAATCCCAAGCAGACTCTCCGTGCAGCACAGGGCACGACTCAGGGCCCAAACCCATGACCCTGAGGTCACAGCCCAAGCCAAAAGCAAGAGTCAGACGCCCTGACCGACTGCACCAGCCAGTCATCACACCATTTATCGAAGAAACTGTCCTTTTCTTTTTGGATATCCTTGGCTCCTGTTTGGTAAATTAATGACCACATATGTGTGTGGGTTTATTTCTGAGCTTTCTGTTCTATTCCATTGATCTATGTGTCTGTTTTCATGTCAATACCATATTGTTCTTACTTACATATATATTGTGCTTTTTAGTATGTAGTCTAAGAACCCTTTGCCTAGCCCTCAATGCTAAAAATTTTCTGGTTTTTCCTAAAGATTTTATAGTCCCACATTTTATATTTAAGTCCATAATCCTTTGTGAGTTCATTTTTTCCCCCCAAATTAAATAGGCTAGAAGTCCAGGTACAGCATAGCTCAGCTGGGTTCTAGCTCAGAGTTTTACCAGGCTGACATCAAGGTGTCTGCAGAGCTGCATTTTTGCGTTTGTTTGTCTGTTTCTAAAGGCTCTAGGGATGGATGTGTCTGCTTCTAAACACAGTCAGGTTGTTGGCAGATTTCATTTTCATGTGGTTGTCAAACTGAGGTTCTTTCTCTTGGTTGTCTGCTGAGGGTGATTCTCCCCTTAAAGAAGTCACCTGCATACTCTGACCCATTGCCACTTTCTTCTTCCATCCTGTGTGGTTCGTTGAATTTTCATCCTGCTTCTGTTCTTTCTGACCTTTCCTTCTGCGTCTTATCTTCTACTTTCAACCAGAGAAAATTCTCTGCTTTTAAAAGCATACTTGATTTTTTAAAAAGTTTCTATTTAAATTCCAGTTAGTTAACATACAATGTAATATTAGTTTTGTGTGAAAAATATAGTGAGTTGATTTTTATACAGAGTGGTTTAGGTCAAGATTCTGTCTCTGGGCACCTGGGTGTCTGAGTCAGGTTAGGGTCTGAGTCTTGATTTCAGCTCAGATCTTGATCTCAGGGTTGTGAGTTCAAGCCCCATGTTAGGCTCCATGCTGGGCGTGGAGCCTGCTTTTTTTTTTTTTTTTTTTTTTTTTAAAGGATTCTCTTCTGCGTCTTTTTTTTTCTTTTCTTTTCTTATAGATATCTAATTGCTCCAGCACTGTTTCTTCTACCATTAACTTGCTTTTGCATATTGGTATGGATCTATTTTAGGAGGTTTTTGGTTTTGTTTTTGGGGGGGGGGTTGATACTATAAAAGCCCATGTTCATTATAATGGGTGTGAAAAAGTAGAAAAAGAAAAAGTTGAGTCTTATCAAAGACAGCCTCTGTTAAATCGTCTTTCCATCCTTTTCCTGTGTTGTTTTTGTTTTTGCTGTTTCAAATAGAACTCATGCTACATACAAAAATTGTGTTGTGCCTTTTTAAAAAATTCTATTATAAACATTTTCTATATTACTGTGAATGTTTTAAAATCCTGTTTTAATGATCCTATAATAACTTACTGTGTGGCATCTTTTGCTGCTTAAAATTCCAGTTTTCAGGTTTTGTTATGTTTTAAAAGACCCCTCTGGTTACTTAGTTCAGTAAACCTTTTGGATAATTACTGGATTAAAAGATTGGGTATTTTCAGATTCTTGCTATTTCATTGCCCCATTGCTTCTGAAGGGGTTTTTTACCATTTATATTTTGCTAATTGTTGTGTACATTATCTATAACAGCACCGGAGTTTTGAGAATTTCCCTGAAATTCTCAATGATTTTAGCATGAATTTTCACACATTCAGCTATTCCTTACTAGCTCTAAGCTTAACTTTTGTTGAATGAAAATTGTGTGAGAATCTTAGTTATTGGTACTGGATGAAGTAGAAATCAGTGGCGCCTGGGTGGCCTTAAGCGGCTCAGGTCATGATCGCATCGGACTTCCTGCTCCGTGGGAAGCCTGCTTCTTTCCCTCCCACTCCCCCTGCCTGTGTTCCTTCTGTCCTGCCTCTCTCTCTCTCTCTCTCTCTCTGTCAAATAAATAAATAAAATCTTAAAGAAAAAAAAAGATTCCTGGGGGAAAAAAAAGTGGAAATCAGGTACCATTTACCCATATAATAAATATAGTTTACATTTTATAAATCATTACTATTTATAATAACATGCAGTTGAGATTTAGGGAAAACGGATTGGTTTGTTTTAAAGTTGCTTTTATTTAAAAAAAAAGCTTTCAGTATGCTCATTTACTTCAAAGTTTTGTGATTTTGATGGTATGATTTTGCCTCCCTTCAAATAGAAAGCAATAGATCTTGCTGGCAAAGCAGCCCAGGAAGACAAAGCCGGGAACTATGAGGAGGCGCTTCAGCTCTACCAACATGCCGTTCAGTATTTTCTTCATGTAGTTAAATGTAAGGTCATAGTTTGCTTTTTATTTCAAAATGTTAAAGGCAAAGTTTATTATATTTTATTTATAAAAATTGAAATACAATGCCAGAAAATTGTAAACTATCCATTTGCAAAAAATTGCCCCTAGCTTGTTAATAATTTTTAAATATTCAGCAAACAAATGTGCACAGTTATCGTAGTTATTGTTACTTTATATACCTAAACATGTTAAAATACCACAGTCAGTGGAAATAGTTTTTTTTATTGGTCATGTACTCCGATTATGTATGAACCTCACATTTGCTAAGTATCTCTGAACATACTCTTAAGTACCTTTAAAAAAAAGATATGTTGGGGGACATTTTATTCATATACTTTCTAAGTATGTATTGCATGTTTCCTATATGCCCGGTATCGTAGGGATACAGCAGTGAGAGGAAAATGGGTAAAAAAACCACTTTCTTCGTTGATCTTAAACCTAATGCTGAGCATTTAAAAAGTATCTTTCTTATAGTTATTTATAAATAACAGTTTTAGCCTTTGAATAATTTAGAATTTTCTTTTGAGCTTCTCCATTTCATTTTGAGGTTTTTGTGTCAAATAAAAGTGAAACTGAGAATGAATCATAACATAAGGTATGTGGGTCTAGTCCCATGCACTGCACAGTGTACTGAAGTCTGTTTTTGAAATCGCTCTCACAGAGGTCTTTATGTAGCCAAATTACGATATTAGTGGTACATGTACTATATGGGATTGCTGTCATTTTTTTTTTTTTTGCTATAAAATAGTTTGTGTAGACATTAATGGAAATGGTTAATATTACTTCTGTTTGTCTTACTCATTTTGTATGAGACAAGCAGCTTTCAACTATCTGCACAAAATGTAATGGGAAGATTAAAACCCACAGAATATTAAATAATTTCTTCTTATTATTTACCATTAACTTAAAATATCCTAGTATCTTGCTCAGATCTCTCTTTTCTGACTGAGATCCACTGTTGGCCTGGAGCTATGCTGGAGGAAGCAGAAAAGAGTTGATGAGCATTGGTTACATTGAGCTCGAGATGCTCTTCCTCCCTCCCACAAACTACATTGTTCTTGTCTCAGAATTGTGTCTAAGTTTAAACCTATTTAAATCTAGAATACTAATAGAAAAATCTCTCTTATTTCCCCCTAATAGATGAAGCGCAGGGCGATAAAGCCAAGCAGAGTATCAGGGCAAAGTGTATGGAATATCTTGATAGAGCAGAAAAACTAAAGGAGTACCTGAAAAAGAAAGAGAAAAATCCACAGAAACCAGTGAAAGAGGGACAGCCGAGTCCAGCTGACGAGAAGGGGTATGTATTTTAGAGTGTTATATTTTATATCTAATTAAAAGAAAAAATTACATTTAATTTGTGAAATCATTTTCTTTTGTTTAAACGAGGTGTCGACAAGCCATGACTCATAGGCCAGATCTGATCTGCTGCCTCTTTTTGTAAATAGTTTTATGGGAACATAGTTTCTGACGTCTAAAGAATGAGACTCTGAGGTGGGGTTATCTGGCCTGGTTGGGTTTGAAGGCAGGAGGGTCTGGTTCACGTTAGAGGTTGTGATACTCCTAGTTCCTGGGATGCATGGCACAAGGCACTTCGACAAACCTCCGTGGTCACAGGGAATGGAGTGTCTTTTGAAGGCAGTGTTCAGGACCTCTGTGGCTTCTACCAGAGGCCATTTTGAAGGACATAGGAGTGGGAAGAACTACAGTTCACTGCATGTGAGAGTTTGAAATGAATTACAAGCTCAAGATTTTATATTCTCTGTTCAAGACATGGTCAGGGAACTAGGAAGTTCCTGTGACACCTAAGAATATTTTTATCTTCCGTACCTACAGCATTGACATAGCAAAAATCAGGCCCCAGCTGATCTTATGGATTGTTGAATTTCAACATAGAGTCAACTTTAGGGTTTCTTATATGAAGGTTGAGCCATTTAATGGAAGATTGGGTCTCCAAAATTAAAATGAAACTATTGGGAAAAGTTTCGTTAACCTTGAATGCCTGGACCACCCCCCCCCCCCGGGCCCCGACTCTTCCTGCGACTCCCTTGCCAGCAGAAATGTCCTCTTCTCTCTGTGAGTTGAGGCTTTCTCGTCTTGCTTGAAGACCCTGTAGTTTCCACTTTCGAGGTGGCTACCTAGCAGGGGGATACCAATTCTGTTTTGAATAGCAGGACCCACCTTGGCTAAGAAAAAAGGAGCTTAGGAAAGAGTATTGACCTTATAGATCCGGGGTGAGGGCACAGACTCAAGCATGGGTTCCATGTTGTTAGGAGAAATGCCCACTTCCGCCAGGGTCGTTCCAGTAGGGATCCCACTGCTGCCAGCGCCCCTGTCAAGGCTTCTGATGCCAGGCCAGGGCCACGGGACCCCGGCCCCAGCTCCCTCAGCAGGCCAGGGCTTTCGCTCGAAGGTAGGATCTCTTCGCATGCAGCTGCCGCCTCAGTTGCTTGCCTCCACCTTCTTGGTTTGGTCTCATGGGGAGCCCTAGCGCAAGGAAGCCCGGAAAGGGCAACTTTTTAGAAGTACTTAGAAGTATTGTAGAAGAAAGCATGGCAGGACAAGGTTGGAGTGGATGTCAGGTGAATCAGTGGGCAGTCTCTACCTACCCCGTCACCCTGCCATTCTGTGATGAACAAGCCAATCCCATTTTGGGGGAAAATCTACAAACTTTTAAATCTCCCTTTATGTATTATATGTAAAAAATGATGTAGTGCCATATTTTTTGCTTTATCACCTTTTCATTCAAGGTTGTGTTATAAACAGCTCTGTAAACTATTTCTACAACATTAGTTTTAAGATTGCAATGTAGTCTGTCAAATGCTACATTCCGTAACTAAACATACCTTATTTCTAATTTTTTCCCTTTTGGGAACGGTGGGGACATGATTATCCTTGTAGCCAAATCTTTGAACTCCTTTTAAATTAATTTTTCAGAATAAATTCTCAGATATGAAATATCTGGGTTTATAAACTCGTCTTTTGGTTTCAGTTTATTTTCATTGATAGCTTCATCTGTTCTTTGGAACCCCCAGACTAAGGATTATAGACCTTCATACCTTAAATAATTAAGATTCTAGGTTTTTCTGTCCTGGTTATGGCTTCTTGTTCTGATACGTAGTTTGCCCGGTTTGGTGTTTTCATGTTGTTCACAACTCTCCTGTAATTCATCTTGAGTCTTCTGTGGAATGCAGTGTGGGGGCATGCGTTTATGAATTTGTACATACATAGGTATGTCATGGGAATTTGGAGCTGGTTCCTGACTTCATTCTGGTCTTTTTGCCCCTTTTTGCCTCTGTATGATTCCTTATTGATGGATAAAATGCCTGCTTAATATACTCTTAAAAGTATTTTTTAAAAAAGCGTAACTTGTAATGTGAATGTCTTATTTTGTCACTTAAGTCACAAATATTTCAGATTAATTTTTCCTTCATTTTTGCCTTATTTTGATAGCAATGAGTGATCATTTGAATATATTAAATTCTTTTTATTAGGAATGACAGTGATGGGGAAGGAGAATCAGATGATCCTGAAAAAAAGAAACTACAGAATCAACTTCAAGGTTGCTTTAGATTTCATTTTTAAATTTACTATCTTATCTTTTTTTTAAAAAACCTCATAGTAAATTGTTATTTGAATTGTTTTCTTCCCCCTGTATTCAAATGAGGTTCAAGAACTGGCTTTGGTTCCCAGTGGTCACATGCTGACTTCGTTTGTCCATTTTCATAGGATTTGCTCTGTAGGGTCTTTATTAGGTTGGTTTTTCCCATGTAGTAAAAATACTGTTCGGCTTTATATGTGCCTTAAAAAAACCTATCAGTCAACTTGCTCTTTTTTTCATTTTGTCTTATTTGCCACCTTTTAGAGAAGGTAGCATTTACACTACTAGCACATTATACAATCTGACAGTTTTAAAATTTCCAGATTGTCAGAGGAACAGAAAGAATTGGGGCTCACACTTGGTTTTTATTGCTGTTGCTGTAGCTGATTCACTGATGGCTTATTTCATGTTCGCAGACTTTTCTCATCTGTATTTTATCCTGTTTCAGTGTTGCAATTTACATTTATCTCTTCCAGCTTTCTGTTTTTACCTCCCTTGCCTCTAAAACCCTTTCATTCTGTGCTTGTAGGATAGTGTGGCACGATGAGAGACATGGATTTTGGTTCCATTCTGACCTGGAGTCCCTCTAGGGCCTGCTGCGGAAAAGCTGTCTGATGTTGGGCAGATTCCCGAGCCTCTGAGAAGACCTCAGCTCTAAAATGGGAACCACTGATGCCTTCTTTTCTGGGCAGTTAGACAATTATGACAGTATAAAAGCTGCCAATGTTAGATCGGACAGATTTTAGGGCCTTAGTCAACGGTGGTAGCTGTGTGTATCTGGGACAGCACCTGTTGAATTGCTGGCCGTGTACTGAGATTTAATTGTTTTTTGATACGTTAGCTGATGACGTTTTGTGTTGAATTTTATGTATTTTGTTAATTTGAATCTTGCCAGATAGAAGCATAACTGGGAAGGATTTCCATTATAGAGGCACAGCCTGGGTTAGTGAATGGTGAATATACCTAGCTTGGCCAGTCCTTTAGTCTTGCTGTACTAACTAGTCTCTTCATTTTTATTCTATTATTGGTTTTACCAGCTCCACTGGGATATATATATAGGAGAATACTGTAAGGTTAATATCTTGAAAGCACTACAGTTAGTAAGGATAATTTAAAAACAGGAACTTCAAAGGTGAATAAAATCCAAAAGGAAAAGCTGAGTTTCTGCTGCCACACTGCCACGGCCTGGAGCAGTGTGGGTACACGCTTCATACTCAGTGAGTTTTGCTGGACAACCCAGTGTCTGTGCCAAGTGGCCTTAGTTTGATTGTAAGGCAAAGGCGTTTTTTTTCTGTCCTTTGGTTTTGTTTCCCTCTCTCCCCTGCAGAGTAAAAACTGGAGTGAGTCTTTAGTTCTGGAAAAGATACAAGCCAGCTTTTAATAGGGAATTTTTCTTTAAATCAGTAATGATGAGACCAGAGATATACAAAAATACAAAGGCTGAAAATATTTAAATGAGGAAGTTCATTTGGAATTTCAGGGTAGAGTATGAAAGGACTCCTAGCCTTTCATATCTCAGAGTCCTTTTTTCCATCTTTTCATTTAACAGTTTGCTCGTGGATTTCACTGTATAATATCCTTTTTTGGATCTTTCCTCTTTTTATCTGAAAGCATTTTAAATCTTTTACTTCTGTTTTGAATTACAACTTTAAGTGTAGTATTTGATTATTAAAGAATACATGATTTGAATTTTCTCTTAACTATTTTGATGCTTAGTGACTTTGTTGAGGTTTAATCAAAGACTGGTTAAATTTATTTAATTGGAAACAAATCATATAGCCTTTACTCCTAATAATCCCTCTCCCTTTTTTTAATTACTACTTTTTTTTTATGATTTGTTTATTTATTTATTTGACAGATATCACAAGTAGGCAGAGAGGCAGTTGGGGGGAAAGCAGGCTCCCTGCTGAGTAGAGAGCCCAATGTGGTACTTGATCCCAGGACCCTGAGATCATGACCTGAGCCGAAGGTAGAGGCTTTAACCCACTGAGCCACCCAAGCGCCCCTAAGTACTACTTTTATTAATATTACTTATATTTAAATAATCTTTTGTCACTAAACAGTCTAAAATGACCTTTAAACTTTGAAAAGTATTAGTTAAATATGAAGATAAGTTTTAGCATACTTGGAAAATACATACTTAGAAAAAACTTTAGTTGACCAGATGCTGCTTATAGAGAAAGCAAATTGATTTTTTTTTTTTAACCATCACAAAATCCTATTGAGTAATGTAAATATTTCCTCATGTAGGGTTACTAAACTGAATGGAACATAGGAAAGAAAAAGTGAATTGGCTTTAATTTATACTTAATGTGAACTTTTAGAATACAGGAAATATTTATGGTTTCATTTAATTTTTTTAAAATACTTTATTTTTTTTAAGTAATCTCTACACCCAGTGTGGGGCTCAAAATTACAACCCTGAGATCAAGAGTCATATGTTCCTCTGTCTGAGCCAGCCAGTCCCCCTGGGATTTCATTTCATTTTAATCTGTAGCTAAAGATTTTCATAATTTAAGTATGTTATATAATATAACTACTCTTATAATAATAAATGATCTTTCGTAGCAAGAAGAAATACCCACAAAACTAACTTCATCAGTAATCAGTGAATCGTGTAAGTCGTGATGTTTTGCTATACTTAAAACAATTACAGGGGCGCCTGAGTGGCTCAGTGGGTTAAGCCTCTGCCTTCAGCTCAGGTCAATATCTCAGGATCCTGGGATCGAGCCCCGCATCGGACTCTCTGCTTAGCAGGGAGCCTGCTTCCCCCTCTCTCTGCCTGCTTCTCTGCCTACTTGTAACTCTCTTTCTGTCAAATAAATAAATAAAATAATCTTAAAAAGAGAAATTTAAAAAAAAAAAAACAATTACACATCACCTTCGAACCAGCTTTTGGAAAAGCTTCTGTTAAGAGAGGATTCAAAACTTTTGCCAAAAAGCTATATTAGAAGAAACCTTTTATGGACTCACTGTGACAATTTCTGTGGCTTCTGAATATATTATATTGAAAAACTAAATCATTTAGATAACCTTTTAAATGTACAAAACTTTCAAGTCGGCCTTCAAGAGGCCCAAAAGAAAATTTGGCAAATCTCGGAAGTATTGCAGATCGGAGCACACTGTCCCTCTCTCCTCCATCATACCTTCCCTCTCGTCCTCCCTACGATTTACCTTTCCATCCATCTGTCTGTCTGTGTGTCTGTCACCAGTTAAAGTTCTTAAGTATGTGTTCCTTTTGATGCTTAAGGAGAGCATTAGATCACTGGGTATTTCTGTTAAAAGAGAAGTAGGAGTAGATCAGCCCCCATTGAATAGGTACTTTCGCTATTTCAGAATCAGTGCATTCACACATTATAACCACTTGGTGTAATGTTTGGTGCTTTTCCAAACACTCTAATATTCGTTAGGTCATTTGATCCCTCCACTAACCCGTCTTAAGTAGTTTGGGCAGACAGTATTCTTTCCATTTCACAGTGAGGAAGCAGAATACAAGAGTTAAGTGACCTGCCCTAAGTTAGCCCATCACCCAGCCCAGCTTTCTGACAACTGCCTACTCGCCCCAACGACTACTTCCTAATCACACACAATTTCAAGAAGGTTTTTAATAGATAAAACTTTTCCAGACATTTTTGTACTATATTTCTTGAATGTCATTATTTTACGTTGTCTTCTCCATGTGTTGGAATAGTCTTCTTAATTTAAAGATGACATACTTGTCTTGTAGGTGCCATTGTTATAGAGCGACCAAATGTGAAATGGAGTGATGTTGCTGGTCTGGAAGGAGCCAAAGAGGCACTTAAAGAGGCTGTGATACTGCCTATTAAATTCCCTCATCTTTTTACAGGTGAGATGACATAAATAGGTTTTTCGATGATTGTCTCAAAAATACATTGATGGCTGAGGTAGAGCATTGTGAATTTTTGTCTCATGTTAAGTTAGCACCTTAGTAGTGATACACCTATCACTTAGTAGTGATACACCTCTCCACCAAGGTACTTATTTCATGCACATATTTCAAAAAACCCAAATGTCAGCCAGTAGGGCAAAGGGTAAATCACTGAAATGTAGCAGAATACTTTGCTCTCATTCAAATCGAGGATGCGTCTATATTAAGAAATTTAGATCTGTGTTATAATTGACATGAAAAATGTCCACATATATATATATATAAAGATGAAAACACAACCTATAAATACGTGTAGTATGACTCTACATTTGTTAAATAGATGTGTGCACTGAGAAGTAAATATTGACAGATTAACCTAAAAATGCTAGTGTTATACCTAAGAGATAAGATGATGGGTGATTTTTACTTTCTCCTTGAACTTTCATCTGATGTTTTTACAGTGTTCTAGTCGTATAAGAGTTTTTCCCATTTCTTAAAAAGTGTAACAAGAAATATTTAACATTTTCGGATGAAGTGCCTATCCTCCAGGGATAGCTCATTCTCACCGTGAGGACAATATTGCTAACCCAGCTGTCTAGGTATAGTTGAGGTTATAGCTCCAGCAGCACGTGATTTATCTGGGCTGAACCATTCCTTCACGTTACCCTTTTTGTGACTGATAGCCTGCCTGTGTGCTGATGTGGCTGTACCCACAGCGTAACTGAAACAGGGTGTCCCTTTTAGAAACAAGCTGGTTTATGTAGAGAGCAAATCTCTGGTGATGGCTTCAAACTGAACAGGTCCAGGACGTGATGTCATGTAGGGGAGTGATGAGCAAAGACCCTGTGGGCCCCTGGGTGTCCACCAAGCAAGGTATGACTTAAAACCTAACTTCAGAAATACGAGATTAACAGTGTAAAAATTGACATCATGATCCTGTAAAGGCACAAAAGTATGGGTGAGCTTATTTTATATTACTTAAGCCAGTGTTTTCCAAACACAAGTCATTTATGTGTCTTATGATTATTTCCATATATGTGTACCATTATTTTTTAATATTTTTCTTTAAATCACTCACTTTTAAAGCAAATTTTTATTAAAGTGTAGCAAAAATATACAGAGACCAGTAGGAACCTAAAAGTGTCAGCTTCATAAATTATCAGAAAATAAGTACATCTCTGTAATCATCATCACGCAGATAAGAAATGATACCAGTAACCTCAAGTCCCTCTGTCAGATCATTCCCTGCAAAGGTGTTCACTCTCTTGACTCCCAACACTGTAGATCGCTTGCCTATATTTGAACTTATAAATCATCTTTCTTATTTTTCCATAGTAACTTATTTTAAAAGATTGCTTTGAGTCTACTTTAAAAAGAAAATTTGTATTTTTCTATATTAAAAATGATTTAAATAAAAAGTATTTGTATTCTACCTGAAAAGCACTTCCTGTGCTACCGGTCATACACATGACTTACAGTGCAGACATTTTAAATAGGAAGATAGAGTTCAAGGCAAAGTTGAGGCTTTCATAAAAGTAAATACAACAGTATTTAGTTTTGCCATTAGTAATCTACATGTTCTTATGTGGATACCATGTACTCATCCACGGTTTGAACCTAGAAATTTTTAAATGTATATTTGATTTTTTTTGCCAAATAAAGCTCAGCCTGTTTTATTTTAGGCAGCATTAGGATTTTTCATTAGGAAAATGGAAATACAGAGTTGATTTGTTCACTTGTTATATTTTGGCAAAACTAGGATTTCAGGGAGTTTACTCCTCATTACCCAACCACCTGAATAAGGATATGCTTTCTGTAATAGTAAACTGTGCTTCATTGTGGAATCAGGAATTGGATAGAGCTTTGCCAGGGATCAGCCAGACTGTGTTACTTTCATTCCTCCAAAATATTTAAAGGAATATTTAGTATTCTTAATATTAAAGAATCATAAATATTTATAAGAAATAGAAATATTTAAAAGAAAACGTTTCTAGCTGCCCTTGCTCTGTGGATCGTAGTTTATCCTCCAATATTCTGATACTGAGTATTTCATACCCCAGATAATCAAGGGAGTGCCTTTTAACTGAACGATTCTGTCCTTACTAGACTGTAAGCCCATGAAAGGCAGAGATCTTTTCGTGGTCATAGTTCTTGGTCTCTGCATTGTGGTTTCAGTGCATACTGGTTGAACAAATGAGTGAAGTAAATGAGCTTCCTTTTAGAAGGATTATATCTGTGTAAACACATTTGACAAAGTATTCCCTAGAAAAAGCAAATAAGATACTTCTAAGATAAATTTACCTTAGCTTGATTTATTAAAAAAAAATTTTTTTATTTTTTTATTCTGATAGCTGTAGAGCAAAAACCTCTTCACAGTACTTCAGTATGGATATCATCTCCAGTAACAGAAATTAACAGTCTTGAGATTCTCATGTTATTTTTCTAATGCAAATTTTAGGCAAGAGAACACCTTGGAGGGGAATTCTGTTATTTGGACCACCTGGAACAGGAAAGTCCTATTTAGCCAAAGCTGTAGCAACAGAAGCAAACAACTCAACATTTTTTTCAATATCTTCCTCTGACCTTGTCTCTAAGTGGCTAGGTGAAAGTGAAAAGTAAGTAGTAAGTTGATTTTTTTTTCTTTTTTTTTTTTTTTAGTTTCTCTTTGCCTGGTAATCATTATATCGGTTTGTAAAATAATAGGCTTCTTACATCATTCATAGATATTCGGAGAAGTGACATAGTATAAGTATTCATTTCTCTGTCAGATCAGTCTGTTTGAAAGTCGTGTCATAGGGAAAAGATAGCAGATGCACAGTTACATATATTGTAGTGTGGTACATCGTAACTGAATTCCCCAACTGAAGCATTCTTACTTTCTGGACCAAAACATGATTGGACTTTAGAGTTCATATAATTCTGTATATATATATATTCTGTTTTAGTTTTTTTTCATTAAGTCATGTGTCATTTACCATTTTTTTAAGAAACTGAAAGCTCTTACTTATCTTTAGGCTAGTTAAGAACTTATTCCAACTTGCTAGAGAGAACAAACCTTCCATTATCTTCATTGATGAAATTGATTCCCTGTGCGGCTCAAGAAGTGAAAATGAAAGCGAAGCCGCCCGTAGAATTAAGACGGAGTTCCTAGTTCAAATGCAAGGTAGGGGTAATGACTTCTTTTCAGTTTCTGTTTATTGTATAACTGCTACTATCATAATAATGGAAAAAATTCAAGCTGAATTTCTCCGTTTTAGCACACTGTTTTCATTGTGCCGTGTTTCCTTCTGATTGTCCTGCACAAGCACCCAGTGTGCACCCCTTGTAATCATCTGTAGGATCTGGACTCAGGCGTAAACAGTAAGAAGATTGCATATTCACTTATAACCTACCAGGAACAGATTCAGCAAAAAGAATGTGTAGACTTCAAGTGAAATCTTTTGAGAAGAATATGAATAGTATTTGTCCACAGTCTAGCAGATTTGATTCTTGGCAGTATTTGCCTCATCTTTGAATAATGTGACATTTGATTAAATACAGTTTTTTCAGAGCCTCTCAGGATGAGGCACTTTAACATGAAAACACCACATTCTTTTTTTTTTTTAAGATTTTATTTATTTATTTGACACCGAGAGAGGGAATACAAATGGGGGGAGTGGGAGAGGAAGAAGCAGGCTTCCCACCGAGAAGGGAACCAGATGCGGGGCTCGATCCCAGTACCCTGGGATCACGACCTGAGCTGAAGGCAGACACTTAACAACTAAGCTACCCAGGTGCCCCAAAACACCACATTCTTAACATATAGACGAGGTTGAAAAGAACATTAAAGTGACAAATTCCTTAAAATATTACGTATTTTGATGCAGGCGTTGGTGTGGACAATGATGGAATTTTGGTTCTGGGAGCTACAAATATACCGTGGGTTCTGGATTCTGCCATTAGAAGAAGGTATGATGATACAGTGAAGATCTTCTCACTGCAGGTGTAACAAGTCAGTAACAGTTCCCTTTTTGTCCAGTGAAGAGGCATTCTGACAGGTTCTCAAAATTTTTTTTGATGTACCGTAACCCTGTTGCCCCTCTGCGCTAGGGGAAGAGAGGCAGGCATTTGTTTGCTTGCTTGCTGTATTGACGATAATAGATTTTCATATATGGAAATCTTTCACATTGGAAAATATATTACCTAACGCTTACTGTTAATTCTAATAAGCTTAGTGTAAGGCACTGATGCTTCAGAAATGTGCAAATTAGCTTGATATTTCAGTGGAAAACTTTCATATAAAATTTTAGCAAAATGACAATCATACAATTAAAGTCAGGATATATTTTCATTAAAAAAATTTGTCTAATTTTTAAATTACATATTGAACTTGAGCTCCAGGAAAGGTATACAGACTTGTTGCTTTTCATGCACACCATTCCCTGTTTCATTCATTGAATTTTGCATGGTAAAAATTAGCACCAGTTCTTGCCACTTTTGTCCCACTCACTTGATAGTTTGCAGGGATGTTAGGTTACCATCCGGTATTAAGGAAGGAAATCTGCTGGTTATTTTTGAAAAATGGCCTAATTCTAAACCCATCTCTAATATAATGGAAATTTAAAATTCTCATGGCCACAGAGTTACGTGAAGAATGAAATTTTCACATCTAAATTTTCCCTTGTTGCTTCCTCCCTTTCCAAATGCTGAAATTCTGAGAAGGCAAGCAAAGTTACTGTTAATAAAACTGTTAATAAAAAAGTTTATTTATTTTATTCTGAATTACCCTCTATAATAAAGTGGACATTTGTGTAGACATATGGTTATTAGATAAGATTTTGAGTAGCTTTATCATTTTGAATTTAGGGAATTATTTTGTCTTTTCTTATTTCACATGATTAACCATATTAATCCCTGGGTCAGGAGTTCAGAATATGATTCTATGAGAAGCTGATCTTGTGGGACACAACCTAGACATGAACACTGTGGCCAAAATAACCCACAAGTCATGTGAGAAAGATTAAATCACTCCAGACTGGTTCTCTGGCTCTTTTGGATTTACTTGTTAGTTGCTAATGTGTTCTGGATATTTTCCTATTATTTAACCTAAATATACATGTTTAACTCTGACACATATGGGCCCATTTAACTTATTCAGCTTAGCTTTGTATAAATGAGATATCTGAGCATCTTGTTTCTTGAGAAATCTGAATTTTCCATTGAAATTAAATATGTGTGGTAATATTCTTTATGTACTTTTCTTTCATCTTAAGATTTGAGAAACGAATTTATATTCCTTTGCCTGAGGCCCACGCCCGAGCAGCAATGTTTAAACTGCACCTGGGGACCACTCAGAACAGTCTCACAGAAACAGACTTCCGGGAACTTGGGAAGAAAACGGATGGTTATTCGGGGGCGGACATAAGTATCATCGTGCGCGATGCACTTATGCAGCCTGTTCGAAAAGTGCAGTCAGCTACTCATTTTAAAAAGGTAAGGAGCTCTAGGGGACGCCCGGGTGGCTCAGTTGGTTAGGCAGCTGCCTTCGGCTCGGGTCATGATCCCAGCGTCCTGGATGGAGTCCCACATCGGGCTCCTTGCTCAGCAGGGAGCCTGCTTCTCCCTTGCCTCTGCCTGTGCTCACTCTCTCTGAAAAAAGGGTAAGGAGCTTTGCTCCATCCTTTCAGATGTTTTTAAAGTCAAGTTTGGAGACCATCATTGATTTGTCTTCAAAGAATTTGGGGAAGATCTCTGTTTTATATAATAAATAGTGGGTGTATAGAATAAATATTCCATGTCATTGCAAATAGGTTCTCCCACAGAGTTTATTAATAGCTATTATTAATCGTTTAATGTATTTTAAAAGTTTTTGTGCAGTGATTTTTTTGAAGTACTTACTAAAATTTTGATATAAGTATAGAAACTTTAAACATATAGTGACCGCTGGTATAACTAGAATATCCTTGAGCAGAATCTGGTGCAGTTACACCTCATTAACAAAGCAAAAATACTAATAGCTAATATTTAAATATTCACTGTGTTCTAGTCTTAACTCACTATTTCATTCAGTACTCGCAAAAACTCTACAAGAGGTGCTTCTGGCCACCCGTTGATCATTAATGTGAGACTTAGATGTTAACATGATTAAACTGGGACTTAGCTGCTAACACGGCTTGCCCAGGTAGAACCAGAGAGGCGCAGACCTGTGTTCTTTTCCCTGCGTCACGTGTACTTCAGAATCTGAAGCCTCGCTTCCCACACACTGTTTTGTCTGCATGAATGAGTTGCACATACAGCATTTTGTAAAAAGATGGTCTTGGCATATCCAAGATACGTAAGTACCAGTGAAGTAGGTGATTTGGACCAGCCCTGTTGCTTGAGAACAGCAGTATCCAGTATTACTCCTGAATGTCGATGTGAAAATCCTAAAAAAAGATTAGCAAATTTACTCCAGCAGTATATGACAAGACTAATAATTCATGACTAAGTTACATACACAATAAAGTAAGTATTTTAAAAAATTGTGAGCTTGAATTGAAACCTGAATTTGAACCCCGACTCCACAATATACTTGTTATATCTCCTTAAGCAAATTATATTACCCATTTAAGTCTCATTTTTATCATTACTACAGTAGAGACAATAGCACTGCCTCAAAGTACAATTGAGAGAAGAAATGAAGTAGTTCTCATAAAATACTTGAGTAGCCTGGGGAAATAGCCTTTCTGCAGCCACTTGGTTACTGGAAATACAGGAGGCTTGGGGTCAAGTTTATGTCCCAGCTGTTGTTGTTTGTTTGTTTGTTTAATTTTCTTTGCATTTAAAAACTATGGATTCTTAGGAACTCAGTCCTTTCCTACCCAGAACTTTTCATTCAGTTCTCCATATGACTGCCAGGGGCAGCTGTGGCCCTGAAGCCAGGTCCTTCTTAGGAGGATAAAAGCGCAGCAGCCACAGTAGTGTTAACACCTGGCCTTCTGCAGCACCAGCCAGGGGGTCTGCCCGTGGCTCCGTCCTTCGCTCCCCATTCTTCAGGCTGATAGCAGAAACAAGATTGCCTGTTCATTTATTTATAAAATGTCAGAAGTATTACTCGGAGCCTAGAGAGAAGTCAGAAAGCACTACAATCAAAACCAGAAATTTCTGCAGCTGAAATTTTTGTGGAGAAAGACAGACAATAAAATACACATAATTTAAGTAAAGCCAGAATGTTTATATTTCTGCACCTGCCCTAATCCTGATGTAATATTTAAGAGTGATCATTGTCAAATAAATATTAAATGTGAAAGCAGCCCCCAATTTTAGTATAGATTTGGTGCCATCTAAAAAATACTTGCAAGTGACTCTGAGTCACAAAGGTTCTCTCTCTGGGTGTTATTAAGGTTTCATTTTAAATCAGTTATGAATCACAAAATAGCACTAAAATTACACTTGGTATTTAATTTTGTACTTACTTTCAAAGAAGGAATTTTTGTTGAGAAAGAAAGATTCAGTGATTTCACACCAATCTTCCAAGTATCACATAACTTTTCTAGTTTTGGAAAATAGAGAAAAATTAAGAGAATTATTGAGGAAGCCTTTTTTATGGAATCTAAGACCATTTAATAAGCATGAGAGGAAAAAAGAGAACTATTAACCACAGATACTTCTTTTCTTTTTAAATTTTAACTCTTTTAATCCTTTGATCATGTATTTCCTTTATTGGAGGAAATGTCAAAATAGAGGAAAGCATCAAGAAAAAAAGTTAAAACCAAACCAAACTATCCCATCACCCAAAGATAACTACATCTGTTGTATATTCATCTTTTTATTTTTAGAATTAGACATTTTAACAAATACAGAATTGTACATTTTCAGATTTCTTGATAATGGCCTAAATCTTAACATAGTTAATTTGTTCAAGTAAATATTTCAGACTATTTATTACAGGTGCGCGGACCTTCACGCGCTGATCCCAGCAAGATAGTAGATGATCTGCTAACACCCTGTTCTCCTGGTGACCCTGGTGCTATTGAAATGACATGGATGGACGTCCCTGGGGATAAACTCTTGGAGCCAGTTGTTTGCATGGTTTGACATTTTAAAAAATTTATAGTTTGTCATTTGTGAGACAAAGATAAACATTTTCAGTTATGTAGGATTAGCTAGAGAATGTCAGTACGATGAAGCATGTTTATGTAATACTAACTACTCAAAAAGTTGTAAAGATTAATTGACTTAAAATTTAAAAAATAATTATCTTTAAAATATTTTCGTGGGCTTCAAGAAAAATTAAATTTTCAGTGAAAAAGCTATTATTCAAAAACATAGGTTTGTAAGCTTACAGGTCTTATAACTGTCACCAGAATACTTATCTATATGGCATGTATTCTTGTCAGGACTTAACTAAAAAGCAGAATTGGTGAAATTTCTTTTCTGAATCTAAGATTTTGTAAAATATCCAGAAACCTTCATGCATTTATCATAGTAATCATAATGGTGTTTTTCGGTTTTACTTCCCCAAACTTTGTTTGGTAGGAAGTTTAATGTGCTTGGGGGGAAAGAAAGTCCTGAAACCCAATTTTTATGATAAAAAAAATTACCTTTCTATACTTTATACTGGAGGGATTTATAATTCTTAAGACTCATTTTGTAAGGAAGCTTACTGCCAAAAGCTACATTTATTATTTTTATGTTTTCTTATTGCTGAACGCTCAGTTTTTTAAATCTTCAGCTTCAGTTACAGATTTTTAAAGAGCTTTATGTCTCAATTAACAGTAATTTCCAGAGAAGAAACTTATTTACATGATATGTACACATAGATCTAAAGACATACATGTATCTCTGTATGTACATAGTATGTATACAGATATTTTTATGTGTTAATGATGCTTCCCTGAAAGTTACTTAGAAACCCTTTTTTGTTTCAGTCCTTGCACTGTTGTTGTTTTTAAGATTTATTTATTTATTTTAAAGAGAATACGTGCAAGTGAGTTGGGGAGCGGGGGTTTTGGGGAGAGAGTGAGAATCTCAACCAGACTCCCTGTTGAATGTGGAACCCATCATCGGGATCCCTGAGGTCATAACCTGAGCCGAAATCAAGAGTTGGTGCTCAACTGACTGGGTCACCCAGGTGCTCCACTATGTTATTTTGTAAATATTTTGTTCTTTGACCATTTTTCATACTGTTTTATAAGAGACATGGTCCAGAAGTTAATCTTTTAATGAATCCCTGATATTAGCATATTTTCTTCCCATTTTGATCATAGTTTTAATTAATAGTTAAAAATTCTAGGGGCGCCTGGGTGGTTTGGTAAGTTAAGCATCTGTCTTTGGCTCAGGTCATGCCGCTCTCTCTGCCCTCCCTCCCACTGATTCTCTCTCTCTCTCTCTCTCTCTCTCTGTCTCTCAGATAAATATTTTTTTAAAAATCTGATTAGGTGGTTTTAATTATATGGTGTTCTATTTCACATAAGTGAATAACTTCTGTAAGTGAATGACTGTATTCCTTTTGAACTGCACTTGGTGGGCTCTCTTGTTTTAAGAAAAAACAGATAAGATGGGAAAAGAGATCAGGGACATATTTTGGAGGGCCTTGAGCCTCAGGCTAAAAGGATTATACTTCTGATGGGGAAGTATATCTAAATGGAGAGCCATGGAAAGTTGTGGTCAGGACAGGCAAGCAGTTTCAAGTTGCTGTGCAAAGGAAGACAGGATCAGAGATGGCCTCTAGAAGGACTAAGAGAGTTTATTGTTAGTAACTTATGGCATACTACAAATACTTAGATTCAACCTCAGGTGGAAAGTTAGTTAATAATAATGCAATGATGTTTATTTGATCATTACTAATACTCCTCTCTTCTTTTTCCCTGACAGTCGGATATGTTACGGTCATTATCTAACACAAAACCCACAGTCAATGAACATGACTTGTTGAAATTAAAGAAGTTTACAGAAGATTTTGGCCAAGAAGGCTAAACCAAAGACAATGAGGAACACATTTACCATGTGTGTTCTTTCTTTCATAGGTACTTTTGCCTCTCTTGGATGGCATTCAGATTATTTCCAGTAAAACTCTTTTCCCACAGGGAAATACCAGTCTCACTCCAGAGTTCCTATAATTTTATCCATATTTTTGTTCCATTACCAGTTAAATGCTCCTGTTAACAAAAATTATAAAATAATGGATAATAAGGAAATGAGTGATATATGAATGGCAAAAAATAGGAATTACCAAGGATTAACGTTGATTGAGATACCGGTCTTTAGAATGGGTGGTATTTGCAAAGAGCATTTCTTTTTTTGTTTATTTTCTTTTTCTTTTTTTCTTTTTAACCAAAATGAAACAGGCCTTATTTTATATTTTGAAAAATAATTCTTAATTCTCATCAATGCAAAATTTATTTACTTTATTAAAAATTTTTAAATGATAGAATCTTAATTCTCAGGGATGGGCAGTAAAACAGCAAAGAGCACTGTGATTGGGCTTGAAAGATTCTGAATTGTGTTCTAGCTGAGTCTCATTGAGTTTTGATAGGCTAACGTTTTTCTTTGTGTAGATTTCAATAATTTCTTTAAAAGCAACAAGCTTCTATAGTTAATTAAATAATACCTTTCACTGTGCAATCTCAAAAGAAGGACTTTCTAAATTGGCGTTGTCTTCATCTCGAAGAAGAAAATTGTCTATTTCGGTATCTTTTTATAGCACGATTGACCAAAATAGATGGCAAATAAATACATACTTTTTAAATAATTCTGTCATGAAATACTATAATGGGAACCTTTGCTAAAGGAATGGCCTCCCTTTGAATTATGGGAAGTTTCTTGTGGGTGTGTGTGTACATATATATATATACAGATAGAATTTTTTTTTTTTAATATAGGCTACCAAGGGTCTTGTCTTTTACCTTTTAAGTCCAGGGAAGTTTGTCTTTGCCACACATATGTTATCAAATGTAATACTCTTGAAGCTTTAGAAATGAGCTAATGTCTCATTAAATAAAATACAAACATGATATGTTATTTTAATATCTCCAAATAAATCTGAAGGTGTATGTTACACACTTTAGCGCAAACACTAAGTTGTGCCTTGTGCATTTGCATTGGCTCTATATGCAAAAGGATGATTCAGTTAGCTGGAATGAGGTAGACTCCTTAATGACTATAAAGTTCTACCTTGCAAATACTATAGAATAACTTGCATTTTAAAGTATATTTGCACATTTTACATATAATGCTCTATGGTTGCCTTTGAGTTTTCTGTACAGATTGTTTTGTTGATACTAAATGGAAATCATAGACCTGAAATCCGCTGTTCATATGTGAAGTAAATTGATATAACCTACTATTGGCTATTTTCTGTGTATGCTTCTTTATTTGGGGATCTTCTGTCTAAGAGAAATTATTATCTAAATTGATTAGATTCCAAGAAATCATTAGAAATTATTGAGAATGCGTACATGAAAATTCTATTCGTCAACAACTTTTATGTGAGGGCTGGGAGTTGTCAGACTAACAGCTCTTTGTGGCTGCCTTATAAAATAATTTATAGTCTTCATCAGCCTCAGAATTACATAGTATTGCTATTAATGATATCACTAGGAGAATTCACATAATTATATAATAGTTGAAATTCAGAGTTTTTTGTAAATCCAGAATTTTTTTTTGAGGTATTTTAACTTTATTTGACAAAATACATGACCCGGTGGTAAGTAAGTACAGCATTGATGCTAAGCGGATACTTCATCGCACTGAATTCTTCCGCGTGCTTCGAGAACTGTATTTCAGTATCCATATCACTTCCAGCTGTGGCTCCGTTTTCTGTATTACATCTTACACATTTTTTACATTTCTGGTTCTAAATCTATTTCTGGAATCAAATAATTCTAGACTCATTCTAAAATGATAGCGCATACACCGTATCTCATGAGTTCTTTATGGACAGATAAGTGCTTACAGTGTTCAGGCTCTGTCTGAACTTGGACTATTACGAAACTGGGGTAGATGGTTTCTGAGTCTTCTTGAGATGAGCTCGGTGTTGAACATTTTTTTTCTCAGCCTGGAAACTGTCGGGGTTTTAATAGAATTTCAATAGAAAATTGACTTGAGTTTCCTGATAACCTGCAGAAAAACAGAATGAGTGTGTATATTTGATTATTAATGGGAAGTACCATTCACCACTTGTCACCGGCATAGCCGAGAAATTGAGGCCCACCTCTGTAACATTGTGGCCGTAGACTTCGCTTGACACTGTCGCAAATGAAGCAACAGCGAGTGCCCAGCATGGACCCCGCCTTTCCCTCACCTTTGTGAGCTCTGGTAGATGTGCTTTCCTGCCTCCATCCCTTCCTTTCTGTCCTTCTGTTACTCCACTGTGGTGTCCGTCCTTCTCTGGGGTCCCATTCCCATGGTTTCCGTGAAGACCTTGCTCATGACCTGTATCCTCTCCGCCGGGAAGAATTCCTAAACCAACGCTACTCCTATCTTTGGGTTCTAGTAATAAATTAGTACTAAGTTGTTCATTAGTACTAAGTTGCTACTACTATCCTAAGATTTTTATCCCAATTTGAAGCCCATTCTGTTCCTCTCGTTGAGATCATTTGGACTGTAAGCTCATCAGAGAGCTACGTTTTGACTTGCAGCTAGCACCATGCTACACGCTGTTTGTTAGATACTTAATAAAGGCTTGAGAAATAAGGGAGTTAATGTCCTTTTACTGACTTACTGGATTATCTGTGAGACTTATAAAATAGGTCATTTGAAGTGGCTTTGTTCTTGCTGGTCTAGTGAAATGGTAAATTTCAGTCCTGGTTACTGGGGAATAGAATCACAGGTAGGCCAGAGCTGACTCCTGCTGGCTTATGAGAACCAGAACCCGTCTCTTCCTACCTATGAAATCCTTGAGCTCATACTGGCAGCTTGAAATCGGCTCTGGTGGGAGGATTCACGCTGCAGAAATCAAGTTGCAGTTCACATGGTGTCATAAAATGGAGTCAGTCTGTAGTTGAAAAATTAATGTTTATTGCATTTATGAAAGTAATGTACAGAAGTTACATTTTTAGAGTCATAAAAAGCATTTGATAAAATCCAGTACCCATTTATGATTTTTTCGTTTTGATTTTTGTTTTTTTTTTTTTTAAGAAAAACCCTACAAGCTAGGAATAGGAGGGAGCTAATAAAGGGCATCTGCAAAAAGGAAAAAAAAGAAAAGTCTGTAGCAAGCATCACACTTGTGAATTATGGAAAACTTGACTCCCCTGCTATCACCACTTCTTTTCAACTTTGGACAGGAATTTCTAAGTTTGGAGATTGAAAAGGAAACAAAATTATTCTCAGATAACATTGTATATGTAGCAAATCCAAATTAATATCATCTTAGAATTTGAATTTAATAAGGTTACCGCATGCAAAGTTAATAAAATCATGGTGTGTATCTGAGCAACAATTAGTAATTGAAATTATGAAAACAATACCAATTATAATTGCATCAGAAAGCATCAGATATCTCAAGTCTGAAAGATATGCAGACCTTCACATAGAAAACCAGGATACATTACAAAGAAAACCTGAGTAAATAGAGAAATGGGCCCTGTTCATGGGTCAGAAGATGGTTGAAGTATCAGTTCTAACTGAGTTGATTCTCAAATCTGATATATAGATCTCTCTGCACATCTATGTGTATATTCTCTAATCCCCAGACACAAAAAAAGATGCTTAATAAATTGAAAAGAAAAAATATTTTATAGTTTGAATCCATTTTTATAATAGTATGTTTCTCCTAGCTGTACGTTTCTGTCCATATACATAGAAGCGTAACAAATTTTTTTTCACTTCATGTTCATTTTGTCATTTGTGGTTAGTGAGATTTTGGTTGATTTTTTTTTTTTTAATTTTCCCTCCCCCTTTTATCTTCAGGTATATTTTCAGATGTCACATTTTCAGTGAGCGATTCCCTGGTCGTCCTATTTAAAATTGCAATCCCTCCTGAAGCTCCTTATACCCATTCTCTGCTTTATTTTCCTCTGCAGCACTTATCATGTAACATGCTGTATAGTTTCCTATTTTTCTTATATTTTTTTCTGCTAACATGTATGTTCTGTGAGAGTGGGATTTTCTTGTCTTTTTTTCCTCTTTCTCTGCTGTATCTCAGTATCCTGAACAGTGCCTGGCGCCTGATGGGCACTTGATAAATATTGAGTGAATGAATCTGTAATTTTTTCTCAGTCTTAATACTTTACAATAAGTATGTATTATTTTGCCCCCCCACCCCGCCCTGCCCTGCACATTTTTACTTTAAACGAAGAAAATTAGGAATGAAAACAAATACATCAAGAAATTAACGGTGGCTAAATCTGGGTGGTAGCAGTATGGATGCTTGTTAAGTTTTCCTTTGTTTTTATCTTTAAATATTTTAATTTCCCAAAATAAGCAAAAGTTTTTAGGGAAGAATTACCATTGGGCCAAGAGCTGATCACAGGAATTTGTCTCCCCCTTTGGAGCTCTATAACAACAGAACAGCTTTTAAGAAGAGTAAAAAAACAGAACGGCGTACACAGTCATCAAACACAAGTACTTGGGAAGAGTGCTATTCCCCCAAACTGCCCTTACGCTTTTAGGAATGCCCCTAGCCTCCCGCTACAGGAACCAAAGTGGGGACATCCTGTTTTTCTCCATCACAAGGCAACCCTCATGGGCACCCGACCAGCCATGGTGCATCAGGTCTGCCATCCAGGTCCATCTGTCTTGAGCACCACAAAGATGGCAGGACATTAAAAACAGCATCAGCATCACTAGCATCTGACCCGATGGGAATCTGGTAGCTCGTGGTGAGACAGCTAATGACACGATGGTCTGTGGTCCCAGGGAATGAAGTGCCCAGTGAGGACAAGACACGGGAACTCCTTCGTAGCTGCTATAGAACAAAACGAAGGCAAGGACGGCTGTTTTGAGGTCGGGGCAGGGAGAGAAACCCAGGGATCATCTATGACTAGAAACATTCCTCACATTCACAGTATCAAAAAAGTCAAGGGAAACTTACATTTGTGCAGTTACCAAGTGATAGCAGTTGAATTCAGATTCAAGAAGTTTTGTGGAGTTTTTTGGTTTTTAAATGTGAAGGTAAGGAAATTTGGGAGGCAAAGAGCGGGGTGCATAGTATTGGGGTGTGTATATTTATAAGGATCTGTAGGATTCTGAGTCTCGGGACGTACCTGGAGCACTCTGGGCGGGAGTGGAGTATTTTGGTGATCAGTCAAGAAAAGAGAGCTGAGTTTCAGAAATTATCAAGTCTTAATGATAGGGTTCAATCAATGGAGACTGAATTTAGAATTTCGGTGTGAGCTGCTGGGAGTGGTTTTAATTACTGGCTTCGGTGGTTGAAGAAACAACTCGACAATCTAATCGGAACTCCATTAATACATAATGCGGAAGGAAGAACCCAGTATCTTTAGGAAATAGAAATGCTGGCATGGATGCACCTTTTGAGAACCTTTCCAAGGCTTTACTGTTCCCAGGGGAGATCCGTGACCCAGCCCCTTAACTGAGCCTTTGATAGGTGAAAAGAATGCATTCCCAGTTATTTTACTGGCGCTTTGATTTCATCAGAGCTGAAAGGATCCTTTGGTTGCAGAAGCCATGTCATGTCAATTAGCCATCACAAGCCCAGTGGACTTGGTCAGCATGTGAGGCAATAGAGCGAGCGTGACAGTTAGAATGATCTTCCCCCACGGGGTTCATAAGCAATAATTCAGTGATGCTGGGGTCCTTGGGACCAGAGGAAATGAAGGTGCTACTTCCTTAGTATGACCAAAAAACCAAGCCTGGCCTCCAAGAGGCCTGACCGCCATGGCTTAAAGCACTGTTTTCTCTCTTGATTTGTGTGGATCAGGAGCTCACGGGGTCTAGCTAGGAACCATGTGCACAGATGTGGTCAGAGAGCGCCTGGGGCTGGCAGAGCAGAGCGATGAAACCCCGGGGGCGGGGGGCAGCTCCATGAAGCCTCAGCGCCTCCCCAGGCAGTGTCTACGTGGGCTAGTGGGGGCTTCCGCTGGGTGGTCAGGACGAAGGCTTCAAGATCCGAGTATTCCAGAGAGGCAGAAAACTACAGCGGTCTCTGTAGCAGTCTCAAAAGTCACACTGCGTCACCCCTGCCGTACCGTATTGGTTGGAACAGTCACAAAGGCCCTCCAGTTCCAAGGGGAGAGGATATAGATCCCACCTGTCACTGGGAGACAAGGCAACACTGTGGAAAAAGGCATTTGAGTTGAAAGATACCGTGGCCATTAAAGAAAAAAAAAAAAAAGACCTACAAAAACCAAACCTCAAAAACTGAAAGTGCTTACCCCTGGTGGAGTTGAGGGTTTGAGGGTCAGGAACTGCTGATTTATATTACCAGCCCACTCTACAGTGGGCAGGACTCTTTTCAGCAAAAAATGAAATGAAAAAACATCAAAATCATCCAAAGATAAAGCAATTGCATGGTTTAAAAAATTATCAGATATTATCTAAACCATGTAAGATAATATACACGAAGAAAGTAGGAGTGTGATAGAAATCTAGGTTCGCGTAGAACTGAGACGTAACTTGGCTTTGCCCCTAATGTGCCTGCCTTCAAGAAACAGAGTTCAGTTAAACAGACAAATGAATCAGCGGTTAGAGCACAATGCTTTGAGCTCATGGACAGGTATGTGTGGAGACCCAGGGGACTGGAGGACAAGACTGAAGAAGACTAGAGGTAGAGGGTGGAGAACACTATTGGCCATCCTTGGGGAGTGACTCTTCAACTTTCTGTTCTGAAAACTAATAATGGGAAAGATGAAGCATTCACCCTCCATTCTTAGGAGGAACAGTCATTTATACCAAGTTGACAAAAATCTGGTACTTTTTCTCCCTCCCTCTTCTCTCTCCCCCTTCTCTCTGCTGTAGAGAGAACAGCAAAATTTAAACTATCCTGTGGCAACCCCAATGAAATAATTGACGCAGGCAAATAGCAATGGATGCTAAAACTATCGCATGAAACACAATATTTACATGGGATTCTTTCCTATGTTTCCTGAATGACAAACCACTCAAAATCCATGTTGGCTTAAAATACCTTTTTTTTTTCTCATGGCTGCAAGTTAGGCAGCGCTCCATGGAGAGGGCTTACCTCTGTACCACGTGGTATTGTACCAGGCTGCCTGACCTAGGCTGAAGAATTCAAGATGGCTTCACTCCTATCTCTAATGGCTCCAGCTGGGCTGGGGGGACCTCTCTCTTCTTTGTGCTCTCTTACCGTTCAGGAGTCCAGTCTGAGTTTCTTTATTGGGCAGCTTGAACCCAAGAGGGCAAAAAGAGAAGCTTTAAGGCATCTTAAGGCCTAGGCCCCAAAATAAGGATATACCACTTCTACATTATACTTACTTAAACTAAGTTACAAGGCCAGTCCAGAATCGGGATGAAAAAGATTTCTACCTCGATGGGAGGAGCAGCACATGCTAACAGAAATGGGAGGAATTATGGGCGACAATTTGCCAACATTTCATGGTGTCACTCCCAGGTGACCTGCTGATTACAGAACGGAATACGACCTTTACAATGGAGAGAGACACTCATCACCACCTTACCCAAGAAGTCCAATTAAATTGAGCATCACTTATAGTGGACAAACTGACATGTGCTGCTGGGTAGGAAAAGATACAAAATACGCTTATCCTACCAAAAATGTGGGATCTGAATCTCATCAAGCCATAGACCTAACAGCTGGGTTCCAGAAAATTGAAGGGAGAGAGACATAACATCAGGAAGAACCAATCAGTCAAAAGAGAATATAGGGCATCAACTGGACAACCAGCCTGGTCTCCAGGAGACCATGAAATGAAATAAAAGGTTGAGAGACTCTTCTAGATTAAAAGAAACTGAAGACAAAACCCAATGGCTGTCATGCCAAGACATTTGGATGTAGCCAATCCTTGCTATAGGAATAGTTGTGTCTTGGAAAGTTGCCAGTCCTCCAAGACTTCTATCCTCTTTTCCCAGTGACTTCTAAAATATTGTCAATGGATTCATAACAGGAGATAAATGTTTAGTGTACCAAGTAAGTCTGTTACTGGTGTTCTTACTGCTCATGTCCAGAGACGTTCCTCAGCTCTCCTCTTCCATGCCACGAACACAATAGAAGAATCTTTGCAGAAGGCTGGACGCCTCCGTGCCATCCTATCTGAGGTTTGGCCACTGGTGTATGTGCGTGGGTCCAACCCTCAGACCTTGTGAGGTGAGAGATTCTGTCCCCATTCCTTCTTGAAGCCTACAAATTCTCTCTTCTCCTGTTGCTCTCAAAGGTCTTCCACTTAATCTTTTCAGTGACAAGAGAAATTAGGATTTGTTAGGGAGAGTCAGCCAATATAAAAACATTTTGCAGGCCAAGAGGCATTTGTCTGTGCACACCATGCAAGTGAAGCCTGCTAACCTCACATGACATGGAAAGAGAAAATCCAGAGAGGAAAAACACGAATGTCTTAATGACGCTGCCACATGTTGTGAGGTCACCCCGAGATGCTCTATGAAAGGCCTGGAGGCGGCTATCTGTCTGGTGATAGCATGAGCAATCATTTAAAACGTGCTCTTTCTTATGATTTATGAGGTGAGCATTTGTCACTTGTACTGTAAAAATACATGGCAGAAAACTTACCGTTTTTTCTATTTTTTTTAAGATTTTATTTATTTATTTGACAGAGATCACAAGTAGGTGGAGAGGCAGGCAGAGAGAGAGAGGAGGAAGCAGGCTCCCCGCTGAGCAGAGAGCCCGATGCGGGACTCGATCCCAGGACCCTGAGATCATGACCCGAGCCGAAGGCAGAGGCTTAAACCACTGAGCCACCCAGGCGCCCAACGTTTTTTCTGTTTTTATATGCATTAAATACATTCACACTGTGTGGAACCACCACCACCACCCATTTCCAGAATTTTCATCAACTTGAGCGGAAACTATTCAATAATAGCTTCCCACCTCACTCCCCCCAGTCCCTGGCGACCACTATTCTACCGTCTTCCTCTATGAATTTGCCTGTTTTAAGTACCTCATATAAATGGACTCATACACCGTGTGTCCTTCTGTATGTGGCTTATTTCACTTGGCATAGTATCTTCAAGGTCCATCCATGTTGTGGCACGTTATCAGAACTTCATTTGTTCAGGCTGAATAAGATCCCATTGTATGTACGTATAAGCCACATTTTGTTTACTCATTTATCTGTTAATGAATATTTATCTTGTTTCCACCTTTGGCTATTGTGAGTAATGCTGCTAAGGACATGGGTATTCAAGGATCTGTTTGGGTATATACCCAAGGATGGAGTCCCTTTTGGGTGTATACAGAGGAGTGGAACTGCTAGGTATGTAGAATCATCATATGCTGAATCATCACGTGGTCATTCCATGTTTAACTTTTTGAGAAAGCACTACAGTGATGACACCATTTGGTATGCCCACCACCAATGCGTTTCGCCACATCTTCACCAACACTGGTTATTGTCCATTTTTGTTTTGTTTAGATTTTTTTTAATAATAGTCATCCTAATGGATGTGAAGTATATTTGTTATTTTTCAAATCAGAAAAAAATGTCATCAACAATTCATGAGGACCTAGAATGAGGTGCTTTGGGGTGCTGACCGCAGGTATGTAACCCCATCAGAAACCTCTGCTATTCAGTCAGTCATGTGAAGATGATCTTGATAACAACTTTGATATTTTTAAATCATGTGATATTTTTTTGCATTACTTTTTAAATATCATCTTAAAATGCCACTTATGTTGATGGCTAATTATTTTGGAATCCCACCAAACTTTGTTCCTGAGTCAAGTGCCTCAGTAGCTTCCCCATTCTCTTGTCCTGTCATGTTCGTAGACTGGAAGTATGGTTGAAGGTACCAGAAGTAATGTCAAATTCAGTTGACTAGGACTTTTCTTTGCTAAACCTTTTAAGTGAACAGTCACATGTATTCTGCACTAGCTTTTGAGAAAAGAGCTCCTGCGCATGTGCAGAAAAGCATCATTTATAAAGTACTACGCGTAGCAACAAAATATCATTTGGAATTTCCTAATAACTTCCACGGAATGTAAGCTTTTTTGTAGTTGGGTCTAAATTCTAACCAGGTTTATTTAACCTTTTGGGTAATTCAGATGCTAGAATTTGGGAAAAGTACATACTGTGTTTTCTAACCAAAGAAGGGAGGTTGCCAGGCTAAGGGCTAGGTGTTATGTGTTGTCACAAGTTGAGTTCCCCAGAAGCCAGCAAGAGGAGTTTGGGGGCAAGATATTTACTACAGATGATGTGAAGAGAAGGAGGAGGAAGCAAACTAGGCAAAAAAAGAAGTCAAAATCTACAATTTTGGACTCAGCATGGATGGTTCATCTCTGCCGGTGAGGCATCACTCGCTCGGCTGGCAAGTTGGTGTTCATGATGCTGTGGCAGCCATCTTTGGACAATAGAGTTCCCTACGAAAATACTTCTCCAGATGAACCACCGTTATGCATACTTTTAACAAAGAACCTACTACTTTCATCATTCTTTTTCTAAGTGTGATTATTATATTCATTATTTTTAAGTCTGTGGACTCTAACAACCAATGATTAGAGCTTGCATTTTGCATGTGTTTGCTTTGGTTAGGTGTCCTTTCATTCTCCTGACTGGTTTGCCACAGAAAGGAAATAAAAAAGGAAACTGGGCATTCAACACAGTTTGAGGAGCATCGCTGAACGCACTGATCTAAGCCGAGATGGAGAAGGGCAGTGCTGCCTGGGGGGTGCCAGCCAGCCCTTCATGCCACGGAACAACCCGGATGTAGCAAGAGCTGTGGTAGCAGGAGACAATGTGATCCCGTCAGTCAGGACTATTCATTTCCCTCTTCGTTTCTTCAGGCTGTCATTAGAGAAGTTGATGTTTTGTTTGCCTCTATAATTACACCTCATTTGGCCCAATATCCCTCTACTTCCTTTGATAATGTCTTAGCCCTTTCCCATAAACAGCAATAAAAATTACATCCTTCCCCTTCCTTCCCAACTCACCTGATTTGAGTCAATATTTCTTCATGTTTACCTTCATGGTGTTAAATGTTCATACTTATATAACTTCATTTGAAATGAAATGAAATCACTTGAAACGATTCCTTTGGATTTCAGTTATAAATGACACCATTCATGAAGTCACTCCTACCTTCTACATCCTCCCTCTCCTCCTAAAAATGTGTTTCTTTTATTATTCTTCCATTGTTAAGGTATATACCAATTACATAGCATTCTGTTCCCTAGCCCCTACATTTGCTTTAGTTCTTGTTCTACTGTTAAATATATCTCATTTCTGAAATTCTCAAAGGGCAGTATCATACTTGTCCAGTCATCTTTCAGATAGCTACATGCTGAATATTTGTGTCCTCCAAAATTCATATGTGAAATCCCAGTGCCCAACAGCGTGGCACGTGGAGGTGGGCCTTGGAGAGGTGATTTTGGTCTCATGAACGGGATTAGTGCTCTTCAGGAGACACCCCAGAGAGTTCCCTTCCCCTTTCTGCCACATTAGGTCACAGTGAAAAGACACTGTCTACGAGCAAGGAAGTGGGCCCTTACCAAACACTGTACCTGCCAGCGCCTTGATTTTGGACTTTCCTGCCTCCAGAACTGCGAGAAATAAATCTCTGTTGCTGATAAGCCAATGAATCTGTGGCATTGTTTTATAGCAACCCAAAGGGACTAAAAGCCTCCATACTTGCCTCAAGAAACACTCATGGGGAAAACATTTCCTTAGTTATTGCATGCTCAGTGGGTGAAATACAGATTAGCTGGGTACAAAACCTTGGCTCAACATTCTTTCCTTAAGGATCGTATAGTTGTATCTTTGTTCTCTTGTGTTGAATGTCACCATGGAGAAATCTGAAACTTGCTTGATCTCTTTTATAAATAAGTGACCCGAATTTTTTTTTTTTTTGCCTGACTGACCAAAATCGCCATTCTTTGAAAATCCAGTGTTTTTTCTAATGGTTTTATAGTTTTACATTTATGTCCACGATTCCTTCTGCATTAGTCAGGGCTCTCCAGAAACAGAACCAATGGAAGATGGACTGATTGACTGATTATAAGGAATTGGCGTATGTGATTATGAGGGCTGTGAAGTTCCAAGATGTACAGGTGAGTTGACAAGCTGCAGGCCTGGGAAGAGCCAAGATTTCAACTCAAGTCCAAAGGCAAGAAAAAAAGCTAATGTTCTAGTTCAAAGGCCAGCAGGTAGGAATAATTCTCTGTTACTTGGTGGAGGGTAAGCCTCGGGTTCTATGTCAGCCTTCAACAGATTGGATGGGACCCATCTACACTGGGAAGATCCATCTGCTTTATTCATTCTACTGATTTATACGCTTATCTCACTATATGCGCTCTTGCAGAAAAACCCAGAATTTGTTTGATCAAATATCTGGACACTCTAGGCTTTAGTCACAGGGACATAAAATTAACTATTGGGCCATCTGAATTAATTTTTGTGGAAGATGGAATGTCCAGGTTGAGGCTTATTTATTCATTTTTTTTTGTCTATAGGTGCCCAATTGTCCCAGCACCATTTATTAAAAAGGCTACCTTTCCCTCCATTAAATAGAGGAGAGGGCAGAGGGAGAAGCAGACTCCCCGCTGAGCAGGGAGCTCCATGCAGGACTGGATCCCTGGGCTCCAGGATCATGACCTGAGCCTCAGGCAGTTGCTTGGCCAACTGAGCCACCCAAGTGCCCCACCCCACCTATTCTTTTCAAAATAAAGTTTTAGCTCTTCTTGTTTCTTTGCTTTTACATATAAATTTTAGAATACTCCTGCCTCTACCTACAAAAAATCTAGCTGGGATTTTGATAGAAGCATATTAAACAGTATATTCACTTGGAAATGTTGATTGTGATAAAATACACATGACATGAAATTTACAATCTTAATCATTTTTTAAAGTCAACAGCTCAGTAGCATTGAGTATATTCAGACTGTTGTGCAAACATCTTGACCTTGGTCTCCAGTATTCTCTTCATCTTGCAAAACTGAACCTCTGTACCCATTAAACACGAACTCTCCATGCTACCTTCCTCCCAGCCTCTGGAAACTGATATTCTACTTTCATTTTCCCTTCTAAATTCTTTCTTTCTCTCCTTCTGTTTCTCTCCCTTTCGTTCTCCCTTCCTGTTTCTCTTCCTTTCTTTCTCCCTTCCTCCCTTCCTTCTTTCCGACCTTCCCTCCTTCTTTCTTTCTATAATCTTCTCCTCCCCACCAAGCCCAAGCCTCCAGTAACCACCATTTTGTTCTCTGTTCCTATGTGTTCTGCTTTTTTTTAAACGATCCCACATATAAGTAAGATTATGAAATATTTGTCTGTATTTCTGTGAAATCTTTCTATAGTCACTTAGCATAATGTCCCCAGGTTCCTTCATGTTATCACAAAGGGCAGGATTTCCTTATTTTTAAGGGCCGATTAATATTTCATTGTGTATATATTGTCTTTATTCATTCATCCATTGATGGACATTTCGATAGTTCTACCTGTTGGCGAAGTCCTAACAGGGACTACAGTTGGGCTGGGAGGATACGGGGCTACAGTGGTTGATGGGATTAGGTGAAAGTCTGGATGAAATGCAGAACGTTTGAACAGCTTCTGTGTGAAGTACTTGTGTCTCCTTTATGTGATTGTACTACGGGGATGGATTTTGTGTCTGACTGGGGAGAATTTCCTCTACCTAGTACTGTAAAACACAAGGCAGGCAAATCTGTCCTCCAGGCAAGATTGCCTGACCCTCTTACATAGGACCCAATAACATTTCCCAAGCCCACATCCATTGTTTATAACAGTATGGGTTACCTGGTAGATGCGAGATGCTGTAAGACCAGTGTCTAGTTGGCTTCTTTGGATTTTGGAGGGTGCAGATTTCACATCTGGAAATATTACTAGATCGTACCTGTAACACCACTAGAATGAAGTCCTAGCATCCTTACTCACACTGGGGCTTATGGCAAAAGGCTGTGAGCATCCCCTATCAATGACTGCTGTAACTTCAGACAGAGGATTTCCATCTCAGAGGCAATTACTAGCTTGCCACGGGACATTAACTGAAACCGCCCTGTTGACTGAAGGACATAAAATAATCTGGAAACCTGAAATACATAAGATGTCTCAGGTGATGTCAGAGAAACAGTCTCATGGAAAAAGCAATGTCTAGAAGAGTTCCATGATACAGTGGAGCTGGTTTTGCAGGAACATGGTACCAGGGGACAAGGAGGTGCATGTGTGTTCACAAGCAGGTAGAATCTTTCCCCCTAGGGCTGACTTTGGAACCACCCGAGAAATTGCTAGACCTGTAGGCCCTGGGCAGTGCCTTACAAACAGCTCTCTATGGACCAAAAAGGAACTGCTTGGCTTACAGAGGTCAGTCTCAAGGTGTATAGATCGCACGATGTTTGGAGGCCGCCGCTCTGATAGAAGATGAGATCAGTCCAACGAGCTGAATGATGTGGTGTGACCCGTATGTTTGGGTTTTGAGCCAACTCATGGGCAGTAGCTAATGTCTTAGCCATGTGGTTAAGTAAAAGAGCAATGGAAAACTTGCCTCTGTTGAAGGGATGCTGTAGGGGGCACTGCCCTATGGAAATCACTACGGCCATCAAGGGGAACATCAAAGGAGGGCATGTCTTTTAGGACTGGGAGGTGATTGGAACCAGCCGGTGAATATCCTATTGTGCTTATTTGTGTTGGCCACTTGGTCCATGGCATGAATGGATATGGAGATGGGGTGGGGAGTGGCGCAGTAACGCAGAGATGGGATGAATCTAGACATTGTCCTCTTGTACCCTCTGGAGATGCCAATGAGACCCTTTTTGTGGTCCACCCAAACTGACAGAGGCTGCAGATGGCTGCAGAACAGATTCCCTTGGGGGGAACCCAGAGCTGGTACCTGGACAGATGTTGGGAGCCCTGGAAGGTTACAGATGGGGGTTGACAGGAAGAAACACACTCTGGACTGGGTTTTGCAGGCCTAGAGTTAGGAGCAAATGATCAAAATACGATAAAAGGACTGGACTAGACGATATCATAACAATTGGAACCACCACTTCCATGTCTTCGGACCAAGGAACGCACTTTTCAGTGCACAGTGTCCAGTAAACAGGCAAAGAGAGAACATCAGGCGGACAAATCATGTCGCGCATCATCTTGAGTAAAGGTCTGACAGAGAATTGGAACAGGCAATTGAAATATTTATTGTCTAAAATGGGGGAGGGAGGGGCGCCTGGGTGGCAAAGTCAGTTAATCATCTGAATCTTGGTTTCCGCTCAGGTCATAATCTCAGAGTCATGAGGTCAAGCCCCGTATTGGGCTCCACACTCAGAGAAAATAAGTTTCTCTCTTCTTCCTCTGTCCCTACGCCCACCCCCATGCGCTCTGCCTCTCTGGAATGAATAAATAAATGTTTAAAAGAAAAGTAAAGAAAATGGGGAGGGAGAGATAAAGGCATGAAGGGCTGACGTCTACGTCTTCCTGAGTGTGTTGCCCACTTTGACAGATTTCTCCACTCTTCTGGGGAATCTGGAGAGGGTGAGGGAGAATGCTGGTGCGACTACGCAGTTCCTCCCATGGAGAGAAGATGGTATGACCATACTTTCGGCTTGTTTTTCCCTCCACATTGCCTCAACTTTCCTCTTTTTCTCCCCGATACAGTGATCTCAAGGACCAGGGCTTCAAATTCAAGTGGTAGAATCAAGGCTGCTCCCCAAGCAAGAAACTCTAATTCTATTTTTTTTTTAATTTATTTATTTGACAGAGAGAGAGAGATCACAAGTAGGCAGAGAGGCAGGCAGAGAGAGAGGAGGAAGCAGGCTCCCTGCTGAGCAGAGAGCCCGATGTGGGGCTCGATCCCAGGACCCTGGGATCATGACCTGAGCCGAAGGCAGAGGCTTTAACCCACTGAGCCACCGAGGTGCCCCTCTAACTCTATTTTTCAACCTTATACTAGACTTCCAAGATATTGGTGGGAGTGATGGTTACGCCTTCCCTCCATCTGCAGAAACTAGGGTTGACAGTGAACACAGGTGTGTTGTGTGGTGTTGTGTGGTGTTGTGTGGTAGTTGGCTGAGAAAGCTCCCAGGTTGTGCGCCTCTGTCACCTTCCCCCATATGAATGGGAATGGACCGAGGGGGAGGACTTTGCTCAATTAGTAGCAGTGCTACGAGTCTGGAACAGCCTAGAACGAGGCTGAACCTAGCCTTCCTTCCATGGAGAGAAAGTCCAGGTAAAAATAAGTCACAAATAGAGAGAAGGAGAACTAGTAGCTAAGGGTAAAAGAACAAATAAATGGGCTAACGCGACAACTATGATCCAGGGTTACAGCAACACCTTGAAGGAGGCTCACAGCAAGAGATGATATTGTCTCCTATGAAAGCTCAATTATACTGGATGTCTTAGCGGGTGGAGAGCACCCCTGTTTCTAGAAACTGATAGAGTCGAATGGAAACCTGCAAATCTGAATGGGTTGACTTTCGGAGACCTGTGATGTGATGACGAGCTGGACCAGTTGTTGATGACTGCGTGACATTCCAGTGACAGGCCACTGTCTTTTGACTCTTATTTTTCGGGTTATATCTGCAGCCCATCTTGTGATTCGTGTAACACCGGCACTGTCTTGTCTGGCAGATTGCACTACTGATCTTGTTGGTCAAACCTACTGGGAAATTGAGGTAAGAGCCTCCTACCCTACCCTACCTCCTCCAAATCTTAGGGCATGTGTTTGTTTTGCTGTAGGAGAGCTTTGGACAAAGGCCAGGGAGTGGCCTGTGTAGTCAAGAATCTGGGCTTGCCGGAAGAGAAGTTCTAGCCTTTGTCTTTGGCTTCTTGGAGGTAATCTGTGCCATAGCTGATAGAAGTGCCTTTGTTTAGATGAGGGTAGGCCAGTCTGGACTTTGAGGCGGGGGCTGATCGTGCCAGAAAGACCAACCATGTGATTTAGGTGGAAGGTCATATCATCCGTTGACCTTCAAAGACTGAGTTCAGCCATAGGCGCAATCAGTCAATTGTACTTACACACCGGAAACTCCAGTAAACACTCTGCACACCAAAGGAGCCTTCCCGGTTTGCAGTTCTCGGTGCTATTATCACACACCCATGCTGGGAGGGTCACCTGTCCTGACTCCGTGAGAGGTGGCAACAGGAGGCCTCCATACTTTGACCTCTGTACTTCTTCCCTTAGCCGACTTTGTTGTGAACCACAACCACGAGAATAACAGCTCTCTGTCGGTTCTCTGAGGCGTTCCAGAGAATTATCAAAAATGAAGGTGGTTTGGGAACCCCCAAATTTGTTTCTTTAATTTTTACTTTTTTCATTTTGAAGGGAACCCCCAAATTCGTAATTCGTGCCAGAAGTCTTGGGGACTGTGCCCTCAAGCCTTGTCATTTGCCTAACTCTGGGCAATAAAGTAAGAAAGAAATAAAAATGAATTTGCCCCTGAGTTTTTGCATGTTTCTAAAAACAACAACAGAAGGGGAAAGCAAGCAGGCAAACAAACAGATGTTCCTTACGCAAATCAAAACCAGAAGGAAACGTCACACCCCCTAGGAAGGCTATAATGAAAAGGACAGATGGTAACAAGTGTTGGTGGGGATGTGGAGAAACCGGAACCCTCATACGTTGTGGGAGAGGACAGAAAGGTCTGGCTGCTCGGGTTAAACACAGTTATCCTAGATCCAGCCATTCTGCTCTTAGGTGTAGATCCAAGAGAAATGAAAGCATATGTCCACCCGCAATCTTGTACATGAATGTTCAGAGCAGTAGAAATTCTAATAGCCCCCAAATGGAAAGAGGCTCTCTGTCCATCTGTTGGTGAACAAAATATGTGGTATACTCATACCAGGGAATACAAGTTGGTGATAAAAAGAATGAAGGGCCGTTGCATTGTACAACTAGGGTGAACCTCGAAAATAATATAAGTGGAATAAGCCTCACAGAAAAGGCCTGTATTGCGGAATTCCATTTATATGAAATACCCAGCTTAGGCAAACCTAGAGACAGAAAGATGGTGGTAGCCTAGGGCTGGGGGGGAGGGGGGGCTTGGGAGGAACCGGGGAGTGGGTGCTGAGGGATGCAAGGTATTTGGGGTGTTGGGGGGGGTGTAACTAAATGTGCTAAAACTGATTGTGGTAGTGGTTGCAGGAGTCTGTGACCGTACTAAAAACTGTTTATTGTGCGCTTTAAATCGGTGAAGTGTATGGGATGTGAATTAGATCTCAATAAAGCTGTGTTTTGTTTTGTTTTGAACGCAGCCTTGGGAAAGGGGATGGACTCTTGAGCTCAAGGAAATTCGATCCGCGTGGCTCTTTAGGCTCCACGGTAAGGCTTTCCCGGTCCTCTGAGACGCGACCGTGGGCTGTGACCACGGTTCGGAGCACGCCTAGAAGGCCTGACACGGAGCCGGGAGGTCGGCTTGATCTCAGGGCTCCCCCACTGCGACAGGGTCTGCCCGGCCCCAGGCCGCGGCTTCCAGAGCCCAGGATCGCCCGGCGCGAGCGCGGAACCGCGGCCCGAGTGGCTCCCACCCCCAGACTCGGCTTGGGGAGGCCTGAAAAGCCGCCTCCGCGGTCCTAAGAAGCACCCCGGCCGCACCCCTGAGCGTCGCCCCGGCCCTTCGGAAGGCGCTGGCAGGTGGCGCCGCCGGGGCCCCGCCGCCCCCGCGCTCGGGGACACCCCGTCCCCCGGGAGGTCGCGGGCCGCGTCCCGCAGCTCTACCACAGGCCCCCCGCCTCGCGGCCCCGGCCCCCGCCTCCGGGAAGCACCGCCCCGCCGCGGTCGCGCCCTCGGCCGGCTCCGCCTCTTCCCCTCCGGCCGCCGCCCCGCCCCGCGCCGGCCGCGAACCCAAACAGCGGCTCCTGCTGCGCGCGGCCGCGCGTGATCGCCGCGCCGCCGAGCCCCGCGCGCCCGCCCTCCCGGCCCGGCCCGGCCCCGCCGAGCGATGCTGCTGCTGGCCGCCGCCTTCCTCGTGGCGTTCGTGCTGCTGCTCTACATGGTGTCACCGCTTATCAGCCCCAAGCCCCTCGCCCTGCCCGGGGCGCATGTGGTGGTGAGTGGCCTCCTGTTGCTGCGCCGCCGCCGCCGCCGCCGCCGCCGCCGCCCGGCCCGCTCGGCCGCCCGGAGCCCGCCCCCTGGCGCGCCGGCCCTCGACCGAGGCCCAGCCGCCCGCGTCCCTTTCTCCTCCGAGGGCCACCTGCCGCCGCGCGGCCCGGCCCCGTCCCTGCGGGGGACGGTAGGGCCCCGCCCTCCGCCGCAGCTGGCCCTCCCCGGGGCGGGAGAGCGGGGCGCCGGGGGCACCGGAGCCGCTCGCTAATCCCCGGGGCACCCGTGGGATGTGGATACTGCTGCGCTCGGTTTTCCCGATGAGTCCGCCGAGGAGCGGAAAGGCTGAGAAACTTTGCCAAGGACACCGCGGTCGGTGGCCGCGCAGGGCGAGGCGCACGGTCCCGGCCGCGTCGCGGGGAGGCGGGCGGCAGGGAAGGGGTCCCAGCCGCCGGGACCCGCCGAGGCAGCTCGGAACGGGAAGACGGCCTGTGCGAGTGACAGAAAGAGCAGTTGCCAGAGGAATCCAGGAAGTGACTCACCTTGGGGGGGGGGAAACCGCCCCGAACCCAGGGGGCTGGCGGTCCCTGCTCGACGGTGTCGGGACGCTTCTGTCCCGTCTGCACGGCTGGTCTGTCGGAGCTCAGCTCCCGGGTAGGCCATCATTTCGGAGTGAGGCGGACGAGCTCACCGACCTGCTAGTGCGGGAGGGATGCGGGAGGTGTGGACGGGTTTGGGTCCTTTCCTACCGGAAGCGAGTGTCTTCAGAGATCCCTTTTCTGCAGGTGTCGGCGCCTTCCTTCTCACCTGCGCGCAGCACTTTGCCACTTGCTGTGGCTTTCGCATCGGTTTTCTTATTCGGATCTCACAAGCACACCGATGCACACCGAGGTGGGCGGTGATTGAACAAGGAGAGTTAGTTACTAAGCGGGCGGCAGGAATCCTGCCAGAGGGGACGTGTGCGAGCCGGGTGCCTGTGGAGATGGAGCCTCCCTACCGAGCTGACCAGGCTGGACTGGCCATTTATTTTAGTGTGCTTTAGATCTGGACAAACGTTTGTGAATGAGAAAACGTGTTTTTCTTTACAGGGTCCTTTGTAAAAATATTAGTATATTCCCAACTCCTGCTGTTGCTGATGTGAGGTTAGTGTAAATTCATTTCGAAAGAGAGCGAGAGAAGCCAAACTTTCCACGGAGGCCAAATTCTGAAAGTGCCACATCTCCAAGAGAACTTCTGCCTCGGAAGCATGGCTTTCAAAGTTGAAATCCTGCAGAAGTTACGTTTGCAGAACGTAGCTTGGAAAAAAAACGTAAAGCCAAAAGCTGGCGTGAACATTTTGATTCAGTATTTATAAGGGAGTTTCACTTAACCTTGACTCCCGTCCTTCTCACTTCCATTGTGCCGCAGGCCCTGAGTAAGATAATGAGTCTGTTGGGGTAAACTAAGAAGAATTTCTTATTTTCACCATCCCATTTTAATACGCCACTATAAATAATGTGAGGATGCCATGAATAATTCACATGATGTCACCATCTGTCTTCTTTTTTAATGTCACAAGACGAGGGAAAGCGCCATTCTTTTTGTTGAAACTTGTTAGGACCGGACCAGGTGGTGTTAGGAGAGGGAGCTGACATTTCGAATGTCTCCTTATGTGAAAGCATGAACAGACTTAGGTCACAATCATTGCTTTCTATTTAGAACAGTTCGCATATCTAGTGTTATCTCCCTAATGACAGCGGCGATACTGCGGAGGTCTCACAGGGTATGTACTTAGGTTTAAAAACCTGTTTCATCGACTTGGGGAGAACTGGAAAATCAGGTCCTTCCTTTTTTGGAGATGGCTGGGAGCAGTTCTTGCTGCAAACCACCCTGTTTCTTGTCCTCAATAAGAGGTGTATGCTGTGATGAAAGAGATAGAAACATTTAAATGATATTTTGCATTGAATCGTAAGAGGCAGTGATAAGGAAAGGAAATTAGGCTGTTATCTTTAAACACCTGGGCCCAGTTTGCCAGTCATCAGGCAACTCCGTCGGTGTTTCCCACTTTTCTCAGCCTTTTGGAAAATCTCTTCCATGTTGTTCTGCCATTCAGAATAGCACAGCCTAGACTTGGCTGATGTATACTCTTAGATGGTCTTAGATGCTTAAGCCTTAGCTTAATTAGAAGGTTAGTTTCTCGAGCTAGGACCGAAAGATCGAAGCCGTACCGTTGCTCATAAGGAAAAGACTTAGAAGTGATCAGATTGAACAGTCGCTTGTCTGTGCAGTGCATGGACACAGCTAGCCTACCTAGAACGGTCTAGAAAAAGGACAGCAATCACAGCAGTAGCACTTTAGAGAATGTAGGTTTTCTCAATAACCTTATAACTTCAGCTTCCATTAATTTATCGAATAACCAGTAGGGAAACTTTACTTCCGATTTTTTGGGCATTGTCTATTTCAGAGAAATGGTACCATGCACCACTCTTGGAAATTAATGTAGGCTGAGTGCTTATTTCGCAACGGCTTATGCCAGGTTCTGTGCTCAGAATGAGGGGGATAGATTGGACTCAGTGCTCGTCCTCAAAGAGCTTACAGTCTGGTCACGGAGCTAAGATGGGTACACAAAGTGGAAAGGGACAGGTAAAGGACAGGACTGAGTGACAGAGTCAGGAAGGCTTCCTGGAGGAGGGGACGTTGGATCTGGCCTCTGCAGGGTAGGTAGGATTTGGATAGGTAGGTATGCGGGGGATGTGGGGTGGAGGGACATTGAGGCAGCAGTGACACCATCATATCACAGCTGGAGGCATGTTAATTGCTGTGGAATTGGAATGTCTGGTGAAATTTAAAAAGCCAAAGCCACCCGTGAAATATCTCAGCAGCAAAGAGCTGCTCAGAGGCAACTGTTAGCTGGGGCAGTGGGTAGATTTTTACAGTAACCCTCTGGAGAAAATTGGTTAATTATCCGCCAAGGAGGTCTCTTCAGTGGTGAGGACTTGAGGCTAAAGACAAATAGGGGACCCTCAGCATCCATGGAGACTGGTACATTGTATAGAAGTGGCTTTGTGATAATTTTAAAATCATTGAGATGGGGTCAAGGATGTTCATTACAGCATGATTTATATCTAACAGTAAAACATTTGAAATAATCCGAATGTCTGTTAGAGGGAAATCGTCAACTAAGTTTTAGTGCCGCTCCTTGATGTAATATAGTGAAGCCTTTTAGTTTTTTGACATAAGACTTTTTGATACATTTTTAAAATTCTATTCTATTCTGTTTATTTATTTTTAAAGATTTTATTTATTTGTCAGAGAGAGAGAGAGAGCACACAAGCAGGGGGAGCAGCAGGCAGAGGGAGAATCAAGGTCCCCGCTGAGCAAGGAGCCCAATGTGGCACTTGATTTCAGGTCCCTGGGATCATGACCTGAGCGGAAGGCAGACGCCTAACCAGCTGAGTCACCCAGATGCTCCGATATATGTATTTTTCAAGTAGGATATGATACCATGTAAGGTCAGATGCCTCTCTGATACTTCCCCACTCCCTTCACCCGACAACCCTGGGCCCCCATTCTCTTCCCCTAGATTATATAATTTGCAAAGGAAAAATGACTAGAAAGATAATACTGCATTTGTCTTATGAAGTTAAATGTATATCAAGCCCTTCTTATTTGCCAGGCCCTGTCCTCTTAAGTGCTAGGGATTAGTGGGAGCAGAAATGGAGATGGTATTTTTCTGGTGTTTATGAGGCAGTGATAGGAGAAAAGGCCGTGAATCAAATAATCACACAAATAAATGCATGGCTGTTTGAGTCTGTGAGTGCCATAAAGGAAAAAGGACGCAGTGCTAGAAGGTGGGTTATAGTTAGGGAAGGGGCAGTCAGTAAATGTTTTCCTGAGGAAGTGATGTTTGAGCTGAGATTTTTTTTTTTTTTTTAAGATTTATTTATTTGATTCGGGGCGGGGGGGGGTGCGGGGAACATGCAGAAAGAGAGAATCTCAAGCAGACTGCCTGGTGAGCACCAAGCCTGGCAAAGCAGGGCTGGATCCCAGGACCCATGAGATCATGGTCTGAGCCGGAACCGTGCTCATCTGACCTAGCCACTCAGGTGCCCCTGTGCTGAGATTTAATGGGTGAATGAGAGCCAGGTGGATGAAAAGAGGGGAGAAGAGCATTTCTGGCAGGGAGGTGAATGTGCAAAGGCCCTGTGGTTGGAGGGGGACATGGAACTCAAAGATAGCCAGTAGGGCTGAACTAGATTGTGAGGAGCAGAATATTACAAGAAGGAAGATTTTACCTTTTAATATTTCTATGTGATCATATATTTCTTTTATAATAAGCAGTCATGTAAAATATTAGATGATCTGTGCAGGTGGCTCTTCTTTGCATTTCTTTTGAAGACAGTCATACAGGAGATATGCAGTAAGGAAGTAAGATTCATTTGAATTTGGACCCAGAGGTAGACTAATGTATTATTTATTAGCTCAATTTATAGGGCACTTTCCTTCTAGTGAATGCAGAAAAACATAGGTGTGCAGTTAATAGTTCGGTGCTGAAAACAGTCGGCAGCAGGACCCGCTAACAGTGACATTGTCCGTATTTGCCCCTCTTTCGTGAAGTCTGGGATGAAGAAACTACGATCACTAAACGTCTGGTTCTCATAGACTGGGTGTTTGAGCCCATCGTCATTTTAAATGAACTTCCTGGAGAAGGGAAATTTTGAGAGCTAAGAAGATTTGATTGTCTTTGCTTTTAGGTCACGGGGGGCTCCAGTGGCATTGGCAAGTGTATCGCTATCGAGTGCTATAAGCAAGGAGCGTTCATAACTCTGGTGGCCCGGAATGAGGTAAGTCTTCTGGGTGTGTTGTTACCCACCTCCTTATTCGGCTTTAGATTTGCCGGAGAGGCGGTGCCCGTGACCTGGGGTTCGGATCTCTGGTTCCAGGTGTGATTTTTCAACCACTGGTTGTTTCTCACATTCGGGGCAAAGACTTCTCAGTGGAAGCCAGGCCAGCTTCACAAATATTTATTTAGTTTCACCGACTGTTAGGCAACATGGGAGGCTCTGCGCTTTTGGGTGAGAGAGGCCGCAGGGAGCTGGGGAGGGCATCAGCCTGCAGGGAGGAGGCGGCAGAGGAGATCACAGGGCCGATAGCCGCGTCCTGATCAGGACAGGCAGGTGTCTCTCTGGAATTTGCTTCTTATCCAGATGATGTCCATCTCTCATGAAACCCACACTCCACCAGGGAGTCTTGTTGCTCCCCAGCACTGTAGCAAAATGTGTGTTTTTCTGTGTCAAGTCAACACTAGGTCTGTTTTGCTTTTCTTTCTTTCTTTCTTTCTTTTTTATCGCCCCCAGGGTCTGTTATTCTTGCCAAAGTTGTTTCCACAGCCAAAGCAATGACACTGTGTTCACACGAGCAGTTGTGGAGTCCTCTTGTGCCGGGGAGGCGGGGGGAAGCGGGGGGAGGCGGGGCGGGGGAGGCGACCACGGCTGTGTTGTCCGCCACCTGCCATTGTTCCGTGCCTGGCGCCGTGCTTGGCTCCTGGCGGGTGCTCAAAGCAGAGCTGTGGGATGGAGACACGAAGGGAGGGCTGATGGAAGGAAGGGGGACACCTGTGTGGCTTCTTTGCCTGGGGACTTCGGATTCTCATATGCCAAAGGAGGGCAACAGTGGGGTGACCGACCACTCAGGTGGGGGTACACAGCTACCCGGGAGCGCCTCGGGAAGGGGGGAGTATTTAAATATTGGCACAGAATTAGGCTTCAGTGTTCATAATTTCTTCTTAAAATCAAGAAACGCAGAATTGCTACTTCCCGTGTGTATCCTGACATCTCTAACAGTGACTTTGCTTTGGCATTAAAGCCACTTGATGGGAAGGAAAATGTCACTGTATTTTATTTTATTAATGATTTTGTTTATTTACTTTTGAGAGAGAGATTGAGAGAGCACGAGCGAAGGAGAGGGGCAGAGGGAGAAGCAGGCTTCCTGCTGAGCAGGGAGCCCAATGCGGGACTCGATCCCAGGACCCTGGGTCATGACCTGAGCCGAAGGCAGACGCTTAGCCAACTGAGAAAACATATCCAGAAAACATAACTGTAATAAAATGGCATTATTTGAGATGTAAACAATGTCAATATTTGATACAAGATGGATGGAAAGGAAGCAGGGGTGGCCCCAAGTTTCAGGGGCTCAAAAGCTCTTTCTGTGGGTCCTTGCATTGCTAGACATGAACGAGCAGATGAGCCCTCTGGCTTCCAGAAATTCCTTATTTTCTAATATAATTGTTTATTCCAATTGTGACAAAGGCAAGTTGTGTCTGTCTTTATTAATAGAATATTATTTTATCATAGACACATCCACGTTCAGAAGCCCACATGTCTTTCCGGAGGATTCCCCTCCTCTCTTCTTCTCTAGCTGTCTTTGATTTTTTTTTTTTTACGATTTTATTTATTTATTTGACAGAAGAAAGATATCACAAGTAGGCAGAGAAGCAGGCAGAGAGAGGGGGAAGCAGGCTCCCCGCCGAGCAGAGAGCCCGATGAGGGGCTCGATCCCAGGACCCTGAGATCATGACCTGAGCTGAAGGCAGAGGCCCAACCCACTGAGCCACCCAGGCACCTCTGATGTTTTTAAATTACAACTTTTAGAACAAATGACGAACTGCCAACTGATACATCCCTCTTCTTGAAAAATGAGCCAAACAAGCAAAATTGAGACCTTGGAAGAATCTCTCAGTTACAGGATGGCTTTCTTGTTTAAGATTATTCTCAGAAAGTAGCCAGGATTAGGTTTCCTCCATCTATCTAAAAGAGTGATTTTTTAGTATATTTGCTTTTGTGGGAGAGGAGGAAGATACCGGACAGTCTCACAACAGCACGCTTGACGTGGAATCACAGGATATGGCAGGGCCATGTGGGGGTTCTTGGTTTATGTCACACTCACTGATGTCGGATCCAACAATTTATTAGCCTTGAGATGGTGCCCGCCAGCAATGAGTACTGTTAATTGGGATTTTGCAGTTCATTTATTTTTCTGTTATCTTTCAGAAAACCCTTGCTGTCACTTAATCATAGCCGAACATAACTTTACAGCTCTTTTCTTTCATACCCTGTGGCCCATAGCTGTACAGTACAGAGGCTGTCTTGAGTGTTTTCTGCACTTTAATAAATACTTACACAAATAATTGCTTTTTCGCCCCATTTAAACAAACAAGCAGACAAATAGACAATCACCAGAACTAATCGTTGTCTGTTGCTTTCAGGACAAGCTGCTACAGGCAAAGAAAGAAATTGAAAAGCACTCTATTAATGATAAACAGGTATGAGCCGTCCTCGGGATGCATTTTCTGAACTGATCAGCACAGCTGTGTAGAGGGAAGAAAAGTGTTGTTTGAACTGCAAATAGTTCATGTAAAGCACGTAGGATTTTCCTAGTTAAGATACATATTAGACAGTTTTTTCAAAAGCGAAGTCGTTTGAATTATCTTTGAGTTCAGGTTGTTACCAAAACGTACAGACTTTGACTTACACGCACCAATGATCAAATAATGTTTTTCTAGAAAGTGATTTTATTTCGGTTATTTATTTAAGGTAACTTCATATAAACACTTAAGGGGAAAGGGGCACTATATTTATTTTTTTGGTTACGGTATTTTTTGATGAATAAAATGGTGTGTATGTGTATATGTATCGTTCAGTATAAAACCTAATAGCAAGTTACTGTGGCACTCATCACCCAGCTTAAGAAATGAGATGTACTGGGGCCCCCGGAGCGCCCCTGGGAGCCCATATCAGCTGCCCATATCCTCTGGTCTCATTTCTAGAGGCAACCCCCAACCTGATTTATATGTTGATTTGTCCTTTGCTCTTTTCATAATTTCACTAGAGGGTGCCCATAACCCTAAATAAGATACTGTTTATTTCTGCTTCTCTTTGAACTTGATGGCATCATTCTTATTTTTTTTTGTCAGACTTCTTGAGACATACTTCACATACCATTCAGTTCACCGGTTCAAGGGTACGATTCAGCGGCCTACCCGCAGGGTTGCGCAACCTGCACCAGAATCGCTGTAGAGCTTTCCAGTAGAAAGTGGGGACCTTGTCACTCCCCATTCCTCCCAACCCCCGCAGCCCCAGGCAATCACTATTCTCCTTTCTGCCTCTGTAGATTTGTAGGACATCATTCTCTAGGTATTTTTGTGCAACTTGATTTCTTCCCTAGAGACTGCTTTAGAGATATTTCTGCATTGTTGCATAAAGTCATAGTTTATCCATTTTTTACTGCTATGTAGCATTTTCCTGGATGTATTTAGAAGACCTATCGTTCATCAGTTCTACTGTTGGTGGATATTTCGTTTCCAGTTTTTTGGTTAGTTTTACATCTTGCTGTGACTGAAGTTTTTCTCCATGTCTCCGTGCGTGTGTGCAAGGATGGGCTGTGTCTGGAAATGGGATTGTGGAGGTACAGTTAGAGCGCACACGCGTCTTCCGCTTCAGCAGAGTGGGCGCACGCCCACCCGTAGTGCTCCGGCCTCCTGTTGCCTCACATCCTTGCCAACACTTGGTATTGGCAGGCTTACTAATTTTTGCCTTTCGGATGGGTTTTAAATGGTATTTCACTGTAGTTTTTTGAATTTTTTAAATTATTTTTTAAAAAATACTTCACTAATTTGAGAGAAAGAGTGTCTGTGTGAGCTCAGGGGGAGAAGCAGAGCGGGGAGGGAGAGGGAAAGAATCTCAAGCAGGCTCCACGTAGAGTGAATGCAGAGCCCAGTGTGGGACTCGATCCCATCACCCGACACCCCGAGATCCTGACCCGAGCCGAAAGCAAGAGTCAGACGCCTAACCTACTGAGCCACCCAGTGCCCCTCACTGTAGTTTTAGTAGCCTCTTTTTCCCCTCCAAAATACGTGAGAGCTCTTTCCACGTCAAGAAAAATAAATCAGCCTCACCTTTTGTAACTGCCGTGGCGGTCTAGGGACCCGCAGGTCCGCAGTCATTCCTGGGGCAGCGAGGCTACCATGTCTTCTGCTTGGCTTGCTGTGCCGCAGGTAGAGGTCCTCGTCCGCATCTCCCTGTGTCCATGTGTGGCATCTTCCCCACTACCTTGGCTCCTGTGCCCCCTTCCCTGAAGCCTGAGAGCATCGGAAAGCTGCCATCTCAGCAAATCTGTCCGTTTTCTTTTTTTCCATAGTCATGTGAGTTCTGATAGAGGAAGACGTCTCCTGTCAAACCGCGGCGCTCGTGTGCTCCTGGCTGAAGGCCAGGCCTGCTGGCAGCAGCATCTCCCTGGCCCGGACTCGTTCGCCCGACTCCCACCCCCGCCTCAGCCATCAGAAGGCTTGAGGTCATGTGGCAAGTTCCTGGCGCCTCTGTCAGGGACAGGGAGGATGGGCTGGGCCGGGCCAGAAGGACTTCGCTGCACAGCTTAGCACAAACAGAGCCGCAGGGACACGTTTTTCTGGTGATTTGTGAACCCCCCCCCTTTTTTTTTTTGAAATTTTGCTTATCTGTGGGATAGCTTTTATTTATAGTAAATGATCTAATACGTATAAAAAGCTTCGCATAAAAATCCCAGTTACAGGAATAAAACCCAAGGGCAGCTCCTCTGGAATATTCCAGGTCGCATTTGCAACGGGGGCCCTTTCCTTTCCTTAGGGATTTAGCTCCTTTGGATAGGACTCCTTCTTGCATCAAGTAAGACTTCCTGCCCCCCTCACGTTGTAGCTTTATTCCTCGCGTCGCGTCTTCTCAGAGGTGGAAGGGAGCTTTGTGGTCACTAGCTTCTGACACCCTGGCCAGAGCAGGTGAGGCCAGCGCCGCCTCCTCGGGTCCCACCCAGCTAGTGGGTGAAGGGGCAGGACTGGAACCCAGGCAGGGCAGGACTGGAACCCAGGCCCGTCAGGCCCGTGCCTGCGCCGGCCCCTTCCCCCGCACCGCACCCCCTTCAACTCACAGCCACACACATGCTCGTGATTGGAAGTAGATGCCCCCTCCTGTGCACACTCGTTCTGTCTGTCCCCCAGCTCGGCGGCCAGTCTCCACCCAGAAGAACTTAAGGAAAGACTGAGAAGTGGAGAAATGCCTTTTTGCTTCTCTCCGCGACCCCCCTTGGAACACGGAACATTCCGATGTCAGAGGCTAAGCTCTGGATTTGAAAACGTTATCCAAAAAGGGAAATTAAAACAATAGCTCATTGTTAGTCCCTGTTAGTATTTTGAACTGTTATTTTATCAGTTTTTTGTCCAAGTAAGCACGGAAATATGTGCTTTTTTTCCTCCCCCTTCCTTCTTCCCTTCCTTCCCTTCTTCCTTTCCAAAGACTGAGTGGAACTGTTTTCCGTGGCCGGCACGGGCTGGGCTCTTCCTGGCATCTGTCTGTACTGTGAACCCCTGTGCGTGGCCACATTCGGACTGGGTGGGCTCTGGGGCCTGATTGGTGACTCCTGGGAGTGGGCGGCCGGTCCAGAGTCGGCACCTCAAGCTCCCACAGGCCCCGAGGGACCCTTGGCCTTGAAAAATAAAGTCACTGGGCTCAGACTCAAACTAAGGTGGGCTTTGCGAGTAGGTGTTGTTTGCTCGTCTCTGTTCCCCCTGACGAAGCGGAGCCTCAGCAGGGCCATGAGAGCTTGGCGACTGCTCCAAGGGAAGTATTTTTTTGAGCTTATTTATTAGATGTATTGTTTTTATTTTTAACGACCTTAGATGTTAACAACTTGAGATGCAGTTCATATGCACTTTATTTATTCTTTATGTAGTTTATGTTTTTTTTAACGGCCGGAGCTATAATTGATGTCCAGTAAACAACACCCATGTGAAGAGTACAGTTCGATGGCTTCTGACAGATGTATACGCGTGTAAAAGTGGTGCTGAAATCCAGACACGGAACGTGTCCCTGCCCCCAGGGTTCCACTTACCTCCTCGTGGTCCAGGCCTCTCTCCACGTCGGGCCACAGTTGGTCTCAGAGCCGCTGTCAGTCACTGTAGATCAGAGGCGTGCCCAGAGGAGCTTTTTACATTTCTTTTCCTGTCTATTTCCGGGTGAAACCGACAAAAATTGTATGCACTTAAGGGGCACAGGGTGACGACTTGATGCACACTGGCGCCGTGAAAGCTTGCCCCCTCAAGTTGATTCACACACCGGTCACCTCACGCGGTTACTTCGCGTGTGTGTTGAGAACACCCACGATCTGCTCTTCTGGGGGATCTCACGTACGCAGTAGAGTCGTTCCTGTTGGTAGTCAGCGTGCTGTACGTGAGACCCCCAGAACGTATTTATCTTATGCCTGAAAGCGTGTACTTTGACCCATATTTCTTAAGACATGTTTTTGAGTTTGCACAAGAGAGTTTGCTGTGAAAACTGCCAAGAAAATTAGGCTCCACAGTTGCGCTGTCAGCAGATTTCCAACGGTGCGATCTGTGCCTACAGAGCCAGACTTCCCAGCTATTGGAAAGAATTGCCTTTATGTTAAAAAATTCTTTAAAAAATCCTTTCAGACACCTGCGTGGCTTTGATCTTTTTTTTTTTTTTCTCTTCCTAACAGGTGGTGCTTTGTATATCCGTTGACGTTTCTCAAGACTACAGCCAAGTAGAGAACGTCATAAAACAAGTAAGAGGTTGGGCTAGCTGGAACTCACTCACTTGCCTTTCAGCCGGTTCTTCCCATTCTGGTGTGTGGCTGGGAACTGACAAGTCATCTCTGTCGCTTTGATAGTTGTTGTCATTGATTTGCTACAAAGTGATTCTTCTTTTTCTTCATGCCTGCTCTGATGAATTTTTCCAGGCACAGGAGAAACTGGGCCCAGTGGACATGCTTGTGAACTGTGCAGGAATGTCACTTTCGGGAAAATTTGAAGATCTTGAAGTTAGTACTTTTGAGGTAAGTAGCCATTTCCTTTTTTTTTTTTTTTTAAGATTTTATTTATTTATTTGAGAGAGAGAGAGATCACAAGCAGGCAGAGAGGCAGGCAGAGGGAGAGGAGGAAGCAGGCTCCCTGCTGAGTAGAGCTGGATGTGGGGCTCGATCCCAGGACCACGAGATCATGACCTGAGCTGAAGGCAGAGGCTTTAACCCACTGAGCCACCCAGGCGCCCCGCCATTTGCTTTTTGCTCATCGGGCAACTCATGCACTCCAAGGAGAGCAGGGCCGCAGGGGAAGGCTTTGCAACTGAAACAGATAAAATGCATTCGGATTTTCTAGAAGCTTTAGAAGGCTGGGGGAAGGTTGGACAAGGTTTTGGTCCCAGCTCCATGACCATCCAACCTTAAGAACTTAGACATGTCTCTGGACCTTGGTCCGCCCAGCTGTACGACCCCCAGCCTGACGTGCATTACGGTGACGATTCACCGCGGTCCTCTCTGCAAGAGGCTCTCTGTGAGCCGAGAAATGCTGGATTCTCATCTCAGCCGTCAGGGTTTGGAACAGTGGTAAGCCAGCAAAGTTTAAGAGCAGACTCTTTGGGGTTGTGAAGTCAAGACGAAAAGATAACCCATCCAATTTTGGTTTGTATTTTTAAACAGATTTGCCAGGGGCCATCTCTTGTAATCTCTGTCAGCTCTCAGTAAGTGGACGGCAGTTGGGCAGTCCTTGTAGAGTGCAGGACAGTTTTTTAGTGGACGTTGCCTCAACTGTCTTTTTCTTCATGATCCGCCGTAAGAGGATTTGAATGCTTTATTACGTGAAGGTCAAGTTTGCGGGGGAGCGCGCTAGGGGGGCTTCTGGGGGGCTGGGGAGGCGCTGTGAACTCTCCGACTTAAAGTCCGGTCGGGAGCGTCCAGAGGCAACTGGGAGCAGAGTGCCGCCTTATCTGGGACCCCAGTGTCGGACGGCCCCTTTATCAACTCGGTATGAGGTGGTGGTCGGGCTGGCTGGCCTTGACCGAAGGTTATCAGGGGAGAGGTGGGAGCCGGTGTCCGCAGCTGGGTGCAGAGTCAGCTAGGGAAGACGGCTGAGACTTTGGGGGTGGCCCGCGGAGTCAGGTGTGTGGGAGTGTGTGTGGATGGGTGTGAGTATGAGTGAGTGTGTGTGTGTGTGTGTGTGTGAGAGAGAGAGAGAGCATGAGAGCACGCGGCTAATGGAGAGGGAATCCGCAGACTTACCCTGACCGAGTGTGGGGGGTGAACTCCCCAGGAGGCTGGTATGGGGCAGGGGCTGGAGGCTGAGGAGGGCTCGGGGGGTGAGGGTCAGCTTCTGGAGCACTGTGGGGCGGAGCAAGGGCCAGAAGGCCTGGGCCCTTGAAGGCCACCACGGGGAATTTGGCTTTTAGTCCAAAACCTCTGAAGAGGCCTGAACCTGCCAGGCATGGCGTGTGTTTCGGTGTTTAGAGGCTCTTTGTGCCTGCTGTGGCAGGGCGCTGGGTAGGTGGCGTCAGAGGCTGGTGGGGGGTGGTGATGCGGAGGCATTTGGGGGTAAACTCAGAGTGAGGGGGCGGGGGGGGGAGAGGGGCACACGAGGGGCTGTTGGAAGTGGTCCCGCCCCAGCGAGACCCAGACTTTGGTAACCCAAAGCCTGTGACCTCTGTCCCAGTGACAGGGCCTCTTTCCAGCTGCCCGGAACACAGGCAGCAGGCCACTCTCCTCGGGGGCGTGTCCCTCTGCCCGGCCCGCACCTGCTCCCCGCTCTCCCCGTCGTACGTCTCAGTCCCGCAGTGTTCTGGTCAAGGCTCGTCGTCCGTAAGTCCTGCTGGAACCACACTGCCAGGTCTGATGCGTTGTCTTGTCTGGAGACAAGAGTTCATGTCTATGTAACGTGAACTCTCTCTTATTTTTTTACTTGATTGTGTTGTTTTGGTTGCTTATCTCATTTGAACTTGACTGAGGCTCACGGGGTCCCCATCACAAGGGTTCCCTGCACAGGATGGTTGACTGTGGGGTTACAGCTCACGGCTGGGGGACCTCAGCATGTGCTGCGTGGCTCCCCTGGGGAGAGGCCTCTTGGAAACTCGTGCCTGCTTCCTCTGGACTCTGACCCTGGTGCCTCTTGCCCTTGCTGATTGTGCTTCGTGCCCTCTTGCTGCCATAAACCTGAGTCATGGGTACGATGAGGTGCGGCGTCCGGGAGGCTGTCCCGGGAATCACTCAAACTAGAGGTGATCTTGGGGAACGCCAGGACACCTCTCTTAATTTTCCTGTTTAATGGTTTTCTTCGTGGATTCTTAGAGCAATATCCTGTTTTATCTCCCTGTGGTTGTTAGTGATAATTATTTTCACTTTTTGATTGGGATGACATTGCCTCTATAAATCCACATGGGGAGAACTGATTCTTAACAATATCGAGGCTTTTAACCTCCGAACGTGGTCTGTGTCTTCATTTATCTAAATTTTCTTTCATTTCTCTCAGCAGTCTTCTGTAGCTTTTAGTGTCTGGGTCTTGCTCCTCATTTTTCTGTATTTCCCATTTTCTGATGCCATTAGAAACGGTATTTTTGATGTTAGTTTCTGAGTGTTCATTGCTAATATAGAGAAAGTCAGTCGATTTTTGTGTGTTGATCTTGCAGCCATGCTCAAGTCCATTATTAATTCTAGTGCTCACATGAATTCTCGTCTAGATCTTCTGCATTTAAGATCGTGTCATCTGCAACAGTTTGACTTTTTCCGCTCCCATCTGGGCACCCTTGTACTGGCGAGAACGTTCAGCACAGAGTAGAAGTGGTGAGAGGAGACATGCTTGTGGTGTTGCTGATCTCGGGAGAAAACATTTTTTTTGCCATTAAGTTTGATGTTTTGTAGTTCTGTTCTCTTTTGTTGTGTTTGGACGGATGCCCTGTACCAAGTTGAGAAACTTCGATTCCTAGTTTGCTGAGAGTTTTTTGGTTTTTGGCTGTGTTCTTTGTTTGTTCGTATGTTTTTGAGAGAGAACATGCACAAGTCGGGGGTGGGGAGAGGCAGAGAGAGAGGGAGAGGGAGAGAATCTTAAGCAGGCTCCACGCCCAGTGCAGAGCCCAACACGGGGCTGGATCCCAGGACCCTGAGATCATGACCTGAGCCAAAATCAAGAATTGGATGCTTAACCGACTAAGCCACCCAGGTGCCCCTGCTGAGAGAGTTTTTATAAGGAACAGAAGTTGAATTTTGTCAGGTGCTTTTTCTGCATCTATTGGGATGATCACAGAGTTCTTTTTTTAGTTGATATGGTGAATTATACTGATGAATTTCCAATGTTTAACCAGCCTTGCATTCCTGGGCTCGACCCCACTTGGCTATTAATCCTTTCTGTATTCTTGAGGGATATTAGTTGGAGTTTTCTTTTCTTGTAATGTTATGTTCTGATTTTTGTGTAACGGTAATGCTTGCCTCTTGTATAAGAGGAAAATAGTCCCTCCTCTTCAGTTTTCTGGAAGGATTTGTATAGAATTGCTGCTATCCTTCCTTAAATGTTTGCTAGAATTTACCAGTGAAGCCTTATCTTACCTTATCTCTGTGGAAAGTTTTCTAACTGTAATTCAATGTCTTTAATAGATGTAGGGCTACATTTGTATCTTTTTTTTTTTTTTTAAGATTTTAAATATTTATTTGAATGAGAGAGAGATAGAGAAGGAGTGGGAGAAGGGACAGAGGGAGAGAATATCCAAGAAGACTCCCACTGAGTACAGAGCCTGATGTGGGGCTGGATCTCATGATCTGAGAGTCAGACGCTTAACAGACTGAGCCACCCTGGTGCCTCTACATTTTTATCTTCCTTTCTATTTCTTTTTTGAGTGACCTTTGGTAGCTTGTGGCTTTCAAGGAATTTGTCCATTTCGTCCAGGTCATTGAATTGATAGGCACCAAGCTGTTCATCATATTCCCTTCTCATCCCCTTGATATCTAGAGTTTGTAGTGATAGCACCTTTCACCCCCCCTTTTTTTTTAAGATTTTATTTATTTATTTGAGATAGAGAACACAATTAAGCAGAGCAGCAGGCAGAGGGAAAGGGAGAAACAGGCTCCCCACCGAGCAGAGAGCCCGAAGCAGGGCTCAATCCCAGGACTCCGGGATCATGACCTGAGCCGAAGCCAGACGCCTAATTGACTGAGCCACCCAGGTGCCCCACCTCTCTGGTTCTTGATATTGATAGTTTGTGTCTTTTATCTTTCCTGACCAGCAGGACTTGATATTTATTAATTTTATGGATCTTCTCAATAAACAGCTTTTGGTTTTATTAATTTTCTGTTGTCTTTTCTATTTCTTTTATTCCCTCTCTTATTTTTGTGATTTCCTTTTTTCTGCTTACTCTTGTTTTAATTTGCTCTTCTTTTATAGTTTTTTAGGTGGAAGCTGAGGTCACGCATTTGCGGCCCCTTCCCTCTTCAAATGCAGTTAACCCGTGCTACAGATTTCCAGCTCCATGATGCCAAGGCAGCGTCCCACACATTCTCCTATGTTGTGTTTTCACTTCAGTTCAGTTACAGACACTTTATAATTTCTCTTTTCATTTTTGCTTTGACCCTTGGATAATCTAAAAGTGCGGTTGTTTCGTTCCTGAATATTTGGGAGATTTTTCAGAAATCACTTCCTTGCTGATTCCTGATTTAATTCCGTTGTGGCTAGCAGACATACTTGTATGACTTGACTCCTTTAAGATTTGTTGAGACTTGCTTTTGGCCCAACATGCAGCCTCTCCTGTGGCCATGCACGTGTGCTGGGGAGACCACGTGTCTGCTGTTTCGGGCAGAGTGTTCTAGCAGTGTAGGTTGGGTCTGGTTGGCTGAAACGTGGTTCAGGCCTTCCGTGTCCTGACTGGTTTTGTGTCCTCTTGTTCTTACAGTTACTGAAAGAGGGGTATTGAAATCTTGGATTATAATTGTGGATTTGTCTATGTTTTAAATAGACTTTTAGGGGCATCTGGGTGGCTCAGTTGGTTAAGCATTCAACTTTTGATGTAGGCTCTGGTCATGATCTCAGGGTTTTGAGATCGAGCCCTAGGGTGGGCTCTGAGGTGGGTGTGGAGTCCGCTTGAGAGTCTCTCTCCCCCCGCCTCTGCCTCTGCCCCTCCCCCACTCCACTCGTGCAGGCCTGCATCTCTCTCTCTCTCTCAAAAGAAAATAATAAAAACAAATAAATAAGTAAACAGATTTTTAGCTGATACACCTGGGTTTTAGCCCCATGCCTCGCCTCCTGCTCCCAGCAGTGCTTCTGGTGCTGCTCAGGCCTGTGGGGTGCTCTGTGCAGGCCCGCTCTCTGGTTCCTCTGTCCCTTGCTTAGCATTCGGCTGTCTGCTCAGCTCGTTATCGCCCACCGTTCTGTTTTTCAGCTTCCAAAATGTTCTCGCTGTTATTTCTTTTCCTGTTGTCTATGCTTCTGTGGGTTGTTGGCATTTAAAAAAATTGTTATCTTTTCACCGAGATTTTAGTGGGGTCTCTGAAGGGAGCAGAGGCTAACACTTGGGTTCAGCATGCCTTCTTTTTTCAGTACTTTTTTAGTGCATTTTTCAAGGAGCTGTGCGCTCCTTGAAAATAATGTGATGATATCAAAAGACATTTTGGGAAAGGTGGCAATCCCAGCATCTTAAATTTCCTTTATTTATTTATTTATTAGAGAGAGAGGGAGGAGAGAGAAAGCGTGCACATGAGTTCGGGGAGGGGTAAAGGGAGACTGAAAGAGAGAGAGAATCTCTAGCAGACTCCCTACTGAGCCTGGAGCCTGTCATGAGGCTGAGATCATGACCCAGGAGATCATGATCTGGGCCAAAATCAAGAGTCAGACTCTCAACCGCCTACACCTCCGGCACCCCACAATCACTTACCATTTTCTGTACTTCCTGTTTGGCACCTGTGTGCACGTACTTTTATTTAATATTTGAATTGGCTACAGTCCCAGAGTAAATACAGTATTGTATGCCCTCTGCTGTTTTAAACTTGCGGAATAACTATTTCCCCATCCTCCTGGTGTTTCTGATCACCATCTCTAAAAGCTACGTAACTTCTGTAGAGTCAACATTCCGTGGTTGACTCGGAGTTCCGCAGTATTTGGTTACACAGGCCGATAGATCTAGTATTTTTCCAGGACTTTTAATATAGAGTCATTTTGATGCAAGTACTTTTGGACTTCCAAGTTAAAATGTCAGGCTTTTAAGAGTTCCCAGGATGAAGGAAAATAGACTCTTGGTACCTGCGTGCGCTCTTACCCACCATAGTCTAAGAGCCATGCTGGTCAGGCGCTTCCTGCGGCCCCGGGGCTGTGCGCTCCTTGACTCGTGTTTCCTTGTCCAGTTCTTGCAACAGCCCTCTGAGCTAGTACGAGCGTGAGCCCTGGGTTCAGCTGCAGAACTAAGTAGCATGTCTGACTTTCTTCATCATCAAATAGGTAGGAAACGGTCAGGCCAAGGCTTCAAACCGGTCAGTGCTGTTAATCACTCTCCTAGTCTCTTTGTGATCTTCTAGTAGGGTAGGAAACATTCGGGGGCTTTTTCCTAAGACTGTCTTTCAAAAAGTGTTACCCTCAAGACAAGTGTACTTTGGTAAGGAGAAAACTACTCCTGACCGGTTTTCAGCAAAGACATCCCTGAGGTCATGGTGAGAATAGCAGACTAGACTGAGACAGGCTTCAGAGCACAGGTCACGGGCATCCCGGCTCGTTTACAGGCTCACGGCTTCCTTCCTTCCTTCGGCACATCCACCGGCTCCCAGCCACTCGGGCTCCGCTGCAGAACTCAGACTGGGAGAGCGGGCAGAACCCCCACGAAGCGCAGCCTTGAGGCTTTGACCTTGCTCACCTGCTGGGTGGCTCTTTGTTCCCTGCAGCGACTCATGAGCGTCAACTACCTAGGCAGCGTGTACCCCAGCCGCGCCGTGATCACCACCATGAAGGAGCGCCGCGTGGGCAGGATCGTCTTTGTCTCCTCCCAGGCGGGACAGCTGGGGTTATTCGGCTTCACGGCCTACTCGTCCTCCAAGTTTGCCATCAGGGGATTGGCTGAAGCTTTGCAGATGGAGGTAAGCGCTGTGTTCAGTTTCACGTGTCTGCCTCCCAGCTCAGCGGCGCGGGTTCCCCTTTAGTTTGTAGCCGCTTTACACACGCCGTTGCCTCAACTCAGACATTTGTAGACTTGACGTCAGTGAAGGGCAGTCGGCCCAAGAGTTGCGTTCTGCAGGTAACGTTTTTCATCACATGAAGACAATGATAGAAGCGAAGTGGGCATGAGGCGTTTCGATTCCTTCATTTAATACACACAGTCCTACTGTTTACATGGTATTTTTGGCCTCATTCCGTGTGGGTATACATCAGGCTAACCAGATATTTTATTCCCTGGCGGTGTTTCTGTAACAAAAAGACGTGTCCTTGATGACTGAATAATGAACGTAGCATGTGTTTGAGGGAAAAGCTTAAATCAGCTACCGTCTAGCTCTCAGCATTTAGACAAATCATTTAACTTGGTCTGCTTCCTTTTCTGAAAAACAAGAGAGTTGGCCTAGAAATATCATTTGGCTCTCTCTCTCTCTTACATCTTACTGTCTTAAAGAAATACTGATGAGAGCAAGTGCTTTTTATTTTCCCAGTTAATAGAGCATGTTGTGAAAGAGGCTTCACATCAAAATAAGTGCTTGTCGTGATGTGACAGCCTTCATACAACCTCGCTTGTGTGAAGCAGACTTCTGCATTGTTGTCAAGTGGGGACGCTTGGGGACACATACCCATCCTAAATCATACGCTGAAGAGGAAAGGTGAAATTCTCCTGTGAGATAGATTAAAATAACACCACATCGTGTTAAGAGCCCAGAAGAGAATTCATTGTGATCAACCTTCTTGCAGTAAGAGTGTGATTTGGGGATTGTGTTTACTGATTTATATTAGGAGTTAGCAAATTTTTTTCTGTCGGGGCCAGCTTATAAGTATTTTAGCCTTTGAAGGGTAGATGGTGTCTCTTGCAACCCCTCCAGCCCACTGTGAGAGCAGGAAAGCAGCCATGTGTGACAGGTGAATGTACAATTACGACTGTGTGCCAATAAAACTTCATTTTTAAAAACAAGTGGAGGGCCAGATTTGTCCCACAGGCCATAGTTTGCTGACCCCTGACTTAGAAAATCACCAGGAGAGTCCTTGATGGTATGTGACAGAGTGCCACACTGCCCAGCTGTGGGACAAACGTTGCAGTACAAATGAGCTGTCCAATCAGTGACACAATCCTGATGTGCCTCTTAGGGACTGATCGACTCTGCCGTGTTCATCAAAACGGAACCAGCCCCCAATTTCTTTTTTATTAAATGGCTTAATACTCTTAATCAATAATAGGGCATTATAATGTTTAGCTAATGAGGCCCCTGTGGTTGTGAAATTTCGAAACAAGAATATCAGTATTTCTTTTGAAATGTTTACTTTGAAAGTTCCTTTGCAAATAACCACTTGATTTCTAGAACGGTTTTGTGAGGTATGTGGGCAGACATGGTTACGCCACCTTATAGATACAAGAACGCGGAATTCTTGGTAGTTCATGGAATTGCTCCAAGTGGCATCGTTATTTTGCAATAAAAATAGTAACAAAGTCCTTGCCTCGCTGAAGTCCTCTGCCTGTGCCACGGCAGCTGATGTGTCTATACTTCGGTCAGAAGTTGCCGGATTCGTCTGGCTAGTTGTCTCAGCCCTTCACTTTGGTCTCAGACACCTGCTAAGGAAATAGCTATTTTAGAAATAAAAAATCTGCTTATTAAGGCTTTTTGTTCCTAAGGCTTGTCTTGCAGAGCTTCTCTAGGATTCGCTCATTGAAGGCAAAATGTGTAATCTGGGTGGCCTGGTTTCACTTCAGGTAGAACAGGATGTTACTAAAGAAGAGGGAAAGGAAGTGAGTTGCTAATAGAGTCCCCAAAGCCTCTTTGGGACAAGCGTGATTCACATGCTGCTCGTAGCTGGTTTGGACTTGAAGGCTGCTGGACTTCAGTCCATATTTAGACTCCATGAAAAATGTCCCCGTGTAAATACAAAATAAAATTAACATGTACCACGAGGGAAATAAATTCAATAATCAAAATCCAGTTTTGTTCATAGCAGACTTGCATCAAAACCGTTGTTTCCCTACAAATGTACGTTGCTGGGTTTGGAAACCTGGATAATTCCGTTGGGTTTGCCAGGGTGGTTGGGTTTTCTGTGCATGAAACAGACCTTATAGAATTGCTCAGGCTTTAAGTACTGTTTGGTAATCCTTTCTGGTTTAATTAACTCTCAGATCTTCCTGTCCACCCCACCCTTTGCCCACAAACTAAAGTAGAACCCTAGAAATGTTTTCTGTACAATGAATAAGTTTGAAAGTATGCTTTGTTGCATTTTTTGATCTTTTTCTTCTTTAGCTCAGTCTTTCAGGTATAAATATATGATTTAAAGATTCTAAAAGGTAATTTTTTTGGAAAGCAGATTTTTTTCTTTGAAGATTTTATTTATTTGAGAGACAGAGAGAGAGAGAACAGAGGGAGAGGCAGGCTTCCCACTGAGCAGGGAGCCCAATGTGGGGCGTGATCCCAGGACCCTGGGAACCTGACCTGAGCTGAAGGCAGATGCTTAGCCAACTGAGCCACCCAGGCGCCCCTGACACGGGTCACAGCCAAAGATGTAGTAGTAGAGACCAGGTAAAAGCTTCCCTCCAAGGCCATCTTTTCTCACAGCATGAAAAGGAAGCTGAAGCTGACCTTCTGGAACTTCCCCTCCACAGCTCTGCTCCTCTCTCCAGTGCCCCTGCCTGACCCCCCACCTTCGTTCCGCTGGAATTAGGAACTACACATTTTAGGTGGGATTATTTTGATGATAAATTGGTTCTCGAGCAGAGGGTCGGCCTTCTGGTTGAAATGGAGACCAGGGAGGAGGAAGAAACCGATAAAAGGAAGGTAGGGGGCAGAGTGGGAGGACAGAGAACGGTCAATCAGCGGGGATGAGGGCAAACGCGCAGTGGTAAGGTGAGCGGGGGAATCAGCCAGTGAGGTCCCGGCCCAGTCATTCTTAGAGAAAGTGGTGATCTCTGGGAGTCAGCATTGTCTTGGCAAGAACACATGAAGCCAAATTAATCTCCTTTCCTTTTCTGCTGGGGTTAAGGGGTTCGTTGATTAAAGGAAAGTGATGAGGGCGCCTGGGTGGCTCAGTGGGTTAAGCCGCTGCCTTCGGCTCAGGTCATGATCTCAGGGTCCTGGGATCGAGTCCCACATCAGGCTCTCTGCTCGGCGGCGAGCCTGCTTCCCTCTCTCTCTCTCTGCCTGCCTCTCTATCTACTTGTGGTCTCTCTCTGTCAAATAAATAAATAAATAAAATCTTTAAAAAAAAAAAATAAAGGAAAGTGATGATATGGTTTGGTGTATTTTGATTTTTACCAATTGTTTGACCCAGAGTTTTGGGAGACCGTAAGCTCCACGAGGGTGGAGAGTCTGTCTGAGTTGCTGACATCGTATCTTCATTCATAGGCCAATACTGGCACACAGTAGGCGCTCAATCCGTGTGTGTTGGATGGAGAAATAAAATGATTGGGTGATTAGCCACCGGAGGTATCCAGCCGTGGGTGGAGAGAGTCGTCGTGCTTCACGATGGTAGCCATAACAGCAGCTCCCGGAAAGGGGTGGGACTGGTTTCTCCCAGCCCTGATCGTCTGTGCCCACTGCGGGATGAAGCTGTTCTGGAAGCCCGTTTCAGCCCTTCGGCGGCTCAGCCGTAACCTTGAATCTGAGAAACACGGTTTTGATGAACTGTCTCCTATTAGCTTAGGCCACAGTCCTATGTGTCGCAGGAGGAAGGGGCACAGAAGCAGCAGAGAAAGGACCGTGTCCCAGCAGGGTCGGCCTCAGGCTTCCTAGGGGCCGGTTACCGCCTCTCGGCTTTCTGGGGGGTATTTTTGTCTGGTCTGTGCACCACAGAGGGCAGGGCCGTGGGAAACAGATTTCAAAGTCACTATCTCAAAAACAAGTGGAAGAGAAATCGCTTTTGCTCATCAGCCTCACTGCCTGGCCCGGATCCAGGGCTATTTATGAGCGTAGCTGGGCCTTGAAGACGCGCCCGGTCCGTGCTGAGCGAGTGAGCTCTCTCACGGCCCCGGAGCGCCGGAGCTCGGCCAGCAGAGACATCGCCCTGGGCGGGCGCACTCGTCGGGGCGGCCGGCCGGGGTCTTCTGCCTCCGTGGGTCTCCCGACCCTTCCGCTGCCTCCCGGAGGGACCCCGGGAGGAAAAGGCCCGTGTGAAAAGATGGGGCCCCGGGATGCTCTGAGAGGCTGTTGTGTGAGGAAGCGGTCTTGTCACTCCTCAGCCCCCTTGAGGTACGTGGGGGCCTCCCCACCACCAGCTGCCTGTCCGCTCTCAGCTCCCCTCGGTGTTGTCCTGGGGCCGAACAGCGAGTCAAGGGGCAGCAGTTTTGATGGTGTGAACTGTCGCCCTTCGAGCCATTAAGAATTGGGGCCAGATGAGAGTGTGGAGCGGGGCCGCCGACGGGCAGGATCTTTGGGAGGGTGTGTCCTGGCTGACTAGCGGGAGAATCTTCTGGAGTCTTCTTGTTCGGGGCGTGTTGATGAGTAGAGAATTTCAGTGGAGGCCTGGTGGTGAGGTAAACAAGCCTAAGAGCCCGCGTGAAGCTGGGGAAGGAGTTTCTGCATCCAAGTAAGGATGAGGTGGCCTTCGGAGAGGTGCTTGGCTGGTCTGACCCAGGACTCACCAGGGGGAGAATCCTGTTGGCTGGTTCTGTGGTGGAAGGCAGAGTAACTTCTGATGCCCTCATGGGCGGAGGCTGGTTGCCTGGGGAGTTCTTGATCAGGCCAACGTCTCAGGGATCCATCTCCTTCTCGGCTGGGGTCTGGGTGGCACAAGAAGGGCCTAGGGAGAGGGTTTTGAATGATCTTCATGTATTTTTTGGTTGAAATCAGTAAGGGTTTCAGAGGCAGCCATTGAGGAAGCCAGAGTTGCAGTCTGATGGCGGAGGAGCAGACCCGTCCCACTGGCTGGCATGCAAGGCCTGAGTGCTGTCGGGGTCGGAGGGGGGGACGGGCAGACTGCCTTTCAGCTGCCGGCCTTCCTCCTGGACCGCCCCCAGGGCCTCACCTGGCCTGCGGGGTGGGCAAAACTTAGAAGGAGGTGAATCTCTGTACCTTAGGGCCAGCCTCCTTCTGAAGTAGAGGTTGTTGGGGCAGGCTTTTTGCCTTTCTTCCTGAATGATCTTTGTGGAGCGGAGTTTTCAGACCCCATGAGGGCTGGTTCTCCACCTGCAGAATCACCCTGCTGGTCTTGCCAGCTTCTGAGAGACTCAGGGCAGTATCTGTCACGTGTGCCCCTGGCAGTCAGTGCAGGAAAATAAGGGAAGAAGGGGGATCGTACTTTGTGTACTGAAGGGACATGTTTCGTTTCTGAAATGCAGGTGAAGCCATACAACGTCTATGTCACAGTTGCCTACCCGCCAGACACAGACACCCCTGGGTTTGCAGAAGAAAACAAAACCAAGGTAAGTCTTTGCCCGTGTCTGTTTTGATGTTGTAAACCCCTTTCCCAATTTTCTGATTTTCCGCCCATCAGCCTGGAGTCATTTTCACCCGTCAGAAAATTGAGTTCTTTTCAACTAATGTGCTAGGTAGACGTGTCTGGACTTTCTGGACCTTCCATGTGGGGTCTTAGAGAACACAGCCTTTATTTCCCAAGGCCATGACTTTTGCTAATAATATTCAAGGGCTTACCTAATTAATAAGGTATTTTCTTTGTGAGGTTGAGTATGGCCTGTAATTTTAACTAACTAGATGATAATCTTTTTTTTTTTTTTTTTAAGATTTTATCTATTTATTTGACAGAGAGAGAGATCACAAGTAGGCAGAGAGGCAGGCAGAGAGAGAGGAGGAAGAAGACTTCCTTCTGAGCAGAGAGCCCGATGCGGGGCTCGATCCCAGGACCCTGAGATCATGACCTGAGCCGAAGGCAGCAGCTTAATCCACTGAGCCACCCAGGCGCCCCTAGATGATATTCTTTAACAATGATATTCTCTCCTCTGAACTTAAACACCTGGTTGCTGTTCCTGACTTAGCATCGCAGAAACGGATCTTAGGATTCCCTCATTCCCCCTCATTAACTTCCCAGCTCCTTGCCTGGTGCCCAGCATCTGCCCAGTGCTCAGGCCAGTAACAGAGAAGCCAGCCTTGATTCTTCTCCCCCACCACTCCCCCGCTTGACCACACATCCTCTTGGCTCTCCTCTCAGAACTTATCCTGAATTAGACCTTTTTTAACAGCAAAACCAAAGACAACTGCGGTTATCAGGACTAGCCTCTTCTGCCCCCTCCTCCCATCCCTGTCTGTTCTTCACACGCGGCCAGTGATCCTTCTAAAGAGTAAGTCAGGTCTTGTCACTCCCCTGTTGAAACCCCTCTTGTGCAAAAACAAAAACAAAAAGAAAAAGACCCTGCTTGTGCAGCACAGTTTAATAGAATTCTCTAGAATGGAAATGTTCAGTGTCTGCACTCTCCAATATGGTAGTCACACTGTGGCTCTTAAACACTTGAAATGTGGCTAGTGGAACTCCCCATCATAAAACGGAATTTTTTTTTAAAGGTTTTATTTATTTTTTTGACAGAGACACAGCGAGAGAAGGAACAGAGCAGGGGGAGTGGGAGAGGGAGAAGCAGGCTTCCTGCTGAGCAGGGAGCCGGATGCTGGGCTCGATCCCAGGACCCCAGGATCATAACCTGAGCCGGAGTGGATGCTTAACGACTGAGACACCGGGGCGTCCCCCCTTGCTTCTTTCTGTCTCTGTACAGACTTCACCTGAAGAGGCCTTCCCTGACCCTCTGTATCTCAAAGGTCACTCCCTTGGAGTATTCACCGTCCTTTCCTCTGGCTTTATTTTTCTTTATAGTGCTTTTCGCCACTGGACATTTACGTTATACGCAATGACAGTCCTGCTGAGCTGAATGCATACTTTGCACTTAGTTTAAAGGAGCCTTTTTAGCCTTGATGCGCCGTAGGCACCCTGCAAGCAGAGGAAGCGAGTGGAGAAGGGAATGGATCAGAACTTACTGCCTTTGAATGGGCGGGGATTGGTTTTCTTCTCCTTTATACTAACGCGTAGTAAGTGTGAGGCTCTGCGGCATAAATGCGCCAGAGACTGTCTATTTGCAAAAAAATGTCTATGATTTAGAAGTCTTTTTCCTTTTCATTTCTCTTTGGCTCTGCCTCTGGAGATTACAACTCTTTCAAAGAAGTAAATTTAAGCCAAATGCCCTGTGTTAGAATAAGCAGGGGTCTGCTAAGCAGATTTGCAACATTTGGTAACAGTCTTTTCGTTGGAAGCCAAAGCTGACAAAGAGTGGTGATTTCCCTGTGAAGATTGGATTTTGATGTTAAGTTGGGTTTTTTCCCTCTAGCAGTAGTGTTGAGCCGACTTCTTGGGATAAATCAAACCGTGTGTTGGCGTGTAGGCCCCTTAGGGGGCGCCATGGTACTTTTAAATCTACTGCGTGTGTGGCCTGGTTGTGCCAGACTGGTCTGGAAGAAGGGACAGGCCCTTTGAGAAGAGCCTTTCTTTGAATTCAGGTTCATCAAGAAATATTTGACTTTTATGAAGTGCTATGCTTTTCTAATTTAAGAAAATACGTCCTGTGCTTTTATTTTAATATTCTCAAGCCTACATGGTAAATAAAAGTTACAGTTTCCTGCCATTTAAGGCTTTAGTTTTCAAACGTCTAATTGAAACTCCCTTTTAAAGAATTTCTGAGCGCATGTTCATGTCACTGTAAAGAAGATTTTACAAAGAAAAAAAAAAAGAAAAGAAAGACCTTATCCACAAGGAACTTAGGAGGTAAGGTGCAAATACACATATAGCTGTAAGACCTATTAAGGCAGAAATATGCAGAGATGCGAGGAGGAAGAATTCAGGAAAGGCTTTTGAACTAGGTGGCTGCCTTTCACCACCTCGGATTTGGGGTTCTGATACAGCAGTCCGATAATGAACCCCCAGCCATGCCGGGGGGGCTCTCGATGTTTTCTGTCCCATCCTCCTTGTTACCTCCTCTGCAGGTCTTTTAAGACACAGCTGTGTTGTTGAACAGGGGCTGGGCTGGGGCTCTCTCTGCCCAGGACCTCAGCTCCGTCCACATGTCAGTCCTTTGCTGGCCTGGAATGTGGTTGTAGCGGCGATGCTGGTTATAAGGCAGACTTGCTTAGGGCGCGTTGTCCAGGCTCCGTGTAAACACTGGCGCTCAGGTGTCTGCCTGGGAGTTGAGGATGCCCCCAGCCTTGCACCAGTGATGTGGTCTCATGCCAGCTTTGCTGGTCGTCGCTGGAGCCGAGACCACACATTGTCCCACAGAGAGTGGCAAGGGCCTCCTTGTTTCACTCCAGCCGCCGAGGTGAATTTTATGCAGTGACCAGGTAGAAACTGATGTAGAATCCAGACGTACCTGATTCCTGATTTGAGTAGGATTCTGCTCAAAGGTAGAAGGCTGGAATTCTTTATGAAGTAGGGGAGAGAGGGTTGTAAGAATTATTTGTTCTTGAATTTATTGGGTGATAACGGGATTGATAAGCCTGTTCTTTTCCCCCCATTTAGCCTTTGGAGACTCGCCTGATTTCAGAGACCGTATCTGTTTGCAAACCAGAGCAAGTGGCCAAACAAATTGTTAAAGACGCCATAGTAAGTACAATTCTTGTTTTCTTTCTTAACGGTTGTAGCACTACATTTCTGAAAAGACTGTGTTTGTGCCAGGGCTTACTTCACCACATAAATTACTGTGTCTTTCTGGTCTGCTTCATCTGTGTGTCGGACGCTGGTCTTCCTTGAGATACTTTGTTGATTTCATGTTAATTCGGAGGCTCCTAGAAAGTAATTATACATCTTAACCTTAGGAACAGATTGATGAGTAAGAATGCCGGGGAACTACGGTTCTCTCAGAAGAACATGAGACTTCCCTGTGTGTGTAAATGGTGTGTCCTAGATCCTGTCGGGGGCCCACCACCTTCTTGTGGCTTTCCCACAGCCCTTGGCGTTAGAGATTGGTTTTAGGCACTTTATTAAATGCTGGACTTATTGATTAAGGATTTTTTTTCTTTGACCTTCCTTCTTCCCAGGACCATTTTCACAAATGTTCACTGAAAAGGCTGTGCGCCCAGGCCCACTGGGCCACCATCCTGTCCCCCACCCATGAGCATCCAGGCTATGAGTTTATCTGGAGTCAAAAGTGGTGTCTTTGGAAACCCATGCCTGCCATTTTGTGGACCCCACAAACGTGCCCCACAGCCTTCTGTTGACATCCTGTGAGCCTACCCCCCAGCACAACATGCACTAATGAGGGGTGTTGGTGAGCGTTAGGTCTACACCGCATGTAGGAAGTTTGAGGACCCTCAGAATGAGGTGTCAGTGAGCCGTGCAGGCGCCGTGAGGCCCGCGTGCTGCTTAGCCCCGGGCAGGGACTGAGCGGGATACAGGAGACACCGGCTCTGGGGAGATACACGCACTTGCTGGAAGCACCAGGCGCCGCTTGTTTTCAGAGGCCTAGAAAGACTGTCCTGGTGGGTGAGGGTTGTGTTTCCTGCTTCCCCCAGATCAGAGGAAACACACTCAGGGTTTTCAGTGATCCCAAGTAGCTGTTTGTATCTCGGTAGGATTCGTCTAGTCCAGTGGTTTTCAAACTTCATTTCTTGACCACTTTACACACGAAACTGGTGACAGGCCCGGAGATACTGTTCCATGGTTGCCATGTGAGAAGTTGAAACTGCATAATCTTTTTTTTTTTTTTTTTTAAGATTTTATACATTTATTTGAGGGAGAGAGAGAGAGCACAAGCAGGGGGAACGACAGGCAGAGGGAAGCAGGCTCCCCAGTGAGCAGGGAGCCCGATGCGGGACTTGATCCCAGGACCCCGGCATCATGACCCGAGCCAAAGGCAGATGCTCAACCAACTGAGCCACGTAGGTGCCCCCAAATGGCATAATCTAAAAAAAAAATTATTTTTTAATCCATTTAAAGTAGCCACAGTAAACCTATTACACTTTAATGGAATCTTTCTCCAATAGTAATTTTCCAAGACAAAACTTAAGTGAGAAGAGTGCCTTTGTATTACATTTCACCAGTCTCTTCAATGTTTGTGTTCATCGAAGACAGCGGGATTCTCATTGCTGTTTCCACACTCATTCGGCTGTGATCTGTTTTGGAGTGAAGGATATAAAGAAAATCTGCCCTTAGACAGATATGTAGTTAGGAAAGGGAGGGATATTTAATGGACTTTTCAGATAACTGTGGACATTCTTCTTTGATATTAAACCCGAACTGAATGAATAATAGTTTCTTAAAGGTTAATTACCGCATGGAATTGGAAACTACATTAATGAACTGTTTTGTTCTCTGTTACATTAAATTCCATTGGTCTTTGCACTCTGCATGTTTCGTACCCATTCATGATTTTGTAACATTGTGCATTAGTCATTTGGAAAATATGGGTTCACTGAGTTATCAGAAAAATTGTATCCATTCATATTACTGCTGGTCTGATCATGAAAGTCTACATATTACAAAGCTGACAATCTCACAGTGGCAGATAGGTTTTCACAAATCTTAATTTTTTCCTTGAAAGCTCAGATTTTTAACACTGACCATAAAAGCTGCCGATTCTCTTGAAGGGACAGGCTCATTTTATTCCTTTTCCACAAAATGTCTTCCAAATACCCAAGTCTGAATAATCGTAGGTTAAGTTTCATGACTTAAACAGTGGGAGGAGGGCCTTTCTGCAGGGCAGCTGTCCGCCTTGGCGACAGAGCCCAGCACAAGGCACTGGGTGTGTATTCTCTTTTTGTCACCCAGAGTATTAAGAAGACTTGCCCATTAGAGTTGAGATTTAATAAAATGATTAATTTTATTGCTCTATCAAGAGCACTTTAAAGCAAAACTGACCTTTTAAAATCTTCGAAAGATTTTTAAAAATTTCCCTTTACTTATTGCTGCAAGTGTGTGGGCCATGGAGGGATGCCGCTACTGTGGTTGGTGCTAATGAGCCAGCAGTTTGGCCCGTCAGTGCAAATGTCAGTGAAAAGGCAGTTAAGGTCTTAGTATTATTATGACAGTCGTTTTGTCCTCCTGGGTCCCCTGAAAGGGTCTCAGGACCCCCAGCGTTCTTGGATCCACATTTTGAGAATGCCCTGCGTAGCCATTCTGGCCCATCGGCTGAGGCCACATTTGTTTACGAGCTTTGACATAGCTTTGTTACCCTCTCATGCCACCTAAAGTGGACGCACTGCATTGTTTCTTCTTTTTTAATTTAATTTTTTTTTTTTTTTTTTTGAGAAAGAGAGAATGCAGGTGTGCTCTGATTTGAGCAGGTAGGGGAGAGGGAGAGAGAGAACCTTAAGCGAGTTCTTCTCCCAGCGTGTGTAGCCCCACGAAGGGCTCAGGCTCTCGACTCTGAGATCCTGACCTGAGCTCAGATCGGAAGCTGGACACTCGACTGCCTGAGCCACTCGGGCGCCCCGCACACTTCATAGTCTCTGATGTGCTGATTCCTTTCCTGGTTATTACTGTTGCCTCTTTTCTCCCCCTTCTGTTTCAGCAAGGGAATTTTAACAGTTCCATTGGCTCCGACGGGTACATGCTGTCGTCCCTGACCTGTGGAATGGCTCCGGTAACTTCCATTACTGAAGGGCTCCAGCAGGTGAGCTGTGCTTGTAACCAGGCAGACAGACAGACAGACACCCAGTGCCTCTCGTTAAAACCCAGTGAGAAAAGGCTAACAGAAGACTTGATAACTTTATCTGCGGGTGTGAAGTTGATTCTCTTGCTGTGGCAGTGGCGAGAAAGCAGGACATAGTGAGGGACAGCAGCCGAGGGGTTCAGAGAGGGGAGAAGTGTTCTGTGCTCTGGCCCCGTGCATGTAGAGGGGTTCGCCGTCTCTGCTCTCGGGGCTCTTGTGAGAACCGCAGGTCCAAGTGTTTGTGGTAGAGTGATGTAGGGTACCGGGCATCAGACAAGAACGTCCCTTCCAGAGGAGTCCGCTCACAGGCAACTATGCTCAGGGAGGTACAAGTCAAGGATTCCGCGCAGACCGTCCTCCCACCCACGCTCTGGCTCATCCAGCCACAGAGAAGTGAGCCGCTCGTTGATGCGCCCGGTGCCGGGTCCGCTGCTGCAGACTCGGGCGCAGCCTCTGCGGCCTCCAGGCTCCCGGTCTAGTGGCAGCGGCGGGCAGAGGTGATACGAACGCAGTGTGACAGGACAAGAGCTGTCCCAGAGGGCAGGCTCTGCACGGCCCCGATGCGGGATGGCGGAGCGCAGGCGGAGGGCTGGGAGGCTGCCTGGAAGGGGCCTGCCTGCTCTGTTGGGTAGTTTATGACCAAGTACTGAGCTTCGTGTGGTGGACCGTGTCCAGACTGACAACCCGAAGGACTGGGGTGTGGGCTTTCTTCACTCTTCTCTTCCGTGACTTTGTTGACGCTCTTAGAGGTAGACGCTGTGTCCCGTGTTAGCTCTCCGAGGGCGGCCCCTTACAGCCCGTGCCTGGCACATAGCGGGAGCCTCTGGTCAGCACGTTCTGTGTGGCCGTCTTGTCCCCTCTCCTGCTTCCACATGCGTGACGCCCGGCAGAAAACGTCAGCCCATAGCGGTTTCGTCCGCTGCAGTTCTGTAGGAATTTCTCTGAGGTGTTTCCCCTGGCCTGCGACCTCCCACCCCAGTTCCACATGCCTGCCATGAAGCTGTGTTCCCCCGCGTCCCGCCCCCACCTCCCCGTCCCCGAGTCTGTGATCGGGGTCCGTGTTCACGTTCACTCAAGAGCTTGACGAGGAAGCGGTGTCATCCTGGACCCCGTCCTGCCCCTCACGTGAGGCGGCAGGTCTGTCTCTCCTCTGACTCCCCTGCTCTCCCAGCCCCGCTGCTGCTCCCCCGCTTCAGGCCTGGGACACGGCGGTCAGCTCCCCGCCTGGGTCACGCTCTGAGTCAGAGGGGTCACCTGGGAGCGTATGGGCCCGTAACATGTTTTGTGTGGTTCATCTGGTATGTAAGTGTGCAGGTTGACGTAAAATGGTTTTAAAATTAGATTGTCCATGAGAAGTCAGATGTTCTGTGGAAAATCAGAAGGCCCAACAGCACACGGTCTGCACTCTCCCCTGGCAGTGATCACGGGGGCGGGGGGCAGCCACTCCAGTTATACGGGACATGGCCCCCCTCCCAGTGGCCTTACAGCACCCTGCCCCAGGCCCGGCTGCATCCGAGTGCCCTCAAGTTCCATGCCCATTTTCCCGAACTGTATAACCCACCCTGCAGGGCAACCCTGGGCGGCCCCCCAGGCCCGCTGATGTAAAGCTTCCACTCCATTACGTGGCATAGCCCTCTGACCTTCGACCTTGCTCCCCTTCCTGCCCCTCCTCCTCTTCCCATGACTTTGTGTCTCTGCCTCCATCCCCGGCCTTCCTCTGTCTGACCAACTTCTGGTCTTCCTTCAGGTCTCAGGTTAAGCGTTGCTTTTTCCAGAAAACTCCAAGACCGTTCAATTCCTTAGACTTAACTATTTTAGCGTTTTGGTGTGCTGTGTTCTCATTGCTTTTTCTTGATTTTTTTCCTTTCTTTTTTTCTTTTTTTTTTTAATAATAGACTTATTTTCCAGGGCAGTTTTATGTTGATAGGAAATTTGAGTTGAAATTACGGAGTTCCCATACACCCCCTCTTCCTGTGCCCACAGACCCCCCGTTACTAGCATCTTGCATTAGCGTGGCACATCGGCACAGGTGATGAGCCAGTAGGCAGACGTCATCATTAATGCAAGCCCGTGGTTTATGTTAGGGTTTATTCTTGGTGTCACGTGACCTTCCTACGGGTTTTGACAAGTGTACACTGCCATGTACGTCTGGTGCCGCATGTCCGCCGTCACCCTGTATAACGTGGAGTCATTCCCAGCGCACACATTCACCCGTGCTCCTCCTGGTCGTCCTTCCCTCCTCCTCCCGAACCCCTGGCAATCACTGATCTCTTCACTGTCCCTGTCGTTTTGCCTTTTTCCAGCCTCCCTTTGGTTCTTTCATTTTTCAAAGTTATCCTTACACACCCTTCAGAGAACCGGTGTTTGCAAGGCTCTGTGGGAACCACAGCGGGCCCCCCTTTGGACTTCTCGGACGTAGCCACGCTGTTCTGTGGGCTGGGCCCCCATGTGTCCGTCTAGAGTGTGCCCAGAGTGTGGACTTACATGGCTGCCTCCACAGATTTCTCAGCTTGGGGTCAGGCATGGGCTTCCACCAAGAACGAGGAGGAGTTAGCTCTTCCTCACACCCTGTCCCTTCTGCTTACAGCCGCCTCTCCTCGTGCCCACCCTCCCTTTCTACTTATATCGTGATTCTGGTTAGATCTGTATTTGAGATGATCGTTATTACAGCTATGCCAATGCTCTTCACAGCTGAACTCTGTGTTATGCATAATTAATTTTCCTTTCTTGTATAACCTTTTGTTTTCCCTGAAACTGTTATTGGCTTTTTTCTATGTATTAATAATGACAGTCTTCATTTCCTCTCAGAAATATCAGACATTCTGTCAGCTTTCCCTTCTGGAAGCAATCCTTCCTGGAGCCTTCTGAGCCACCCGTCAGGACAGACTGTCCCATGTCTGGGGCTCCCTCTACCTGTCATCTGCTTTGGGGGTCCCTTGCCTCCTGGGTCACATGACGTTCCCTTTCTTCACTGACCCCTTAATGTGGCTTTTTTAGTCTTCTAGTGCTTTTCTTAAAAAGGGCCCACGGGAGGCAACATTTGAGAACTAGTGTATTTGAAAATGCTTTTCTTCGTAGTTCTGTGTCTTGAAAAAAATTCCAGTCAGAGGTGTTGCCATGAGGACAGGAATCCTGATGGTTAATGGACATCCCCTGTCTCTGCCTAATGCAGTAATTGTCCTCCCCAGTTGGTCGTCTTCCTAATTATCAAAGAAGCTTGTGGAAGGCAGGCCCTGTGTCTTTCTCGCTATGGTGCTAGCACTTAGAATAGAGTCTGACTTTTCTGTTCAGAACATAAGTCTTTTTTTTTTTTTTTTAAGATTTTATTTATTTGACAGACAGAGATCACAAGTAGGCAGAGAGGCAGAGTGGGGGCGGGGGGGGGGGTGGGAAGCAGGCTCTTCTCCCTGCTGAGCAGAGAGCCCGATACAGGGCTCAATCCCAGGACCCTGGGATCATGACCTGAGCCAAAGGCATAGGCTTTAACCCACTGAGCCACCCAAGCGTCCCCAGAACATAAGTCTTATACCAGAAAGCCTTGATGACAGTTTGGGTACTGGGGATGCTGGAGTGGATATTCTCTAGCTATTAGAATCCAGGGACTGCTAAGAATACCTAATTTGCTCTTTGTATAATTTGAATTTATGAATTGGGCAAACATTCGGCTGTTACAACTCTGACAGGCACATGCCATCCAGGGGCGCAAAGTGGACAGCTTCTGCCCTCCGTGCTCTCCTGATGCTTAAAGAGTTATTTTATTTTATTTTAAAGATTTTACTTATTTGAGAGAGAAAGAAGAGAGAGAGCAGGGAGGAGGGACTGTGGGAGAGAGAAGCAGATTCCCGGCTGAGCAGGGAGTCCGACTCGGGGGACATGGGACTTGATCCCAGGACCCTGAGATATGACCTGAGCCCAAGGCAGACATGTAACCAATGGAGCCACCCAGGCGCCCTGGTTTGGGAGTTTTCATCATCTTTGGAGCAGATTAGAAGATGTGTCTTCGAAACTCTTTATGGGAGAGGACCTTGAAACCCGCTGAGGTGAGGTGTGGCCCTGTGCTGTGGGACGAGCTCGGGGTCTCTCTGTGTCTCGCAGGTGGTCACCATGGGCCTCTTCCGCACCATCGCGCTGTTTTACCTCGGAAGCTTCGACAGCATAGTGCGTCGCTGCATGATGCAGAGAGCAAAATCGGAAATTGCAGACAAAACTGCCTAATCCGTACCCCTGGGGAAAAGACTGTTTCTCAATAACTGAACGGCTTGCTGCTAAAAGGGACCCAGTTTTTGGCCTACAGACACGTATGTATCGCTTTCGAATATGTGAGATCGGACCAGCTCTTCAGAAACCTGGCTGCAGGCGAGGGGAGAGGCGTGCGGCTTGGGTGATGTTATTAACACTATGCAAATACGGAGCAGGAGACCCTGGTTCTGGGGGCGGGGAGGTGGCGACCCTGTGGGAATGAACAGCATGGGAGCAGGGTGAAGACCGTGATTCCAGAATGATCATTTACATGTGTCGATTTATTCTTTTTTTCCCACTCTGTTGAGATTAAGTCCAGAAATGTACTTTATGATACATAAAATGCAGCCTTGGGGACTTTTTTTAACCTTCCATGATAGGCAGTTTATGGGTTTCTGGGGCTTTTTTTTTTTTTTTCCTTTGGTCTTTTTAACATGGTGTATTTTATTCAAGAGGAGTTTTACACATTGCGAGCAAATCTGAGTGTGTGATGATGTCCCTGACTCACTGTCTTCTGGTGGCCACTCGTGGCTTCTCTCTCTCTTTGATCCCATAAAAATACAGGGGGATGAGAGAGAGCAATGCAGGGGAAGGGCAGGAGAGAGCGATTTTCCAGTAGGAAAAATAGTGATTTCTTGTCTTCTTTAGACTCGAATGCGTAGAGCACTTTTTGTTTTTCATTCACGGGGAAAGGCAGCCTCCTAAAATGTTTTCTGAAGAGAAATAAAATCTTAGAAGCTTAAAAGTTTACAATTTCTTCAACAGCCATGATGACGCAGAGCTCACCCATCCCGTTAGAGTGTCTTGTCATTCTTCCCGTTTCTCCCTATGTTTTCCTGATACTGCTATAATATTTTTATATATAAAAAAAAGACTAGTTAAAATTTTTTGACTTGACTTTTTAAATTAACTCATGAATTAATTAAAACAGGTGAAAAAAATTAAAAAGCGTGACATTCTTCTGGTAGCATATATGTAGCTTTTACGAAAGGCGATGATCGTATATTTACATTTTCCTCATTAAGAGAAAAGTTAGGACAAGGCCGATTTTGAGATACTCATTTTTGAAAGAAAATGATCACCCATTCTTTCTGTGACTCCCATTTAATCGGAGAACCTTCTCTCCACACCACATTAAGGAAGCCCAGTCATCACTCCCACAATGTAAGCCCTGGAATCCTCTCGGCCCCCTGAATGTTGTTTTCACATCACAGGCTCTGTTGCTCAGTTAGTGGATTTTCACAATAAGTGCCTCTCATGGGTTTTGGCCAACGTTCCCTGCTTCATCCTGTCACTGTATGTGCTTCCTACTTAGGGACAGTCCCCTTCATCGTAATGCTACGCTCCCTCCTTCTTGCACACACAGTATGCATTTACTGCGCATACAAAAGATTAAAGGCCTAAAAATTACAGCAGAACTTTTTTTTTTTTTTTTTAAAGACTTTATTTATTTGACAGAGATCACAAGTAGGCAGAGAAGCAGGCTCCCCGCTGAGTGGAGAGCCTGATGCGGGGCTCGATCCCAGGACTCTGAGATCATGACCTGAGCCGAAGGCAGAGGCTTTAACCCACTGAGCCACCCAGGCGCCCCTACAGCAGACCTTTTTTTGCTCTTGAGTTTTTGAACCTCTTGACTTTAAGATGACTTAACTTTTTAAAAGTAAGATATGGCTTTAATGGCTTTAATCCTTGGCATCCTTTTAATGAGGATCTGAGAATGGCATATTTTAACACTGACAAAGATCGAAGAAATTATTTAATATAGAAGTTGCTTGGAATGACTTCATTGCAGTTTGTGGGGGTGGGTGGATGCCATAAGAGTTTCATGAATCTCTCTGTCTTCTGTAGCCATCGTTTGCAAACTACATTAGGTCATATCTCGCAGCCTCAAGATAGAGTAATGGCTCTGTTTCCCTAATTCGCAGAAAACAGTTACACATTAACGTCTGGCTATTTCTCACTTTTATATTTTCTGGTGAATGTTCCTTGCTGGCACCTCCGTGTGCTGGTCCAGATGGAAATCTTGCCCGAGATGGTGTCTTGTTCAGCACGGTTATCGGACCACAGTTACTTCCGTAGACGTTTTCAAGGTTTCCTCGTAGCCTGTACCGTCACGTCCAGGTCATCTGCTCCCTGAACAAATTTAAGAGCCACCATTCTGCGGTGGGGATCCTTTCCTCAAGCCTGTTGTAGCTCGGGCATGAGAGTAGATTTTGTGGAGATCATATCGTCAAGGAATGGGCTTCTTTGTCAGACAAGTTAAAGGGCCAAAGCCCCGTATCCAAAAAGCTTTGAAAACGAAGTTGTTGGGGTTCCCCCCCCTTTTCCTAAATTTGGTGCCATTATTCATTTGATAGCAAAACCTGACTTGAACTGATGTGTTCGAGTTTGGATTTATCCATTTTATGGACTCTTCATTAATTTTTCCCAAAGAAGCAACAACGAGTTTGATTCTGGGTATTGCCCTAGATTCTATGGACACGTTTCATGATACCCAGCATATGCCCCACATCTCCTTTTTCCAAATCTGAAAAATTAAGAATTCTGGAATGAGTCTGGCCCGAACAGTTTGGATAAAGGATTATAGACATTTAGCAGTGTCACACAAAGATCTGACTTCATCCAAAACATGAAAATACTACAAAGGCAAATTCTATTTTTTATCTTTTTTGGCTCAGTTTTTGTACATTTTTTATACTGACTTGTCTTTTTTTTTTTGCTTGCTCAGGGGAATTAAAAACAACAACAACAACAACACACACACACACACACAAAACCCCCTGAGTCAGATTGTTCAGGAAACTGTTGCCATTTCTGTTTTCTTTTTCTTTTTTTTAAAAGGGTCGTTGATTCAACACTTCGTACTGTACCCAGAAGTGTGTATGTCTTACCTTTGGCAGAAGGAGTTTGATTACAATTCTGTTGAAATGTTGGCTTTCTGTTTGTGACCAACTACTGTTTATTGTGTGTGTTGGTTCTGAAGTGGTTGCCTCTGCTGGGCTTGGTTTTACTGTTTTATTATAGTGTATTTGTGAGTATATTTATTTAAGAAAAATGTTAAATGTCGTTCATCCATAGAAATTCCAAAATATGTTCAAGGACCCTCTATAATTGAAAAAGATATAAGATATAACCCCCATTTCTTTTTACAAAAACGAAGTCCAGGAAATTGTTCTTTTCTGTTATTTTTTAAAATTTAATTTTCACAGCTGAAAAGAGAAAAAATGAAAAAATACTGTCAATAATGGCCTCTTTGCATTAATACTTACATGTGTTCAGTTAGAAATCTGCTGGTTAAACCATGTATCTATCACTGATTCTTAGAAGTGAACTTTGGGAGTGCATTTCTAATATTTGGATGATAAAAGCATTTTGGAAATAGTAGCTTCAATTCGAAGAATTGTATGTTTTTGTCTTTCTGGAAGAAGGCAATACCATGATAATTTTTTTTTATTGAGTTTTATCATCAACAGATTTAATTTTATTACCTCATGTTCTAATTTAAACATGTCTCACTCACATGAGGACACTTTTAAATATTCATAGTTTTTGACATACGATGCTTTGTATCTTCCTCATGTCCTTAGTTCTTAGTAACTCAGCTTTAAAAAGTACACTAACCATAACCTTCCATACTCTGGACTAAATCTTGTTTAGTTCAGTGCAGTGACGGCAGATTTGATATTTTGAAGAGGAGATAATAGCTATTATATTTTACACTTGCTTGAGGGGACAACTCTAAAGACATTTTTAAACTGTAAGAATGCACTTGGCTATTTTGATATATATTAGAACTTGTGTTTGCTACTTTAGACGCTTTTGTGGCAAAATTGTAACCTAATTTTCATATCTTGTATTTCTGAATCACAACAAAAAATAAATGGGGAACAAGCTTTACAGATTTGAAAATGTATTTTTTTTTTAGAAATTCGTGTTTAAGAGTCATTTAAGCAAAACACAAATCTCTTTCATAATATTATCCTAACCTTGCCTCCTAAACATTCATAGGGCTTGATTTTGATCATTTTTTAGGAACTAATATTTTCAGAGTAAGTTACTTGGCATTCAGAGCGCCTATTTCAAATATGTTCTGTGTTTGCATGACTCAGATATGGGAAACATGAGTAAAAGGTGGTAGGAAAGAAAAGTGGTAGTAAAATTTCTTAATGTAATACATTTCATATAAAAACAAATAGATTTCCCACACTTTAAACCTGCATGTACTAACAATGCAATATTTCTTAGGTTCTGAAGAACACAGAAGACTGATATATAAGATAACACACCTTAATAGTCCTGTTTTAAATGGGAAAATTTGGTTTCCATCGTGGAGAGATTCCTTGGACATCTTGGTTTGCAAACTTGAGCTTTCTGTAAATTTGAGCATTGTATATACTATAAGCATCATATGATATCCCTACTATAATTTTTGTATTTGGATGTTTAAAAAGGAAAAAAATATATATTGTGTTCCAATATATATTTTTATCCTGATTTTATGCCCTCGATGTCCCCTCATTCGACATCTATTTACTGAGCTCGGCATCCCGGCCCCTGGGGCTACTGCTCTGCGTAAATAGTTTGTCCCTCCCAGGTGATTACATTTCTTCTTTCTGCCCGCCCCACTCCTTCATCTCTCTCAAGGCCCTTACAAGTCTTCCTGGACTTCCTTTCTTCAGCTTGGAACCTCTGAATTTTATGCCACAAATGTTTGAATGTTGGACAGTGTTCTAAGCTGGGAAAGCACAAAGGAAAATACAGTCCCTGTCCTCAAAGAAACCTAGCCCATGGCGGTCACTGTCGTGAGCGCATCACATTGAATTCATCTCAGTCATATGCTGCCCCTCAAGCGGCGCTCTTCCTGTCCACCTTATGCGGAGGCACAGGCACAGAGAGGTTAAGTAACTACTCCACGGTAGCGACCACTAAGCTCTGGAGCCCATATTCAGACCCCTGTTTTCTGCCTGTACTCTGTCCTAACCCTCTTCTGGTGGCACAAGGGGGCTCTGAGGACTGCGCAGGGAAGTCAGGCATGGTCGCACGGCGGGGCGGTGGGGGGGGTCTATTCGAAGATGGAACTTGAGGAATGAGTATGAATTTGCTCTGAGAAGGTTGGGTGCATTTCAGGTAGAAGAGCAGACGTGCAAAGGCAAAAGGCATGAGAGATCTTGGTGTATTTCCAGAAAGCACAGAGTTAATATGGCTGCAGGAAGGGAACGCATAAGGAAAGGGGGACACCCCGGGGGGTAGATTTGCACCAGATCAAGCCATGTAGAGGAGTTGCAGTGTTAGCCTCCGAAGAACTTTGGGCAGAAATATAAAATGGCCAGATTTGAGTTTTAAAAAGATCATGGTTCCCCTTGAAATTCAGGGGTTGCTGAGCCCTGAGCCTTGGAGTAAACCATTGTCGTTCGTTTGGAAGATCCCATATTAGACACATATTATTATGGGTTGAGTTGTGCACCCTCAAAAGATGTCATCAGTATCTTAACCCCCAGCGCCCATAAATGTGATCTTACTTGGAAATAGGGTCTTTACAAATATAACTGAGTTAAGATGAGGTTATTCGGTTCCTAATCCAGTATGGTTGGCAACCTTATAAGAAGAGAGCCCAGAGAGACAGGAGAAGGCCAAGTAACAACAGAGGCAGATCCGAGTCAGGCAGGCACATGCCCAGGCCCCCCAAGGACTTCCAGACACCACCAGAAGCTAGGAAGGGTGAGGAAAGATCTCTCCCTAGAGCCTTCAGAGGGAGCCTGGCCCAGCTGACACCTTGATTTTAGACTTCACACCTCCCAAACTGTGGGGAAATAAATTTGTTTCAAGCCACCTAGCTTGTGGTACTTTGTTATGGCAGCCCTAGGAGATAAAAACAGTCACCTCGATTTCTCTAAACCTCAGTAAGTAATAACCGGGAGACACTGCTCTGTGCCAAATCACGTATGAAAATAAAAGTCATTGCACAGGAGAATGTCAATTCCTTGCCTATTTCCCCTTCATACAATGGTGTTATCCCATTGTTTGGGTCTGTGACTGCAGTTTTGATCCAATGAGGGCAGTAGCCACTTGAAAAATTTAACTCCCCACGCTTACTTCATTTCACTTTAAATGCCAAGTCATGGATTTGAAGGGAAAAGAATTGCCAGGAGTATATTTCCTGCCCTTGCCTTTGTGAACCAGAAGGAAACAGGACTTGTCTGCTATCAAACTCACACAACAGAATGATTCACCTGCAGTTTTTGCCTAGCTACAAAGGTTGTTGCTTAATTATTCCAAACATTTTTTGGGCCCACCATACATGAGTTAAGTAGGTTTGTCAGTTAAACCAAGGCCTGTTGGTTTAGATTTGGTGAAAGTGTTTCCTTGTGATGACAAGGATGGTTTGAGAGCACATAGTGGACAAATCGTTTGCAATGAGTCCTATAGCAGAAGACAGGCTCTGGAGCATTAATGCACTGCGAACAGTGTTACAGTTAGTACCGAATGCTGATTGGGAATTAGTATTATAATATTATCCTATAATAATGACCAACAACAGATGCAACCCATCTGAACGCACATGACACTATTTAGTGTCAAGAGTTCATAATATCTAAGCTATGTCAATTATATCGCAATAAAGCTGGAAATGATAATTTAGAAGACATTTGAAACTGGAAATTAGTGTTTTGCATTGCTTGTCTGGGAGATGTTTTTTAAGCAGTTCCTTTTTATGCAGTTATGTGAACTCTTTGTTCTTACCCTCTCTGGTCAGTTCATTTCCTTTATGGATTTATTTCCACTTTAGTTTGTCTAAATGGCTTGGGATCGTGTTTTTTATATATATATATATATATTTTAAAGATTTTATTTATTTGACAGACGGAGATCACAAGTAGGCAGAGAGGCAGGCAGAGAGAGAGGAGGAAGCAGGCTCCCCGCAGAGCAGAGAGCCCGATGTGGGGCTCGATCCCAGAACCCTGGGATCACGACCTGAGCCGAAGGCAGAGGCTCCAACCCACTGAGCCACCCAGGCGCCCCAGTGTTTTATATTTTTAATTTACCTTATCTATTAGTTGCCAGTCCCCTCTCAGTTAATGAATGGGGTTTTTGTATCCCCATTTTAAATAAAAAGTTTAATAGTAAGACTTACTACATGCCTATATATAAAACATGTATGCCCAGATTAGAATAATGTCCTTTTTGAATTTCATAACCCTTGGAAGTGTTTCTATTCGTGATGGACGAAGAGAACTTTCTGAATGATACTGTTAAACATCGACCAGTAGGTGGCGAAAATTGGCAATAAAAAGCTTTTTGTTTGGCAGACAGGAGAATAAAGGAAAACACAGGCCTTTCAGGCTCTTGATACAATCTCCCTTCCTTGCATTTTGTTCTTTTTTCCCCCTGGTGCTACCCTACTCCTACAATCCAGCCAGGCAAAGCTGCCAGCGGGGTAGTCCATTGGCTCTGAAAGGTGGAAGGCGTCTTGCGAAGTGAAAAGCCTATAGTGCATCCAGGTGGGAGGTCTCTTGCACGGATCTGGGATTCAAACCCAGGACTCCTGGCTCTCGTCAGGGCTCCCTCCAAATACCCAGAGACAGTTACTCCACACACTTCCTACAATACCTGCCATCACACTTGAGGGTGTAAGCTAATAACCCAATCTGAATGGAGGAATGGTTTCACTCTTTCGATATGAAGAGAATTCAGAACATTCCTGGGGAATATATAATCTTAGTCAAGGACTGCCACAGCCCTGTCCTGAGAACGGCTGGTGATGGCTAAGATGCCCACTCCTGACAGGGTAAGTCTGAGAAAATCTGTCAAGTGAGGCTCTCTGGGAGCAAAGGAGAGGAAAAAAAAAATAATAATAAGGAGGCTTTTCTTTCTCTGGGAATGGGGAATCCCATTTCCTTCTGGGGACCCCTTTGCAGAAGTACAGTCTCTTTCCCAGCTCTGTTCTCTCATTTCCTCACTCACATGCTGGGTCGCAGAAGCACGAAGGTTTTCAATTCCTCTTAAGTAATTTTGGAGGCCTAAGACAAGCTTCTGATTAGACCCTTGAACTATCATGCTGAGGCATTAGTATAGGTTTCTACTCTTTCTGTGAGAACATACATCCCAGGTCAGTCTATACCCAGTGTTCATCTCCAGGCCAGACCCTGCATATTGCCCCCCACCCAGTGCCATGTCCCAGCTGTGAAAAAGCGAGAAGGAGCATCTTCCTTCAATCCTTCTTGCTGGCGTAAGAAGTTTGTATGAGGCACCCATCCCTACTTGCACGTTGTTTGGTTGCCTATTATAAATGGGATAGAAATAATTTACGCGTATTTTGCTCAAGAGCACATGCTTTGATTTTAGACTAGGAACGAGACAAAATAAAGATGGTATTGGAACACGTTTGTACACGTTGCCACGCTCATTTGTCACGTTTCTATGAGGGCTCTAGCCCAGCATCCCTATCTATCTATATTTGAGCCCTATTAGGTAAGCTGCTGGGCTTTTAGTAAACATTTGTTTTCTTGGCGCTTTATTTGCCAAAGACTTTCTGAGATGATTAAAAAAAAAAAAAGTTAAGCAAGCACAACTTGTTTGCCCTCTTGTGCTTTTCTCCTAGGGGCTGTGCGGGCTGATGAATGAAAACACTGTGTGCTTGCGTTGTGTAATATATTTGTGTGATAGTGTGTGTGTGTGTACACGCGCGCGCTCAGATAACTTGAGAAGTTGCAGCCATCCGGCACTGGCTGCGAGGCGACCCCACAGGCCTTGGGAAACGCACCCACCCGGTGTTAGGACCTTTTTCAGGGCCCGAGAGTTACCCGGTAGCCCCCCCGCAGCGTCCAGCCCCAACCTAGTGCCAGTCCTGTCAGGGGCGGAGGCAAAACGTTTACTTAGCCATCTTAGAGCCCTTGACATCCTCGACTCGCCCCCTCACTGGCCCGGCCGAGGGCTGTCTGGCCTTGGTCACGGATGGTGTCCTCAGGGTGTGTGTTCCGCCTGCACACCTAGGAAGCAACTTGAAAGTAAATACCACGCTCGAGGCTTCCCTTGCCTCTCTCCGCGAGAGAGCCAGAGGTCCCACTGCTCGGGGTCAGCGTGGGCCTGGTCTCCCCGGCAGCTGCCAGGAGCCGGCAACACGGTGTGTTCACGTACACACGCGCGCGCGCGCACACACGCGTGCACACTCGGTTAAAGGGGTCGAAGCGATTCCCGGCGCGCGCGCGCGCGCGCACACACACACACACACACACACACACACACACACACTCGGTTACAAGGGTCGAAGCGATTCCCGGCCGTTGCGCCCTTGGCGCACCCACCGGACGGCCGCCCTGCCGGCCGCGTGCAGTCCCCCGGGCGCCCCCGGCCCCTCGCCGGCCCCTGAGAGCGCGCCGGGCCGCTGCAGGCCCGAGGAGGCCTCTCGCACACCCACCGCGCCGCGGCCGCGCGGGAGGCCTGCGCCGCCCGCGCCACCCACCGGCCGGGCCCGGCGGGCGGGCGGGCGGAGCGGAGCTGGCCGGGCGGGCGGGGGCGTCCCGGGCGCGCCCTCCCCGGCTGCGGGCCCTGCGCGCCATGTGTCCTCCGTGGGGCGCGCCGCTCCGAGCCCGGCCGCGGCTCCTTTAACCCGGGAAGGGGAGCGGGGCGGAGGGGCGGCGGGGCGGCTCCGAGGAGGGCTCTTTCTTTCTTCTTTTTTTGAATGAACCGTGTGACGTACGTACAGGAAACCAGTCGGTTAGAGAGAATGAAGTAAGAGGCCAGCCCCCACCCCCCCCCCCGCCCCGCGCCCGCCCCCTTCCTCCCCGCCCCCTCCCCCGCCCGCCGCGCTCCCGCCCGCCGCTCTCGGTTTCCCCGCCGAGCCGCCGCCGCCGCCGCCGCCGCCGCTGCCAGCGAAGGTGCCGGGCCCCGGGCCCTCCCCGCCGGCGCGGCCGTCATCGCCCGGAGCGGGTGCGCGGCGGGAGCGCGGAGGGGGCGGCCGCCGCCAGCGCCGCCGCGCAGGAGCAGGAGGAGGAGAAAGGGTGCGCAGCCCGGAGGCGGGGTGCGCCGGTGGGGTGCAGCGGAAGAGGGGGTCCAGGGGGGAGAACTTCGTAGCAGTCATCCTTTTTAGGAAAAGAGGGAAAAAATAAAACCCTCCCCCACCACCTCCTTCTCCCCACCCCTCGCCGCACCACACACAGCGCGGGCTTCTCGCGCTCCGCACCGGCGGGCCGGGCGCGTCCTGCCTTCGTTTATCAAGCAGCTTTTCGGAAAATGCATTTGCCGTTCGGAGTTTAATCAGAAGAGGATTCCTGCCCCCGTGTCCGGCTCGTCCGGTGGCCCCCGGTCCCTGTCTGTCTCCCGTGGAGGAGTGAAGCGGTCCCGCGGATAGAGATCCATGTCTGTGCCCGCGCGTGTGTGTGCGTGTGTAAATTGCCGAGCGGGGGAAAATCACAGGACTTCTGCAAATACGGGACTGAAAATTGTAATTCATCTGCCGCCGCCGCTGCCTTTTTTTCCTCGTGCTCTTGAGATCCCCGGTTGGGATTCCTACGGATTGACATTTCTGTGACGGAGAAGTCTGGGAATCAAACTGGAAATTCTCCTAATTTTTTACCCTCCCTCCCCCAACTCCTGATTCATTTGGAAGTTTCAAAGCAGCTATAACTGGAGAGTTCTGAAGATTGATGGAATCTTTGCCTTATGCATTTGTTTTGTTTTCACAAAAAAGGAAACTTGACAGAGGATCATGCTGTCCTTAAAAAATACAAGTAAGTTCTTTGCACAGGAAATTGGTTTAATGTAACTTTCAATGGAAACAATTGAGATTTTAACTTTAAGTGCATTCGAATAAGTTTAATTTCCAGGCAGTTTAATACATTCTTTTAAGCTGTGTTTCTTGTAGTGTGTATGCCCTGCCTTCTTTCACCCAGTGTATAAAGGAAAATGCACCTGATTTTGACTTAGTTTTCTTTTTGACCTTTCAGCATCGCAGAGGAAGTAGACGGATATTAACAATAATTAATAATAATGTGCCTCATGAAATAAAGATCCGAAAGGAATTTCAGTAAAAATTTCCTGCATCTCATGCCAAGAGGGAAACACCAGAATCAAGTGTTCCGCGTGACTGAAGACACCCCCTCATCCAAGAATGCGAAGCACATCCAATAAAATAGCTGGATTATAACTATTCTTTCTTTCGGGGCCGTGGGGCGGGAGCAGGGGCGAGAGGTGCTGCTGGTACCCGGCTGCTTTTCCTCGGGGGAAGGATGGCGCACGCTGGGAGAACAGGGTATGATAACCGGGAAATAGTGATGAAGTACATCCACTATAAGCTGTCGCAGAGGGGCTACGAGTGGGATGCCGGAGACGCGGGCGTCGCGCCCCCGGGGGCCGCCCCCGCGCCGGGCATCTTCTCCTCCCAGCCCGGGCGCACCCCCGCGCCGGCCAGGACCTCGCCGCCCCCGCCCCCCGCAGCCCTCGCCGCCGCCGCCGCCGCCGCGGGCCCTGCGCTCAGCCCCGTGCCACCTGTGGTCCACCTGACCCTGCGCCAGGCCGGCGATGACTTCTCCCGTCGCTACCGCCGCGACTTCGCGGAGATGTCCAGCCAGCTGCACCTGACACCCTTCACCGCGAGGGGACGCTTTGCCACGGTGGTGGAGGAGCTCTTCAGGGATGGGGTGAACTGGGGGAGGATTGTGGCCTTCTTTGAGTTCGGTGGGGTCATGTGTGTGGAGAGCGTCAACCGGGAGATGTCGCCCCTGGTGGACAACATCGCCCTATGGATGACTGAGTACCTGAACCGGCACTTGCACACCTGGATCCAGGACAACGGAGGCTGGGTAGGTGCGCGTCTGCTTGAGTGTGCGTCTGGGCTGGACGTTTCCAGTCAGGCTGAGAATCCGTGCTTGGAGTGTGGGTGGGCTCCTGGGCCAAGGGCAGGCTGATGAGCCAGGGAAATAAAGCAGGGTGCCTCCTTCCCTCACCCTACCCCCGCCCCCCAATGAAGGCCCCGCTGCCAGACCTGTTGTTGATGATTCCTTCGGGCCAAAAGTGTTTTCCTTGCTTGCCAGCCGTCGAGGGTTAAAGATCCAGCATTTGCTATCCAGTGGGAGCTCGGGATAAATGGTGTCCTTTCAGGGTTTACTAGACTTGGGGGGTCCAGAGATCCTCCCCTCACCCCCAACCGCCCTGGCAACTCATGAGCTAGACTCCAGGTTGGGTTGGCAATCCGCGTGTTTGACAAGTCCCCCTGGGAATTTCTTATTTGTACTACAATTTGGGAACTACCCAGTTAGAAGAACAGACTCCACCAGAGGACCAAGGGCATGCCTTTTCTGACTCACTTGGTAAGATCTACCGTAAGAGGAAATCCAGTGTAGCCCGCTTTCCCTGGATAACCTAGATGTGTTTGTAAAGAGGTAAGTTGACTTTCGGAAAGGGCACAAACTCCATCCCGTGGCGTGTGCCACATGGTTCCCAGTGGGCATGACTGAGTGTCTTGAAGAACATTGGGCCATGGATGCTTTATCTCATCAGTGACATAATTTGTTCTGGTTGCATACTTTGCATTCTATTTCTGTACCGGGTGTATGACTTTAAAGTTTACTGTAATTTTAGCATCTTTTACTTTTCACCACCTAGAGTCCACATCATTTGGTGGTCTCTGCTGGAAAAACTTGCATCCACAGTATCTGTAGAAAGTGTAGACACCTTGATTCTCAGTTGTGGACGCTGTCATGCTCTGAGGTTAGTGGTACTGATCGATGCCTGTAGCTTTGAAGAACGTCTGTGCGGTGATTTTTTTTCTGGTGCTAGATGGAGCTTCCATCATGTTATAAAGTATTGTTTTGTGTGATTCTTTGGGGGAGGGGGTCCAGAGCCTAAGACTGAAGAATTGTAATTGAGATCTGCATCTTATCTGTAAAATTCCCAATTTATGGAAAAGTAAAAGAGAAATCTTGTCTGAAAAATTTTCAGACTTTTTGTTTTAAGGTGAAGAATTCTTTTTGAAAAAGGATGCAATGCAGTCCTTCCTTGTATTGTCTCTAGGGAGAATTACTGATGTTATTATTTTATAGGAACTAACAGGACCACAAAGCCTAAAAATTATTACAAATGGATTCAATTTCAAGAAGCACATTATATATTTTACTACAGTTTACAAGCGTGCTAACATTAAGGCCAAGAAAAAAGAGAAAAAGCCAAGAGAGTAGACGGCTGACATGAAAATCTGATCCTATTTGATCAAGGTTGACAAAACTCTGATGCCACTTTCAGTGTTTAAAAGGAAAATATCCCCATTTAAATTTCTAACAATTAAAATGCTCCTTGTGAATTGTCTTTTCAAGATCCTATATTGTCAGATCTTTAGTAATTCTGGGAGAATTTACTAAAGGGTAAAAGGATATTTTTGTTAAAAGTTTGGTTAAGTAAGTGGTTTTATTTTTAACCACCATAACCAAAAAGGTAGAGAGTTCCAGACTCCCAAAAGGATCTTTTTAAAACCAACGTAAAACTTAGTGACAGTCCATATTTTTATGAAAAAAAATTTCAAAATTTTTTTTCTAGTTGAAAGAAATACAAGGTGGTAACTCTTATCTGTTAAGAAATTTAATGAAAAGCTAGGAGAGAGAGGGAGGAGTCAAGATAATGAAAAGCTAGGAAACAGACATGCTTATGATAGAAATTAAGATAGAACCTTGGCCTTTGTTTTGTTGCATTTTACTACGTTAACATCTCATGCAGTTGAGTTTACCTTTTAAGCGACGCTTACTTTTAACTCCTTTCAAAATAGAGTCTTCATAGTAGAGCCTGTCTCTGTGGTCAACAGGTATCTGAGATTGATCAACGTCGAGGCTGCATTTTATGATGCCAAACCACAATGACGTACCATAGAACATGATAAAAAAGTTTTTTTGACAAAACCTTTCAGAGTAAAAATAAATCATATAGAGGCACAAATAGCCGATGGTAAAATGTGTCATTTTCAGAACAACATGTTGATGGATGACTGTATAGGAAAACAAAGGAATTTGGCCAAAAAAAGCAGGTATCAGGAAATGTAATCATAAGTGGATACTTTGGAATCAAAGTGGTAGTATTTGAGAGTTACAAATGATTTACCTATCCTTTCAAATGGGCATGACTAATTAAATGTCTGGTTTAGGCATATGACATACAGACAGATTCTCCACCCCCCCCCCCCGAAATTTGCACCAATCAGAGTTGCGCCCTTAATACTGCATTGTATCTTGCAGTGTAAAGTACTCAGAATGCCCATTGTCAAATGTCAAAAGAGAGCTAGTACATTCTTGTAAATTTTGACAATGACTTGTGTGGCTTCTAGGACTCAGTGGATCAGACTGCACGTAGAATAATGGGCGTTTCGGATCTGAAGTCACTTTTTTTCTTTGCTGCTGTTGATGCAAAATCAGCCTTCTGAGATTAAGGAAAACTGTTTGTATTTTGTGTTCCATAGCTTGGAGAAAGTGTCTTGGAGGAGAGGCGTCTGAGACATAGCCCCAGAAGCCTACAAATTAAATAAAGACTAAAGAAGAAATTGGGTTAAAACGGAGTGTAGCTTTATTCTTAAGTTTGAATAAGACATTGTGAGAGAAGCAGGACAGAGGGAGTACAAGACACCATTAGTTCTAGGTCTGAGACCCCACTACTCCAAGTGGGGTCACAGACCATCACCTGGGAGCTTCCTAGAGAAGCAGCTTCTCAGGTTCCACCCCATAGCTAATGAGTCGGAACCTGTGGTTCTCACGAGATCCACGTTGTCAAATGCACATAAAAATTAGAGATGTTGACTATTATCTACCATTGGTTCCTGGGGCCATCTTTTAGGAAGAAGGACAGTGTGGGATGGATCCTCCAGCATCCCATTCCAGCAGCCTCCCGGGTTTCTAGTATTACCTAGAATACTGAGTATTTCCCAGATGTCCACTAGTGTGATCTGATCCTTGGATGAGATACCCTGGAATGAAAGAGAGGAGATAAATTATTGTAAGCTCCGATCTTCTCAAGAATGTTTTTCATGGTAGCTATACAGTTTGCATTGGCATTATTGATCCCAATAAAGTAAGTAACACAGGTCTTCTATTCCAATTAAAGGCAGGGGATTTCTCTCTTTCGATAGCTCCATTAGTTATTATTTTATCCCCTAGTAACATGGTTTGAGTTCTGTGGATGCGTTGACTAAGATTGCTTCAAGGCGAAGGGGCTCTTGAGGGGAAGTGTTGAGATAAGGGCACTTTGACCATGAGCGAGGTTGATAGCTCCCTCCAGGCCGAGAAATGGGACAACATTCAGCTTCATGTCTCATTAGAGAGTGAGGTGTGGGCTACTAAAAGAAAGAGAAGGCTTAAATGGGAGATTAGCTTCATTCCGTTGATGAGATGGTGGCGTGACTTTTCTTTTTCCTTTTTTTTTTTTTTTTTTTTTTTTGCCTTTTGGTCTTTGTGGTTTAGGAAGACAGGAACTTACTTCTCCACATCCAGTAGAGGTTAGCTTCCTTTTTATTAGTTGGTCGGCAAGCAGTTTCTAACTTCTGTTGGCAGTCCAGATCCACCAAAACACTTGGTTAACTAGAAAGCAATGCCATTCTCGTGCCAGTGTAGGAAATAAGTGAAAAAGCATCATTTTCCTGGCAGCCAAGTATCAGCTGGTTATGGCCGATTTTGGCAGTGAAATGATAGGGATTAAAAATAGTCTGAAGATGGTCTAGTCTTAAGTAAGATATTTAATGATGAACTTTCCTTGGGAAAGTGCATCTTTCTTCCTGCTAAGGACCACGTGACTCCCTGCAATAATTTATTCCGTAGGAAAAAAACTACATGGTCGCCCCTGGAGTTTGCAAGTCACGTGCTGTTGAGTGATTGTATTTGTGGACCTTTGTAAAATTTTATAGTTCACTTAGTTCCCTTTTCTGTCGTAGGGCTTTCCTTGCTGTTCAATGTCTGTTGCAAACATGGCTTTCTTTTGTGTGTCGTGTTACTTTCAGCTGTGCTGTCTAGTGAGAACTGATTAATCTTTTTTAACAGTCCTTAATTGACCTGGTACATTTCAGATTGTTTAAATGCATAGAACGCCAGGTAACAGAAAGCCACAAGTTGTTGTTGTTTTTAAAAGCAAACTCTCAAAGTTTTGCCTTATTTTTGCTTCTAGTCCTAGTTGGTTTTCTGGAGGAAGAGTAATAAACTCACTCAGAAAGCAGGTGTGTGGGTGCTGTGTGTCTGACTAGTGGTCCTGCTCAGCGGTCCCCATGCCCATTTCTGAGGTCGCTCATTGTGTCTTAGCAATAGTCACGCAAAGCAGTATCTCAGCCCAAATGCAATTGTGCTAGAAAAACAACACTGTCTTTGTCGTGTATAAGTAGAAAGGTTCCCCCACCCCTGCCCTGAGATAGATTGTATTTGAGGTTCAAAGGTTCTGTTAAACCTTTTTAAGGTACTCTAATATCATCACCTTATTCAGTCATAGCTGTAACCTTGCAAGCTGGTCACCCCTTCCCCCAGCTACACACAGGAGACCACTCTGTGAATTTATTTCATTAGGAAGCTTTTCTTTTTCATTCTTCTTGGTTTGATTCAAACAGTGTTAGTGCTTGACATATAAAGAGGATTAACGATGAAAATCATCCAAGGACTGAAACAGCTTTTCGACGTGATTGCCAGTCTTTATGTCCCTAGCCCTGGGTTAGAGTGGGGACACAGGAAAGACAGCTTTTACCCCTGCATTGGGTGACCTCACAGGTTAGTGTCATAGGTGTCTAAGTGAACTCATAGTTAACCGCAACCCTATTAGCATGATCCTAGAGGCTCAGATTTAGAGAGAAAAAGAAAAAAAAACCCAAGTATATATTATTTTGCATACACTTCTATCTTTGTCTAAAAAAATTACTTCTAACCATATGGCTGTTCATGTGTGCATTAGGTCTGATTTAAATAGGAGGAGAAATGTAGGTAATTTAAAAAACACTGTACAATACAAACACACACTTAAGAGAACTGAAAGGCCAGGGGAGTTCCCTTGTTAAATATTTACCCATTAAACACCCTTAATACACATTAAGAAGATTTAATAAACACCTGTCTTCAATTTTTAAGGTGTTTCAGTAATTCCTTGTATTTAAAAGACAATCAAGGCTTTGAATAGGATGATTAGAATGACTTAATTTGAAGAACTGCCTTTCTTAAATCATCCTTGTATGCAGAAAAACACAAGTTGATTTTGAACAGAACATGGGCTCTTCCTTTGAGAGAGATTTAAAAAAAAAAAAGCTTTTGTTTTCTTTTGTTTTAGGTTATAGTACTGTTCCCTTTACTGAGGCTCCTCTTCCAAAATCTGTTTATAGAAATTTCTAGTCCACTGTAACATTTGTGTTCCCAAAAGGCAGGTCTTGTACTGTCTAACTGCTTGCACTCGTGATCCTCCTTCTTTAAATGGAAGATTGTAAAACTTTTGAAATTACAACCAAGCCTTTTTCCTTCACCAGTTTGTTCTGATATATGCTCAGCTCTATAGTGCTGACATTGTTTCTCTGTTTTTTACTTGCCAGACAACAGAAGGACAGATAGCTGTCCTTCAGTAAGAATAATGATTGCATGATTGTTTCTAGCTCTTTCTCATGGGGCCCTGCCCCATGACTGTCCCCTAGCTGCCCATCATCCCACTGCTGGGAAGCCTTCAGAATATAGGTCCTATGCCTTCCTGACACAGGCAGGGTAGGAGTCACCTGAAGCAAAGAATGTTCTGCCTGCATTCCAGCAAGAGGGAGTGGAAGAGGGCTGTGGCCAGAGCTAGAATATAACCTCGACTTCAGTCTTGCTGCAGGCAGCAGGCAGCAGGGCAACGCACAATTCTGTCCACAGACGGTGACACTTTTCCCTTAGAGATGGTGAATTCCAGCCGCTCTGGGGAATGAGGGGAGATAGAATCCGCCCGCAGAATGTTTGCTTGCTCGGATCTCTGCAGTGTGAGATTAGAGGGGTTATTCCCTGGCCATAGAGAAGTTTTGACTAACTTAATTAAAATAGCTTCTATTCAAGACCACTTCCCCACCCGCCCCTTAAACGTGTTTGAAAGGGAACGTCCCTGCCATGCTGGGGTGACCGTTTGTAGCAATGTACTGAGAGCTACTTGGGTGATTTTTCTTGGGGGATTGACAGGATTTTGTGAGAAACTTCTCGACAGAATGGGGACCTCTCTTCCCCGTGACACATGGAACACGCACTTCCCTGGGAAACTGTTTGGAAAATCTGTGTTTTCATCCTGCTCCTTGTTTTGCCTTCAGAATGTCAGGGATAGAGCCATATTCCATTTTTAGTTAATAATCAGCTCATCGGCTCTCTGGGGCTTCAACATAATGAGTCAGAAGCTTATGACTGACCCCACTCTCCTCTTTTACTATGCCTCCTGAAAACAACCCGAGGACCCACGACGTCAAGTGAAGCTTTCATATTTCAAGGGAGATTTTCCGTCGAGGCCAGTACAGCTTTCTCGTGACAGTTCCAATTACTGTATTTCTCTCTTTTTAACTATCTTTTCTTAAGCTGCGGAAGTATCGGGAGTTTGCGACTTTTAATGTTTGGAGCACCGAACAAAGGATCAGTGTCGCAGGCTGTCTCTTCTTGACTATCTCCACAGCTTCTGGGCAGAGGACGAAGATAGCTTTAGCTGGCAGCACCATGAATGTCGTATCTGTGTAGTGACTCTGAAACTGCAGCCCGCTAGGCCACTCAGGTGCATTTGAATTTTCCAGGAGCTTCTGGGACAGATACTTAGTCCTCTTAATTCACTCCCTATTTGCTGTATGTATTACCCTCTCGCAATTAGAATAGGAGTAAAATTAACTGCAAATTATGTCCTCAGCGTCAGAGATTGGTATTTTTTCCTACTTAAGGAAAAAAAAAAGGCAAGTCCATAAATGATGCCTGTTGCCTCTTCTGAGTCTAAAATTTCAGGGCTACCCCCTAGTCATTTCCCTTATGAATTCCTGTTAGCATCTCTCTCTCTCTTTCATTTTAAAACTGAATACTTTTAGAGGTGGTTTTGAGTTTTTGTAATAACAAAATTGTTAGTATAGTGAGCCAGAGCCACTTACTAAATACTAAAGTAACAATATAAGAAGAAAAGAGTATGAAGAAGTCTTATCAAAACAAATGAGCAATCGTTCACAGAATTTAACTCACGAAAGGCAGGGATGGAAACGAAAAGCGTAATGAAGCTCTTGTGATTTCGCACATCAGACACGTTAATTTTTTTTTTTTCATTGAAAACCCGTTAACTGAGGGTCTGCTATGTGCAAGGCTCTATGCCAGGTGTTTTAGTTGAGTAAAAAATTGTGTGAGATCAACTTTGCCTTCAAGGAACTTGCCTAAAAAGATGTAAGTTGCTGTAATCTCTGCCACTCTTTAATGGATGGAGAGATCTGGTCCGGCTGAAAGGGGACCTGGAAGAGTTTCCTGCAGGAGGTGGTCAGTAGAGGTATGGGGAGGAGGCGTTTTAGATAACGGGACTGGAGAAGTCAGAGCAGACAGGAATGGATGAAGCCTAATTGGACAACATTGCAAATAGTAACGAGTCTGACTTGGTTGGGACGCAGAGCTCTCTCATGAGAGATGACTGGGCCCTAAGTTGAGACGTTTAAATAAATATGGTGAAGTGTAAATAAACTTGGTAGACATTAAAATGAGTATCGAAAGGGATCCAAGGCAAGGCGGGGTGTGTGGGCTTGCAGAACATTGCTGGACAGTGAGAGACCAGGTAAGGGGTTTGAACGGTGGCAGAGTGGGGAATGGAAAAGATGGTGCAGATGTGGGGGACAGTGTTGAAGGGAAAGCAAAGGACTTACAACAGGTTGAAGAAGCAGAAGACTCAAGTCTGAAACCCGGCTCGTTCAAAAAGTGTTATCGTCCTCAAGGGAAAGAGGAAAGATAAGAACAGTTGCTATTTTATGGGGATAAATGTGATGAAGTTAATTTTGGACATTTTCAGCTTGAGTCTCCAGTGGGATATCCAAGTGGAGATGCCCATTAGCAGTTAGCCTCGAGGATCTGAAGCTCAAGAGAGAATCTGGGGCAAGACTATGGTATGTTTTAACCCCCAAGCCAGGTAGATTTCCCATTTCCTTCCTGCATTTCCAGAAGTGGTCCTAACTGCCCATGCTGATTCCATACTGCTTTTCCCCCAAAGTCCTCTACAGACTTCTGTGGACTGGATGGAGGTGATTAGTGTGGGCTTGGCTTTCCACTACCAGTTTACTTACTGAGACAGTAATTCAACTTGAGTCAAATTAATGTTGTCCCAATATCCTAATAATAGCCCCCATTTGTGCAGATCTTATACAATCAAAGTGTTCTCCTTCATTGGTACTTCGTCATTTAGAAAAATATTTCTCCTATCCTATTTAACCGGCACCTAGCAGAGTAGATCATAGGTATGTACCATAGTTGTCTATTGAATGAATGAATGAATGAATGAATGAATGAATGAATAAAAGATTATGGAAGAGGCATTTTGAGCATCTGACTCTTCCCAACCAGCTAATGTTCTCCTACTTTGCTTAACTGTAGAGTGTGTCTGTGTTCCAAATGTCCCCCACGTCACAGATTTAATAGAAATGAGAAAAAGGAAAACACCTGTGGAGTATTTTCATTTCACCACTTATCACTGAATTGAAAAAGTCTGTCATTCATACTTGAATAGAAGTCTAGATTTACATTAAATTTATTTTAGAATTTAAATTGAAAATAATCTACATTAAACATTCAACTTCAGTAAAAGTCTTTAATGCTAATATTAGACACTAGGCTGTGGGTTGTCACCTTAGATCTCTTTCTACAAAGAGGCACACAGCCTCTACCATAAGTGCTTAGCTCCTCTCAGTCCCATGGTTCAAATCTCAAGCCCAGGAGAAGCCTTGATGGCTGAGATTTTCATCTCCTTATCTTTAAAGAAATCAGGGCTCGTCCAGGGTTCTCACAGTGGGAACAAGGTGGTTTCCTCCCTCCCCTAATGAGTGTTGTAGCTCCAATATAAAAGAACTACAACATAGAAGTCGCAGCGATAAATGAGCCCTTAGTTCTCCTCCCACGAAAACAAGCCGCCCGTTGAAGGTGGCAGTCAGTCGAGCTTAGTGTTCCCAGAGGTGAGAGAGCCTCTGATTTTACCTCTCCAGACACTGCCCAGCAAGAAGACCACCAGGGGTGTCCTGGATAAAAACCGCAGGCCTGGCAGCTTTGGACTCAGTGCTCTGTATTGCTTGAAGCCGGAATCACCGCCTCTCTGTGGTTTTAAGAACTGGTGGAATTTTGCATTTTAAGAACCCTCATCCCTTGGCATGAAGCAAACTCAAAGTGTTCTTGCCCATCCTTTGTCGTCTGTTTGAGAAAGATCGTATGATTTGTTTACTTGTAATGAAGCTCGACCATACTTCTCCAGGGGCTTTTTAAAAAGAAGGATGTGTCAGCTTGCAGATTTGTCCCCATGAATGAAACCACAAGCAAATTCTCTCCTCCCTCCCCTCCCCCCCTCGTTTCTTTAGTGACCATCTGTGCGTTACATTACCATTGCCAGACCCTCTTCAAGTGGCTTATCTATGAGTGAATTCAGAAACTTCAAATTATAAAGGACACCCAGATAATTGGCCTGTTCTCCCAAGAATCTGTCCCCCGTGCTGCTGCCAGATTCCTTCTTAATGAACACATCGAGTGACAGTGGGATTCTTGAGCTTGTCCGCATCCGTGAGAAAATGAGCTTCCCTGCTTTGTGACAGCTTGTGGCTCGGGGAAAAAAAATGACGGCCGTTGCACAAGTCTCCTTTGAAAGTCGTCTTCTTTCCCATAAATGAGACTTTGAGAACACACTTAAGGGGTTATTAGTTTTCTATTTCATGCTTGGCCTGTGTGTGAGAATAACACCAGCTGTCACTGCAAATCAGTAGCTAAACACGCTTTGTCTGGTTAATGTGAGCATTTAATATTTGGCTCAATTAAAAATTAACTGATGAAAGTACATGTCAGATGGAAACTGAAAATACCTTTGGAAGGAATATTGAAAGGGCATGACCAATGAGGAAATTAGTGCTTTTAAAATGTGGGGACTTGGGAGAAACTTAAAATGAGTCGAGACCCTTGACTCTTCCTTCGGACCTCGCTACCTGTTTGGCTCAGCACGGTACTGAAAAGGATGTCCTCATTCTTACGATGTAGGACCTAGTGGCATTTCTGTATTTTCTAGAGAATAACTGGGGTGTTTTGTTTTGTTCCATTTTATGCTGAATGATACGATGAGAGCAAACAGAACAAGGGATCATTTATTCATTTGTTCCACTTTTTTTTTTTTTTTTTAATGGAGCACGTGGTTAGGCCAAGCCCTGGGAAAGCGGGAGTGCTCCCAGTTTGCAGGGTGGAGATCATCACCCCGATGATGTGGAGCCTCGAGAGAGCCAGGAGAGAACATAGACAACCGCAGCAGGGGCACTTACTAGAGTCCAGGAAGTCTTCCCAGGAGAGGGGGCTGGAGCCTGAAGGAGGAGCCGGAGCTAACCTAGAGATGTGGGAAGGAGGCGCGAAGTGTGGCCCGTGGGAAGAACCTGGGGAACAAAGGTCAGGGACGCCAAGAGCCTGTGGTGGGTGGGCTTCTGGCAACCAGGAGTCCAGCTGGGCTGGAGGGAGGGAGGAGTGCAAGCGGTCAGATCAGAAAAGGCAATGCGGGGGTTGCACCGTGGAAGGGTTTATTCTAGAAAGGTCCTGCCATGAATGAGACAGGGAGAAGCTAGCTCAGCAAATGAGCTAGAGACCTGTGCCTGACCTGGACGAATGATAGTAGGGACAGCAAGAAGCTGATAGCCTTAAGCAATGATTGGGACTAGAACGGAGAGATTTTTATTTAGGAAGATAGAGTGATGGACTGAATGCTTCAGAACATGGCTCGTTTCTTCTTCAATTACAGTGCTCTTTTTCCATAATCATTTTGAAAAGAATATGGTCCTCGTCATAGTAAGTATATGAAAATATATGTTTTTCTTACTTCCCATTTGTTTCAGTTAACCCTGCCTGACTGAAAATTTTATTTTGTTAGAAGTCTCCTTGTAATAAATCATCATTAATAACCAGTTAACAAAACTGTATTTGAAGAAAGAAAGAATTCAGTTTTGAGAGGCAGTTTTCATAGACTCTTCCTCCGCATGAAAAAAATCTCAAGAGTGGGATCTCACTTCGACGGAGGATTTTAAAGATTTTATTTATTTATTTGACAGAGAGATCACAAGTAGGCAGAGAGGCAGGCAGAGAGAGAGGGGGGAAGCAGACTCCCTGCTGAGCAGAGAGCGGGATGCGGGGCTCCACCCAAGACCTTGAGATCATGACCTGAGCTGAAGGCAGAGGCTTAACCCACTGAGCCACCCAGGCGCCCCTCGACCGAGGATTTGAAAGTTTCCAAGGGAGTTTTGTGTCTGTTGGCCCCTTTGGTCTTCATGGCGACCCTAGACCAGGCAGGTGTTATTTTCCCACTTCTCCGCCCACACCTTTTTGTCCCCTCTTTGTTCCCATGCAAAGAGAAAGTTCTGGGGAGTTGTGGGGGAGCCAGGAAGGCCAGAGGAGCTGGTACTCATTCCCAGACTCAGAATCCAGTGGTTCTGTCCTTACACGGTGCTGCTTCTCAGGGTCTGTTTTCACGAGGACACCAGACTCCTCAACAGAAACTTAATCTAGTATATCTAATTGTTGAAAGTAGTATCCTCTGCTTCCTTTTACCTCAAAAAAAAAAAAAAAAAAGTCAAGGAAATTAAAATGTAGTCTTTCGTTTCAGGTTTCTCTCCCCCCTCCCCCTTTCATTTGACTTTTGAAGGGGGCTTCGTGTTTATAGGATGGGCAGAGGGGCACCTGACCTCTTGCCTTGTGAGGCCCACACGTCCGCTCAAGGCGCCGCGGCTGTGCTTGGGAGCTGGGCAGGACAGAGCAGGCAACTCCTCCAAGGGGACAGTGGTGCGAGGGACAGAAGAGTTCTGGAAACTCAGCTCGAGGGTTCTGGGACACAGCAGGGCAGGTAGAATTATATGAATGTAGGCAATCACTTTGATTGTTTGGCATCTCACCAGCAATGCGTGTTTTTGTTAACTCCTAAGATTGGCCTCTTTAGGTAAGCAACATAAACTTGGCGATGAAAGCGGTTTCTGAATTTAAAAAGCGGTGCAGCCTTCATCAGCAAGCTCCCCGGAGCGTCTAAAGGGCATGCGGCTATGTTAGTTCAACCTCATTTATTCAGCAAATACTGAGAAGAGCACTGGAGTTGTAGCAAAATACGTGGCGGTCAAGAGCCGTCCCTCGACCCTCTCATGAATCCAGTGTGGAAGTTAGCACAGTGAGCAGGCAAATCATTAACCATATCAGGGACTATACAGTATAGCAGAAAGGGGACAGACTGATTCAAGAGTGTCAGTGGGGCTTATAAATTCTTGCGAGAGTCCTGGGGTTCCTCTAGTGGTACCGCAGATTACACAGAGGACGGTAAATGGCTTTTTATTTTTTATTTTTTTTTTTTTTTAAAGATTTTATTTATTTATTTGACAGAGAGAGATACAAGTAGGCAGAGAGGCAGGCAGAGAGAGTGAGAGGGAAGCAGGCTCCCCGCCGAGCAGAGAGCCCGATGCGGGACTCGATCCCAGGACCCTGAGATCATGACCCGAGCCGAAGGCAGCGGCCTAAACCACTGAGCCACCCAGGCGCCCCGGCTTTTTAAAGTTAACAGCTGAAAACACAATGTCCTACCTTAGTATAACACAGCACGTGTGTCAGTTCAAGGGTGGGGGGGGGGGGGTTACATGCACAATAGAGAGTTAGAGAAGACTTCATTTTTGGCCAAAATGTTTGGAACATTTTTCCCCCCTTACCCCTACCGGTCTTTTCATTTCCCACTTTTCCATGTATCACAAAGTTGTTCAAACGGCCCCAGTCATGGAAAGCCAGGAGGAAGGAAGAAGGAACTGATCGCACCCTGCCACATGCCAGACTGGGCTTAGCGCCGCTATGGATAGGAGATAATTCAACCCCCATAACCTCTTCTGAGGGTAGGAAGTGGAATTACAGATTGGGGAAGCAGAGGTTTGCAAAATCAAGGAATTTTCCCCAGTAAGAGGCAAAACCAGATCCTTTTTTAGGCAATCCAAGCGGTCATGGATATCCTCTAAAACTTCAGGAATTTTTTTTTTTTTTAATGTAAAATAGAAACCTATAAGAAAGTAACACTTGACTGCCTGTGACTTTTTGGTTTCTTTTGTGTTTCCTTAGGAAGCCAATTAGTCATCTTTATTTTAGTAATGAGGAGGTGAAATCTTTCATAACACGAACTTTTTAAAAGTTCTTTCGTAGTTGAAAAAAAAAAGAGAAACATTTTGTTTCCGTCTGTCTCCTCTTTGGCTCCAACAGTCTGTGTAAATAGCTTTTGAAAAATAAGTAGTAATCACCACTTCATACCGGAGACCAGACACCTGATTCCGAAGCTGTCCTAGGGGTCAGCGTGTGTGTGCTGGAATAACAAATCCGCAGTGCGTTCCCGGTTCAAGAGAAATGACCTCACTGTCCAATTGTAACCTACCTGATGCCTTAATCAGGAGGTGGGAAAAGTCTGTGGTTTTACCTCTTGTGTCATCCTCAGCCCTCTGCTGTCTTATTTTAGGCATGACCTTAGTGTTTTTTTCCAGAGTCCAGAGGTGGAATGACATGTTACTCAAGCTTACAAGATGATGATGTATCCCTTTTTTTATATTTAGCTGTAAATTTTATTCTACTCATAAACAAACCCACTTTCAGCCACCACGGTGTATCGAGGGAGAGTTGTTTCCATCTCCCTTGGTTTAATTTGGATACATTTGACCTAGAACAGCACAGTGTTTCCACAATAACATTTGAACAGGATGCTGCTGCTGGGCTAGTCTGCCGGGTTCAGGGAGTTTCAGGGAGTTTCAGGGAGTTTCGGAGTGGGCCAGGAAACTGCTTTCTTAAAAGAAACCTCAACACTAAGGCCTGACAAGATAGGAAACTCTCACTAGGCTCCTTATTAAACCTATCTGTTTTTCCTTGCTTTCTCATTAATTTCTGTGTCTCTTCGTGTTATTAAACAGTATCGGTTGAATAGTTCACTTAAGTTCATGTGCTAAATGAGTAACTCAAATTCAGAAGGCATAAAATAAAAACAAAAAATTGTTTGAAGGGGTTTGTTTAAGAAAGCATATGTAAATAAAAAATTAAACGTGTCTCCCAGGCACAACACGTTATAATTTTTAGAGTAGAACTTCATGGTATTTCATAAGGAAGCAAAAAAGGAAGGGAAATCATTATTCAGGCAGAGGGACAATAGTAACCTTTCATTAATCGAGACAGAGTTCAAAACCAGGCTCCCCAAACCCTGGGATCTGTGTTTGCTGAACTGAACACCCTACTAGCTATTTCTGCTCTCTTCTGGGGACTAGCCTGCTTTAAAAATGCGGGTCCAATATAATTAAAGTGTTTAATTTATAAGCTACAACCCAACATGATAATGTCTAAAAGTCTGCTTTATGTATTTTTACAAATTCTTAAAATCTCAAGGACTTGAGATAATTAGGACTTTTTGTTTTTTAATGGCTTTCTGTGTGACCTCTTAGTGGTCCCACTAAGACCACTGAGAGTGGTCTCAGTGATCCTGGGACAAGAGAGGGGTACATTTGGGTTCACACCCGGCTTCTCTTCAGCCTTGGTCTGCGCGCCGCCGTCGCCGTCATGCTCGGCGTCGCTCTCCGCCCTTGCACTGTAGCCGCAGCCGCCCGTGCCAGCCCTCGAGGCCTCCAGTACTCAAGCCCGGTCCCCGGCCCCGCCGCCGCTGTCCAGTCTCTTCGCTGCTACTCCCATGGGTCACATGAGACAGATGAGGAGTTTGATGCTCGCTGGGTGACATACTTCAACCAGCCAGATATTGATGCCTGGGAATTGCGTAAAGGGATGAACACACTTGTTGGCTATGATCTGGTTCCCGAACCCAAAATCATTGATGCTGCTCTACGGGCATGCAGACGGTTAAATGATTTTGCTGGTGCAGTTTGCATCCTAGAGGTTGTTAAAGACAAAGCAGGACCTCATAAGGAAATCTACCCCTATGTCATCCAAGAACTTAGACCAACTTTAAATGAACTGGGAATCTCCACTCCAGAGGAACTGGGCCTTGACAAAGTGTGAATCCCATGGATGGGCTTCTCAAGGATTTATTCATAATGCTACTTGATTGTAAACAATCACCTGGAAATACTGATGGTAACATATTACCTTATTTGAACAAGTTTTCCTTTATTGAGTACCAAACCATGTAATGGTAACTTGGACTTTAATAAAAGGGAAGTGAGTTTGAACTGAAAAAAAAAAAAAAAAAAAAGAGGGGTACATTTGGAATCTGTGCCCAGGATGGGCTCCCTCCTGTCCAGCATGAAGAGGAGAAAGCTCTTTCCTTTCTCTGCCTCAGTCGTACCTGCGATTATTTATAATGCTGACGTGGAAACGAAGAGCACTAGTTTGTCACCAGGATTGTAATTGGTGGATGACAAGTCTTTATGACCGCAAAGTCCATTAACACTCTATTTAGTAATTATGATGATTCTAAACACAACTAAGAACTAGGAAGTAATTTCAGCCCCTCCTATGCACAAGGGTAACACAAAGGTTACACGCCAAAGGTCATACCCAATTAGTCATAAGAACTGGGCCATCATTCTTAACAGAGTTGGGGTGTGTGTGCTTTGCGCGTGTGTGTGCGCGCGCGCGCACGTGCCCCTGCAAGTCTTGGAGAGAAAGAGACAGAAATAGACATACCTGATAGTTACCATTTTAACTATTTTTTAAGTGCATAGTTCAGCGGCATTCCATAAATTCTCAGTGTTGTCCCACCGCCCTCACCATCCATTCCAGAACTTTTTCACCACCCCAACTGAAACTCTGACTCCGTTAAACACAAACTCCCCATTCCCTCCTCCCCTTGGCCCCTAGAACTACTTTTTTACTGTCCCTGTGAATCTGACCATTCTAGGCACCTCACACAAGTGAAACACACAGTATCTGTCCTTTTGTGTCCGGCTTATCTCACTAACAATATGTTTTCGGGGTTCATCCATGTTGTAGCCTCTGTCAGAATATCATTCCTTTTTTTGAATTAAAAAAAATTTTTTTATTTATTAACATATAATGTATTATTTGCCCCAAGGGTACAGGTCTGTGAATTGTCAGTCTTACACAATTCACAGCACTCACCATAGCACGTGCCCTCCCCAGTGTACATCACCCAGCCACCCTATCCCTCCCTCCAACCCCCCACCAACCCTCAGTTTGTTTCCTGAGATTAAGAGTCTCTTATGGTTTGTCTCCCTCTCGATCCCATCTTCTTTCATTTTTCCTCCCTTCCCCCCATGATCCCTGGCCCTGGCTCTCAAATTCCTCATAGCAGAGAGCTCATATGATAATTGTCTTCCTCTGATTGACTTATTTCCCTCAGCATAATGCCCTCTAGTTCCATCTGCGTTGTTGTAAATGGCAAGATTTCATTTCTCTTGACGGCTGCATAGTATTCCATTGTGTATATATACCACATCTTCTTTATCCATTCATCTGCTGTTGGACATCTGGGCTCTTTCCATAGTTTGGCTATTGTGGACATTGCTGCTGTAAACATTCGGGTGCACGTGCCCCTTCGGATCCCTACGTTTGTATCTTTAGGTTAAATAATTTTCCATTCAGAGTTTTTTTGTTTTTGTTTTTATTTATAATACATCTTCTCACAAGGTCAGTTACATTTTCTCTGGTTTGTAGAAATGGCGCAGACAGTCCATTAGTCCCGAGTGGGAAGCAGAGTCTGCAAATTATTAGAAAAATTACGTGGAGAGTCTGACTGTAAGGAAGAGGATAACAAGGCATGAAGCCCCGCTCAGGAATGCCAGACCCGGCCGTGTGAGGCTCCTCCGTGTGGGGCGGATGATGACAAAGGTCGTAGCAACCCTCGAGGTTGTCCCCAGGTCATGGCTTGGGCCAGGCTCGCAATGCTGCTGGGTCAGCAGGACGGGGTCCCTTTCCAGAAGGGGGAGTTGAAGAGTTCAGGGAAAGAGGGTAGTCCGTTTCTGAAATGTTTCCCTTCCAAATGGTTAAGATTTTTTAAAAGTTTTGGGTTCAGTCATCTGAAAAATGCGCTTATGGGCCACGATTCATTCCAGAACGCAGGGCGAGGGAGGAGGCAAGGCAGTGGCCACGTGAAAAAGAAGCAGCAGACGAGGCACCCTCACACGTGGGCTCACCTGCACCTTCCTTTTCTTCGACCTTGCTTTCTAGGGCCGAGCATGGAAGGGATCTGGACTACGGGGCATGTGGGTGTTGGTGTCTCTGGGGGGTTTCTGCTGGAGTGCTGCGGCTAAGCTATCCTTGCTCTGCCCGAGGGACATTGTTGGCATATTTGGAACAACGAGGCGCCCTGCCACGTGCCCCAGAAGGGCTCGTGTGCCCTGACTCAGAGCATCTGTCCCTGGACTTCGTTGCCACTGTGGGACAGTGACATGTGGTTACTCGCTCGTTCGCCGGGCTCAGTGCCTGTGAGGTTTCTCTGTGCGATCTCCGGCCTCGTGGAGGGCAGCCGCCTGGGGAGGCAGATGCTCCATTAGAAATCTCGCAATCCAGAGAGTTTTTCCTGAGGAAGTTAAGGATGGCTTCCTGGAGGTGGTGTCTTGCAGGCTGGTTCTTGAAGGCTACACAAGAGCTTGCCCTGCGGGGGATGGGAGAGGGTCCTGTGTGCAAGTACGGAGAGTCATGGGAAGGTTGTGACGAGTTGGGGATGGCACAGAAGTCAGCGCGACCAGAGTATAGGCACTGTGGGGTGGAATGCAAGGAGATGAAGCCGGGGGGATAGACAAGACAAGTTCTCTCCCCGAGAACTTGCATTTGGTCTTTGGTCTTTCATGCGGCAGAGGGCCGGTGAAGGTTTTTAGCAGGATAGTAATTTTTGTTGGAGGGGGCTAGAGGAAGTCCAGGTGGGAAGAAGGGGCAGGTGTCCCTCTCGGGACGGCGCTGAGCATCTGCGCCTGGACACTTGCCTCTTCTTCCCACCGGGATGGGACAACTGTGAAAGACATTTCAAAGGTAGAATCTGTAAGGTTGTGCATAGGATTTGAGGAATGTGAATGCAGTTTGACCATCACTGACTACTCGGTGCTCAGCGCAGGGCAAGCCCACAGCGGTGCCCAGTAGACGCTGACCGACCGACTGACTGACTGGACAACTGTCTGCGTGGATGGGAAGAGCAGCACCGGCCGTGTCAGAGGGACAGCCCAGCCGGATCACGGTAGAGGAGCTGTTGGTGCTGTGTGTGTGCTCCCTGCGGGACGCTTTCCAAAAACAGCCTATCTCTATGAACACATTTCTTTCTTAGGACAGTCCCCGGAGCTTGGTGTGCTTTTGTCCTTGTAGACGAGGACACGGGGGCTTGGAGAGGTGACTAACGCCGCTGCTTCAGTGGCTGAGCTGGGATTTGAACTCAGGTATCCACAGAGTACTCGGTGCCCTTCTCCACAGCAGTATGGCCTCTCCCCTTCTGGAGCTTCCTGGAACCTGCTTGTGTCAAGGCCCCCCAGGAGTGATGAGCAGGCCAACAGAACCAGCGGCGGGAGGCACAGAAGCCTGCCTAGGAAACCGTTTATCTCACGTAGACATACCATCTGAGATGACCTTAGTAGAAATAACAATGGCAGTAATAACAGCACCACGGTCCTTTCCCTGGCATACGAAACCAGCTTTGTAATGAAAATGGAATTTCTCTGGGAAAGAGTCCTAGAAAGAGATGGGCCTTTGAGATAAAATAACAAATTGTAAACTAGCATCAAATTGTTTTCTGTGTGTTTTTCCTTGCAGGCTTGCCTTCTCTGTTGTGTCATTTACTTTGTCCATGTGGCGCCTACAGACCCGTCCCCCATCCCCACCCCCCCGCCCATCCCTGCCCCCTCCCCCACCCCGTGACCCAAAGGAAGAGGAAGGAGCATGCGCATCTAGGGGCAGTGGCACCCTACCTTGAGTTGACCCTCAACGAACCAGGCGGGAAGGCGAAGGGGTCCTCTAGGGGAAACATTGCTTTTGGGATGGAAGCCTGTGGCTTTCTGGAATGAAGGGTGGTGAGTTTGGTTTCCCAGGTGGCCCACGGGCCGGAACCTGAGCTCCACGGCTCAGGTGAGCGCGCCGTCATGGATCGTTACAGCCCCGACCGAGGCTGTGTTGTCATGTCATAGGTCAGAGTCACATAAAATAAACTCTTGTCATAACAAAGGACGCGGCAGCCAGATTATGTCTCAGAGCTCCTCCACTCCTTTACCCCAGAGGACACGATTTTCGATCCTGGCAGTGTAGGGAAGGGCTTCTGTTTTTATGCTGATTCCAGCTAGGGGTCTGCCTGGCTCTCCCACCCTTGTAAGTGGTGATAAATAGTGGTGGCCATAGCAGCATGGAGAGAGTGTGGCCTGGAAAGCCAGCCAGACTCTCTTGGCTCCTGTTGTATGCAAATTCGCCGAGCAGAATGCAAATGATTTCACAGTAATGTGGAAGGTTCGGGGGACAAGTGCTCATCTGTTTTCAGTGGTCTCGCTGGGCTTCTGGCAGCCGCCCCTGTAGAGGCATGGGGGTAAAAGGTAGCTGGGAGGGAGGGGCTCCCACTGTCAGGAGAGACCTCACCTGGGATTTCCCCAGGAGCAGCAGCTTTCCCTTTGGCAGCCTGCAAGCCAGGACTTCTGGGTTTCAAGAATAGGAAAAGGTCAACACGGACCAATGCCTTTTCAAGTCCTTTATGCCTCTTCTTATCCCATGACATTCCATGATCACAGGAGACAGCCAAACACTTACCAACCTCACACATATCGACTGGGCATTTAAAACAGTGTGCTGGGCATCGAAAAAAGACTCGCAAGCCTCAAAGTGTGAAACCGTGACAAAGTGTGCCCCAGATCCCCTCCAGTGTCCGGCAGTACCGTAGCCACTGGGCATGTGACGTGTGGCTAGCCTGGATGGAGATGTGAGTGGAGTATAAAGCACCCACCTGCTTTCAAAGACTTTGTGTGAAAAGATGAATGCAAAAATGCTTTATTAGTATTTTTATATTAATTTTTATGTTAATTGTATGTTGCAGTGATAGTGTTTTGGATATGCTGGTTTAAATAAGACCATATTAAATGTGGCGACTCAAAAATTTAAAATTCCACATGTGGCTCCTGTTATATTTCTATTGGACAGCACTGGTCTAGACTGCTAACCGTTTATTACACAGTGTGGTCACCTTTTTCTCCCATCTTTGGATATTATTACATAGGAGGGTAGAAAAAGCTTTCCTTTTTGCCCAGACGGGGTATAGTTTAGACAGTTTTTTGGCGCACTGTGTGACTCTTTCCCAAGTGCACTCGCATCCAGGTTCTCGTTGAGCCCACACTTGGTGTATGCAGGGAGGGCCTGGCCACACTTTTAAAGGTGAGTATCTTAAAGTCAAAGAGGAGGCTTGCCCACCTTCCTCAAGAGTTGGGGTTGGGAGTACAACGTCAGACTTTCGACCGCTAGTCCGATGTCTGTTAGAAATAAACTAAAAACTTCCGGTAGGAATATTTACTTCGAGACAATAGGACAGGATCCTATTTAGAAGTAAGTATGTCTGTGTTTGTGAATGTAGCATGTCCTGCCACGGACTGATGTGACACATTCATCCAGGGTTGGAGCCAGTATTCAGTGGAAAGGTGTCACCAGGTCAAGGTTAGGGGAAGGGTTTGTGTGTGTTGTCATGATAAGGGGATGCTTTCTTCTGTTGCAAGTCAGCTGGGGTCCTGTCCTGTTCCTGGCAGTGTGCAGCGAGGCCAGTAGATCTCACCTGCCAGAGAGTTCTGAGACTGAGTTGGATTGTCCATAAGCTGGAAGGACAAAGCAGCTACCACGGACAGAAGAGGCAGGGGATCAGATCCCAGGAGTCCCTTGTGAGTTACTGGACTCCCAGCACTTGTAAAAGCAGATGTGGGAGGGAGTTCCTTGTCCCAGGAACCAGTTCTCTGAATCTCTGGACATCAGCTAGGCATCCTACCATTTAATTCAGTTTTGACATCGACCACCTGGAGTTCGCATCAGATCCCAAAGCCTGCCCTCTGCTTTAGATACCGGTGTCTGAGCCACCCACACTTCTGACCCACCAGTTAGAAACCAGAGATTTTCACTATCCTTTCCTCACATTTGATAATTTATCGGAGTGGTTATCATTGGAGTGGTTATGACTCAGGAATATACCTGACTTACTATGACCGGTTTGTAATGAAGGATACAACTCAGGAACACCCAAATGGAAGAAGGCATAGGGCAAGGAATGGGGAAAGTGCCGGGGAGCTTTCATGCCCTCTTGGACTGTTCATCAACCGGGAAGCTCTCAGAACTCCACAGTTTAGGGGTTTGAATGAAGCTTCTATTATGTAGTAGGTATGATTGATGAAATTATTGGCTGTAATGATTAACTCATTCTGTAGCCCTTCTCTCTCCAGAAAAGGTTCCAGGGATTGGGGCTGAAAGTTCCATCCCCCTGTCATCAAGTCTTGAACTTTCTGGTGACAGGCCTCCCCTCCATCCTGAGGTGATCCAAGACCACCGGCCACTAATCATCTAATTAGCATACAAAAGACTCTCATCAGTAGAGATTCCAAGGGTCTGAGAAGCTCTTGGGTCAGGAACTGGGGACTGAGGCCAAGTATATTATAACAAAAGATACCACGATCACTGCTGTCATTCAGGAAATTCCAAGAGTTTTAGGAGCTCTGTGCCAGGAACGGGAGGTGAAGACCAAATGTATATTTCTTATTATATCACAATATCACACACTCAATCCAGACACAGGATGGGGGAGGTACACTTGTAGCGAAGAGAAGCTATCAAGGTCAGGAGTCCGTGGCTGGTCTGGCGGGTGAGATTAGCCCAGCACTGAGGGCCGGGGGCCAAGAGCCTGGGTCATGTCCCAGCCTTCTGAGCCGTTTGCTGTTTGGGTACGTCGCACACTCCTCTGAACTTCCGTTTCTTCATCTGCAAATGAGAGAGTTGGATTAGAGAGCCTCTCATTAGATTTTGTGATTCTCTAAGTTTCGAAGGCTAGGGTAGGGAACCAAGTAGAACGGTATAAATATCCAATCAGTGATAGCACTGGGGTTTGGTTTTACTGCTTTTTCCTTTGTCTAATATACTCGGGGGCCCCTGGGATCCATGGTAAATACCATCACTGGGTTGGACCAGTTATTTGGCCCTGAATGAGTCAGGGTTTGGGTCTAGGATTCCCTTAGAGCTTTGGCTGGTGCACGGGTGTTGTAGCGTAATGTCTACAAACATTTGTACGTATCTCTCTTTCCTGGTTCTCTTCTCTTCACCCCTGTCCTTTCTGTGAGTCATAATTATTTCTTATCTGATATCTTGGAAGTCTACCTGTTGTGCAGGTAGTAATTCTCCCCCACGTTGATCAGATGCTATAGTAAATCACTGCTCATTCTCTGTCTGCAGCTGTGTTTCCTGCTTTGTACCGCCGCGTATGAACTGAAAGCTCCTGGGCCATCCATGAAGACTTAAGAATTTCACTCCTTTCCTTTGTAAAGACTAGGTTTTAATTGCTTTTGGGAGGTATGGGGAGACAAAAGCCCTTGGATCTCAAAGTAGCTATGTACTTCGTAGAACATCACCCCAGGACCACATTCCCCCACTGAGGGTTCCAGCCACCTCTTCCGCCTCATTATACTTCGCCGAGCGCTGAGAAGCCTGGCATCGTTTCTGTTGGAATGAAAAGATTGGCAGAGCTGCCCGAGACAGCAGTAGCACAAAACACTGTGGCAGAAGGTTTGGTCTATACCAAGGCAGCCAGAGTATTAATTGCATTTTCTGTGATCACAAAAAAAAAAAAAAAAAAAAAAAGGCGCTGAATTATTCTCTTCGTGTTTTAAGAATGACAGGCTTTCGCTCCGCCAGCTCTAAGTGCGTGGTATCACATGGCCAGGAGATGCTAGATTTGAAAAAAGAAGTGTCGAAGTGAAGATCTCTGCTAGGCAGCTAGTTCTTAAAAAAAGACCTAAAGAAGAGCTCTTTCAGAGTGGGCACCTATAGAAGATAGGGGATGGGGGGGAGAGGAATTTGTCTCCATAAATTTCTGCGGTCTCTTGTATTTGCCCGTTTCGAGATCTTGTTTTAAATTTTGAAACAGGACATTGGAAGTTTCTAGCTACAGTTTGTTTTTGCGGGTGGGTTAGTGAAAACGTGGTCAGGAGGATTTTGAGATGTGCTTATCTTCCCCCAGACCCTGTACCAACAGGCTGGGGAATAACCAAATGTCCACGCCAGGCACTCACCCCCTTTGGGCCTCTGTCGGGAGCGTACCCCGTTCACATGCCACGCTGACATGTATGCCGCCCAACACATGCCCGGTCCTTGCCCGGTCACTGTCTCCCCCGGACCCGCAGAGGATATTTTGTCGAGACTGTTTGTGAGGATTTAACTTGGTTGGGAGGAGAATAGATAAAGCAGGTGTCAGCCTGTGTATTGGGGATTTTCCTCTGATGAAAATTGTTGTTCTGTGCCGCACCCCACCCTCCCTTCACAGCCCCGAAAAAGAGAAGTATGTGCGCTGCTGATGTTCAGCGTTTGAGGGTGTTTTGGTTTAAAGTGCTCAGGGGATCAGAGAGCATTTCGTTCTGGGTAGTGCGGTCCGGAGAAGTGTTTTGGTTTCATGTGATTAGACCTGTCTCGCCAATCCTGCTGCTTGGGTTCGTTCTCTCTCTCTCTCTCTCTCTCAGGCGGTGGGGGGTGCAGGGTGAGAGCGTGCAGGGGAAGCAGCCACTGAGAGCCTGGCTGGATGCTGGGAGGAGGAGGCTGGGTCCGGCCGCGTTCTCGGGAGGCTTCGAGCCCAGCTCCGCTCTTCTGAACTTGCCGCGCCAAAGCGAGGCTCCTCCAGCAAACACCGGCTTGCGTGGGGAGAGCCATTGCTGACATGACTTGTCATCCGCAATGGGAAGATGCCAGATCGTGAAGACCTTCCGTCTTCGGGCTTCTGAGCCCACTCTGCTCAGTAGGGAGCTCGTTTTCTTTCCTGGTGCATGGTGTGGTAGAGCGCTTCACTCCATGGAAACTTCTGCAGCAGAAGCCTTTTCCGACAGCCCCCCACCCCCCACACACACCCGTTTCACCCACAGAGTCAGGGAGAACCGTTAAGCCAGTCCTCAGTGCCCTATCTCACGGCTGAAGGACCATTCATTTCAGATGTGGGAGAGAATGGCCCTGCCATTCTCACCTGCTCAGTGTCACGCACGGGCCCTTCTTCTGTGGGGGAGACCTGCTCTGAGATCAGAGTGCAAGGCCCTGCCTGGAACTGTGAATGTAAGGCGATATGTAGAGCCTACATCATTTCTAACCCATGTTCCTTAGTTCAGAAGAATAAAACCTTTCTGAAACATTGTATTTGTTTCAGTGTCTGCCTTAATTTATCAGATTGCTGTCCATTCATATCTATGATCATAAAGGTTACCGTCCAAGCTGGGACCTTACAAGGGTGAGAGGAGGTGTTCTTAATTACTACACTGAGACATCGGGAGAAACTGGGATGGCCCCAGGCATGGGCAGCTATAGGCATAACCCTGAATGTATTCACCTTCTTAAGGATCAGGCATGACTTTTTTTTTTTTTAAAGTTTGTGCTGAATCTTTTCTGCATTTTTCTGAAAACCAAATGGAGTGTTTTGTAGGTTTCCATGTTGGAACAAACCACCCTCCAAACATCTCCCTGAGAACCACTCTAGCTGAGCTGTGACGTCTTTCCCTGGGTCGCGTCTGGACTCCGTGTTTCCACGCCAAAGAGACAGCCCCACGGAGCTCTCCCGTTCTCACCCCTGTGAGCTCAGCACTGCTCGCAGGCTTCTTGGGCTCTAACCCAGCTTTCTTCCTGTGGCATTCCTCTGCTTCACAAATACACTCCCTTGTTCAGGAGTCTAAGATTAGGAAAAAGAGACATAAAATAGGCTCCGCATCTCTTTCAGTGTGGTCCCTTTCCACCTTTCCTCCACGGGAAGGGAGAGCATCTAAAACATTCATGCGGTAGTTCTGGTCTGTTTTAATGAGGAAGCAAAAAGAATACTCACGAGTAGCCCAGGACCTCAGTGGATGGTGTGACAGAGAAGGTTCCAGATGAACGAAGTAGTTCGAGGCCGTTTGCTCGCCTCCGTGCTGCTGAATGGACTCTACGGTGCTGTGTTTTTGCACGTTGGGAGAGGACACCTTGGTTTAACTGCAAACCCCAAGAGGGTGTTTTCTCTGTTTATTCCACCTTCTGTGAATGATGCCAGGCACAGGCTTGTGGAGCCCTGGACACCTGATGAGTATCGGCTTCCAGAGCTGACGAGGGCCTGTTGAAGGGCGCTAGGCCGCATGTGACGGTGGCTGTCCAGCTAGGTAACCCTCCCATCAACACGGTCCTGTGAGTCCGTGATAAGAAGAGTGATGACTTTTTGAAAAACACAGAATATTTTTCTCACAGCCGTGAACTTCCATCTCCTCAGTCAAAATGATAATACACTTTGGGAACAACTGAGAGATTCTTTCAACAAATGAAGAATGTATAAACCCAGCACATGCGCCTCAAGAATTTGACATTGGAAGAAAATCTGCTTCGTCCCACTAAGTAACTCTTGTGAAAAACCTCATCCTTTTTTTTTTTTTTTTTTTTTTGCTTTTTTTGCACTTTTCAATGTGCAGCTAAATTAGGCCACAGGAAAAGGATATTGTACCTTCAAAGAGCCGGCGGGGTTGGCTGGGTTCTTTCTATTCGTGGAAAACAGCTGTGGGTGCCGGGGGTAGAAGTCAGGCTTTTTGTTCCACGCTGAGGTGGGAAGGTTCGGTGGTGAGATGCAGGGCTCCGCTGTGGAGGAGGGCGCAGATGCCGAGCGGCTTTATCAACATCTTCTCGGCGTTTGAAATGTGTTGATAATGACCTGGGACAGAGAGACGGGCGGGACGCGGGTGGGAGTAGGAAAGGAACATTCCTCCTACACAGTGCGCACATCTTCTCTTGTTTTTCTGTCTGTGATGGCTGCAGATGAGGTGAATCAGGTTATTCGTTTCCCTGGCCTTCTACCTGGCACGAGGGTTTCTCGAAGCCCGTGGGGCTGTTGGCCTGCTGGGCGAAGCGCGAAGGAAGTCCGTGGAAGGAGGGCCGGCTTGAGCAGTGGGCTACATGCTCCTCCTTCCATCGTGCTCCCTCTCTCAGGTCCAAGGCCACCAGTGGGATTTAGCTTGGGTTTTGCTGAAAGGGATTGCTGCTCTGGCCCGTATTACGGGTGAGATGTGGCGGCATTTTCTTTGTTCTAAGTTAAAAATCAGGGTTAGGAATTCTCTTTTGCTTTGAAAACCATGTTCTGAGGCGGCATGCTGAGTAGATGGCTTGGAAGGCCTTTGAATACTGTTTCTCTCTCTCGTTTCCTAACTTTCTTTCCAGGGACATTCTCTACCCCACAGTTTCAGTCGCGTGTATAGGCGGCTGATTCTCGAATGGCTGTCTCTGCAGAGTCCAGTTCTGCCCGTGTGTACTGTGTCCTGATGAACCTTTCCTCCCAGGTCTCCTGTGGGCAGCACAAATGTAACATATCACAAATACTTAATGCAGGAATAAACTCATTATCCTTCCAGAACCTTCCTCGGACTCTGCCATTCGGCTCCACATGGGCACGGTCATCCCTATCACCCAGAGGCAGGACTTAGGATGCCTTTTTCGTGCTTCTGCTCAGCACCCGCACAGGGAGCCCCAAGTCCTGCCATCCTCGGTGACTTCCTAGGCTTGCTGCCACTGCCCTTTGTAACTCTTGCCTCGGGGACCCCATTAACCTGCTGCAGCGTCTGCTCCTTCCAGTTTATGCCTTATAACAGACTTGATGAAAATTCTTCCCTGATTAAAAAACAAAGAGGCTCCTCTTCTCCTAGAAGGAAAAGGAGCTTGCTGCTGAGTTCCTCCCTTGCTGGAATGTTCGTCCTTCGGCGGCGCCCACTGCTCCGTAGCAAGGTTGGCCAGGCCTCAGACCCCTCTGGTCTTCTCTGCTCTGGGCATTTTCGTTCCTGCTGTTTTTAATGCTCATAGTGCTCTGTTTCCATCCACATTTTCCAGAATTCTGCAGCCACTTAGGCTCAGTTCCCCTGGAGGAAGAAAGGTGTCCCTATTGAAAGCGACTCCGCTGACCTAAACATCTCTACCATGCCTCCAGCCTTCCCTGGGCCTCCCTTCCAAGCTCTGATTCTGCTCTGAGGCACAGATGTTTGCTTTCCTTGTCTTTCTTCCTCTCCTAGGCAAGAAGTATGTGGAGGCCCAGCCCCACCTCTTCTGCATTTGCCTGTTCAGCTCTGTGCCTGGTGGTCTCGTACTAATGGGTGCTCCATGACATCTGCCAAAGGAATGAATCAGCGAATGAAGTATAGTGGTCTTGCCATCCCTTACTTTTAAGATGTGTTCAATTCCCCCCGGCTTCATTCATTCGTTCAGCAATTATTTAGTGAGTTCCTGCCTCAGTGCGAGGCATCTGGCTCCATCAGCAAGCAAAGCCAAGATCTCTACCAGAAGGTGCTTCCATTCTACCTTCTTGCCACGACTCCCCGTCTTTGCAGTCACCACCTTCTTCAAGGCCCTCAGCTCTTGAAGAAACAGAACTGCAGTTATTTTCAATATTACTAACTTTATATTTTGTTATTCTGTGAATAAACCTTGCTGCCAAGAAGTTCTGCCTTCTTGGTGGTTTGCAACTTTGAGGATCTTGTTCTTAAAACTGGCGACGTATCCCTGTGGCTGGGAGGGGGTTGGAAACGCTACTTCTTTTCACTGCCTGACAACCAAATCAAGGCATTTTGCAAATTGCTCTGAAAGAGTGACAAAAGTTTCCTTGATTTTCAGGTGGTTTTGTTTTGTTTTTTTAAATCTGCAGCATTGAAACTTTTGCTAGACTGCTGCCCCTGGAGTAGGAGCAAGTAAGTGCTCATCTTCCTTGGTTAATTGCTACATATTATAAAACAAAAGCAAAAACAAAACAGCAGTGAATTACATCCGGGCATCAGTAAGAATGGAAAACAACTGTTTTTCAAAGTTTGATCTGTGTGTTACCAATAAGGAAGAAATTTATCCTTTGTCAGATAGGTATATGAAAATAGAGTAGTGTTAGTGGCAAACAGATTTATGGAGAAAGTGCCTAAAATTTTTATTGGATCCATATTCTCTATTTGTGATTTTGAGTGACTGTTGGTCACAACACACAGACTCGGAATAATGTGCTATCTTCACGTAGGACGGTCTAGCCACGAGTTCTTTTTTATCTTAGCTTCAGTGAAACGGTATTTGTGGAAAGATATTGCTTTCAATGCCAAAACCCAACAATTTTGTTTTCAAATTCCTGAAAACTAAAAAAAGAAATCTTGGTGACATAAATGTTCCAAATTCAAAATGTCCAAAAGTGAACTCATCAACTTCCTCCTTGGGCCTGCTGTTCTCTGTCTGCTCTGTCTGGGTAATGATATCACCATCCACCCAGACAAAGCCCAAACTTTTAGATCATTTTCAACTCCGTTTTCTCATCTGGGAGGTAGAACTTTCCTGGATGATGTCTGGAGAGCCTTTCCAGCTCTAAGAATCTACAGTCTATAGTTCCATGGTTCCTTCTTGACATGAATTCCCCACACATCTCAAGCCCACCTTTGAAGGGTCTCACGGGGAGAGTTATGAATTGGCCTCACTCTCTTTGAGCTCGTGTTCCCAGCCCTGTTCATTCTCTTTGCCAAAATATCTTCCTAAAACACCTGTTCTAGACCTTCAGAAATCCTCATTTTCTCGGAGCTTCTGTTTCCTTGTTAGTTCGTGGCTGGTCAAGAGTATAAAACTATTAGCCTCAAAAATTCTTAATACCTTCTAAGAAAGTTGGTTCCTGGAGAGCCCCTTTGTCTTCCCAGTTCAGGTGACTGGTGGGAAGAGCAGAAAAGCAGTCAGCTGCTCTGAGCAAGAAATGGTGCTGCGCAGCTACTGGGGTAGGAGAGAAAGAAGGTAAGGGAGACAAGAGGACAGCTACAGAGGATAAGAGGTTGTGGGGAGAGGTGTGTGCAGAGGTGGTTCAGGGTTAGTGCTGCTGTGGAATGTGCTGGTTATCTCCTCGGTGTCCTGCATTGGAGACCTGAGTCCTTCAAGGCCCTCAGAGCTGTGTGGGACACCTTTCGGATGCGTCTTCATATTGTCACGGGAGTCAGGAGACCCAGATCCACAATGGGGGTAGTAACATCTACCCCTGGGGCACCGAGTTTTCGTGAGGTTTGGGTATTAAGGAAATGTTGAACTTCTTCCCATGATTTGGGGCCACCTCCAACCTCTCATGTCACCTTCCAGCCCTCACCCCGAAACTAACCCCCAAATCCTAACTCTATAGCTTGTTATGCAGGGGCTTTCTGGGCTGGCACGGTCCTCGTTCCAGCTTACCTCTCCCCTTCTGTCTCCTCTCCCCTACCTGCTCTCCCCTCCACCCCCAACAGCCCCAGTCTCTTCGTGGAGTCTCTCCTTCAATGAGAATTAACCTTCCCTTTGTCTGGGTTCTCTCAGTGTTTATATAAGGCACAGTAGCTTTGGATCGTAATCATTCATGTATGTCCCTGTGTGTCCTCCCCCACCAACGGTGTAAGAGGTTCTCAGTTCATATCTGACGAACTGAAATTCATTCCTGGACAATCGCAGTAACTTTAAGGATCGTAAAAGGAACGGCGAGGCCGTTCTTTTACATGGTGCTCCCGTTTTGTGTACAGGGAGCTCGCCTGATTGGGGGCAGATTTTATCTGACCCATGTCCCGAAGCGGTGACTACCTCACGTGTCTGTGGTCTGTTTTCAAACAGCTGTCATAGGGTCAGAGCCCCCCCAGGAGACCCTTTTAGGACACAGTCCAGAAACACCCAGTGCAGGACAGGCATCCTGGCCCTGATGTAGCCTGGCAGGCTGCTGCTGCGGAAAGTGGGTGCAGAAGCCCCCCCCTTATGGCCACTGGGAACCAATACGGGTGCCTCCCACCTCCCCACACCCACCTCCGGTAGTCTGTCTGTCATGGGGTGTAAGTGGCCACCAGAAGGCAGGGAATACAGAGAGGAGCTGGCTGAATGAAATCGAGTGGGTGCACTACAGCCTCCTCCAAGTACCCCCCCCCCATTCATTCTCCCTCCGCGGCCAGCACCACCTTGCTCTCACTGTCCCTCCCTTCTGCAGTGAGCCTCTTGGTGGAAGCCCGGCTCAGCGCTCGGCTCCCATGTCCGAGCCGCAGCACATGGCTTGCATATGTTCAGTGTGTGGCCCACACAGGCCTCTAGAACCCTTCTCCCGGCCGGCACCTCCCCAGCCAGAACCCATGTTGTATTGCATATGTTCCCCTTTCACAGGGTCGCGGGGAGGTGCTCTCTTACCCACACGGGGCCCCAGCTAAGGCCGTGCAGCCCCGGGGAGACGGCTGGAGCATCGCAAGGGTCCCTTCCACCGCCTGGGGCTCAGTTCCAGAGGTCAGCCAGAGACAGAACACAGCAAGGACAGAGCCTGCACCGGCATTTTTCTTCCCACCCAGCCCATCTCCAGGGCAATGGTCTTCAGCGGGGAACAACAAGCCCTCATTCCTTGCCAGGGGAGTTGAGTACACAAGGCTCTTGGACGAGTGAAAAGTTCCCCTCAATGACCTTTGTTTTTCCATTTAAAGCGAATCCTTGTTCCAGCCCCCTTTCCTCCTGCTGCTGCTTATAGGCCCTTCTGGGTCCCTTGGGGGGCGCAGCCACAGGTGAGCGGGCCCGGTCGGCCCTGAAGACGGAGCCAGAGGTGGGGAGCCTGGTCTCGCGAGAGCTCTGGGCCTCCGCGTCGCGTTGCCCGCAACTCCTTTCCCTTTTCCCTGGCGTCTACGCTCGCTGGAGTGGAGCGTGAGAGGACCTGGTCCCTGTGACCTTCTGGGTTCTCACATCTGGATCCAGAGCTGCGTAGTAAGCCTGTCTTGGGTCTGGGGCTGGAAAAACCCACGCTTCTCTCCTGCGTCACCGAGACTGCGCTGCAGCCAGAAATGTAGTCAGGAGGCCCCGTGGCCGTGTCGGATGCGGTGTTCGAACCGCGAGGGGCAGTGCGGCTCTCGGCTCTGGACTTTTAGGCCCTTGAGGCATGGGTTTTGGGATCTAAAGTTTCAAAGCAACCAGCTGGTTTCAAGGTCCCCGTAGAGTGTTGGGAGAAGCCCGGCCACAAAGGGCCTGCAGAAGCCGCACACGTGGTGTAGGCGGCCACCTTGTTGGGAATGACCCCTGTGGGGAGTCTGAACGCCTTTGGTTCAGCTCAGTTCCTGGGAGTATCTCCTTCTGGGGCGCCCAGAGAAGGGAGACTGTCATCAGGACCACATTTGGGTCCTCGCACGAGAGCCCTGCAGAACTATGTGTGATCTTCCCCCTACCCCCACAGTCCCCGCCCCTGTTTGGGGACTCTTAGGCTTCTGAGTGGGGAGAAGGCAAGGGCTGATCTGATCCTGGGGCTCCTGTTAGCACCAGCACCTCAGCTCAGCCCTGACGTCATTCACCTCAGAGCACTTGAGTGAGCTCCGCGCCCGAGGGGGCCCCATCTAGGCCTTAGCTTGGCATGGGGGGATCTCGACCCGATTTGGGGTTACTATAGACTAAATATTTGTGTCCCTTCCCAAAATTCATAGCCTTCGGGAGATGAGTAGGTCATAAGGTGGTCCCTCATGAATCTGATTAGGGCCCTTATAAAAAAGAGAGCCAGAGAGCTCCCCGCCCCTCCTGGCGTGAGCGGACACAGAAGATGGCTGACCGGGAACCAGGAAGTGGGCTCTCCTGAGACACGGAATCTGCCTGCACCTCCATCTCGGACTTCCGCGTGGCCAGAACCGTGAGAAGTAAGTTGCTGTTGATCACAGATCAGTGGGTGGAGGCTCTTCTCCGGTAGCAGCCTGGGCTGACTGACACTTGGGGGTCTCAACCTTGGCCGCCCATTGAAACCGCCCAGGCAACATTGAAAAATCCCAGGCCAGGCCTCAGACCAATTTAATCAGGATATATGAGGTGGAGGGTGGGACCCCGGCATCAGATGCTCCCCCAGGCAAAGCTTGCCCACACCACGCTTCCAAGCCTCCCGCGCCACAGAGGTACCCCTTTTGGTGACCCGCTACAGTTAGGGTGACAAAAGCTGGATCCCAGTTGCATAGGAAAGTAAAGCTTCTTTTGTGTCACTGAAGGGTCTGAAGTCAGATTTTCCACTGGACTGAGACACAAACGCCAAGTTTATTTAAAAAGTGCTCTTGATCTACCTCAAACTAGGAAGTCTAGAGAATCCTGTGGGAGCCATTTATTCTCACACTCGAGTGCACCTTTCGCTCCCCCTGCCCCAAGCCTGATGGTTTTCTCCATCACCAGAGGGGCCTTGGGGCTTACTAGGAACATAATTGAACTGAAAATTCTGGGGTTGTGCACTTGGGTGACTGGCAAGTGACTGAAATGGTTTTTCACCACACAGCGAAGAGTGATTTGGAGAGAATGGCGTCTCTATAAATTGTCCACTTCTCTGTCATGTTTCTAGTTTGGGACGCGGGTCTCACAAGCAGAGGGGTCATTCCTGGCTGAATCTGTCCAGTGACGATTTGTCTAAAACTTCAAAAGGAGAAGAGCAGCACGGTACATTTGCATTCAGTTAACCATGCAAACCTTTTTAGGCTAACAAAATAAACAACTAAATTGGTGGTTTGTTTTATTACCAAAATGGTTGAGTGGCGGAGGCAGGAAAGAGTCTACCTCCCAGGCTGGAAAAGGTTAAGTGTTCATGTCAAAGAGGACCAAAAACTTGAAAAGCTTTACTATTTGGTCGAATTTCACTGAAATCAGAAAGTGATCCGTTTGATAGCCAGCAAACAAAAAGACCTTTAGCAGTGACACAGAATGTTTTTAATTCTGAGGATGGGCTTTGTAGAACTCTGCAAATGACATTTGTTTTGGCTTTGGTGTTTTTGTTGCCATGTTTATTGCCTTTAGTTCCAAGTGGGAGTAGTTTTCTGCTCCTAATTATCCAAAAGGCAAGAAAAAAATAACTAGAATTAAAAAGGGGTGGGGAGGGGAAATATGTCCTGAGAGTTTCATTAATTGCAAAATGAAGTTAAATGGTGCGTTCGATAAAAGTACTTCTCAGAACCGAAGGAAGATTTCTCAGAAAGAGCCCATTAAAGCTGGATCCTCTAAGGCAGTGGAAATCCCAGGAACAAAAGCCAAATGCCTGGGAATTGAGTTTCAGAAGAATTTTTTTGAATTGGTGCAGCTTGGTAATTTACAAAATGGGATGGAATCGCGGACTGTTCTAAAATCTGTTCAGCTAAAATGGGATAATACATTTAGCTTACACGGACCACGCACGCCTGGCTCTTGCTATTATTATATTATTTACTGCCATTTATCAAGCATATTCCTGTGGGCCAGGGCCAGTGTTTTGACAATGGTGATTTCACTTTTGATGATTATAGAGATTCAGTGCCTTTCACAGAAGTCATTAGTAGATCATACAAGGGTCATAATGCCAACTCTTCAGTGCTTCGAGTAAAACCTGTAACGGCGTTTCAGGTATTATTTGGGTAGATGTTAAAGCTAAGCTTAACAATAAGATTTTCATTTTACTGACATGCTTTATAAATTGGATCTCTCTGTTCAGGAGGAGAAAAGGAAAATAAACGAAGTCAACTTTCTTTATTGCTTGAATCAAGGATTAAAGTGGATATGGGGGCGGCTCATTTTCAAGGCCACGATTAGGCTCTCGCAGACCAATCTGGGTTTTGAAGATTCGAAGCAGTTCTGATAAACTTCCAGGGTAAATTCTGATCTTTTGGCCGATGAGAGAAATAAGTACTAGTTGCGTCTTATGGATTGAACTTGCTATTTAAAGATAATCAGAGTTGCAGTTAATTATCATCATAGGGTGACCTGTCACTTAACCTTCTTAATTACGTATGCCAAGAACTTGGGGGTGACGGCGCTAACTGAACTGAATTATTAGGTTGAGAAATATTAAAGCCTTTTTAATCAACGAGAGTCTTTAATTTAGCCATCGGCTAAATTAAGGTAAATTAAGTTTACCTTAGCTGATGATGGCTATGGGCTATGGTTATGCTATAAATAGAGTATTTGGTAAAGCTGATAATACTGGTTACCGCTTTGGACTCCTTTTAGTTCACTCCTTACCACTAGAAATTCCTGTTGGTGTTTATGTTGAAACATGGAATAACTTAGGGAAATTGTTCACTGATCTTGGATGGAGTCGTAAAAAACCAGCAACTACCAACAGCCAGACAGATAAACCATGACCTTCTCCGGGTGTCTTCTCTCAGTCGTGTTAAAGTTACCTTGTCTGACTTGTGGAAGTTCCTTACAATTACTGTTGCTACCATTTCTGCTTTTGAATTTTGAAGTAATTTAAAAAATTGTGGCAAAATATATATAGCATGAGATTTACTGCTTTATCTTAGAGCGGTTCAGTAGTGGCGTTTGTGTCGCCGTCACCATCATCCGCCTCCAGAACTTCCCGCATTTTCTCAGATAGGAGCTCTGGACTCATTAAACACTCACTTGCCATTCTCCTCTCTCCCGCGGCCCCTGGCAACCACCATTCTCTTTCTGTCTCAGGAATTTGATGACTCGAGGTCCCTCTTATAAGTGGAATCATATTTGTGATTTAGCATTATGTCTTCAAGGTTCATCCACATTGTACTGTGTGTCAGAATTTCCTTCCTTTTTAAGGCTGAATAATATTCTGTTGTATGTGTAGACGACATTTTTGTTGGGTGCGTATCGAGGAGTGGAGCCGTCATCGAGGCAACGCCAGCCAGTTTCCCAGAATGGTTGTATCAGTTTATACTCACACCAGCTGTGTTTGAGAGTTCCCGATAGTTACACTGCACACTTAGAATTGTCGGGCTTTTTATTTTGGCTATTCTAGTGTGTTCGTAGTGGCATCACATTGTGGGGTTTTGTTTTGTTTTTTTTCATTTCTCTGATAACCAGTTATTGATTGCTAATTGTTTTTCATGTTTATTGATCATCTGCTTTTGTGACGTGCCTGTTCGAGTCCCTTGCCCATTTTTCAATCTGTGTCTGGAAAAAAATGACTGTTTCAATGTGTCTGGGTGGGACAGCTACGCCAGATGTCATAATGGTGTGGCCCCATGTTCAGGATCCCCAAGTAGGATCCGCAGAAATGTGGCAGCCTCAAGGCAGGTGCCGCAGATGTGTTATATGGGCAACTCTGTGACAATCACCGGGGCCTTTAGGGATGTGAGATTTCCGAAGCGGTGAACAGTTCTGAGGGAAGTTCTAAATGACACACAGTAGATTGCTCCCTATTGTGTTCCTGGATTGTGTGTTTTGGTTTTGGTTTTGGTTTTGGTTTAATATTTTATTTATTTATTTGACAGAGAGAGAGGTCACAAGTAGGCAGAGAGGCAGGCAGAGAGAGAGGGAGAAACAGGCTCCCCACTGAGCAGAGAGCCTGATGCGGGGCTCGATCCCAGGATCCTGAGATCACGACCTGAGCCGAAGGCAGAGGCTTAAACCACTGAGCCACCCAGGCGCCCCTGGATTGTGTGTTTATGCAGATCTCAGAGAAAACACTTTGTGTTCACATGTGAAATGGAGTCAGTTTCTCCCTGGAAGGGACATCCAGGGGATGGTAGAAAGTCCTAGGGGATGTGGGACATTTCTTGATCAGGCTGGGCCATCCCACGCATTTAGGTTGTGATCCTCTAAACAGCCTCATCAGTGACCCCTGATTATCAAGTGACTACCAGGACAGTCCCCGCGAATTTCCTAAACGCCCCCGGGGTGGTCTGCTCGGGGTGGTCTGCTCTCCTCAAGAAACATTGTAGACCCCGGCGGACTCTCGAAAGGATTTTGGGTTCCGTTTCGTGTGGGATGGGAAGCCAATAGATGATTCTGAGGACAGAAGTGAGGTGATCTGACTTAGGTTTTGGAGGAATCTCCTGACAATCAGTAGAATGGAGACTGAGGTTCAGCCTCTCTCAGTGAGGACTCGTTCCCTGAGAGAGAGCTGCAAAGGGCTGAGCTGACCTCAGTCTTTCCCCCCATGAAAGCCTGCCTGTCCGCCCCTGAGCTTCCCAAATCCCCCGTCAGAGGGCTTCTGTAAGTAGCTCAGCCGAACTGGCTGTCCGCCTCGATGTACGGGCCCCGTGGTGTCCCCATGGTGTCGCCCCTGCCCCAGACCCTTTCCAGGCACGGGTGCTGGCCGTCCCCGCAGGTAGCTTCCACCATCCCACCCCTCATCGGCTTTTACTCCCCTTCCTGCAGCAAGTGACAGATCTATGCAAAGCAGTTGTAAGTACTTGAGCTTCACCCTTGGCTTCTTTTGCCGGGGCGGCCTCCCCCTCCAGAGCATACACACCCCTCCTGGATACGCTGCCCTGTGCTCCGGGCTTTGCTTTGGGCCTGCAGTTGCAGGAGCATTTCCTGTAACCGGAATCCCCCATGCCAGGCCTGCCAGACAATAGATAGATAATTGGATAAATCCTACACTGGAAACTGCAAACAATAGAAGAGAACACTGCACGTAATGGAGTGCTCCCGCTCCTCCTCGCTGGGCTGTTTACATATGAAACTACTTAAGCAAGTCCTTTATTTTTCAACAACAATGAAACTCATTTAGTCGTGAAATTCAGGGGCCCTCTCAAAGCCTGTTTAAGAAAAGAGTCAGGGCTGTATCGTGTTTAGCACCAGAGTGAATAGGCACCTTCCAAGTTCCCTTCCAGCCTGCGGACCTGTGGGTGTGGGGACGTCGGTGAGGACGGTGAGGGGAGGGCTGCTCGGAGCTCACCCTGTTTGGGTGCAGGGGTGGTGGGAGAGGAGCATGTGATCATTACTGGGGTGTGTGTGTGTGTGTGTGTGTGTGTGTGTGCGCGCTAGTGAAATCTCACATGATTTAACCCAACCTCAGTAACTCAGTGGTCTTTAGGTCACCTGTGCTTTGGCCATCAAAAATTATTTCCAGATTGTTTTGTCGGTCATGGAGTCACGAATATTGGAGCGAAAGAATGAATGTGTAGACCATAGTGGCTGAATAAATACTTCCTCAGGGACCACATACACACTTAGGAAGGCAGAATCTCTTTCCGTTTTTCAGGGTGTCCATGAACAAATGTCTGGGTTCTAGAAGGTAAGAAGATAATAATAGCAGGACTGTACTCTTCACAGCTTGAGCGTAGCTGGACTTGGAATTTTCTGTCTAAAAAATTATGCTTTTATGTAGCTTTACCGGCTAGATGGACAAATGCCTGGATTCAGCCATGCTCCTGAAAGTTTCTTCCTCTGGAGGGAGGGGAGCTCTGGGCGGAAATCACCACAGGTCGCCCCCCACACAGTGCCTTCGCTCATATGTGACAGGTTGAAGAAAACTTTATTGCTTCAAATTAAGAGTGGGAAGAATTCAAATATTGACCTTTGTGGGTATCCAGTGTGGGAAAAGTGTTATTTAAAATACCTTTAGAAAAGGTCAACTCCCGTGGTAGATGGGCCTAATCAGAGTTTAGCAGGAAGTTCAGGTATCAGTGTATGAAATGATAGGAATGATCCAAATTTGGCCAAATCAGAAGAGAGAGAGAAAAACTATCTTTCCCTCCTTTTTGATCTGGAGAGAGATTAGAAATAAGAAGAATCAGGACCTCGAGAATGAGGACGGAGAACGTAGACTATGAACATGGCTTCCTGGAGCCTTTCTTGAAAAAAAAAAGTTCAGAGTTTCCCCAAAGTGCCTTTTTCCCTCTTCACAAATGTGTTTTTCTACCTCATTGAGAAATAGCATCTCAGGAATCTTGGTTCATTCTTTTATCCTCTTACTATTCATTTGATCTGAGATGCTTAGGACCCAAGAAGCAGAAAGCATCCTGATTAGGAAGGTCTGAGAAAGATCTCGGCTTTGTCTGCTACTATCGCCTCCCAAGTCCAGAGTTAGGGGGGAGCCACACAGCCTTTGATCATGGACCGTGGACGGTTAGAACTGGAAGGAACCTCAGAGTCCCCTTGTTAACTCCCTCATTTCATAGATAAGAAAAATAAAGTCTAAAGAGTTAAAGAGACTGTCAGGGCCTGAAGAGAAATTGGTGGCTGAGCTAGCAATCTAAGGGTAGATTTTTGATGAGGAACTTTCTGAAGTTCTTCAGATAAGCTCATATAACTGACACAGAAAGTAGGAAGGACTCGGGGGTTCTTTTTCTTCTTTTTTTTAAACCATAGGCTGTTTTAATTCTTTATGTGTCACTTTACTTTGGTTTGCCTTTGACCTTCACTGCCCCCGCTGAACGCGTAAATTGTGGTTGTTAATTTGCTCTCTGACATGTTTGTGAAGGACTCTCTTTTTAAGGAATCAGTAGGGTTGAGAAGGGAGAGTGTTGTGCATTGCATAGCTCTACTTTGCAACCCAATCCAGGTTGACCTTGGAAGTTCTTAGTAGGCTGACACAATGGAAAACCCGGATGGTGGTGCTCTGTGAAAGGTTGCCGGGTGCGATCTCCACATGCACGGGCTGATTAGTTTTGCAGGAAAATCTGACCACGAGAAAGCATTCTGCCCCAGCGTTGGCTTTGTTCTTCATGCGTCCAATTTATACTCTCTCTGTTTTGTTTTTAAAATTCACCACTTAGAACTATCCTTTCGTAGAAAATGGACTTTATTTTTTTTAAATATATATAGAGTTATGGAAATGTTGCTGCATTACCAAACCCTCCTAAAAGGTTGGGAGGCTTATTTTTATTTGGTCCCTGTCTTTCCTGTGATTTGATACTATGTTATAAAGAAGATGTAATGCTAAAGGTCTACCAAGAGATGGACAGCAGAAGCAGCCGCAGAAACAGAAATTGAATTTATAGGCAGTGAGATAGGATAATTAGTTTTTATATTTAAAAATATCCTCAAAGTGGAAGAGTCTGTTGTCTAAGATAGGGAATGGAATTGAGTTTGAGTCCCAGTATCTCAATAATAGTTTGATGGAAATTGTCTGCTTTGTATAAAATAAACCTGCGCTGTATATACATATGTGATGGGTATATTCCTCTCAAACACATGAATTAAAGTGTCCGATTAAAAACATTCAGACTGCACAGACTGTACTTATAGTTCTTAGCCTTAAATGTTGTTGATACAGCTAAAGATGACCTGATTAGCCCACTGTCTGCCTTTTTTTCTTTGAGTAGTTTATTTGGAGATCAAAATCAGCCAGAGACCTTTTCTGCTTTTCGCATGGAGGGCAAGCACTTTATCTGATGTTTACTCAGTTTTATGTTTTGTCTCCAGCTGTGGATCACTGCAGAATGTACATTTAAAACGCTCTCCATAGATAAAATGATGGAAGACGGGAGTATGACGTGTCTGCTGGTGTTAGATATGCATAAATTCAACATACCATCTGTTATGATAGTTTTCGCCACTGGTCTCTGTTGTTCACAACTGGCAGAAACCAGATCCTGGTTTTGGATCTTTTGCAGATTTTTTTATTTCCTGGGTTGCATCATGACTCTGGGAGGGCATCCTCTCTGCAATGTGCCATCTTCCCAGGCTCGGTCAGCGGTGGGGAGAGACCTAGCATCTGTTGGCTGGACTGGGGGCTCCCACGTGTGGGGTCCATCCCAGGTTCTCTGCTGAGGGTTCAGCTAGCGAAACGGAACTGCATGGGGCACCCTGGTGTCCATGGAGAGGTTTAAGCCTGAAATGAACTTGGAAACCAGAGGAAGCCAGGTCTTCCTCCTCACGGGTTCTCCCGACTCTGCCTCTGCGCAAAAAGAAGTTAGAGGCACGTACCCCTGGGTACCTGCCATCTGGATTGCAGAAGGATTCAACAACCCTGCAAGCCTTCTCTCTCTTTCTCTCTCTCTACCTCCTGTCCTAAATCTGTGTTTCCAAGGAAGAAAAGGAGATGGTGTATCAAGCCTAAACCTCTGGGTCCACCCTTGTTACGTCAAACTCCGAGATGACGTCCGAAACCCCTTGCCGGACCGAAATGCTAGATCAGGTGCCGGGGCGGCTCGTTGCTGGGGCTGGGAAATCTTTCTGTTGCGGAAAGGCAGCCTGCTGGTCGGGATGTGGGTGTGGGTGCGGATGTAGAAAGTAGGGTGGGCTTTGGAACACCATTCGCCTTACGGATTGTCTCGGAGGGGACTGAATGCAGAAAAAGGCAAAGCTCGATGCACCTTAACACTAGAGACAGTCGGCAGGGGGAGGTCGTCTTGTTCCAGAACAGTTTCGGTTCAGGTGCCGCTCCTTGCGGTTGCTTGAAGTTTCCAATGTCGGATCAGATCAAGTTTTCTTTCTCGAGGAACCCACACCTCGCATGCTTGTATGCCATCTGTTCCTTTCCATTGCAAACTGTCTTTACACAGTGTTGCTCGGTGTTAATTAGAACATGTGTCTCTTTGTCACTCATCCGGGGAAGGGGTTAATGATGATTTATGTCCCTCCAATTGGTTTTCCTCCAAATGGTTATATGTCATTTATTATTTTGTAAGAACCCTAAGAGAATGGAAAGAGGATGAACATCTAATTTTTATTCCCCATATTCTTTGTTTAAGAGATGTGGTCCTCCAAGTTCTTTTTTTCTTTCTTTTAAAATTTGAGACAGAGAAAAAGAGACCAAGTGGGGGGAGGCAGGAGGCACAAAAGAAGAAGCCAAGTCCCTGTGGAGCAGGGAGCCCAATGCCAACTCGATCCCAAGCCCCTGGGATCATGACCTGTACCAGGGGCGGATGATTAACCAACTGAGCTACCCAGGCTCCCCAAGTTCTTACCAAGTAGTAATACACATTTACAGCCTATCATCAGACAACTTATTATTATTCATGTTTGTTGACATATATGAATTTATTTTTGGATAGGTAACATGGTCACATGATTCAAAATTCAGAAGATCCCCAAATCCCAAAAGGTGTGCAAGGGAGAATCTTCTTCCTGCTGCTATCCCCAGATAACAGGTTTCCTTTTCCAGAATCTCTGTTATCAGGGTATTTGTGTGTGTGTGTGTGTTTTTACTTATGTAATTCACACGTGCGTGTGCATATGTGGGTACGTGCAGATGTACATGTATGAGTTATGTATACATATACACTTATTTCCCCCCTTCTTTATACAGAGCACGGCAAACATACATGCTCTTTTGCATATGTGCTCTTCACTTAAATGTATTTTGGGATTCAGTGTGTATCAGGAAGTTAGGGGCGAGCATCCTCTCTCTTTGTTAAAGCTATGTTGAATTGTTGTACTATTCACGAGTCCCTAACTGACAGACATTTAGGCTGTCTCCAGTTTTTCCTGGGGCAATGATGTTGTGAATCGCTTTATATCACATGATTGTGTGTATCTATAGGAAAGAAATCCCAAAAATGGAATTGCTGCAGCCCAAAGTCGAGTGCATTTGTCATTTTGCTTGATGCTGTCAAATTGCCCCTCCTAGCAGTGAACACTTTACTGCTCGGACCGCTACAAACAGCCTTGTGTACATCTGTGACAGTGACCAGTGAAGTAGCTCTCTCAGTTCATGGTCTCCTTTATCTCACTTTGAGTGATGCTGGCTAGAGTGAGCCTTTCAAAGCAACAGGAAAATACCTGTACCTGGCTGTATGTACATCCATTTCAAAGATGGAAGCCCCTTTGTGCTTTTTCCTTCTATCCCCTCAAACACCAGTAAACTCTGGTTTCTAATAAATTGGATAGCAACTTTATACATTGCTATGTTATCGACAGCCTATGCGCCGCAAATGCTGGAAGATACCTAATCCTGTCCTTTATAGGATTACCCAAAGCATATTGCTGAAATCATATTTCAACCAAAATTATTTTTCAAAATAATGCATTTCTAACTAATCCAATTAGACTTAGATTTGTAGGGGTACCTTATCTGATATCTTTTAAGATACAATATTTTAAGTCAATTAAACTCCATATATGTTGGTTTTTGTGAAAAGTACATGGATTCTAGAGAAAACACATTTTGACAGATAACGATAGGAAAGATGTCATTTTAGATGAAAAATGGCCACCCTGTCCTCGATATTTTTCTTTGTATTGAGCTTTAGATGGCAGTCCCTCGTGGCTATTTGTAATGACCGTTGTCTTGCTATGCTAGCTGCATCCGTCTAGATGATCCCATGACCCCTAACGGAGAGAGAAGCCAGGAAGTCGGTTATTTGGGTTAGGTCTCCTGGCCCGTGTTCCTTACTTGATCTCAAAGGTTACAAAAATCTGGGGCGCCTGGGTGACTCAGATGATTATGCATCTGCCTTCAGCTCAGGTCATGATCCCAGGGGTCCTGGGATCGAGTTCCGTGTCAGGCTCCCTGCTCAGCGAGGAGCCTGCTTCTCTTTCTGCCTGCTTCTCCCTCTGCTTGTGCGTGCATGCTCTCTCTCTCTCCCTCTGACAAATACATAAAAATCCTAAAAAAAAAAAAAGAAATTACGGGGGCACCTGAGTGGCTCAGTGGATTAAGCCTCTGCCTTCAGCTTGGGTCGTGATCTTAGGGTCCTGGAATTGAGCCCCACATCAGGCTCTTTGCTCAGCAGGGAGCCTGCTTCCCCCCATCTCTCTCTGTCAAATAAATAAAATCTTTAAAAAAAAAGTTACAAAAATCTCTACCAATTGGAAAATACATTGTTCATTTCTCGATAAACTGAACTTTCTATCTTACATTGTTTAAAAGTAAGCTAATAATTTACACAGTTAGAGATGGGTACTGGCCATGGCATGGATGCCGTCTTCTTTCCCCTGGAAGTCCCTGCCTCTAGTTTCTTCAGGCCAGGAAAAGAGATGGCTTCTTACTACGAATATGAAATTTGAAAACTGAGCACCTGCTGCATGAGAAATAATAGGGTTTTCCCTTTGGGATAAATATACTCGCCACAAACTTGCAAATACTGAAACAAACGTTGTGAATGGTAACATAGGAATATTTCTACTGCCCAACCAGGAAATCAACCGGTCTCTAAAAATGAAGTCACTTGAATGTTTAATGACAGTTTTGAATTGTTGAAATAATCCATGCTGCCATGAAACCAATTTTAGTCCTCCCTCATATCTAGACTCATAAATTTTTAGAGCCAGAAGGAGACATGGAGATGGTCTCAGTTGTATTGGAGAGAAAACTGAAGCTGAGAGAAGTTTAGCATCATTTTGGTGAGTGAGGATCAAAGCTGGCACTCTTGAATCCTGGCCCCGGACCTCACCTGGCAGGTTGTTCCAGAAGTCTTGCTTAAACATGATTTTTTTAAAACTAGAAAAATGTTTAAAAAATTAAAAAAATAAAACTAGAAAAATGTATGCTCTTGGTAAATCAGTTTGAAGTTCTCTTAGTAAAACCTTTTGGTAGGTAGACTTAAAGTAGGGTTGATTTTGCCAAAGACCCTCCTTGGGAGAAAACCACAGAATGCCCTTTCTAAGAAACATCTAGACAGTGACCTGTTGAGTCAGGCTTGTGGGGAAATACAGTCTTTAAGAATGTTCCCCACGGTGTGGAAAGTACAATGAGAACTTTCTAGTGACCTCAGCTGTGCATGAAGAGAGAAGCAGGAGGATGGGAATGTAAGAAAAAATGAAGGCATCACCATTGATTAGCTGGGATCGGTTAGAAATGCACTGTTTGGTGCAAAGCTTTTGGGAAATCTCTTGTGAAGACTTTAGTTCTCTTTTTAGGAAAGAAGGAAGACAGAGGAAAGACAAAAAGAGAAAAGGAAGAAATGAGAGAGGGGCAGAGGGAGGAAGCATGGGTCTTACCCGCATCCCACACAGGCCACATACCTTCTCAAACGTATGTTCCTTGGACCAAAGGGACCGTAGCTGTTTGGTGGCAGCTGCCCTAACCACTGTCTAGAACTTTTAAGTATTAAAAATTTGTCCTGTACCTTCCAGAGCTGTATTAGCTTCCCAATCCCTTCATCCAGGGTTTAGACACCAGTAGCTAAATACGGATTACCCCTGTGGCCTTTGAACCTCGACAAATCTGGGGCTTAACCTACCATCTTCCCTTCTCCTCATCCCTTTCCGTATGTGAACTTTCCATGGAGTTGCATCGGAGTCCTCTAAATAAGCCAGGTCAGAACTCTGGGATTGTACCCGGTTCTACCTGCAACCCGTCTCCCACCCCGCCCATCCTTCCTCCTGTCCTGCCCTCTGCCACAGTCTCACTTCACAACCTCGTCATTCCTTGAGTGCCGGCAGCAATCTCCAGGAGGCCTCTGCCACCCAGGTTTTGCCTCTTTCCAACTTGTCGTCTAGATTGTTGCCAGAGAACGCTTTCTAGGAAAGCCTGTCCAATCGTGGAATTCCCCTGCCTGAAATACTCCATTTGCTTTCCATCCCCCACAGAGAAGCTGGCCTGATTGACCCACACTCAGTCCTTCACCCATGCCTCTTGCTGTTCTGCATCCTCCCAGGCCACACGCCCGGTAACCCCCCTTCCACTCCCCTGCCCTGCCCCACCCCTGCCCTCAGGTGCACCACTGCGTTTTCCTACCCCCTGACCTTTGCACGTAGTGTTCCTTCTGAACAGCACCTTCTGCTTCCCCTGCTTCCCTCATCCTTGTCTGATTCTTATTGATATTTCTGATCTCAGCTTAGACGGCTCTTAATTAACAGACCCTTGTGCACATTTACCATGTGCTAGGAGTTTTATGGGTTTTACGTATATTTATTCATTTACCCCCCAAAACCTCAGGAGAAACAAAGGATTATTATCCCTATTTTATGGATGAAGAAACTGAGACTTTCTCTGAGTGATACAGTAGCTTCTCTCATTAGTCTGCTGGTTACAAGGCTGGGCCAGAAGCCATCTTTCGCCACTGTTTAGCCCTTGATTTTGCTTTGTATGTAGCATGTTATCTACCCGTATATGCATGTGTGTATCCATACATATGGGTACGTGTGCATGTGTATTATTCTTTGAGTTGGTAATATAAACACACATTATTAAATTTAAAAGATATAAAACATACAGTGACAAGGAGGCCTCCATCCTAACCTTGTATCCTACCCACTTCTCCCTTCCAAACAGCTATTGCTATGAGTCTCTTCTGTATCTTTCCAGGGGGTGCGTATAAGTATAGATGTATGCAACATATAATTCTGTTTTTACATTTGTGATAGCATATTCTTCTTGCCTTTTTTAATTTGCTTTATTTTGCAATAATTCTTGGGGCTTGTTCCATATCAACATATTAAGAGCTTCCTCTTCTCTTTCATGGCTAAATATAGGCCATGATAGGGCTATGTGTAATTTAATTGGTCTGCTCTTGTTGGATTTTTAGATTGTTCTCAGACTTTTGCTAGGACAGACATTGCTGCAAAGATTGGCTTTTTACAGGCACCATTTTGCATACATATGAGTTTTATCTGCAGGATAAAATCCTGGAATTGGAATTCGGGGTCACAGGGTAAGTGCACTGATAATTTTGATATATAGTACCAGGTTGTCTTTGTAGTGGATGTATGTACTTATCCTTTGGGTAATAATTTATGAGAGTACCTCTTCATACCCTCACTGATGTGTACGTGATGAAACGTTCTGATGTCCCCCAAGCCTGAAACTTTTACTCTGCATTTCTCTTATTATGCGTAAAGTTTTGTATCTTTTAATGTGTCTGTGAGCTATTTGATTTTCTTTTATACTAGCTGACTATTCATTTGGCTTAGTTGGGTCTTATTTATTTATAGGCTTTCCTTATATATTGATGAAATTAGCCTTTTGTGTCTGATTTATGTTTCAAATTGTTCCCTGGTTTGTCATTTGTCTTTTGTCTTTGTTTATGGTGCTCCCCCCACCCCCCCAGGCAGAAAATTGTTATATTCTGTAACCAGGTTTATCAGAGATTTGAGTCACAGGGAGACTGCCCTGTGCCATGCCTGGTTGGTAAAATTCTCTTCCATGTGCGTGCACGTGTGCGTGAAGTTGTGTCAGAGAGAATCGGTGCAGTGTACAAGCTTAGAGAACAGATCCTGGGGTCCTGCTGACCTAACTCTTAGCTCTGGCTTCATCTCTAGTTCCACGATCCTGGAAGAAATGTTTAGATCGGTTATTGGTGACTCCGCCCCGGGGTTGCTGTGAAGATCTGCTGGGACAATAGGAACGTGTCTTGCGTTTAATTACTGAGAGCGGCCTTTACTCTGTTATTATTTCTTTTCCAAATGCAATAATCATTGCAGGAGGACAGAAGGCCTTTCTTCTCTTGCTCTGCATTCCTCCTGCCATCCTCGGGGCGCTCCCAGCCTCAGCCCGTGCTCTGCTGGAAGCGCATGAGCGCTCATTTTGATTGCTTCATGTTTATTTTGATCTGAGAGGGAGAGGGCTGGAGTTCTTGCCGGAGCCACCTGGAGTGCCACAGGTGCTTCTCCAGACTCCTCACTTGCCAGGGGTCTGTCTTTCCAGGCCCTCCAGGACCCTGGCGCCTTACCCGACCGTGAAGTTTTGTTTCTTGCCCCGGGTCACCAGTGAGCATGCGCAACAGCCCCCCCCCCCCCCCCCCCCCCCGCACCCTTTGCGTCTGTGCCTTCCGCCTGTGGACATTCTTTCTCTGGCTGTGTCAACAGTCGCCTCACCTCCCGTCCCTGCATCTCTGCAGGCTCCTGCCCTCCTTGTTCCAGTCCCGTTCGGAGGGGACTTGCTCCTGTGTGCTCCACGTGGTAGGTGCCCAGTAAGCTCTGTGAACGAAGGAGCAGGAGGAGTGAGCCGTTGGGTGCAGGGACTGATGGCAAGACGTCCGTCGCACGCCGGGTCTCCACTGCCGTAGAGCGGGTGGGGCGCTCACCCAAGGGAGTAAGGTGTTTCGTGGATGATCCCCCTAAAAATTTCTGCGCCGTCACCGTCTGTTCATGCTTGTTACAGTTTTGGTTAGTTACCGTCAGACTTAACTCCTTTAAAATATTTAATATGATTAAATAATTACTACGATATTTAATGTGCAGACTGTTCAAAGACACTAGTAATTTGGAGGCAGAGCCAAAAGTTAGGCCTTCTTTTCTTGATTTTTATCTCTGTTGGTTCCTTTCATTCTCCTTTGCCTCTTTCAGTATTCCCTTTGTGAGCTAATTTTAACAGTGGCCCCTCACCATTCCAGTGGTAGAAAATGCAGCGGGGCAGCAAATAAAGTCATCTCACGTTTAAGTTTGCCACGATCCTCGCCACCCGTACAATGATGCTTGGAGCGCAAGCGGTGGGTTTTATGGTGGGGTCTGTTGGTGGTTGGTCATGACTAATCCAAAGCTTGCCAGGGTGGGGTCAGGGAGTGAGCTGAAGGGCAAAGGCAAAGGACAAATGGGAAAGAAAAAGGCAGCCCAGAACTAGCACATCAAGTTGGTTTAATTTTACGGGCGCCTCCACTGCTATGGGAGATCCCAAACTGAGTAAGTCACAGACCCCACACCAAAGGTAGGACCTCCTGGGTACTGAGCACTATCCTTACATTTTTATACTCGAGATTTGCAAAGAATCCTAAAAGGTGGGAAACTTTATTCCAAGTTTTATGGATAACGGCATTGAGTTGACAGGGAGTTGAGTAACTTGTGATCCCAGAGTGATCTCAGAGCCACGGTTATAATGGGTGAACCTGTTTTTAAAGCCCAGGGTGTCTGGGTACGTTGCGTTGCCTTCCAGGAATGCGAGGTCCAGAAAAGGGTAGTGGGTCCTAACAGTTATGTGACTTGTTTTCCGTGGAAAATTAAAAATAATGATGCGAACATGAGAGAAAGGTACAGTTGCCCTTGGGCTCTCTTTCTGGTTGGAGCTTTTGGCTCTGTAGTGCTGTTCAATATGGTGAGCGTTCAGGAGAGAAAGGTCACTCATCAGCCGTCCTTCTCCCCCAGCCCCCACCTTGATCAAAGAAGTCTGCTTACCACCTGACTCACCTGCAGGTAACAAAACAGGTTTTTAAAATATGTAATAAAGGAGCACGGCCTGTTCCTCTGGCAGCGGTCCCAGTGGAAGTAAAACTACACTCAACTGCCTGGAACCCTGGGCCCAATGGGTTCACTGAAAAAAGAAAAATACTCGGGGTTCCAGACGTCCATTGGGATGTTACTTGAACGTTCTGGAGCTTGCCCTCGCAGCCCTCACTTCCCACCACCGACACCTCTGCTGCATATTTGAGGGCAAGTCATTTCACTGTCCACATCAGGCGCCCCTAAATGTTAACATTCACTCTGAGTGGGGAATTTTCTTGGAAAGATTTCAGCCCCTCTGTGAAAGATGTCAGTTACCTCCTCTGTTCCTTCTAGAAGTAGCTTCTTTACCCCAGCTTGCAATCTTGTTGTATTCCTATGTGTTTTGGAAACAAAGTGTGCAGTAGGAGAATTCCTGCTTTGTGAATATTGGATCACTTTGTTCCCTGGCATAACAATCTCTCCTTTGTATTAAACATCTGAGAACAGAAGTTCTAAATAACATTTTTATATTCCCTGTTGATACGGGTTCTTTATTTGGGGACAACAGTTTGGTGTTTGTGCCTCTTAGATTCTGATGTACTTTCCCTTTCTCCAGTGACGACGTCCCACACCCACAGCCTGGAATTGCAAGAGGGTAGTGGTGATGAGTGGTTGCCTACCCTCTGGGGACTTTCTTCTTCCGTCCCTCTTGCCTCCAGTGAGTGGCCTATGGCATAATGGGATGACCAACTGGTCAGAGCACAGGCCGCTAACCCGCTGGCCCGACCGTGAGCGGAGTGGCTGAGCCAACCAGCTACCAAGAGACCAGATGGGCAGACAGACCAAAATAGTCACTTATCCACCTCCTTCCTGGAAACGCAGAAGGGCTGCCCCAGAGGTCCAAGAAGGCCTAATTTGGTCAAAAAACCTTCCTTACTTGGAACCGGAGGCTGAGCTGTGACCCTGGTATGAGTTCCCTACCTCCGGTGTTTGATTTTCCCCAAACCCATTTGTCCGTCCACAGGTTGGTCAGCCTGGTCAGCAACAACTGACTGAGAACAAATACCTTAAGGTTAAAAAACTTCTGATTATTTTCCTTTTTGTACTTGTACAGAGGGCTTGGACTTTTACTCCAAAGAAAATGAGAAATATATGTGTCTTCTTCTGTAGGCAAACCCAATATTATCAAAATTCAGTTTTTTAAGACAAAGTAGGACAGTTTTTCCCCCACGGAAAATTTATCACCACATCCCATAAATGGCATAGACAGCATAATAAAAATATTATTTATTGCCCCCAAATGTTTATATTTCTGGGTAAGGTTCAAAGCGTGCTGGCTGCTTGTATTTTATCATTTGGGGTCAGAGAAGAGTTTCTTGCTCCTCATTCCTTCAGGGAATATTTGTTTTGCGCTTCCTGGGGGCCAAGGATTGTGCTGGTCTTCTCCATGTCTGCTTCGTTCCTGGTGGGAGCAGGTGGACGTCGTGGGTGCTTTTCTCGGGAGGTGGCCTCTCACGCACGAGCCAGAAGCTGGTCCCGGGACAGCCGGGATTTCTCCTGTCAAGCTGCACCGATGACAAGAGGCCCCTTGAGCCTGAGGCACTGGGATGGATTGGCTTATTTTCCAAGTGGAAGAACATTCTTCCCCTCCTGTTCAACCTTTCCTTGCAGTCTAAAATGGCGGAATCACTCCAAATAGACAATCTCAAGGGAGGATAAAAAATACCGTCTTCTAGGCAGCCCGATAGTGCCTGCACTAGTCAGTGTTTGGATAAGGACAAGGCCCTTGAGGGGGAATGGGACCCTTCTCCAGACCTTAATTGATTTTTGTGTTCATTCTGCTTCTTCTAATTCTTTGTGGGAAAGTGGTTTGTAGCGCAAAGTGGCTTCTTGTGTGATAGGTGCTGTATTATGTAAGACCGTTCTTATCAAAAGATCGTTTCTGCTTGTTTTGATTTTTTTTAATTTCTGATCCAGCCCATGTTTATTGTTCTTTTTTCTTTTTATTTCTTCTTGTTTATACAGTCATTGTTCCTCTTAGTTCTGTCGCTTTACCAGCCCCCATCATCTGCCAGGCATATGGGAGGAGATGGGAGCACTTGGTTTCTTTTTTTAATTGTCAAAACCAATTGGCTGGACATCTTCAGAAATGGTCCCTTCTTTCCTAGTGAGTTTGTTACGTAATACAGAGCTTCATTAGTTATAAGTCTGACTCCTAAGGAGTTGTGTTGCATTCATTCCTAAGGATTAAGGCCTTCCAGCCCAATTGCCCCTTTGGGATCTGTGCCGTTGTGTGTGCCTGATCACCAAGGCGAGCCTGGCTCAGGAACAGGGCAGCTCCTTCCAGAGGTACCCGGTCCTGTAAGAAAGTTCTACAGAAGAGTGGTGATGAAGATCTTTTTTGGTAAAACGAGGTTGTGAAGCCCTCAATCATGTGCTTGTTAAACAATTTACATAATAAATCCAGAACTTGGAGATCCAGAGGGTATTAGCATGTTTTTAGTTATGCCGCTAGGGACCTCTGCCTGTGCCCTTACATGATACACGGCTCTGTGAATGCGTCCGTGTGCGTGCATGTGTGTGTATGTATGGAAGGGGGAAAACGAGACGGTCCATTCTTAGGTACTGTAGGGAAGGACTCGCTAGACTTCTACCATAACTAATAGGACCGAATTTGTTTACAGCAGTAGTAATGTGACCAAGAACAAAGCAGACGAGGAGTAGCAGGCACGATCAAAGCACAACTAATATATCAGGTTTCTGGAACATCTGAGTCTGAGCGTTTGGTTTTCATCACGATATGTTGAGAGGTGATGCTTTCAAAGCAAGAAAGGAGAAAAGGCCAGCTACAGGGAATGGTAACTGAGACACTTAGAAAGCAGATGCGTGCCCTTGAATGCAGTCGGCCACATTCCCAGGACCCACACTCTGTCCTGTCTGGGGGGCCGGAGGGAGAGTTCTGTGAAAGGTCACGTAATAAAAATCGAGCCCCTCTATGCTTTGTGTTCAACATAAATCCATACATTTGGTGGCTTTGTGAATTGTGACTTGCTTTCTTGGGAGCATAGTTCACACCTGTCTTGGGAAGTCCATTCTGGGCGACCTTGCCGCCTGCAACGCGGAAGGAAAAAACACTTGCTGAGTCTGGATGTTTGACATCCAGGTAGGGCGGGAAGGGGACCCCCTGGGTGGCTCTGCGGTGTTACCCATGGAAACTAAAGGCTGGAATGAAAATAAAAGCAAACTGTTTCCCCTTGGGTAACGGATCGACTGCAATCAGGATTCTCCTCCTGATAAAATGCTGCCCCTTTGTTCTGCTCCCTGCGTGTTCATCCATGTGCTGGCTGTGAGACCGTTCATTCAGTTTTCATCCACCTGGCATGGCTTCAGCGCCAAGTGCAAGGTGCTCCCCAGCTGCCGTGGGGAACTGCGTGCAGAGTGGAGCAAAGGCCTTCAGTACATACACACACATACACACACACACCGCGTTTGTCTGCTGCGTTCTGTTTCTCTGTCCTGGGGCATGCCGGGAACATGATCACACTGTCTTGCTCGTTCTGTGGCGGGGGCTGGTGCCCTTGAACTGGATTCCCCACAGTCATCAATAGGCCTGTTCATGTGGGAGGGGACAACACATTTTGTTGTGGCATTACAGGCTGCTGGGCTCAATGTGAGCATTCTTCTTGGAGTGAGCAGAGGGCACGGGCCTTCCTCCGGCCGGGAAAGTCACAGCCCGCGCCACACAGCAAAGATACTCGACCCAGGCCACGGGGGAGCACTTAGCTTTCCTTTTTTGTGGGCTAAATAAAATTTGATGAGCCAATGTTTGTGATTAAGCTCTATTGTGAGGTTTTCAGAGAATGCATCACCTAATCGCTGAAATCTTTGTCAGACACTGTTCTGCATCTTAATCTGCAAAAGAAGTCAGTGACAAGCTCTGTGACATCCTCTCTTTTCGTTTTACTCGATTCTTAATCCTCTGAATCAGGAGGAAGAATTACCATCATCGATCATACAAACCCAGGAAAAGTCCAAAAATACTTCGCGTTTGATTTCGGGCCGCGGGCTGCAGGCATGTGAGTGCAGACATTCGGCCGCCGAGCCACCCCAGCTCACTCCCTCCAGGCTGGGCTCCAGCTTTCCCTGAGAAGGGGACAGGGTCCTGGAGGTGGGGGTGTCCCCTGGAATGGAGGAGGCGGGGCTGGGGGGCCCAGTGGCGAAGGTGGTCGTCAGTCCACAGGGTGCAGCATCGGCTCTGGAGAAAGCTGACCGGGCTGCTCTGATGACATCACATGGGTATTTTCTAAAGACTTTTTTTAAGATCAAAGTAGCATATGTGTATGGCGAAAAGCCAAATAGTCCGGAAGGCGTTTAATGAAGAATGGCGGCCCTTGCGTTGCTCCTGTTCCCCCTCTGGCCCGCTTCCCAGAGGCAGCATCCAACCCTCCCACCGTTTTTCAAAGTCCTCTTGGTGATTACGTTTGTATCTTTAAAGAATGTATGTGTACTAGTCTCTTGGGGTTGAGGTAAGCAAGTACCACAGGCTGGGTGCTTCCAACCCATAGAAACGTCTTCTCTCACAGAGAGGGCTCTGTCTGAAGACCCTGGGGAGGACTTAGCTGGCCTCTCCGAGACTCTGGCGGTGCCTGCCCATCTCTGGCATTCCGTGGCCTGTAACTCGTCACGCCAGTCCTTACCTCTGTTGCCCCGTGCCACTCTCCCAGGGAGTCCTCGTCTTCACGTGGCGTTTCCCTCTTCTTCAGAGGACAGCAGCCACATTGGATGACAGCCCACCCAATGACCTCATCTCAACTTGGTGACTCCAAAGACCCTGATCCCCACAAATGTCCCATTCACCAGAACATCTCTTTTCGGGGAACACGATTCAACCCGTACCACCACTGTTCCCAGCTTCTATGAACACTTGGCTTTGCTGACTTTGTTCTAGGACAGAGGAGGCTTCTCTCCCTTATTCAGTCCCATCTTTGCCTCGCGCTTCTTGCCTGTACTTATGTTGGTCTTCCCAGTCCCTCCCCTTAAAGGACTCTGCAGAAATTTCAAATTCTTGACACTTCATTTCTTATTCTGTTAGCCATCACTTAATTATCCATTAAAAACAAGAACGTTAGTGCTCCTGACTCCTCTTTTCTGCCACCCCCAGTGTCTGTCTCCTGCTTCAGGGCTGCCAACACCAGAGTTCTTCCTGGCTAGCTGAGTGCTTAGACCCTCTATCATCCATCCTCAGGTGCAGAATCGACATTGGCGTGTAGTTCTGTAGAGAGGATCTATGAGTGGAAAACCGGTAAACAGCGTTTCCATTCGTTGTTATTATGCCGATGTCTGCTGGGTTGTATTGCCTGGTATGCCCTCTGGGTTTTCATTAAAATGCTTTCTGCCATTTGAAGAATGACAGTATAATGTATGTTTGTAGAGTACTTTAGAATCTATGTTGTATTTAATTTTAGACGACAGCATCCTTCTGTGTTACTGTTTGGAAACTCAGTTTATTAGTACAACTTGAAATCCATTTGTATTACATATTGAAATGAAGCTCTTTGTCTCTTATTAGGAAATGTTCGATCACATGAAACAATATTGATTTGGGTCTCTACTCTTTATAAGTTTTTAACATCAGGTAATTTCTTCTAAGGCAGTGCTAGTCAAACTTTTGGATTTTAAAACTTTTGTTTTCTTTCTTCCCCCTCTCCCCCTTCTCTTCCTTCCTTCTCTTTCTCTCTTAAACTCTAAGGACCAACACATAGATGCTAACTTCTTACTTTGCCAAGTTGGGATATTAAGAAATTAGCTACTGTTTACTCTCACTGGTAAGTAAAGAATGTTTAACACCAAAAAGGTAGGGAAAACATCATCTCAGAGTAAATGACACTATTTTAAAATGGAATGAATTTAACTTAAAAAAAAAAAAAAACCTAGTCCCTCCCCTAATTTTTAGGTTTCCTGGGTCAGTCTTGAGAGAGAGGTATTTGGTTTTAATGGATGTTGAGCATAAATCTTCATTACTTGACTTACTCTGTGGCTGGGTAAGCCTGTTATGAGGCCTGGGGACAGGCTCCACGTGGGATGGGAAGGTTGGTCACCCTATTTTGTGACCTTTAGCTGTAAATGGACCCCTGTCCCCCAACTTCATGCCCCTCATCCAGGCCAACTGAGCCAGCTCACGAATGTGGGATACTGGGCTTGGAGGGAAAAGGTGAGTGGAATTTGCGACCCCTCAGCTTCGTAGACATGGCTCGTGAGTAAGTCACCACTTGACTCATTAATTTCTTGGTTCCTTAAGTGGTCAGAAGGCAGGGTCATTCCATGGCTGACGTGTCACAGCTGGCAAGCCTCAGCGTTCAGCAGATGCACGAACACAACATCTTCAGAGTATTTTCACACTCAACTAAATCTCAGATTGAGATGACAGAATGAGGTTACTGATGACCTTTGTCCCATCAGATACATTGGGTCAGTTGACCACTGCTTCAGTTCTTCCTCTCCTTAAAGGACTTGTAGTTTGGAACATCGCCATCAGCCTCCTTCAGGGGGTTCCCCTGCTGTTGAATTTCGTTTTCAGAATGTTGATTTTTTAATATGATGTTTTGTGAAATCCCCCACATAAGAACAGAGTTCCTTCTGAGGCACCTGTGTGGCTCAGTGGGTTAAGTGTCTGACTCTTGATTTCAGCTCAGGTTATGATCTCAGCGTCCTGGGATTGAGCTCCGCATGGGACTCTGTGCTCAGTGGGGAGTCTGCTTCCAATTAGAAGCACAGAGAGTCTTGTCCCTTGAGGATTGTTGTCCTCCGGGGGTCCAGTCCAGTTCTGGTAGGGCAGGAAAAGTGGCTCTGCACCCTGAGCATGTCTGAGTTTGGTCATTTATTGGAAGCAATGGTCTGGATACAGTGGTCCACACTGTCACTCTATTTCATTTGTGACCAGTAACGTACTCTCCAGAAGAGAGTTATCAAGAATTTGTGGAGCAGGAAGAGGTGACTGGCGCCGGTCTGCACTGCTCTGTGTCCCTCTGCTCTTGGATGTTCGCCGCACCGCCCGTAGAGCAGAGGAAATGATACTAACTTCCTGAGGCAGGGATTGGAGGAGATCTTCCTGCTGCACGTCCCTTGATTCTTCCAAATGCCCGTAAGAGGAATCAAACTTGCAGCCACATGATCTTCGGGGCTCCATACCCCACAGGAGGGTCCCCAGCCAGATCCAGGTACAGGCGGGGCCCAGGTTCACAGCGATGCGTTCTGCCCCTCCCCCTTTCACCTGCACTCCTGTGACCTTCGGAAGCCCTCATGGTCATGGTGTGTTTGTTCCCGTCCGATGGTTTTTGCTGACGTGCAGGGAATGCGGTACGGGTGCCCTCAGGATGGTACCCCTGGTCACCAGCTTTAGGAGGCGACCTTCGCTTCCTGAACCCTAACCCTCAGTGTGAAGGACAAGGATAGTCCAACGCCAAGGTTTGGACGGCTGCAAACGGCATCTCGTCCATAACCCATATTTGGAATATATGTATTAATTTAGGATGCAAACATTTGGAAGTTTTCAACAACACCAGACTATAAAAAAAACTGGCATCGATGATCGTGATCCCACTACTTGCCAAGGGAAGGTGGAATTCAGTTTGAGCACATTTTCGTTTTTGTCTGATCATGTTGTACATGGTAATTGTTATAAAGCAGAAAAACCACCAGGCATCCCTTTATCTCCCAAGCAAACATTCTAAATAGTCAGGAGTTTGCTGTACATAAAAGGAAGCTTTCTCTTACACTGAAGCTTGCCAAGCAAATTGTGACTCCTAAAAGTAAAGCCCGGAGAAAGAATGACTTAAACAAGCTTTCCGTGGGTGGAAAATAAACACTAACTTTATATGTATTTCAAAAACCTAAAAGACACAGGTGGGAAATGAAGCCTCGATAAGAAAGAAATGCTTAGTTGGGTGGAAAAAAAAAAAAAGAAAACATTCAGCAGTTTTTGGAACTGTGCAAGTCCAGACAGTTTCTTTCTTTCTTTTTTCTCTTCTGGTTAGCTGCTCATAGCCACAAAAATGTGTATTATTTCCTTCTTGCCCACAATTATACTAAGAATCATCTTTCTAATATACTGGGGAATCCCAAATAAAAATCTCATTTTCCTAAAAACAGACAAGCCTTTAACTCCAGCAATTAAATTATTCCGTTTTCCTACCTGGAATGTCAAGGAGGTCATTCAGTTGTCGTAACAGAAGTCTCTACCGACCACCTTGGATACTTTCCTTCCCAAAATTATGCTGTAAACAGCTGACGTCCTTCAGGAGGGGTTTGCCTGTCACTGAGGTTCTGAACGAGCCTCAGAAACCTCCTTCAGGAAGCCTATCCGGTGAGGCGGCTGCCCCGGTTATGTCATAGAGAAGTAGGACCACAGATCATTTTAACCCTTTTCAGAATATCCGAAGATATCTATATCTATCTATCTATCTATCTATCTATACACACACATGCACACGCATACACACACGATGGAATACTGTGCAGACATCAAAAAACCACAAAATCTTGCCATTTGCAATGATGTGGTTGGAACTAGAGGGTATTTTGCTAAGCAAAGTAAGTCAATCAGAGAAAGACAATTATCATATGATCTCACTGATATGAGGAATTTGAGAAACCAGGCAGGGATCATAGGGGAAGGGAAGGAAACATGAAAGAAGATGAAACCAGAGAGGGAGACAAACCATAAGAGACTCTTAATCTCAGGAAACAAACTCAGGGTTGCTGGAGGGGAGGGGGGTAGGATGGATGGGATGGCTGTTATGGATATTGGGGAGGGTATGTGCTATGGTAAGTGCTGTGAATTGTGTAAGACTGATGAATCACAGACCTGTACCCCTGGGGCAAATAATACATTATATGTTAATAAGAAAATAAATGAAGATATTCTTATATGGGAAGTGACTATTAACTACTTTGAATATATTCTTATATGGGAAGTGATTATTGACTACATGAAATTTGTGTCTTATCCAAGCATGTTACAATAGTACACCCTGCTAACTTCATAATCGATCATAAGGTGTCAGGTCTTAGCAGCGTGGGCCCCAGTGGTTTGCCCAGATTCTGACCTCAGCTCTTTGGTGCTTGGTTTCTGATGCTCCCTCCTCCTTATCTGCAGAGCGCCCACTCTAACGGTGCCTGCCTTCTAAGTGCTCTTGTGCGCTAATATGACGCAAGTGCTTAGATCCGTGCCCAGCACGCCCCGAACACCATGGAAATGGCAGCCCTCTTTTTTCTCTTTGTCATGGTGAGGGAAATGAGGAACAAATCCAAACTGTACTCAACCCAAGAATAATTATCTTTACCATAAAATATGTTTTTGTCTATAGAATTGGTATCTGCTCTCTGCGCATTCACTTAAAAAAAATCAGATCTGAAACAGCAGGTGCTAGGAAGCTGTTTATTTTGCCTTTCCTGCTTCCTTCTTAATTTGTGCCTACTCCCTGTTCTAGTCTGGCTCTCGATCTGATAGATCGCTTCGTGCAGGATTTCTCTATGTAGAACCTCTGTAGAACTGACTCTATTCCATTTACTTGGATATGGGATGAAGGGGAGTAGTAGCCGATCAGTAATAGCCAATCAGAGCTCTCCCACGAGCATATGAGGACATAGGTGAACCTGGATCCATAAAGGGAGGTTAGAATGTTCATTAAGCAGATGATAAAGTCAAGCAGGTGTTGTCAATTCCCTTGAAAGTAACTTTTGCTGTCCATAAGCTATGACAGGAATGGTCAAGATTTTACAATTCTGTTTCCTTGTAAATTTCTGCTTCCTCATTGTATCTCAAAATCTCAGTGAATGACAATCTCGTTGCTGTCTTTTTTGAGGTGTGAGGAAAATTTGCATCACTCATATTTGAGGAATAAGAGATTGGTGGAGAGATAAGTTGTTGTTGCCTCGCTTTTGTTTTTAATTTCCAGATAAGCCTAATGCTAAAATTTACCACCAGTACTGACTGAAAAATTTGTCTCGGCATTCAAATACAAAATATTTTTCTTAGTCACTTTTTCTTAAGGTTACATAGTCATGCTTGACTTAAAAACTGAAATTAAAATTTTCTCCTTCTATGAATATTGAAACTCTGTGTTATCCATAAGATGAGTTGCACAGTAATTATTATAAAGAGCAACATAAATCCTCCCAGGCCAGTGTTTAATTAAACCTAATTACTTGTGGATTTGTGACCATAGGTTATTGCTATCTTTTTATTTTTAAAGATTTATTTATTTATTTTTAAAAGATTTATTTATTTGACAGATTGAGATCATAAGTAGGCAGAGTGGCAGGCAGAGAGAGAGGAGGAAGCAGGCTCCCCGCTGCGCAGAGAGCCTGATGGGGGGCTCGATCCCGGGACCCTGAGACCATGACCTGAGCCGAAGGCAGAGGCTTTAACTCACTGAGCTACCCAGGTGCTCCGAAGATTTATTTGTTTTAGAGAGACAGAGAGAAGAGAGTACAAGTGGGAGGGGCAAAGGGAGAGAGAATCTCAAACAGATTCCATCCTGAGCACAGAGCCGGACGTGGGCTCCATCCCATGACCCTGAGATCATGACCTGTCGAAACAAGAGTCAGACGCTTAACCGACTGAGCCACCCAGGCGCCTCTGCTGTCATTTTTAACAACAACCATGTGTTGCTTCAGAAATTCTCCGAAAGACAGTACTTATACTAGTAAGTGGAAAAAACTGCTTACTAGTATTCAAAGTACCTAAAAAAATGCAAATAAAGAAGTTTGAATTTTTAAATTTGGATTCCTGACAGATGAATAGGAAAAAGAAGACTCTCAGAGTTTAGCAGTTGATTGCATGTGCAGGGAGTCACCTTTTCCCCATTAGCACTGTCACAGTTTTGAGTAGCCGAGGTCTTGGTGTGTAAAATGAAAATATATTGCTGCCACCGCCATCGTCATCACGTTAACTGGACTTGTGCCCACCACGGATTCCAAGACGCATAACCAAAGCAAGTCAGCACTTGGCAGGAGAAGCCGGTCAATTCTGACGTTGAGTGGTCGTGCAAAACTTTGCAAATACATTATTTGTGATGTGCAGTAATACCAGAATTTAGTTCTCATCATTCGACTCGATTCCATTTTCACCCGTTAAAGTTTTTCATTTCATTAATAGTGAGTTCAAAAACTTATACTCTTCTTCACATTCACAAATGATGGAATATTTTGATGGGAAGCAAAGGTTAACTTTGTGTTCTTCCTTGTAGTAGTGACGATAGTCTCTGCCCCTAACTTCAGATATGAAGATTCCTGGTTTGATGTGTTATTCACCATGCCCTTACCGAGGGCCTCTTTATGAAGGGACTGGAACGCACTAATTGGAGTGTGTGTTTTGGCGTCAGACTGTTCTTGGCTCAAATCCTGGGACAGCGACCTGCTTGCTGTGTGGTCTTGAGCTTCCTTGTCATGTAAATACCTGACCCACAGAGCTGGTCAGGAGCTCAGAGAGAGGACCAAGGTGTATGCATATGGCCTTCCGTGGCTTCCGTTGGCAACCCCTCCCTCCCTCCTTCCCACTTGGGACCCCCTGTTGTAATTCCTGTCCACAGCGTGGATGGGAGAACGGAGCAGAAGCGCTTGCTGCCACCCTTGCTTTTAGGGAGCTAAACGCATTGTGTGATGACATCTTAAGCCAGTGTCTTCACCGCAGAGGCCTTGGTTAACAACTCTGTTAAGTTCAGGGGTTGACCTTCACTTTATGATTATTTCTAAGAGCACTTCCAGACCTGACCTTCTGTGAGTCTGTGATATTTTAGAGCTATAGGTTAAAGAATAAGAAACTAACAGTAGGGTATTAAATGGGCAGTATCGACCCCAATAATGCATCCTGAAGGAAGAATCAATCAGACTTAATGACAGATTAGAAAAGATAAGCCATTCATCAGAAATCACTCTAAGATAGCATTCCCCAACATATCCTCTACAAAATACTAGTTCCTCAGGACGGTAATAGACACTAATTGTGAAAAAGTTTCAGAAAATCATTTGAGGAATGCTGACCTAGACAGGTTTCTTTTCTGTAGGACTTCTCAGCAGCTTTCCCACAGGCAGGTACATTATGATTCGGAAGTGGGGGGAATGTAAGTAATTGTAGAAGCATTTCCAAAATGTACTCAGCTTGGAAACAAGAATTATTTGACATCCAAGTAACATCTTGTCCAACCAGGATTTTATGGGATGTATTTTACAAAATGCTGCTTTATGAGTTTAAACCAGAAATGGTGTAGAATATGGATACTGTTGACTTCACCAACGAACGTGCTGAGTGTTGAGCACTTACAGGGTCCCATGGAAGCCAGAGATGAATGAGATCCAGTCTTTGCCATAAGTCTGGTGACAAGGCTTCACGTATGGTGTTGTGTTGTCCACAAGGCTAAGAGTAGGGATGCCCTGGCCAGAAGACAGTTACCCCAGCAGATTACTGACACAGAATCAATGGAGGCAATATCCTGAGGGCAATGGGTCTTGGCTTCTGCCTTGAATATCTCTCTCTCTCTCTCTCTCTCTCTCTCAAGTTCTTATAATGGTATTTGCATCCTGTTCACCTCAGAGAAATTCTGAAGATAACATGAATGTATAGTGTCACACCTTAGGTGGTTGGAGTGAAACCAGTCCGAAGTTTCATTCAGGAGGGGATTTAACCAAATTTAGTCTGAGTTTTGCTTTCGAGTAAAAGCGTAGTGGTTTGACCACCATTTCAACACTTGGCTCCCAAGTCAAAATATAATCTAGGAAGAGAAACCTGAAAAAAAAAATGAACTACACACATAGGCACCCTGCTTCTTTATGAGGGACGTGGAATTGAAATGTTGGCTGGACCCTGAAGTCATCATCTCTGTCTTCATTTCTCATGGATGGGACATGGGCCTTGGGGCAGAGTTTACTGGGATGAACCTTTTCTTCTCACCGGTCGGGTCTGTGGACTCGCTCACTACTGGCTTTTTCTGCCTTTTAGGTCTGAGGAAACATTTTGGCAGTTTGCACCATTATTTTGCTCATGTTGTGAGCAGCATTTCTCTGACCTTTTGTTATTTACTGAAACAGTCCAGCCTGTTTTCTTTTAAGAGAAGCGTGAAATGAAGGGGAGTCAGTCAGCACAGGCTGACTTCGGTATCAGAAGCCTAACTCCAGGCTCCTCAGCTCTGGGTATATTTTTAAAGTTAGGGGGTTGTTGGCCTCCTTGCTTCTTATTTCCGTGATTTTAAGGGGTTTTTGAGGGGACCGTTTTTTCCCCCTCACTAAAGCAGATCATTTAAACACGTCACAACATCTAAAAACACAACCCACTAGGAATTTTCTTCTGACATCTAGAGCATGGTGGGTTTTCCAAAGCCTTTCCTGCTTTGAACAGTGATGTGACTTATTCCAGGGAAGACAGCTCCAGACTGATGATATGGGGACAGGGCAGCCTTCAATCCTGAGCTCTCATGACCCTTAGGAGTCCACGCCGTGGAGGTGGTGACATCATCCAGGAAACTCTCAGTGTCTCACAGGGGCTCCTTCTTTGTTCTTTCTACCTCCCTATGCCACCATCCCCACCATCCCGGTCTCCCTGGTGCTTTTCTGTCCCCTGCCAGGAGACTCCCCATTCATTGCAGGCTGACCTACAAGGGTGGAGGAAGCATCAAGATCCTGTTACATCTTTGGAAATGAGAGTGCGCACACACGCGTGAGTCTGTGTCTGTGTGTGTGCGTGTGTGTGTATTCAGATAGTTGTTCCTGTCTCGTCCCCATCTATCTCCTCACCCGCTACTGGTCTCTTTCTACCTCAAACAGAAAATTCAGCAGGAATCATGTCTTTCCATTGGAATTCCCATAGCTCTTGAACTCCACTGCTAGCATTAAAAACCACCACTCAAATTTTTTTTTTTAATTTATGTATTCGACAGAGATCCCAATTAGACAGAGAGGCAGGCAGAGAGAGAGTGGGGAAGCAGGCTCACCGCTGAGCAGAGAGCCCGACACGGGGCTCGATCCCAGGACCCTGAGACCATGACCGGAGCCGAAGGCAGGGGCCTTAACCCACCGAGCCACCCAGGCGCCCCCCCACCACTCAAATTTTTATCGTGTTTACTCCCTTGGCCAAATGTGAAATGACCTTGGTGTCTGTAACCAGCCCCAATGCTTGTTAGTGAAGGCTCCTTGTCATTTAGTAATGATCTGTTTGAGAATTGCCATGGTCTAATGGCTGTTGTTTTAGAGTCGTGTTCTTCATCTTCTCACTCATGTAGGCAGGAAATAGTTACTGCCCTGTCCTCAGTGTTGGGGATATGCTGGCGACCGGAGGGGACAGGCTGCTCCTGGAGCACATATGAGTGCAGAGGGAGAGCTGACAAATGAGTAAAGCGAAAGGTAATGTGATGGTACACAACGGGAGGATAATGCCCCATCGCTGGGGCGGGGGGGAGACACATCGGATTAGAGTGTCACGGGATCTTGCTTTGGCTCCAGGCCTGTAAGGTGAAGCAGAGCCATGAGAAGTCCTAGGAGAAGCTTTTGAAGACAGAAAAAAAGAGCCAGGTCTTGGCCTGACCTAGACTCGTCTCTCCGCCCCGTGCCTTAGCTCATGGCCTCATCTCTGTTTGCCTCGTAGAGCTGGGACCGGACTACAGTTTAAACCTCTGTGTCATTAGAGATCCCCATGAACCAGCTGAAAGACGCTGTCTTCTCAGAACTGGTTGTGATGCCCGATGCTGGTGAGCCGGGTGTGAGCCATTCAGAACCCATGACCCCTCCCCGGCCCCTCTCCACTGTCTTCCTATTCAGAGAGGCCACGATGTACAGATGAGAAGATAGGTTGATTTTGTTTCTTAGAGAAAGGTCATAGGAAATACTTCAAAATACTATGAATAGAAAAAAGCAGCAGCCTAGATCTTCAAATACAATTAAGCTAAGATGGGCGAGCTATTGCCAGAGAAGTGCTAACTTTGTCTTGCCACTTTTTAAACTTTCTGTTATGCAGTAAATATAGACTCCACAGGAAGTTGCAAAAATAGCACAGAGAGGACCCATGTACTCTTCATCTGGCTTCCCTCAGTGGTAGCATATTTTTTTTTTTTGAAGATTTTATTTATTTATTTGAGGGGGCGGGGAGAGCATGAGAAGGCAGAGGGTGAGAGGGAGAAGCAGACTCCCTGCCAAGCAGGGAGCCCGATGCGGAACTCGATCCTAGGATTCCAGGATCATGACCTGAGCCTAAAGCAGTCGCTCAACGAATCGAGCCACCCAGGCGCTGCCCTCCGCCACCCTGCCCCAGTGGTAGCATCTTGGCTAACTCGAGCTTCGAGTCTAGTGTATGTAGAGGACACATCTTACCAATGCCAGGAAATTGACACGAATGCAATCTCCAGACCTCCTTCAGATCGCACATGTCCTCATTGGGGTGTGGGCCCCTATGTGCACTTCACCCCAGGTCTAGGTTCCTGTAACCACCCCTTCCGTCAGGATACAGAATGATTCCATCACCACCAAGAAACTCCTTGTTTCGTGGCACTTCTGTGTATGAGGAATAGCCTTGGACACCATCCTGCGTCTCCAGCGGGTCATGTTCTAGAGGAATCTTTAGCGAGCTTGGATGAGTCCTATCACTTGGTTTGCCTCCGTGGTACTTGTAATTGACCTACGGGTGGAGATCCTTGGTCTGACTTATATGAGGAGCATTTGTAAGCCCAGAACAAAAAAGCAAAAACACCGGTTTGAATAAATAACTCTTGACTTCCATCCTGGGAGCCCATCAGTGACACCCAACTGATTTAAGAGGCTCATATCCATCATGGGACTTCAGTCGTTTTCTTCTAAGAAGAACAAGACCCCTTCATGCCACACAACTTTGGGGCCATAACATCTGTATGGGGGGACTTTTCCTACAGTATTTCTTAAAGATGGCTGAGGAACACACTGGAAACGGGTTAACAGTTTACCTGGTGAGTGGGTGCATTCCTCCTTCCACAAGAGAGAGCAAATTACTGAAAAGTGCCTCTTCGTGTGTGGCGGGAAGAAGCCTCTAGGACTTACATTTAGAGAGAACTGGAGGTGCAGGCTGACAGGGAGGCGGCTATAGACAGATTGAGGGAGAGACAACGGACTTAAGGGAAAACATCTGCCCACCACCTCTGACATCCAAAAGCTGCATCTGTGGCCTCGCGTCAGGCTTGTGATGCTTAGAGAAGGAATGCAGAGGGGCCCGGCGCGGGCTCTGAGAGTTTCTTTTTTTCCTCGAGCTTTTCTGTTTGCTTTGCCCAGAATGCTGCCAGGGGCTGATGGAAGAAACTCACATGGGCCCGTTTCCTGAAACCTAAGCAGCATTCCTTAGCAGCCACCTTTCAAATGATTGATTTAAAAGACATTTTTACCTGTATTGTTCTAGGCACACTAATCAGAGGAACCCACTTAGTTGGCTTAAATGAACCCTCTGGAAATCTCGAGATGGACTCTTCAAAGATCTTGCATTTCAAGAAGTTGTTTTTGGTATTAAAAAAGATGGAACCCAGAAGAGAGAAGCAAGTCATGTTCTCATGGAGCCGCAGGACAGATTAAGAACCTCTCTCTCTCTTTCAATGCTAGATTGCACATCACAGTTGTCAAATATGTCCCGTGATTTATGCATTGTTTTTTTTTTTTTTCTCTTCGATCCTTCATTTGTGTCCTGTGGGCACAGCCCAAAAGGCTGATTCAAAGGAAATAAAGATCAGAGATTCTGCAACCTTATGCCAGGTTCTCGGTGGAAACAGAAGAGGATCCTGGGTGATGAGTTCTGCTCTTTGCTCCTGGGCCTTGTCTCTGCTGCTCACACAACCTTCCTGGCCAGTGGCTGGTTCTTTTATAGTTCATGGTCAGTGACTTTCCCCATGCAGAATGTCACCTGCACCATTGTAATGGAGATGGACCCAGCTGTCCTAAGTATTGTCAACAGCCTCGTTGGACATGTCATGGCTTTATACTTCCCGCTCAGTGTCTACTCCGCATGACCCCCCTCTGAACTCCCGTCTTGAATCTTACACATCGAACCCCCAACCAAGATGGCGAGAAGACTCCTGTGTCCCATGGCCATACAGGACATAAGCAGTTGGAAATTTTAGGAAATATGAATGAAGTCTGTGTAAATCATTTCACTCCAGGTACATGATGCTCTTGGCTGGACCTCTGTTCTGCAAAACAGGGAGAATGGCCTCCATGTTTTGTAGCAGGGAGGGGGCGGGGGTGTTGCAGGGAGGAGGGACGGGTAAGAAGGCAAGACTAGAAGGATAGGAAATTGAGTACTAGAAGGATAGGAAATTGAATAAACAGAAGAAAGGAATTGGGGATGGTTTTGGGGCTGGTGTTGCAGAAGAAGCGGTAAAGGATGGTCCCTTGCTTTTTGTGTCAGAATCTGTGGCATATTCATTTTCTACTCTGACATGGGCACGTGATAGATTCTCAACATTTGGTGAAATAAATCAGGCCGTACTCTGTATGTTCTCCGTTTTGCACATATCTTCACCATACATACATATATATGTATATATATAGTCAATAATTATATAGCAATATATATAACTTTACTGCATTGTGTTGATATATAGTAATATATTAATAATATATAAACATATATAATATATATTATTAAGACATATGTATATATATATCTTAGCCCTGTGTTTAAAAAGGACAAGCTCCATTAAAGTCAGATAATTTGCCCCAATTCACGTAGATTCAGTGTGGTAGATTTGAACTCAGGTCTTTTGACCTGAATGCCTTCTATTTGCAGTCAGTGTTTCCTATTCCTTTTGCAAGTCAGTCGTTCCTCATTTTCTTGAGGCACAGAATCCTCCTGATTTTTTGAACCTGGTCCCGGTGCTGAGGAGAGACTTGGAAAGGCTCAAACTTTCCTTTTCTTTTTTTCCTTTCTTACAAGAAGTCTCTAGAACTGTTTCACGATACCCTGGGGATGCCGGACACAGTTTCAAGATCCACACCTGAGAGGAGTGCGTCTCAAAAAATGTCTGTGGGCGTCCATGTGTACGTTGTTCGCTGTGTATTTTCTCATACGAAAACAACTGGCTGAATTTTCCAAACCAAGCAGTTGACCTTCGCCTTTGTATCCTTTGAGCTCCCACCACGTTCCGACGCAGCTGCTGCTTAAAGGCTTGTATTGTGTGCAAAGGTAGCTGGACGGTGAGAGGACGCGCAAACCAGGTCAGGGTGATCAGCCTGGGACATCTTGTTTTCATCAAATTCTCGTAGCTGCCCTTTACTTCTCTGTGTGTTTGCTGGGCTTTTGAAATTCTGTTGTGCTCTGTGTAGCTGGATGTTTTCCAGAGGGTCATCAAGAGAAAGGAGGATGTATCTTCTGCATTAATAACCTTTGGCAGGAAAATCAGACCAAATGATCTGGTAGAGAGCGGGAACGAGGGGGGTGCACTTATTCCCCCTTTCCAGGAAAGTGTCGAGTTCACCATGCCCCAGCACCAGACTCTTTACCCAGTAACTCTGAGATCTTGTATCAAGTTTACTCAGTAATGATGAGGTCAGTGGCAAAACTACTATCCCATTTTTGAGGGATAAGAATTGTTCCTTTTAAAGGCATATGATAAACAAAATAAGGCACCATGAAATATACTTAAAGCAGCAGCCAATTTCTATATGTACTTTCCTGGTTGGTTTTTTTTTTTTTTTAATAAGTGGATTCATTAATACGGAGTTCCAAAACAACTCTTAAATATTTACATTTTCGGGGCACCTGGATGGCTCAGCGGGTTAAAGCCTCTGCCTTCAGCTCAGGTCATGATCCCAGGGTCCTGGGATCGAGCCCCGCATCGGGCTCTCTGCTTAGCTGGGAGCCTGCTTCCTTCTCTCTCTCTCTCTCTCTCTCTGCCTGCCTCTCTGCCTACTTGTAATCTCTATCTGTCAAATAAATAAATCTTTAAAAAAAATTTACATTTTCTGCACTTTAATTATTGATAATCATAGGGAACATACGAAAATTTAGAGAATATACTAAGGTTTATGGCAGAGATAATCACCATAGATCAGGGGTTCAAAAACCATGCCCTGTGGACAAAATCTGGCTTACTACTTATTTTTGTAGATAAAGTTTTATTGGAACACAGCCATGCCCATTTTGTTTCTGGATTGTCTGTGGCTGTTTTCCTATAATAGCAGCAGAGTTGAGTAGTTATGATAAAGATCATATATCTTAAAATATTTACTATCTGGCCCTTTACCGAAAAAGTTTTCCAAGCCCTGCCATAGACATCTCCATGATATTTATTTACTCATTGATTCTTTGAACACTATGTTATAGACACTCCGGGGAAATATAAAGATGAATAAAACAGTCCCTAATGTCCTTGAATTTAGAAGGTAACAGAGACATGTACTTTGAGAGCCATCCGACCAGGTAGACTGCAGCACCTACTACGGGCGAGAAATAATTAAATTGCTGTGTGGTTTAGAGGATGAAGACCCCCGGCAAAGGGAAGGAATTGGGACCAGCAAGAGGATATCGCTTTTGTAACTGTGGTTCACAGCGACTTCCCAGTGGGAACTTCACGAGAAGTAAGAGTCATTTCCTTCATGGAATTTTATAAATTGTAGTATCCAAAAGGTGGAAGTGATTTAGGATATTACTTAGCGTCCAAATTTCTTTATCTGGAAGCATGTTTCCCCTGTAGTTAAGGGGAAATCATATTTCTAGAAAATGTTTAAAGGTTTGAAGGAAGGCTTTCTTCTTAAGGTGGGAAGACAGAAGAAATTCTTTTTCCTTTTTTACTAACTGTTCACTGACCCAAGGAATCTTGAGTTGGTGTGGGCCTTAAAGAAGGGCTCTTGATGTCAGATGAATTTAAAACGAGGCAAAATTTCAGAATGCCACCGTGAACACGCATGACTCCGTGACAGTTCTCTGTCTTTTCTCTCCTCTGTGCCGCCGTGTACACATGGACATGGAGCTTTTGGTAAAGGTCCAGGTCAAATGCCACCACACCCTGGGAAGTTTGCGTGCAGGAAGCTTCCTGAACCCTTCCGTGACCAATGTCTGCCTCTTCGTTCCTGACCTGTGTGAGGGCGGGGTTCAGGCCTTTTTGGATTTTCATATCACCTCTAGTGCCTGCGTCGTTGTTTGTGTTTTCCAAGTATCTATTGGTTTAACGTGAGTTGAATGCAGACCCACGTGGTGCATCCAAAAGCGAAGTGGCTGATTTTGGTGAAAGACCTGAGAAGTTCAGGTTAGTCTAAAAAAATGAAACAAGTGAGACTCTTTCCATCCTGCTTCCATTAGAGGAGCAGAATTGTTGGCGAAATTCTGGCCCTCCATTCTCTCTATACTCATAACAATGAAGATGCTGGAGAGACTGCGGCTTCATTGGGTTTGGGCGTACAACCCAGTAACCTTTTCCCCACGGGAAGCATAGTGTTTTGACTGATCGACCCTGGCTGGTGCGAAAGCGACTCAGAAATAATATTGGACCCCTACCAGGTCATTTGAATCTTAGGAAGCACCAAGGCCGAATGTTCCATATTGCTTCCCTCTAAGTAGGAGAACCCCCGGTGCTGGCCCCAGGAGAGTCTCTGGGGGCCTTGGCCTCCCCTTTCCACGAAGCCCAAACCATCCTGTCTCTGAATGGTTGCCACTGCTGGCTCTCACCGTAGCCTGCGGACCAGTCTCCCGGTGTGTGCCCTGGCTAGAGACTGCAAGAGGGAGACGGGCCCCAGAAGGCCACCTGGCTTGTCCCCTTCCCATCCATTAGCCTGGAGGGGGCTTTCCAGCCTCGGACAAACCCATACACGCTGCGTGCACACTCAAGGGCTGCCTTCTGTCCAGACGGTCTACAGCAAGAGAGCTGCCGTCCCCTCCGAGCCCCACAGTATACTTATGAATGGGATTGCTTCATCGTCATCATCTTCTCATGTCAGTAGCTGGGAAGTCAGAAAACATTACCTCTGAAACGGGGGGGATAAAAAACCCCTGTGGATGCCTGTCTTTCCAGCCAGCTGTGCCGTAACCAGCAAACAGAATTACTTCACCCGTCGTCATGGGTCCCCTCCCTGTGGGATCTTTCCCCAGTTCTGATTTAGAACGCTCACTTTTGAAGGCCTAGAAATGCGTAGGTGAGATTAAATTACTGATTATCCTGGAGCCCTGTTTTCACTGGAGCCTCTCTGGACGGCCGCTGATTCTGTCCCGTTGCAAAAGCGTTCGGTGGCATGAATCCACTCGGTTTCTGCCCACATCACTGCATTCCTGGGATGCCTTCACAGGCCTTCGCAAGATCATCTGACAGCCGCCTGTGGGGTCAATGAACTTTATACATAATTAAACATTCGCTGCTGGGAGAATTAATTTTTTTTTCCCCTCCCTGAGAAGCAGGGAAGCGTACATGCTCTCCGGCCCTCCATGTACCGAGTAGAAGTTCTGGGGTGCAGTCAGGCTAGTTTCACATGATTTAATGCTGAACCGAGGAAGAAAGTGATTGCATCCTCTACCGGGCCTCACAGAACGGTCACCACCCACACTGTTTATTCAGACTCGGATCTTGGCCATTTGGGGTTTAAGCCAGAAGAAAGGGGAAGAAAAAAAAATCCAGCCCTGGAATGAACGCTTTTGAAACTCTGTATTCTTCATGAAATAGGGCCAACGATTCTTTTAAAAATCTATTTAAAAATCAATTACTGGGCTCCTATTTTCATTTATCACGGATTGTTAGCAACAGCTAATTTTCTCCCTTTCTGTCCAGCTTTGGGGTTGAGACTGGAATTGGAATCATTGCTCTGTTTTGCCTGGGTATCTAATGGTACCACCAAACTATGTGTGGGTAATTGGGCAACTCTGACCTTTGCCCAGCTTTCCGTAAAATTACAAGGGAGGTGTGAGGAGGCAAGGGATGGCATGAAAACAAGCCTGTGGGCTGACAGTTCAGTGTAAGACGGTCTACAGGATATATTTTATATGTATATGCATATCATAGGTAATAGCATATATGTTAGCATAGCATATATAATAATGAGAAGAGTAGGGGAAGGCAAGAGGCAGGACCCAGTGCCTGGGAACGAGGGCCAATCAGACACAGGGTCCTTCTGTCTTCAGGCAGGATTGCAGAAAGTCGTCTCCGATATGTGAGGTTGTATCGGGTTTCTAACCATCTCTAGAGGAGATCCTGGAACCTCCCTTGGTTACCCACCCTACGATTTGGCAGTTCCTACAACCAGGAAATTCTTTCATATTCCCAGCCTAAAATGTGCGTGTAGTGCTGCTTCAGGGGCTGAGTTGTTGGTTGGGAACCCCGGCCCCCCCACTCCCCAAACCTCCCCTTGGCGTATGTGATTATAGGGACAGAACGGGGCTCATTGCTTGCTGCTCAGTTAAAGCTACAGTCCCGTGACCTCCATACCTAACAGTTCCCAGACTCCAAGAGTGGGGACGGCGCTGGGGAGCAGGGGGGAGGAGGAGTGTTTACTGGGCATTCGGTGTGTGTCACCAGGAGCAAAGAACATAGCTGGAACATGGCCAGGACTGAGCCTCAAAACCCTGTGCAAATACTAAATGCAGAAGCTCTGTTTCGGATTTTAAAAGAAACGGGAAAACAAATCCTGAAAAACAGGGGAGGTAGATTCTAGAATTTCACTGGCCTGGAGATGGCAGTCCACCTTCTCAGTCTGAAAGAGCCGAAAGGCAGAGCATGGAAGGGAGCGATCCCGGCCCAGATCTGAAGCTTGCGTCCCGACGGCAGCATCCTGTTTGCCCAGGGTGCTGGGCTCCGAAGGCGAAGCGACCAGAACCGAGGTCACTTTTCTCACTTCCTCCTCCTCAGCAGGTGCACAGTGAAGGGTCAGCCTCTCCACGAAAGAATGACGGATTCATTGAAAAGCTGTCAGATGATCGGGCCAGTCTGTCTTCTTCCCTTTTTATCAAGTTATGTCATGGCCCTTCCCCAGGCTGCGGTTTGTTCCAGAAGGGAAGAGGCTGTCTTCTCCTTCAGCCCCTGACCCTACCCTAAATTGCGCCACGTTCCAGTTCCCTGTGTTACATAAATGACTGCATGAGTGGAGTGAGCGTCGCGCTGCGATGCCCGGGGGCTCCGAGCCCGCGGGTGGTCAACTGCGTGCCCACCTGCCTGCTCCTCTCTCACCTTTGTCAGCGGTCCCTGAGCGCACCGCTTGCCCCGGCTGCCTCAGAGGCTCCCGGGAAAAGGGATGATGTCTCTTGGTATCTTTAAAATGTGCAGAACACAGTATTTTTTTTTATTATGAACAATTGCAGGCAAACAGGAAATATGGAGAATAAGATAGCAAATGCATGTGTGTTACCATGTTGTCGTATCTTTATGCCATATGTGCTTTACACCTTCCCACCCACCTGTAAAAAATCAGGAGAAAGCGCTTCCCAGTCCCATTGCCCTTTGCCCTTCCCAGCTTCAGTTTCAGTTGGATGCTTATCACTACCATGAGCGACTGCATCTTTTACATGCATGTATCCATAGGTGGTCTGTATATTTTTGAATGTTTTTAAGCTTTCAGTGATCTCATTGGGTTGTGTTCTGCCTTATACTTGTAAGATTAATCTGTTGAGAAGATGGCCTGCTACCTCATCCGTGTTCCCTGCTGTGTACTGTTCAATCAGGGGTAGGACATTAGCGTGTTTCTAACTTTTCAAACACCCTTTTGAAGAATATTATACTCATTTCTAACTTCGCGACATTGCAGACAATGCTACAACGTGCACACGTGCTTTGGACACTTATGGAGGGTTTCTCTTGGATGTGTGTGTGTGTACTGCATTTTTTGAAGATTTTTTTTTAGGTGTGCTGGGCTGGCTCAGTTGGTAGAGCATGTGACTCTTGATCTCGGGGTTGTGAGTTGGAACCCCACGTTGCGTGTAGAGATCACTTAAAAATAAAATCTTTTTTTTTTTTTTTTTTTTTTTTCAGGGCATCTGGGTGGCTCGGTAGGTTGAGCCTCTGCCTTTGGCTCAGGTCATGATCCCAGGGTCCTGGGATCGAGCCCCACATCGGGCTCTCTGCTCGGCGGGAAGCCTGCTTCCCTTCCTCTCTCTGCCTGCCTCTGCCTACTTGTGATCTCTGTCTGTCAAATAAATAAATAAAATCTTTAAAAAAAAATAAAAGTTAAATCTTTTTTGAAAAGATTTTGTTTATTTATTTGAGAGAGAGCAAGCACAGGGAGGGGAGGAGGGGTAGAGGGAGAGGGAACAGCAGGCTCCCTGCTCAGCTGCGAGCCTTGATCCCAGGACCCAGAGACTGTGACCTGAGCCAAAGGCAGAAGTTTGACTGAGCTACCCAGGCGCCCCCAAAATAAAATCTTAAGGTTTTTTTTTTTTTAACAGCAAATGTTACAGTTAGTCTCTTCCTACCTCTCCCTGATCTCATCTCTTCTCAAAGGTATAGAGGCAGACGTGCAGTTCCTGGGTCTGAGGGCAGAAATGTCATCAACCTCGGTGGACGTTACCAGGTTGCTCTCCCCGCAGTGTGAGGGGAGGGGGTCTCCTTGCTCCGTGTCTTCTCCAGCTTGGCTTCATCAGGCTTTTATGTGCTGCTTATCTGATGGTCTGTAAAGGTATCTTACTCTGGTACTGATTTATATTTCTCTGATTCGTGGTGATGTTCTGCTTTGCTTTCTCGTGAACGTTGGTGGTGGGGATTTCTTTTTCTACATATTACCTCTTCGTAAACTTTGATCATTTTTTTTTTGTAGTGGATTGTTTTTATCTTTATAGATTAAAAAAATCCTGGATTTAAAAAAAATGCCAGTACCATTCCCATACAGTGTTACATTAGCTTCAGGTATGTAGTGTAGTGATTCACCACTTCTGTTCGTTACTCAGTGCTCGTCACTCCCCTTCACCTGTTTCCCCCGCCCCACTCACCTCTCCTCCCCTCAGGCTGTTCTCTGTGGTCAGGAGTCTCTTTTTTGGTTTGTCTCTTTTTTTCTTTGTTCATTTGTTTTGTTTCTTGGATTCCACACATGAGTGAAACCACATGGTATTTGCCTTCCTCTGACTGACTTATTTCACTTAGCAGTATACTCTCTAGACCCATCCATATTGTTGTTGCAAATGGCAAGATTCCATTCTTTTTTATGGCTGAGTGATATTCCATTGTGTGGAATGTATTATGTATGTACACACAACCCCCTCATCTTCTTTACCCATTCATCTATCGATTGGCACGTAGGCTGCTTCCATAATTTGGCTATTGTAAATAACGTTGCAGTAAACATAAGGGTGCAGATATGTTCTCGAGTTAGTGTTTTCATACTCTCTGGGTAGAAGAATGACTGGATTATATGGTAATTCTCTTTTTAATTTTTTGAGGAATCTCCAAACTGTTTTCCACAGTGGTTGTACCAGTTCACAGGCCCACCAACAGTACATGAGGGTTCCTTTTTTCCCCACATCCGTGTCAACACTTGTTTCTTGTGTTTTTGATTTTAGCCATTCTGACAGAGGTGAGGGGGATAGCCCATTATGGTTCTGATCGGCATTTCTCCGACAGCGAGTGATGTTGAGCTTCTTTTCATGTGTCTGTTGGCCATCTGGATGTCTTCCTTGGAGAAATGTCTGTTCATGTCTTCGGCCCATTTTTAAATTGCATTGTTTGTGGTTTTTTTGGTGTTGTGTAAGTTCTTTATATATTTTGGATACTAATCTTTTATTGGATATGCTATTTGTGGATATCTTCTCCCATTCTGTAGGCTATATTTTAGTTTTTTTGATGGTTTTCTTTGCTCTACAGAAGGCTTTTATTTTGATGTTGTCCCAATTGGCTTTTTTTTTTTTTTTCCTTTTAATCTTCTATCTCTCAGTCTATTTCTTGCCGTTAAGCTTTGTCTTTTAGGTGTCTTTTGTCACTGGAGTTTTAAAATCAAATTTATTACCACTTTTTTCCTTTTCTTTTTTCCCATTGTATCATTCTCTAGCCCAAGATTATAAAAATAGTGACTGGTTTTTTTCTAAATATTTTAAAGTTAGCTATAATTCTCTCAGAACTCATTTGTTCACATAGGGTGGATTTGAGTCTATTTTTTTCCCATATGCATAACCAGTTGTCCCAACCACCTATTAAATAGTTCGACCTTTTCCTACAGTTTTATGATGCTACCTCTGTCTCATCTCAAGTTCTGATACATGGAGGGGCTCTCTCTATTAAATTGGTATAGTTATCTATGCCTGCCCCAATACTAATGTGTCTGAATTATAAGGCTTAAATTAATGTCTTAATATCTAGCAGGACAGTGCCCACTTCACACTTTTTCAATATTGTCTTGGGGGGTGCCTGGGTGGCTCAGTGGTTTAAGCCTCTGCCTTCGGCTCAGGTCATGATCCCAAGGTCCTGGGATCAAGCCCCACATCAGGCTTTCTGCTCAGCAGGGAGCCTGCTTCCTCCTCTCTCTCTGCCTGCCTCTCCACCTACTTGTGATCTCTGTCTGTCAAATAAATAAATAAAATCCTTAAAAAAAAAATAATGTCTTGGGTGTTTTTTGACCTCAGTTCTTCTATGTGAATTTTTTTTTCTTCTATGTGAATTTTTAAACCAGCTAAAAATGTCCATGAAAAGGCTTTCTGGGATTTTAATATGAATTACATTAAATTTATATATTAACTTAAAAGGAATTAATATTGATGTTGAATCTTCAACTCTCTGAGTGTGATATATATCTGTTTATTTAGGTCTTATGACTTTCAGTGAAGTTTAATAATTTGCTTTAGATTTTTTCCTAGGTTTGTCATGGTTTATTGCTATAGCTAATGGAATCTTTTAAAAACTACATTTTCTAATTGATTGTTGCTGATAAGGATGCCGTGAGTGTTTGTATATTAATCTTGTCTCCAGTGTTCTTGCCAAACTCTCTTATTACTTATAATTGTTTGTAGTTTCTCTTGGATTCTCTTATGTAGACAGTCTTATCATCTGCAAATAATGCTTCTTTTGTTTCTCTGTTTCTAATCCTTATTTCTCTTACTCCTTATTCTTGCTTTATTGCATCAGCTCTGTATCTCGCACAATGATGAATGGAGGGGTGCTGAAGAAAGCGTATTTGTCTACTTTCTGACTTTAAAGGAAATGTATTCCTGAAGTTAACTGTAGGTTCTTCATAGAAATTACTTCCTTCTGTTCTTGGTTGGCTAGGTATCTCATTGCATTTTAAAATTGTGAAGTGGTGTTAAATTTCGTTAAATACTTTTTCCTACATCTATTGACATGATTATTTAGTTTTTCCTTTTTAATCTGTAAGTGTGCCGAATGACATTAGCTAATATTAAATCTTTCTTGAGCTTCCAGAATAAACCCTACTAAGTCATCACAAATACACACACACACACTATCACACATTAATCATCTGATAAACATGGTATATATGATACATCGTATATGTCAGTTTAAAAATCATATATTTTTAAAGAAATAGTATAGACTTATACACACACTACACTCCTGAATCTGTTTGCTGATATTTTATTTAGGATTTTTGCATTGATATTTTGAACTGAGATTGACTTACTGCTTTCCTTTTTTGAACTGTCAGTCTATTTCTAAAATCCAGCTCTAGACTGAACTTATAAAAATACATTCAGAAGCATTTGCTGTTTCTCTATTTTTTGTGTGTCAATTTTGGTAACATATTTTTCTAGATTTTTTATTTCATCTGTTTTTAGATTTATTGCTTTAAAGCAGAGAACAGAATTCTCATAATTAAAAGAATAATTACTGCATTTAGAGTTATGGGTTTTTTTATGCCTAATAGTGTTTGTTTCTGCCTTCCTTTATTTCTCTAATTCATTCTTGTTGAATATCTACCTATTTTATTAGTCTTTTAAAAAAAATCAACCTTTGTTTTCTTCCTACTCTATATTGTTTCTTTGTTTTTACTTTATTGATTTGTTGTTGTTATTACTATTGCCTTCCTACTACTTTGTCCATTTGTAGGAAAAGCATTTTCTTCCATTATCTTTATTTTATTGCTCTTTATCTTCATAATTTTAAGTTTTTCTTGTTTTTTGATACTGCATTTAATACTAAGCATTCCTTCTACTGAAGTCTAGGGTTTCAACTATTGTTCAGTTCTCAATGTTTTGTTACTTTCATTTCTACTTCATATTAATAACTTAGTGTGTTTTTGAAATTTCAAATGTACTTGGGTTTGGTGGCTGTGGTTTTCTTATTGATTTCAACTTTTATTGTATTTTGGTTGATGATTGTGGTCTGATGTTAGCAGTTCTTTGAAATTTGTTGGGACTTACTCTGTGGCCTAGAACCTGGTCAATTTTTGTAAACATTTTGTGTATATTCTTTATTGGGTCGAGGGTTCTCTTTCCATATCCATTAGATCAAGCTTTTAAGATACATTTTAAAATCTTCTGTATCTTTTTCTTCTTTATTGGCTTGGTCTATTGATTTCATGAGATGTGTGCTAAAATCTCTTACTATAATTTTGAATTGTAGCATTCATAGAATTAACTCAGCTCTTACCATATATATACTTGACATTGTACTGATAGGTATACAGCAGGCTTCCTGGTAAATATGCTTTTATTGTTAAGCAATGACCCTCATTATTCCCCAGCAGATGCTCTTGCCTCTGAAGTATATTTGATTGGACTCATTTATTTATTCAATTAAAATAAATATTTATTAAATATTTATTATTTGTAGGGACACTTATTATTTGAATACATTTTATGTGTAGTGCTGCTGTGACATTATGTTTTAGGCTTCTCTCTTGTAAACAACTAGAGTTTTACAAAATTCAATCTGATGATTTCTGCCTTTTAATGGATTAGTTTAAGGCATTTACATTTATTTGGTAAGTCATATATTTGGAATTCACTAGAAACCCAAATGTTTTCTATATGCCGTGCTCCTTCTTACTTATTTTTTCTTCCTATTCTTTTATTAGATGACTTGAGTTTCCTTGTTGATTTTGCTTTCCTTTCCCTGTGTCTACGCCTTGCTTCTTGTGCAGTGCTAGGCCCCCTAGCCATGGCTACCACACTCAGGGTCTAGCCTGAATCCCAAGCCCAGGTGGATAGGTTCTGTGAAGACAGAGGACCTACTCAGGAGTTATTTCCCCAGGAAGAATTCTGAGCTGGGAACATTTGTTAAGGATCCAGCTCTCAAAGAAGCTAACCTGAGCAACATGAAGGGCCCTGTGGATATTCTGGTGCCTGATCCTGTGAAGGGGAAAGAGAAGGAAGAAATGGATTAAAAGATGAAAGCACAAGCTGAAGGCCGAGGTTTTCCCAGTAGCCCAATAAATGGCAAGAAAGTCATGATCCTCTTGTAACACCTGACACCTGGGACTGAGGATGTCACTGAGCAGTCAGCCTGGTACCGACCTGGGGACACCTTAGATGGAGGAGAGGGTCAGTTTTGCAGTGGCTGTCCAGCAGGAGGTGTGTGAGCTGATGAGCACCCTTCACCCGGAGCTGGAAGCCTCCCATACTCCATTCTCCAAGGAGTCCTCTGAATGGGGCAATGTAGGCAGGCAGTCCCATGGGCGTGGTGATCCAGAGCTGGTGTGTGAGCTGGATAAGGCAGAGTCATGGGACTTGGGTGGGTGGTCATGGAGATTCCCCCATGTTCAGGAAGCTCAAGAAGACCACGGGAGAAACAAAGGGAGTGATGGATTCAGAGCCCCTCCCTTTCACTATGTGATGAGCCCCGCAGATACATTTGTGCCTTTCAGTGGAGCTCCAGACTTTCCCCACCTTCTTCCTCTTAAGGTTTCTCCTTCACATTATGTCCCAGGCACAAAAAATACAGTTATACCACTAAAAAAAAGGATTGCTGTTTTCCTCTTGAGTTGTAATGTAGGTGATTTGTTCCATTATTTTAGCTGCTACCCTTAAACCTAAAAATTGTATTTGAGTAAACAGAGTCTAAAATTAAACTTTATCTCTATCTCTGTTTGCTTCCAAAACAATATAACAGCCCCCTTAGCGTTTTAATGAAGCTTTTCTCTCTCATGTGTTCTGATAGGACATCATTGGATATTTTATCATCTATTATTTTGTTTCTTTTTGTCCCCAACCACTTTTTTCTTTTTAACAAATCTACTTTTCAAAATTTATCAAAATATATGCCATTTTATTTACACTGTAATTAAGAGCATGAGATCTAAAAGCAAACTGTCTGAATTTGAATCCCAGTTTTATTGTAAATTACTTAGAATGGTGCCTGGTATTCAGTAAAGTACAGAGTAAGCCCTCAATAAATGTTACAGATGATGCTTCTGTTCATCCTTTCTCAGTTCAAGGGCTTCTTACTGAAGTACATCGTGGGGTGGTTATTTCATTGAGGATTTGAGAATATTAAACTATGTCTCTCAATCTCTATCTGAAAATATCTTTAATTTATCCTCCATCATGAATAGTAATTTTTAGGTATAGAATTCTATGTAGTTACGTTTCCTCAGCATTTGAAATGATTACTTCATTGCCTTCCAGCACCTATCATTGATGAGGTGGAGTTTTTTTTTTTTTAATTTTTTATATTTTTTTATAAACATAAAATGTATTTTTATCCCCAGGGGTACAGGTCTGTGAATTGCCAGGATGAGGTAGAGTTTTGACTAGTCTGTCATTTGCTTAGATGTGTCTAGTTTTTGCTCTTTAATTGCTCTACAGATTTTTTTTCTTTTTGTCCTTGTCTTTGATGATCAGCAGTTTCACCACAATCCTGTCTGGGTTTCAGTAGGCTTCTTAAATCTAAGATTCCTAATATTCATCAATTCCAAAAAATTCTTGATCCTAATCTCTGAATATTTTCTCTCCCCAGCTATCTTTGTTACAGCTTCGTTAGCCTGCTGTTACATGTATGTTGGACTTTGGGATTCTCTTCCTTATGTCTCCTAACCATTTTTTTCATATTTCTCACATCTCTATTTTCCTGTGGTTGACTTTTTTTTCTTAATGTTCCCCTATGCTTTCCATTCTTGTCCTCCTAAGGTAAGCAACATATTCTTCCACACATTTCTTGAAGCTCATACAATCTAATGGCACATATAAGTCCATATAAATTAAATAACAGTATTTAGGTTTTGTTTGCAAAAAAATCCAAACATACCATTGCATTACTGCACAACCTGTCTTGCTCTTTTAGTAACATATTCATGATATCCTTCCAGATAAATAGATAGAAATTTAACCAGTTTTTACAAATAGCTAAATAAATTCTAAGGTATGGCTATTCTATGATTTATTGAGCTGTTCCACACAATGGGTGAATACTTAAAGTTATTTGTTTTATGTCCATAAACATTACAGAGAAAAACATCCTTGTACATATTTACGTACGGGCTGTTTCCTTCATTTCTGTGGGAACAAATTCTTCCCTACCCTGCCTTGCCCAGTCCCCCTCCTAAAGAACATCACTTTCTGTATTTTAGATTTTTCTTCTGACAGATGTAAATTTATATATACATATATATACCACCTGCCTAAGTAATATGTATACTGTTTTTAAATTTTTTTTAATCAGTTTTCTTGATGATGCCATAACTTTATTTTAGTAAACAAAGACATAGCTTTCTTACATAACTGTATCCACTGCTTACCCTCTGCTTTCTCCCAGTATAATTATATTGCAATGTTTAATTAAATCAACTGTTAGTGTTTTCCCTATTTTGGCTATGTAAATAGCATTATCAGTGGAACTTTTTATTTTCATGAAGTTAATATCTGTCTTGTTTTTTCATTTCCTTAGTGTTCTTCATACCTATTGCAGATTTCCCCTCTATCTTGGATAGCCTCACAAGTACCTTTTGCCACAAGGCTAATTCCATCAGTAATCTGTTGGTTCCACTTATTTTCTTGGTGACATCCTTTCTACAGACTTCCATTTTCCTTTTAACTGAACTTTTCTCTAAGCCTGCTGTACACCTGTCATGCTGGGATATCTCTTGTTATTCTAGAACTTTCCATTGCCTTTCTTCTGAGTTGCCCCCCCCCTTCCTGATTTATTCCACTGCTTAAGGGATCACACCCTCCAGCAGGTCATCAGAATTAAAACCCAGTGCAGTGTGGTGGCCCTCAGTATGTCTTTCTCTTGATCCACCGGGCCCAGTCTGGATGGACTGCTGTCTGTGCCTAGAGCCCAACTCTCTGCTCCCTTTACCCCTTCATCCCTCTACACCTTAATCTTAAGTGGAATTGCATAAAATTCCATCTTCTTTCCACTCATTTTTGTGGCTCCCAGCCTGTATAGCCTATCAAAATGGACCCACAAGAGATATATATCCACATTTTGAATGTCTCTAAAGGTCTTTATTCTTTCTTCTCACTTGATGTCTGTCTTGCACAAGGAAATCTAAGTCAAAAATACATTTTCTTCTGAAGTTTGAAGATGTTGCTCTTACGTATGCTAACTCCCAGTGTCACGGTTAGGAGACTAAACCCATTCTCATTCTTGACGCTTTTTACCTGATTTTTTTTTTCTTTTTCCCTAGAACTCATAGGATCTTGCCTTTTTCCCAGGATTCTAAATTTCACATAATTTTCATCTTCATGAATCTGTATTCGCTTATTGTACTGAGCACTCAATGTGTTCTTCCAATCTGCTGATATTTGCTTCTCTATTAGCCCCAGTTTTTTTTCCCAGAACTCCTATTATTTGGGTGTTGTACTTTCTAGGCCAGTTGTCTGATTTTCTCACATTTTGCTTCCTATTTTCTCTCTCTTTATCATTTTGCTCTTTGGGTTGCAGGGGTGGGGAGGGTATTTCTTAAACTTCAATTTCCAACCTGTCTGTTGGGTTTTCTTTTTTGTTAATGTTTTAAATCACCTCTTTTCATCTATAAATAGTTGGGTGTTTTTTTTTTTTTAAAGCATTCTGTTCTGTTTTCATGTGTGTAACATTCTCTTAGCTTTCTGAGAAAAAAAAATGTATTCTCTTTTGAAATTTTCTCCTCCCTTCATGATCTCTGTTTCCTCCCTGTTACCTTTTCTTCTTTGTCTGTTTGAACTCTGTTTTTCATGTAGATGGTCTCCTTGCATGTCTGGTAACCCTTGACTGTCCACCTTTATTCAAGAATGAAGAATTAATAAGCTTATTAGAAGCCCTGAGGATGTGTGAGGAGCTGGCTAACTTTGAGCATCACTGTGAAATAGTATGTTTATGCTATTTGTTGGGGAACCCTAAAGTCAAACCCTAAAGAGGGGGAATATCAGAGATGGCCAGAATCCCCAGAGAACATTCTTCCAAACTTTCACATGGAGGGTAAAGAGTTTCCTGTGAGAGCGGAGAGCTTCAGGGAGAAATAAGACTGGAGGGGTCAGTATCCAGAATACAACTTTCTATTTTGTTTGATGGATGGCATCTCATAATCCAGGAATCTTCCCTCCAGAGACCAAACCTCCAGTTTTACCCATTGGGATAGAAGCTACTGTCCAGTAGGATGGAATTGAAGAGGGGACCTGAGATCTGGAAATATAATTGGTTCTTAAAAATCTTTCACTCCATTCTCATTTTAGTCACTCTCTCCTCTTCTCCCTCCCCTGTTCCAGACGTAACTAGTGCTATCTGTTCCTGGACCCTTTGGAACATCTGCTGGTTGGTTCCTAATGTTCCCTGTTCCTGGTTTGGAATTCAGCTTCCTTTGATATGCTAGTTCTATTGCTGTTCGTCCATCGGTTTTCTATCTTCCAAAATCTCATTACTACTATCTCTTCACCTGCTCTCCTTATCCTCATGGGCTTACCTCTTTTAAATAGTTGTTTTCCCTAGTTTTAGTGAGGATTCATGTGAGACCAACAATAGACATGTGTGTTCAATTCTCTGTTTTTATTTTGAAGTCCTTTGTTACATTTTAGTTGATTTCTTCAAATCTATTCTTCTAGTTCATTAGTTCTATATTTCTGTTATTCTACTACTTTTCCAGAGTTATTTTTAAGAGTTTTATTTTTTAAATTGTATTTTGTTTTATTTTTTTCAAATCTGCCTATTTTTTTCATTTCCTCCTATTATTTCATTATGGTTTTTAGTCTTTCTTATACCACTTTAATAACTTTATAAAGTCACAGTCTTATTTTGTAGTCCAGTTCAGATTCTAGTATTTTTCCAGTTCTTAGATTTTAGTTTTTCAAAATTTCCCTTTACATCTATCCCTCATGGTAGTTTATTTCCCTGTGTGTGTGTGTGTGTGTGTGTGTGTGTTTTGGCAAGTTTGTCTCACCCAGATTTCTTTTCTATGGGAGTCATAAGTCCTGAATTGTGACATTGTCCCTACATGATGGCCACAAACTTGTTTTTTTCTGGCAATCTAAGGAATTTTAGTGGTCCTAGAATTGTGTTTATGTTCATTTCTCATAATGAATGAATCTAGGTTTAGGACTATACCTAGATGTATAGATAGTGTAAATTCTGATTCTACAGCTGAATATGGTTCATGTTTAGGGTTTTGATTTTGTAAAGGTGTCCTAAGCTCTGGATATAAGGCAATTTTCTGCCCTTCATCTTTGGCCTAGTGGGCAGAGTGCTTTTAGTTTCTTTTTCATGAATAAGGTGACTTGTTAAGGCTTTGAGATTTATGAATGGGGCTCAGTTCTGGCCCCCCTGCCTCATACAGGACCAAGACCATGCCCCTTCATGAGCATTAGAATCTAATCACAATCCCCAGATCTCTAGAGGCATTTGTGTAAGTCTGAAACGCTGTATGGGTACAATGGAGTCAACTTTTTGTTAAAGCTCTGGTTTCAATTTTTTTTTAAGATTTTATTTATTTAAGATAGAGAGGTAGAGGAGCAGAGGGAGAGGGACAAGCAGACTCTGCACTCAACATGGAGCCAAATGCGGGGCTGGATCCCACAGCCCTGACTGAGATCATGACGTAAGCCAAAATCAAGAGTTGGACGTACAGCTGATTGAGCCACCCAGGCGCCCCTCTGTTTTCAATTTTTATCTTCATTCCTGTATCCTGTGCTTCTTTCTTTTCCTTCCTTTTTTTCCTAGCTCTGCTCTGTGATGTTTTCTTGAGAATTTCATGTCTTTGTAATGGGAAGAGACCCACAGAGTCAGCCCAGTGTTAGCCATTTGTTGGAAATTGATGCTCACACCCACTATTGACAATGCTACACCTAGAATATACTAAACAAAAGCTGGAGTCAAATGTAGAAGGTCATGGATTGCCCCAGATCGAAAGGTTCTTAGAGACTACTTCATCCAACCCTAGCATTTTATTTAAGGAAACTCAGGCTCAAAACTGATGAAACCGCTTGCCCACAGACACTTGGCCAGTTAGTGAAAAGCCTGGGGATAGATCTCGGAGGGTGGCCACTTTTTTGCTCACCACATCACAGAGAGAGGAGCACTGTCATCTAACAGCTAGCACTTGTCTGGTTGCAAGACACCTTGATCAGATGATTGTGACTTAAATCACTGTAAGATTTTGGGAAAGCCACATAGACCATTGTGTTTCTCTTGTCCTGTTTTTATCTTCTGGAATGGAAAGTAATAATTCTTGTAGGATCTCTTAAGTCATTTATTCCTATTCCAATTTTGTTTTCTACTTTTATTTTTTAGAGAACAGTATCTTTTTCTCTCCTTTTTTCTTCTTCTTTCTTTAGGGCCCAGTTCAGGTTTTCGTCATCTTCCAGAAACCTTCCCCGAAGACTGAAGCCCAGGGAGGGCTTTTCTCTTCTCTGACTCCTTTTAAAATTGTCATTTGAACCTCACAGTTGGTAGCATATTATGAATATTTCTGACCCTGTGTAATTCCTGGATATGTAGGTACTTACCCCAACTAATTTATAATGGCTAATTTGTAGAAATCATATTTATGCATCTTTATCATTCCCCAAAGTGGTTTTCTTGATTGATTGATGAGGAAACAACTTAGAGGAAATATATTCTCTGAGATAGAGCCTGGGCTTGGTGTCAGGAAGCCTGGATTCTGCATCTTTTCTCAGCATCAACTCCCTGTATTTGAGCACACTAACCTTGTATAGACAGGCCGCCGAAGTCCGACAGTACACTCGTAATAGAGTGGTCATGTAATTTGTCATTCAAACTGGGACAGTTATGAGAGTAAGGGGGCACTATTAATGATTTTGCGGGGACAACAGGTGTAAAGCAGGATCCTCCCTGACAAGCTGGGACGTATGGTCACCTTATGTCATAGATCACCTTGGGCTCTTCAGAAAAATTTGCATAGTTGCTATCAAAATCCCAGTCTTCAAACCCCAAATTATCATCCCTTACACAAGTTTTCATCAACTAGCACAACATCACAGGTAATAAAATTTTTTAGTTTTCCCAGACCTTCATGTTTTCTCAGCTACTGTCATGGCTTTAAATGCTCACTATAACTGAAGTTAACATAAATTATGGGGTTTGAGACTCAGTACTGCTGAGAGACGGATACCTTTATTTTCCACATTCAACCCACTCTCTGTCCTAGAAAAAAAGAACACCCCTGATTTCTAGAGTCATGAGCCTTCTCTTCTTTGGGTGCTTTTTGAAGCATAGGGATCTTACCTCCGCTCTACCTAGTGACAGAGGGAAGTGCTGTGAATGGTTGTTGATCCACAAGGGTGGATGTGTCTTCAAATAATGGTGTATCGGGTGGCTTAGCATAGTGAGGTGAGTAGGTCTTTAACAAGATGTATTATAACAGCACCGTGCCTCACTAGCTGGCTTGCTTCTACAGCTCCTGCCATAATGCTCTGTACATAGTAGGTGCTCCGTAAGGGTTAGCTTGAAATTCCGACAAACACCTGGAAGACAGTGGTAGCTAAGTAAACTCACTTACCAGTGCTAGTAAGTGATTTCTGCCTATGCTTAGGAAGTCCTGCCGTGGTTGGGCCCTGGTGTTGGAATGCAAAGAAAAACAGATACTATCTCTACCCTCCAGTATCTTATGATCTAGAGGCAGCTTCAGAGCATAAACAACTAAGTCTAAGAAAGTTCAGGAGAAAGAACGATCAGTTTTGATCTGGGGGAGTTGAGGGGCATTTGAGCTAGGTTTGAAAAGTAGAATTTTTCTTCTAGGCCAGAGAGGGGAGAAGACCATTTCACATAGTGGGAAGAGCATGAACAAAAACCCATCAGAGGACAGTTGCTTGGTATGTTTGGGGAATCCGAAAAAACCCTACATGTTTGGAAGACAAGCTTTAATGGGTGATGGGATGCGAACAGCTTCAGTGCCTTGATGTCAAATTTGGGAACTCGGGTTATATCATGGAGACAACCGGAATAACGTAGTTTTGCAGTGCAGGGCTATCAACTGACTCATGTGTAGACTGATAACCTGGTGGCAGGGAGACCAGACCTGAAGAGGCTCCTGCGTCTAAAAGAGATATAAAGAAAGGAGGATAAAAAGAAGGAGCCAGATACAAAATACAGGGCTGGCAGTTGGTTGGATGGTGGGCTGAGGAGGAGGGAAGAACCAAGCACAGCACCAGGGAGCTCAGTAAGTGATGACTCCATGAAAAGACCCTGGAAAACCAGAGGGGAACACAGTTGAACTGGTAGATATTTCTGGAAAGTTTTGTGAGGAGATGAAGTGAGATAGTGCATGAAAAAAAACTTGAACAGTACTTTGCATAAAGTAGGTGTTTAATAAACACTACATTAAAAGAAGGGAAGGAAGGAGAGAACGGAAGGAGGGAACTTCAGTCTCCACATTGTACCATAACAGGGAAGATATTTAGGATGTTAGGAGATCCAGCAGGAATCGTTCATTAGGACTGTTCCTATCAACACACTTGCTAATTATTTCATGTCAGTTGGATATACAGACCAGGAGAGAGCTCAGAAAAAGCAAATGACCAGAATTTGCTGGGGCCAGACAGAGTTGAGCTTCAAGCCAAACTTGGAGGAAGAGGAGAATTGGCGTGATGAAGAGGGCCTGTGGAGATAGAGGGAGGCAAGAAGGCAGACTTGAACACACCATCTGTCCAGGGAGCAAGAAGGGTGCTGGTTGACATGGAGGGAGTGTCCACATGTGGAGAAATGCCATTGGGTGAGCCGTGGGGGAGTCATTTGGAGGAGGATGTTGCTTACTTTCTGATGAGCCTCTCCTGAAATGTGGTCAGGAGAACCCTGTTCCCTGTAATAACCAGCCCTATTCCTCCTAGATTCTTTCTGACCGTTTGGATGACAAGCAAGAAACTAAGAAATCAAATCACACTGACTTTTTCTGGATAGTTGTTTCAGGATAACTCAATAAATCCTTTTGTTGGAAGTACTGGCCAGTACTTGGTTTCACGAAAAGAAGGGAAACAAATCACGTTTTACTTCTTTTAGCTTCTTGGCCTCAGTCTTTGGTTTTGGCGTAAACATTTTAGTTTGATAATTACATTGTTTTTAGAGGGTAATGCATGGAGTGGGTTGCTACAATTGTTTGCCTTCAGTTCTATCACATCTGCTTCAAGAATGCTAGAAAACAGAAACACAGCTTAGTCAGTTGCCTCAATTAGAGCATCCGAGAGAGGGAAGGTATAAAATCTGGCAGTTGGCATGGTGTCTCATCTTGAATGAGAAGGTCTTGAAGCGGGAAGTTCTTTGGAGGCCTTCTGCCACCTTCTTCAACCTGGTGCCACCATCCCCCCCTCCTGAATGCTTCTCCTGAAGGGGAGTTTCCAGAATGTGCCACCTTTTTAGGAAAAGGCAAACCACAGCTGAATAAAAACTTTCAAGTTAACCTCTCCTGAAACTGGTTCCACACCTGTGATGTTTGGCCACTGTATGAAATGAGTGCAACCGTGAAGTTACCTAGGAATGTTTTTATTCGATCTACAGAATCCCAGAGTCTGTCTGAGACAGTGCTTCTCAATGACGTATTTCTTTTTTGTGTGGAGAAAGCCTTTTAGGGTCATCTTCTCATGTAATTTCTCTTCATCTTCATCACCATTGACTTATTTTGTCTTTTCCTTTGGGTATCATGCATTGTCTTGATGTTCCAAGAAGTGTCTGCATTCAGAGATCTGTTACTAAAAATGGGCCAGTCTCAAAAGCAATGACAGTTCTGTATAATTTTTTGGTCACATCACCTGACTTTGACCTGTGGCTGGGTGGCCGCAGGCATTCATAGAAAACTTGACGAAGTGCCACTGACACCTAGTTGTTCTTCCCCCGGCAGCGTTTCACTCATCCATCCCTTTACTTAGAAAACATCAGAGGCCTACTCTTTCCACCATTTCCTCTTTATTTGGGGCCTTTAACAACCCCCACTGACACGCCTGCTTCATAAATGGGTTTTAATCTTTGCCTCCAGGGCCCGCTGCCTAATATCCGAAAACCTCCCTTGGATGACTACCCCATCTTACTTGAAAACCTTCATGGCATAATTCTTTTAAAGAGTATATTATTTCGATTATGAAAGCAAGATATGGTATGTTTTTTGCAGAAAATTGGGGAAATAAAGAAGCAAAAAGAAGGGAAACAAATCCACCACTGCCAAAAAACCCCCAACCTATTGTTAATCTGTTCGTTCACATCCTACAGGTTGTTCTTCTCTTTGCCTGGCACTGAGAAACTGCCCAGTGTGGTCCCAGCTCGACGTACAACCTTCCCTCTCTGCTTGCTTTTGCTCTGGGGACCTATACTGCCTTGCAGGGGACTTTTTCATATGTTCCCTTCAATGATATGTTTTCTGATTCTATAAATAATAAATGTGGTTGTAAATTTTTTTGAAATACATATAAGGAATAAATAAGACTTATCTCCTGAAACAGCTCAACCTCCTGTAATAAAAAACATTGATATTTTGTAGGTCACCCCATCATCCTCAGTTCACCTCCGTGTGCCTGAGTGCACACACGATTTCCTATAAATGAGATCATAGCATCCATGTGGTTTTTATGGTTGACATCTTTCATTTTCACTTACTACTTCCCTCCCACTTCCTTTCTTCCCTCCACCCTAATCCCTCTCCCCTGTGTTGCCAGTGTTATCGACCCTGCATATATCCTTCTGAGCTTTACTCCACGCTCTTGTCATTATATCAGACATGAGATAGATATTCACACATACTCGCTATTATTCTTGTCATTGATTTATAAAATCAGATCATAGCATTAGTCTTCTCTGTTTCTTGCTTTTTTCCTCACTTAAAAATGATATGTTGTTTAAATTCCTCCATTCTTTCTTTTTCTTTCTTTTTTTTTTTTTTAGACAGAGTGAGGGGCAGAGGAAGAGGGAGAGAGAAATTCTTAACCAGGCTCCACTCCCAGTGCAAAGCCCAGTGCGGGTCTCAATCTCATGACCCTGAGATCCTGAGCTGAGCTGAAATCAGGAGTCAGACGCTCAGCTGACTGAGCCACCCAGGTGTCCCACATTTTTTCTTTTTCATGACTGCATATTACTCCTTGGTTATCTGTAGCATGGCTTAGGAAATGATTCTATAATAAACAACACTGTAGTGAACATCCCTTTGTTCATGTAGGCATGATACAGCCTGACCAATGACAGTATTTTTTTTTTTATATTTTATTCATTTGACAGAGAGAAATCACAACTAGGCAGAGAGGCAGGCAGAGAGAGAGGAGGAAGCAGGCTCCCTGCGGAGCAGAGAGCCCGATGCGGGGCTCGATCCCAGGACCCTGGGATCATGACCTGAGCCAAAAGCAGAGGCTTTAACCCACTGAACCACCCAGGCGCCCCCAATGACAGTATTTTTAACTTAGGTGGGTATTTTCAGATTGCTTTCTAAATGGCACAGAAATATGTGTCCACCCACAGTGTGTGTGAAAGTACTTTTTTCTGTATCTTTCCATGTGGCTATGGCATTGTCACCACCAAGGGGCAGTGCCTTTAAATTGCAGAAAGGATGGGGGGCAGCGTCCCTTTGAAATTTCAAACTTAGTTACAAATATGGGGCCATAATAATACCATCACAGTGATATATATAGAAGAGAATTCATTAGGAGGAGATCATGGTTTACTAGAGTTGGGTTTGGGGGAACTAATACTTGTAGAAATGAAGTGTTATTTTATTTTTAGGATGATTTTTTTTTTTTTTTAACCTAGAATTGCAGCTAGAAATTTCCCTCTTGGCTTTAATTTGTTTCTTTACAGTTTTTGTCAGAACTGAAAAGGTAAAAACATCACATATAACTTTTGAACTTTGAGTCAACCTTGAAAATATGCAGATGGATGTATGTCAAGGTGAGATCTGGTGAAAGTTTCCATGAACATGGTTTATATTTTAAATACTTTTAAAATAACTGTCGATGTGGTGTTAGAAGCAGGTAGAAGGGCTGCATCTCACAGACGATCTCCTGAGCTGTGCAGGGATGTTTGTCTCCCCTCCCCTCCTCCAAATGGCAACACAGTCCCATTCTCTCCCTCCTCACGGCCTCTCTGCCTCTAAGTCATGGACTGTCTGGTGCTTTCTGTCCTCATCCTGGCTGCAAGATCTGCCACCGCTACTCTTATCCTTCTTTGTTCTTTCTGCCCCTCTTCCTTCCATTTCTCCCATATTTCTCTGCTTTCCCACGAAGAGGCTTGGCTTTTGCAGCTGTTGCCAACCATTGAGATAGCATTTTTGGACCAGCAAGCCCGCCCTCCCACATCATTTTGGGTGCAGCCTCAAGGTCATTGGCCTCCCTTAGCTGCTTTGATTCCTCATTTTTCTGTTGATAGACTCTCTACCTGACACAGATCCCATATCCCCTTAACTTTGTTTTATCTGCCATCAATTAGGAATTTTGAGTCCCTGCAAGCCTGAGGCTTTCCTGTTCTTCGAGGTAGAAATAGATCTTATCTCTGAGGAAGCTCTGACCAGCCTGCTCTGTTGGCTGCTGCTGTCCCACCAAGTAAAGAATCTTTGGATTATTATGGATTGTTAGAACTGTGTGGAGAACAAATGAGGTAATCTAGAATATTGTTTCATTGTTCTTCAATGACTGTTCTCAGTGTCAGGGACAGTCATGAGTAGGATTCTGGTCTCAACGCCTTAATGCTAAATCTGCTCGCCTTTGTAGGTTAGACAAAGCCTAAACATTCTGATATTGTGTGTGTGTGTGCATGCACGTGTGTGTGCGTGTGTGTGGTTGAACATGTACAACTTGTCTGAACACAGTAGCTCTGTGGTTTATCTTTTTACTGAGAACTGCTTTTTTTCCCCTTTTCTAAGAAAAATGCCAGTTTTCTAAACTGAAGTCCTTCTCGTGAGCTCATCAGCAGTGAGGGGTGTTGTGTGAGGACGTGTTTGTAATAATAAGACCAAGAAGTTGCCCGATTCAGGTGACTTTAACACAGATCATGTTGACTAAAATAGTATTACGTGACGCTGGCATGTGACATTTGGATATTTGCCAAGGAAAGCACTCAGCTCACTGTGACTGGCTGCAAGAGTGAGAGCTTTTCCTGTTTTCCTGTTCTTTTTTATACATTTTTGTTTGTGAATCTGAAACCAAACTTTATAGTTTGGGGAGGGAAAGTGACACGGCCAGTCAGCATGAATCTGTTTACCTGCTTTTCTCTTGCATGGCTCATAAGAATTCAGGTCCCTTAGTCCTGATAAATTGCAGTGTATAAATTAGGGGACATGCACCCTAACAACTTTGACATATAGTCAAATTTAGTTATAGAAAGTTATAGAAAGATAGTCTTTCTCTCTCATACCTCCTTCCCCAAGTCCTTCCCATAATTTTTCATCCTTTCTGTAAAAATAGTGATCTATATTTGAAACAGCTTAGAATTCACATCTTGTGCCTTAAGGCCATGTATTACTGTGATAGTCCCTCTAGCCTTGGTTTTCTAGTCTCTAAAATAGGACACCCTACCCTACCTACTTCATGTGGCTGTTAAAAGCACCATAACTTCCTGCCTTTCCTTCTTTCTTTTAGAGAAACTCAGAATTTTCAAAACTATCAAATACATATTTTTGGGGTCATTTAGAAGTTGCCCCTAACAAGAGAAGACAAGTGGAAATGTCATATTCTAATATCATATTTGTTAAAATCTGCCCCCTCCACGGAGCAAAGCAGTGACATTTCTGATAAAACCTGATTACATCCTGATAAAGCCCGTGCAAGGAGCAGGACAACTGTACACAGGCCCCTGGCCTCCCAGGATCTCAGACCTTCACTCCGGTGCCTCTGGAGAAGGGCCTTTTGCATAAAGCGGCTGTGCCGTGTTGGCAAATGCATCCTTAACTGTGGGCAGACAGAGATCACAGCCGAGTTAGAGTAATGCCAAACGCCATGATATATTCTATTCGGAAGAAAAAGAGCCACCTGTCAGCACCATTTATTGTCGAGTCCCTGTTTCGCTGCACATGTCTGAAGGACTGAAAATAAGGCCAGACTCCCTAAAACAAAATGGAAAAACTCAGGGGCTTCCAAAACTACTGAGCTCTGCCTCCGGGAATTCGCTAAGTATTAACAATGACCACTTGTGGGCTTTTGTGGACTCAGAGACTCTCGTGGGCCCAGAAGTCCGGAACATGGAGGTTCAAGTCAAGAGAACCATTTAGACAACTGCCCTCAAGAGACAGTTTTTGGAAGGCTCTGGAAAGATGGGAAGAAACAAGAGGCCACGAATGATGAGCAGCCACGGTGAGGACTTGACCTTCGGAGTGAGCTGTATTGGAGTCAACGAGAAGGACGGGAGATTTGGAACCGAGTCAGGACAGTCCGGTCCCGAGTGGGGATCCAGACAGGGTCCAGCAGGAGGGCCCGGATCTCCAGGGTCGGGCTGAGAGAGAAACCGCAGGGTTTCCATAGTGGAGTCGTGCAGGAGGGGGTCGGCAAGAAAGTAGCAAAGCCACAGCACCCGGGGCGGGGGGGGGCGCAGGCGGGGCTGAACGGCCAGGAAGGCAGGAGAGCCTCGTGGGCAAGATAAGCACGTTCTGACTCCACTGAACTGAAACCAGAGAAAATATTCCCTCAATCCGGTGTCTTTCATTCGTTACAAGTTCAGTGTCTTTGTAGTTCATTCACAATAGAGCCAAAGGCATTTAAATGTATATGCTCGCTCCCAGAATTGTAGTTAGAAACTCGTGCTGATGGGAATGTTAGGAATGAAGGGAGTTGGACCGGGATAACATGGGAACAGGGCAGCGCCCCTTGAAGCCCTTGGTGAGGTAATAAAGACACGGCACCAACCTTACATTCACTATTTTGTGAAGAATAAAGGCTCCTTCTGTCTTGGGCCTAAAGTCCGTGCTATCCCTGCCGTAGGCCTCCCCGACGAAGGCCTCCGGGAATCGCGACCCGGGCACTCACCCTCTGTCCCCTCTACCTCTGTCCTCCCTTTGAGTGATCGGTCTGGGCCTTGCCAGGGGTCTCCAGGCTTCCCTCACCTTCCAGAATCTTTCCTGTCTCCCTTTCACTGCCTCTGCGTGTGCTCCGGGCTCTGCATCCTGGAAACGATTGCCTTCCATCCTGCAGCTCCTCGGTACTGCTGCCGGTTTCCTGTGGGGTTTTGAGCTCTTGCAAAGCTGTGTGGTCTCTGAGTCCCCTTCCTCACTCGCGTTGTCCTCCCAGCCCTCCAGCGAGCGGGGCTTGTGTTTCTGTCGCTCTCACAAAACAGCCATCTCCCTAGTGGGTCATGTACCCGTTTCTGACGACATCCAAAGCCACGACGTTTTCCTTTTCTGTGGCAGTCGGAACCTGGGGAGGTGTCTCCCTTGAAACACCCACCTTCTTGCTTCTGTTACACAAGCCTGGTTGTTCCTCAGCTTTCCCTGACCAGAGCCTCTGGTGCAGCATCGCCCACGTGGTGAATGCCACAGGGCAGGATGGGCTGCTTCTCTCCGGTTTCTCACTCTTGGAGGTCTCATGGACTCTCTCTAAGCCTTTCAACTTGGATGCAAGGTATTCCCACACCCCCACCTCCAGCCCTGACAGGTCTCCCGCTTCCATGCCGGATTTCCAGCTCTCTGCTGGTCCCAGCAACACGGATGACCTGCTGTTGAGAACCCCACTCTGCCTCTTCCTCTCCCAAGCCAGTCTCCGGTAACGGGGGCATCACGTCCTGGTCCCCGCATCTCACTCATGTTTGGTTCCATCTTACTTTTTCCTGTGTCTGTACTCTCAGTGATCTGTCCTGTTCTCCATTTCAGACTCTGTCCTCATGGTGTTCTAGAAGCGAAAATGGATGGTTAGTCTATTACATCCTTACTTGATCTGTATAAGCAGAAGGGGTCTAGGTCAAGGGAACGTAAGTCCCACTGGAATCATGAAAACAGAGTTGTGGTCCCTCTGTCAACTCCCAGACTTGAGCCAGTTTGCAGACCCAGAACCCTTAACTGGGGGCAGCTAGGTCCCCCATTACACGGCCAAAATGTTTATTGTTAATCATCCTCCCAGTCTTCCCCAGAGGGTCCTCCAGCCTTCGATCAGAGCAACTGTGCCCCAGAAAATAATCAGACCTTTTGAGGATTTTTGGACACTCTCTCTGAACGGACACTGATTCCAGAAAACCCAAAGTGTTGCTGGGGGTCGCCCGTCCAAGGTCAGGTGATCCCTGCAGCTTGAGCTTCGTTGGGCTGATCCCCATGGCACTTTGTGCAGGTGGAGGGGGCTGGCCATGCGGGTCTGCCATCCTCCCTGTCCTTGGCACTACCAAAACACGTCTCCACCCGTTTTATTCCCGGGCTCCAGACTTCCGCGGGTGCCTGGTTCTGGGAAAGAGCCAGTCTTCCTTAGCCTGATCGTTAAAACTGTCCACCGAGAATTCTTCCCCTCTCTGCAGCCTCCTTGGCCACAAGTCCTCAACCCAGACCTCTGCCCTGCGCCCTCCGCGTCCTAGCGTACAGCCCCCCACACAGGGCATGCTTTCTTTCCTCTCGCTTTTGCCTTTACTCACAACATTCCCTCCATCTGGTATTTCTTCTTGGCTCCCTTCTCTGGATTTGTGTGGTGCCTGTTTTTAGCACAAATATGCCATGTCCCCTTGTAAAACCTTTTTCTGCATTTTGGTCTGTAACAGCCAGGGAAATGAGCAAGAAAGCGTGGATGGATTAATTCACCAGTCTTAGGGGAATAGAAGTGGTCCTTCGAGGTGTGGGTCGTTCTCAATCTTCGTCAACAAAAGATTGCCTTGTTTATACCTATTCTTCATAGTCAGCATTTTCTGAAATCTGCTTAGGGTGAAAGTGAGTTCTTTGTGTTTTAAAAAATCATATGGGAAGCTCAGAAATAAGAAATGTTCATTTTGTTTAATGGCGGGCGTAAATTCCACGACAGGTGGCCTCTCAACTTGCCCAAAGGAAACAGACTTGGTTGGCTGACACCTATCCACAGAGCGGGAGGAATAATGGCCAGGTGGCGGGACCAGCAGCAGATGGGAAATATTTACTTAGATCTTCAATTCTTCTTGTTAAGGGTCCCTCTAATCAAGTACCTCCCCTCGGCTGTGAAGTAAACTTTCAGTACGTTTGCATAGTCTTCTCTTTGAAAAAGTAATCTCTGTGCCAGTTTCTCCTTTTTTCCAAAGTCGGCGTTAGAATAACCAGACATGTCAGTGGAGTCTGTCAGGCCTGACCACTCCCCAGTTTTATTAAAAGTTTCCAGATCTCAGAGTCAAAATCAAAACAGCGCAAAAGTTAAGTTGAAAATGTGGTGAATCTGGGGTTTTTTTTTTTTTTTTTTTTGGATCAAATAAGGCAATGTCCCACCCCTGGGGCACTGTGCAGGCTCTGCACAGAAGACAGAATGTCCTCATGCCTGGTCAGCCACCCCAGCCCTCTGGTAGACCCAGGCCATCTAGTACCGTAGGTGTTAGATCCCCTGGAGCTACCTTTGGTCTTCAGGAATCGTAATTCTCCCTACACTGTTAGCCCTTAAACGACTTCGAATTATTCTTCTTTGACTTAGGCAGCATGGATGGCTCTGTGGCTGGTTTTCTTCCCATTTTTCTGACTGCCGCACTTCCATCTCTTCTACCAGCATTTCCGAAGCATTTCTGTAGCACCTGCTGGGGGTGCCCAGAGCCATGCTTAGCTGCATGGATCCATACAGAGATGAATGGGACATGTCCGTGCTCTTGAGGAGCTCCCCCCAGCACTCTTCTTCTCCTCTCCTTCCTCCATCCAGAACTCTGAGCACTCGTGGTGCTCCCCAAGACCTTTCCCTCCTTCTCCTCTCCCCCATGCTCTTGCCCCTTCAGAAAGGCCTTTTTTTCCTCGTGGTTTCAATCATAAAACTATAGTACCAGTTTTATTTCTCGTCTGTAGTCCTGAATTTTCTCTTGCTTTCCCCCAGAATCAGTGTGTCCCCACGCCAACCAGCTCCTCACAAGTGCTCCCGTCCTCTGTCAGGATCGGGCCAGGTTTCCTTTTTTTCTCCCAAACCCCCAAATCTGGAAACCATCATAGGTGACACACTCCTCTTTTGTCTGTGTCCAGAAATCAGTGTTCAGGTTTCCTCTGACCTGCCCATTGAGTCTTTCCTTCTTTACCTTTGCACTGCATTCGTTCTGCCTGGTGCTAGGGGGCACGCAGTGGCCTCAGCCCTCCCAGTGAACCCTGTACATCCAAGCCAACATCCTCTTCTTTAAATCCCACCTAATGGATGTCCCTCTCCTTACGTGGCAGAGAAGGTGTCTTACTCTTTTGGATCTCTGAGAGCATCTGACCCAGCTCCTGGCACGTAGTAGGCACATAACCAATGCTTCTTGATCTGTTGTGGCAAAGACATACCTGGATTTTAGATCGTCAGCCTCAGCTTTCTTGTTATCTTTCCCTTGCAAAACCTCCAAATGGTAATCCCTGCCATGACAGTCCCTAGTGTTGTAGCACTGGGACCAGTGCAGCATGGCGGCGAGCAGTGAAACAGATCAAAAACTTGGGAAATGAGATCCACAAGGGAAATTAAGGAAATGGAACGATTTGATATGGGAAAACCCAAGACGGTGAGAGTTCATAGTGGGATACTGCGTAGATGGCCTGCCTCTCCTGAGACAGTTGTCCACATGCCCTTCATTTTCACTCGTGCTTATGCACATCCTTTAATACTTAGTAGCTTACTGTCTACCTCCTTATTGGCCTTGGCTCTTATCTTGTGTCGCATTCATGGTGGACAGACATAGCCAAGGCCCCATGGTGCTGGTGGACGGCGCAGTCCAGGACACACCAGGTTTGGGATGGCTCTGCATGCCGACCCACCAAGTGCATCCTAGAAGCAGAGATGTGGCCCCAGCTGTGGAGGTGACCCAGACTTCCTCCTCCAAGAGGTCAAGTTTTCGTAGGGGTCACACCTGGAGGCAGCAAACTGTAATAGAAGAGGGAGAAGGTAAGGCACAGTAGGAAAGGTACAGATTCAAAGTAAGGGAAGGATTCTAGTGAGAGTAGTCAAACCCCGAAATGGGTTACGGAGAAAGCTTGTTGGCACCCTCTTTCCTAGAAATGCTGAAGTCATAACAGACAAACCGTCCACCGGGGCCTGAGCACAGACTTCTCCAGAAGCTGGAGGATGGGAAAGAGGGCCACTGGTGTTCCATTCCCACAGCCTACTTATCTGGATCGCTTCGTTTGCTTGGCAGGGAGTTGGCTGCAAGCTGCCTCTTACTCAACCACAGAAGTGAAATTTGTTACTTATGAGAAATAATAAAAGATCTTTCTTTTTCTAGACTTCCTCTAGTCAAATGGGTCTGTTTTCTTTCTAAATGGAGGAGTTTGTTTTGCTTTTTTTTTTTTTTTCCTTTCGTGGCATTCAAATTACCTTTTGTATATACTCTGCCCAGTAGTTCAGAGTATGTTTACAAGAGAAGCAAAGCCCCAAATCATAAGAAATGCTCACCATTTTCCTCGAAGATGGTGTGTGGAGTATGTGCACAGATGGAAGGAGGTAGGCTGTTGAGGGTTTGATGGCCCTCAGCAACCTTAACAGTGGACATTTTTAGCATCGTCAGAATGTTCTTCTGTCTTTCTTTGGCTCAACAACTATTCACTGAGCAGTCACTCCGTGCCCTGCCCTGTGCTTGCTGGTTGCGGAGGAAACAAAGTGCATAAGACATGGTCTCTGCTTTCAAGTCACTTACAGTCTAGAGGGAAGATAGAATGTATTACAAAAAAAGGATTATCCTATTTCAAAGGAAGGCCATCGTGGAGAATCATGGGAGAATTTGTAATAACCACTTTGAAATTCTACTTTTTCAAGCTTTGTCATTTCCGTCCTATATTAGCCTGGTTTTTCACTTAAAAATTATTTCTGATCATCCATTCACATGGTTTATAACTGAAACAATTAAGAAAGGTCTTTATTGATACATTTCACTGCCACCTCTGTCCCTAGCTACCCAAGCAGCTAGTCTCTTATTCCCCTGAAACAGATCTGTGAATTCCCTGAGTATAGATGTCCAGTGTCTCTTCATATAAAATAATTACATATGTATTTAGATATTCGCTCCTTCTTAAGGCAGAATACTCTTTGCCTTATTCTTCACTTGGCCTGTGAATGTAACAGTTCACCTTGGAGGCCTTAGCACGTCAGTCCGCAGAGTAGATCTCCTTCTTTCTTTGTCTGTAGGACGACACCGTCACAGCATCCCACTGTTTCGGAGATGCCTCAGTAGATGAGTTATCTGTTGCCACGTAATAAACTGCTCCAGGACTTCGCGGCTTAAAACGGCAATTTTATTTATTCACAACTTTGTGGATGAGCTGTGTGGGGTCAGCTGGGTGGCTTTTCCTCTGGTTTTGCCTGGATGTACTCAAATGGTTGAGGTTATCTGGCAACCCGACTGGGGCTAGACGCCCAAGATGGCTTCACTCACATGTCGGTGATAGATCGTGACCACCAGCTGGACTAGCTTGACTAGTCCGGATCTACTTCCCATGGTGCCTGGATCCCAAAGGCAGAGAAGAATCATGCCCTCAGTGCAAGAGGGCTTATTAAGTCTCTGCTCGTATCTCATGCGCTAATGTTCCATTACCAGGCCAGGTTGTGGGGCCAAGCCCAGAGCCACTGTGGGAAGGACCTTCACAAGGGAGGGAACACCTTCAGGGAGGGGTTCATTGGACGTCCCTGTGTTACTGTCTCCCACACCTGTCTCATAACTACCCTATTGATGGACACCTGGTTATTTCCAGTCTTTCGGCATTACAAATAACGCTCCAGTCGACTGCCTTGTCCATTATTCAACTCATACGTGAGTAGGATAAATTTCCAGAAGTGTGACGCTGGGGCAAAGGGTAAATGCTTTTTAAATTATCTATCTAGGGGCGCCTGGGTGGCTCAGTGGGTTAAAGCCTCTGCCTTCGGCTCAGGTCATGATCCCAGGGTCCTGGGATCGAGCCCCACATCGAGCTCTCTGCTCCGCAGGGAGCCTGCTTCCTCCTCTCTGTCTGCCTGCCTCTCTGCCTAGTTGTGATTTCTCTCTGTCAAATAAATTAAAAAAAAAAAATTAAAAAAAATTATCTATCTATTCTATTTCTGTGGTGCTGTTTCTCTGGTTACTTTAAGCTTGTGTCCTTCTGTCACTTGTGCAGGAGCTTTGAAAATGTGAAAAAAGTTTGGATAGGAAATGCATATAAACTGAATTAATTAGAAACTCATTCCTAAAATGGAAAAAAAAAAAGCTATACTAGAAACCAAATAATGTTGAATAAAGTAACATGGAGTTGAATAAATAGGCCTATTATTATAATGGTTTACATTACTGTTGTGCTTACAGTATAAAAACAGTTTGCTTGTGATAACTTACATAATTCTTTCTTACAATAATTCTGTGAGTTAAGGGTATAATTGGCCCCTATAATTTATCTGTATATTGGCATATATATATATATAATGTGTGTTTATTTTTTAAAACTTAGAGAAGTTACATGACTTGCCCCCAACCAGAGGGTTATAGCCAGGAGAGATATATCTATATCCCCAGCCCGATAACAATCACCTTGAACTTTTCCCATTCTCATTTGTTGGGATTTGTGTCTCTGTCTTAGCTTAGCTTCAGTTGGCATTAGTTCGCTCTACTTGCTGACTTGCCATGCCAAGATATCACAACCACAAAGGAAGCTCTCTTTTAAAAAATGACAAATAGTTTGTTTCTAATTTCCGAACCCTTGGGAAGTATCCCTAAGGTTTTGTCCCGTTTTGCTGGTGGTATCGTTGTCCACGTTGAGATCTCCCTTGCTGATCTTAGTCACTTGTAAATCTTGAAAGAGGAATTCTCTTTAAGCCCATATGTTAGCTTTCAGCCTTCAGGAAAGAGGAGTTATTTTTAAATAAAACCTTGTCTTGGCCCTCCTGCAGCGGGCATGGAAAGTAGACTGTTTTCTTTTTTTCATTCACACTCAGACATTTTCATAGGGGCTTGGTCACGGCAAAGTGGGCCCCACGTACAAACCACCCACTTCCCTGAAGCATGATTGATTAGCAAAGCTGTTCTGCCCAAGGGCAGCCTGTTTGCCTGAGCCTGGATGTTGACAGGTTCGACATGCCCAGATTTTAAAACAGGCCTGTCATCCCCAGGCCGCAGGCTGTGGGCCAGGATGCTTGTTCTTGAGGGAGGAGAGAAGAGAAAGGATACACTTTGGGGAGCAGGGCAGGCTGCATGGATCAGGAACCACCTCACATTCTAGAATTCCTGAAACATGGCAGCTCAGGCCAAGGTTTGTACTTGCTGAGAGAGCTCCTGAGGGGGCCGGGCCATGAATACCAAATTACAGAAGAAATGTCAAATGCAGGCGAATGGCAGGCTGCTTCGGCCAAGCCTGTGGGGATGAGAATGGACCCCATTTGATGAATCTCTCGACTTCAAAGGGAGGCGTTCATTTTCAAGGAAGACAGAACTTTGATGCCCAGTCAACGTCAGGTATGCTGGAAGCTTGGGAATACAGCCAAGCAGTGACCCTCCCAACCCGATGGTGTCTTTCATGTCTGTCTCCTTTGGGGCCTCCAACAAGGTGAATTGTATAGAGCAGAATCCACATAGATGTATGCTCCCCAAATGCTAAGGCTTAAGGTGGACTTAGAAGCCATCCTGTCGGGGTGCCTGGATGGCTCGGTCAGGTGAGCGTCTGACTTGATTCAGCTCAGGTCATGATCTGCTGGTTGTGGAATCCGGTCCCCTTTTGGACTCCACACTGGGATCTGAGTCTGCTTGGCATTCTCTCTCTCCATCTCCTTCTGCCCCTTCCCTCCCTGCCCCCTCCCCACTCTTGCACACGCGCACACTCTTTCAATTAATTTTAAAAAGAGAAACCATCTTGCCTCACCATTTTAGAGATGGGTAAACTGAGACACGGGACGGTTGGCTCCATGGTCTCATAGTGTGCTGTGGCAGGACCAGGTCTTCTGACTCCTCATGATACCGTAGTCAGAGACGTGCTGCTGACCTTCTAACGAAGGTTCAGTGAATGAAGGAATATGTTAATTTCCTTTTTTTTTTTTAAGATTTTATTTATTTATTTGACAGATAGAGATCACAAGTAGGGAGAGAGGCAGGCAGAGAGAGAGAGAGGAGGAAGCAGCCTCCCCGCCAAGCAGAGAGCCCGGTGCGGGGCTCGATCCCAGGACCCTGGGATCATGACCTGAGCGAAAGGCTGAGGCTTTAACCCACTGAGCCACCCAGGCGCCCCTGTTAATTTCCTTTTTAAAGAAACATCTTTAAAAACCAGTCATTCAGGAAGGCCGCATAGGGTCATCTACTTCATTTACTTACATACTGGCCTTTGATCACCCCAGGGACATTCCGTCGGGGGTGAAGGAAAGGGGGGATGTAGTTTATAAGGACAAATCAATTAGTGTCCTCTGAGAGACTTTCAGGAATCTGGGTTTCGAGCCATTTTGGCCATCGTACAGAAAGTCTTCAACGTCAGCATTGGTTGAAAACATGGACTTTCTTACCGTGATGTGTTACCTACTCAAGGTGCGGACAGCCTGATAGGATAACTTCAGCCCAAGGCTAAGATAGAAGTCATCACAACATTTTGACACCTGCCAAAAGAGTGTCTCTACTCTTACTTTCCTCTCCAAGGTGTAAAGGATGAGTCATCTCTCCCTTTTTGGGTATAGGTCCATCAGTGTCTTGCCGGCCATGGAGAATGGCTTAGAACCCGTTTATCAGAATCTGCAACTGTGTTTCATATTTGGTTTCCTGTGTGTGGTGGAGGAAAAACCTGCAAAGAACGACAAGGAGGGATTCCAGTGAAATGCGGGCTCTGCTTTGCTCTAGCTGGTGTGAGAGGCTGTGTAACTCTAAGAATACCGGTAGTGGTATATATCTACATTCTAAGAATTTAGGGAGGCGAGGTTTGTACAGAATTAAATCACCCCGTCATATCTGTAAGGCTTCCCGCAGAATGATGGCGAAAATAAACCTAAACAAACAAAACAGGAACATGTCTGAATGCAGGGAGATGCATGCTTCTCAAACAGTGAAGGTTTTGAGTTGGTCCTCGAATATTTCACTGGAGACCTATTTGCTTAAAAAGATATTTTTTTCTCTCTCTCTTTTTGGTAGTGTTGTTTTGTTAATTGTTTTGCTTTGGGTTCTTACTATCATTTTTAACCCATTTGGAGTTGGAAATGTCAGGGTTTTCTTGATAGAAAGTGGAGGGAGGATAAGATTTGGTCACCCACACCACAGAAGTTCTAGATGGGCCTAGTTAGGATGTGCATGTGTGTTTCTACATGTGTATGTATTTGTGTGTATGTGTTTGTGTATCTGTGTTGTATCTCCATATCTGTGTGTGTGCGTGTGTGTGTCTCAGTACATCTGTGTATGTGTTTTTGTGTCTGTGTGTGTCTCTACGTGTGTGTATGTATGTGCTTGTGTCTGTGTGTCTCTATGTGTCTGTGCTGTATCTCTGTATATATTTGTGTGTCTGTGTTTTTGTGCTTCTCTGTGTTTGTATATCTATGTGTCTCTGTGAGTGTGTCTTTGTGTCTCAGTGTGTGTGTATCTGTGTGTGTGTGTGTGTGTGTTGGTGTGTATGCAGGTACACAGCATTGTCAGGCTAAACCTTCCTTCAGCGTCATGCTTCTCTTTTCCTCATCCCGAAACCACTTTGCTTTGTTATTAAAGCAAATAGAACCACTTTCTCACAAACTAAAGACCAGGTAACCTGAAGAGCTCAAATAAAATCCACCTCATGACCCAATACTAAAAAACAGAAATTTTGCATAGAGAAAGCCTCGTACCAGACTGAGGAAGGCAGACAAGACTTGAGTCTTGCTTGCTGGTACTTCTTTTTTACCCCCTGCAAAGAGGGCTAGCTCACAGACTCCACATTTCGGTTCTTCATATCTGCCTGATGCTGGTTTTTCATTTGAATTTAAAATATCCGGTGATCCTTGGAGAAGGATGAAGAAGCTAGGTTGACTTACGTTATCTTACGAAAGCTTGCCTCCCCCCCCCCCCCGTTCCCCCTCCCCTCTCCTCTCCCATTCCCGCTTCCCTCCCTCCTCTCCATGACCCTGCCTGTTGTTTGCTCTGATTTACCAGATGTGAGCCAGCACAAGGCCCACTCCGGAGGGGACGGCCACCTCCCAGGCACTGTTCCTCCCTCCCAGGCAGCCGCCCCCGAGGAACTTTGTGGAAAATGAAGGAGTAGTTCAGCATTCAGTGGCATCTTGCCCATTTGGAGCGGGACAGACTACAGCAGCACGTGCTGACGGGGACAGCCCCCAGAGAGGGGTTCTCACCACGTGACAGACCCTGGGCTAAATTACCTCACCCCCCTGAGCCCTGAAAACCCGCTAGCAGGTATGAGAATTATTTGTCTTTTTCGGACAAGGAAACCGAAGCTCCGAAAAGCGAATGATGTGTCAGCAGGGACGCAGCTCGGGAGGGACGGGTTGGGGCTCGGGCCAGACTGGCCTCTGAAGGCCACACTGTTGGCCCCCGCGGCTGCCCCCGAAGACGCCAAGCCCTTTAATACCCTGTAGACTCTCTTTCACCTATGAATTTGGTAGCCGCGTGTCACCAAGCCAAAATGTTCTTCCCTGTCTGGGGAAAAAAAAGTTACTTTTCCTCACCGGGTGTTGATCATCGTCCAATTTTCTATTCTAAGAAAGAGCTACACGTGAAGGAGATAGATTCGAAAAAGGATTGGTTTTAATCGTGAAGTACAGCCCAGGAGATAGAGTTGAGATGCTCAAGTTTTGGGATTTGTATTAATGATTGTATATTTACTGGGATTTGTATTAATGATTATATGTTTATTTTAACGATGAAGAGGAAAAGAGGTTAAAGTGTGAATTCAGAAATCTGAGAAATGTACATTTTTAGCCAAAGCCACAAGGAGCCCATAGCTGGGATGCATCCAGGGGTGGGAACAGCAGGCTCCTGTCTGCCCAGCCTTCCAGAAGGCCGTTCCCATTTTCTCCTGTGGGGTGAAGGCCCACGCACTTCTTGCTGCCTGGCTTGACTAAGCATGTTTATCGTGTGCGATGCTCAGCTTCTCATTAATTTTCCACGGGCTCACTTGGCTTTGATCTTTTCATTTCGAGGCCCAAAAAGACCATACGGAGGGAGAAGGGATCACATTGTATCTCCTCCAGTGTGTGTCATTTGACCCCAATGATGCCTCTTAATCAGAGAAAAGATTTTAGTAACCAAGTGACTAAATTAGACCACTACCCTTCCCCCGCCTCCTTTATCAAAACTTAATTAGTATTGACTCTCGGCTAAATCCCATTTCCAAACCTGCAGAAAGCAACTTTTTCTGTAGCTGAATCTTTTAAAGTTACGTATTTGAAACATTTTGAAGCCTAAGAGAATAGTGTTTAAACAAGTTACGCATTGATTTCCTCTTACCCTGAATTATTTCTCGCCTGATTTTCCTGAGGTTGTTCCTGAAACATTCTTTGTGGTTCATTGAACACAAAAAAACAAACCATGTACCAGGTTGGGTGAGGCTGGAGGGATAAGGGAAACATGGCATTTGTTCCCAAGGAACATAAGTCTCGTCAAGGAAATGAGACACTTCAACAAATAGCCATAAGGTAAAATCGAAAATTGTCAAGTGCTATAATTTTAATGTTGATTACTACCTACCTAAAAGCTGGTTAAATTACAGTTTTATTGAATGCTAACGAATTATTACTCCCCTCCTGCACAGAATTTTTAAAACCCTTTGCTTTCCCAAGCTTATAATTATGGTGACCACATTTTCCATACCCAAAATTAAGACACATGGTCTGACAAAGGATTCTTGTGCCCCTCCTGGGTGTGAGACCACCCATAGTTGGATTTTTTCTTTTTTTTTAAAAGCAGGCTTTCATAGGCAGGCTCTATAAAAATAGAAGTTTGTTAAATAGGCATGATTTTAGACTTTTCATTAAAAGCGACCATACAAGCAGTTATTTTATTTTGTATCTGAATCCACATGTTATATCCTAAAGCACTATTTTATAGCCAAAAGGTATGTGTTAGCCTATTCATAAGAACACACTGCTGGATGGAGTAATAATACCGGCCATTATCCAGGTGTAATAAAAAGGTCCCCAGTGGTCTGCTCCAGGTCTTTAATTTCCCTTTTGAAGGTAGAACTCCTTATTTTACTTTCAAGGTTCCACGTTTTTGAAACTTACAAATGATTACCATCGACGCATGCCAGATGTGAGCAATTGTGAGCAACGCTTCTTGAAACGAGGGCTAGAGGAGTGGATTTTTCTTCCTGGTTTTCTCCCGCTGTTCTCATCGGCGGTTTCGATACATGTAATTTTTCACAACAGCGAGGCTGTGTCGGTGGATACCAGCCTGGGCCGCCATCGTCCCAGGCACGGGGAGTTTTGAACTTCAAGAGATAAATTAGGTCAGTGTCGGTCATTGAAACGTGGTGAAACCGAAGTGTGTTTGAGCAAGTATTAAATGACTTTCCCAAAAAGCCACACAGCCTGTTGGTGGCCCAGCCAACTCCTGATCCCCGGGTTTTTGCTTTGCTGGGGATCATTGCTGATCCATGAGTCCTTGGGACTGGACTTTTCCCATAAATGCTCTGCGGCTGAAGGATATAGTTGAAGCCACTGCTCTCTTTAATAGATGATTTGAGCCTTTATTTAGTAAGATGGCCGCATGTCTAAGTTGATTATCTGAATGCATGTCCGAATACATGTCTTCTCTCAAAAATACGGGCAAGTCAGCGATGAAGATGATTTCTCGTTCACGTTCAACCTCATGTCACCAGAACCTCCCATTCATGTATTCAGTGCCTCTTGATTGAGCCTGTGCTCTCAGACGGGCACTTGTCTGGGTCCTGTAGCTACAGCTTTGAACAGGCAGACATTCCAGTCCTTTTGTGGCAATATGGCACTGGATGATGTGAATAAAAGTATCCAAAAGATTAAAACACCTAGCTTGCTCTAAGTTGGGATGACCCTGCGCGCAGAAAGCCAAAGCAAAAGTGAACTGACATTTTTTGGATGTCTGCAGCTTTGTCGTGTGCTGGGCTGGATGCCTGTGAAAGATGAATATGATTATCACTCTTCTTTACAGATGAGGAACCAAGGCTTGGGAATGTAATCAGTCTTGTTCAAGGTCACGCTAGTAAGGAAATAAATCTACTCTGGTGTCTTCAGGACCCTTCTAGATGTGGTCATATGCATTTAGAACCATGTATTTGCTGTAAGGCCTCATCTTGGAAAAATAAGTTGACACACATTTTTGCCCATGTTAATAATCAGTATCAAGAAATGTCATGTCAGGGGGTACCTAGGTGGCTCAGTTGGTTAAGCGTCTGCCTTCGGCTCAGGTCATGATCCTGGGTGCCAGGATCAAGGCCTGAGTCAGGCTTTCTGCTCCGTAGGGAGTCTGCTTCTCCCTCTCCCTCTGCCCCACCACCCCACCACTCATGTGTTTGCTCTCACTCACTCACTCAAATAAGTCAATCTTTTTTTTTTTTTTTAAAGATTTTATTTATTTATTTGTCAGAGAGAGGGAGAGAGCGCGAGCGAGTGAGCACAGACAGACAGACAGGCACAGGCAGAGGGAGAAGCAGGCTCCCCGCTGAGCAAGGAGCCCGATGTGGGACTGGATCCCAGGACGCTGGGATCATGACCTGAGCCGAAGGCAGCTGCCTAACCAACTGAGCCACCCAGACGTCCCTCAAATAAGTCAATCTTAAAAAGAGAGGAAGATCATGTCACTAGACTCACTTGAAATGTCACCTGAGACTAAGCTGTAAGTCCAAGTTCCCTTCACCATTTGTATCAGCTGGTTTACATTTCTGAACCACCGTGTGCACTCTAGTACACAGTCACTCTAGTACTCTCAACTTTCATAACAAGAATCTTCTACAGACACCTCCCCCCAGATCAGCCATTTGATGACCACAATAACATGTGCTTCTCGGATAACACATGACCTTTCATTTGGCTCAGAGCTTAGTGGTTGACTTTGCTAAAAATAGGTCTTTAATGGTTGAGTGTGACATTCATCATGGGGCGCCGGTACTCGGGAGTTTCTCTCTTCGTATCATGAAACGGGCCCACGATGGCTGACGAATTACTGAGCCTCATTTCTTGGATGAGACACGTTAAGCATGTCAAGGATAGTTCCCTGCATTTTGGTCCCCAGAAGTAGTGAACAGAGAGGTATGGCAGTTGCCAGTGCTTGGGGACCCTATCCCTTTAGCGTACCTGAACACAGAGGCTAGACTGGGATGGGGTTTCAGGGTCAAGGAGTGAGAGGCTGGATTAGGTCTGGAAGCTGGGACGTGGTTGAGGGGGGAGGGGGGAGGTCTTCTGTTGACTTAGATCTTGACCAAACGAGGGTTGATGTAATGGCACGTGCTGTGGTTGTGGTGTCACGTGCTGACATCATTGCAAGAACCCAGCGGCCATCAGGGCTCCCCAGAGCCTCGCCGCTGGTCCGGGGGCTATCAGCTGTTTCAGGCCCTCTCCTCCCCACAGACTTTGGTCACCTCTCTAGTTTGGGGACTTTGCGGAAGGGGTGTATGTCGGTTTATCTGTCACCCAAAATACTCCCATCATCCTTGGGCCACCATCCAACTTACAGCTCTTGAGCTCATCCATGCACAACTGCCCTTGGCTCACCGGCCACACGGGCTGAATCCCTGATCCTGTGGCCCAGCCAGCTCACCCCTCTCTTAGGTCCTTCTGCTACCTGTGACCTCTCCCTGGATCGCACTCCTCCTGATCGTCCCAGCGTCCCTCTTTCTGGCCTTTCAAATGTTGAAACATCACTTCCTCGCAGAAGCTCCCCCTGACTCACCCAGACCTTCCCTCTCCTGTCACCCCATTTCCGTTCACTGGGCATTTTCATATTATGCAGTCAGTGCTTTACGTGTATGTTTTTGAGCTCCAAGAAAGCAGGGGCCATGCCTATCTTATTTGCCACAACATCCCCAGCCCCTAGAGCACAGAGCACGTAGTAGTTGAATGAACAGCTGTCAAGTGAAGGAAGGAGGCACCCGATTGCAGGCGACTTAAATGTCATAACTATACTTTCAGGTGATTTTTCAACATCGCAAAAGAAAAACTAGGTTTGTTTTGTTTTGTTTTTTCATTTCCCATTTCACCTCGATATTTAGCAATTTCCAATTGGTCAGTGATTAGTTAATTACATGGGAACAGCCTGTCCTCAGGGGACCCAAACCCACTGCTGTTTTAACCTTTGCAAACGAACTGTCCTAAAACCTTACTCTCTGGCACCGATTTCAGAATCTCTACTTAATGCATCAGAAACCTGCAGGGCTTCTCCCAAATTCCGAGGCTGGCTTCATTTCTTCAGAAAGCAGCCGCTGTGCATGGGTACCCGCAGCAAGTGATTTCACAGAAACCTGCTTCAGATGCTTACAGAGAGTTTGATGTATTTCACACACACGAAAAGCACTTTTTCATTTGAGTAGGTTAGTGACGCTCTTGAATACAAACGACCTGTTTCTGAATATACCGGAATCTCACTAAAATTTTTCTGGCTAGAAAGTTGAATTCAGTGGAAGAGTGGCCTGTCACAGGCAGATCAAGGGGATTTATAGTTACTAAAATAAAGATTCTCAAAGTGGTTTCATTTTCTGGGGGCAGCCCCATCTTTTCTCGAGCTCAGAAACCGTTGCCAGGGACTTGGCCTTCAGAAGGGGAGAGGGGAGAATCCTGTCCGAGGGGTTGGCGGTCGTGGTCCTGCTGTCTGAAAGTGGGAGGTGGGTTTCACTCAATCCCGCAAGAACGTTGGTGTCCGGCTTCGGATACTTTATGGAACATGTTTGTACTTGGGTAGGCAGAGTCTTGTTAATTTGGGGAGAAATTGTAGATTGAGTTTCAAAAACCTGATATTTGGAAAACTTTCTGAAAAAATGTTTTTTCATATATTTGGGTGCCTCGGCATTAGCGAATCAGAGAATACATTGTGGTGTGGCGTCTTGCCAGCAAGCTCTGCATTCCAAACCAATTACTTTTTTGGTCTAACCTCAGTGATGCAGCTGTTAAGCGGGACATCGTTATTCAGGGCGTGTATGACAGAGCTGTGTTGGATTCTGAGTAGGGTAATAGTCTTGTTCACATTTTTTATCTTGGGAGGGAGCATCTCTTCTTGTGCTCAGTTTGAGAGCAAGAGTGACATCAAGACTTAAGTACGGTCAGTTCTCTAGTTAGCCGAAAGAAGAGTGAGGTGTCCTGCTTAATTCAACTTTCTGTTTCACCCAGAGGTATCCCAAAGACCACTTCTCTGTGGCCAGTGTTAATAGAACTCAAATAGGTCAAACTGTATGTGACACCAAAACCATACCAAACACCTGTTCATCTCTTTCAGTGGTCAGAAGATATTTCTGGATCTCGCCAAGCCTCGGGTTATCAGGGGAAACAGCAGTTATTAGGATTTGGGGGCCAATAAAAGCCTGGCCTGTTATTGCTGGCTGGAAGGGGCACTTGTGTTGCCCTTGGGGAGACTTGGGGTGGGGGCTGGGAGAGTGGGAAATGGGGGGGAGGGGCTTTGCTATCTTCGTCGCTGTCACCAGAGGTGAAGGACAGCCATTTTCCATGTCTCCTCAGGTGATCTGTGAGGCTTTTATTGGGTTTATAAATACTTACAAATAGACCCTAAAGTGAAGTAGTGTCTATGAAGTACCCAGTGCTGAGCCTAACACACAGAGAAACCTTGAGAAAGTGCAAGGTAACTTGGATACATTTATCTGTGATTTGGTTTGATTTATTATAGCTTTTTTCTTTTGGGGGTTGGAGAGCTCTTCCTGGCCTCCTTCTTGGCTGGAGGGACGTAGATACCTAAGCTAGGAGGAGAACCTTCTTGACCTCCAGTGTTGTTTACATTTCCAAAGGAAGCATCTACAGATGAGAAATGTAAGACTATCATGAAGTAAGGGTAAATATCGAAGGGTAAATATTTAATTCGGTTAAGATTATGACCTCAGGTTGTACCTTCTTCTCTGGGGCACGTCTAGAAAGAGAGAGAATTAGGAGAAGCAAGTGTAAAACAGTTTTGGGGGTTTCCCCCCCACACACCATTAAAGGAAGGTATAATCTCATGAATTTTTGGAGGGCAATTTTGACCTCAGTTTTGAAAATACTCAGCAATTTCACTCCTAGTGTTTTTTTCCTGTATATATGAAAGACATCCATCATAGCATTGTTTTATGCTGTTTTTGCAGCAGAAGCATAAAACAAACTAACTGGGGAAGAAAAAGAAATATGTGTGTAGAGGGCTGGCTAAATGATGGTCAATTGATATTATGAAATTAAATACGGCTATCAAAAAACATGGTAGATGTTCATGAACTCACATAGAAAGATGTCTGAGATCACTGTAGAGTAAAAAAGTTGAAGTCTGCATGGAGAGTACAGTTTCACAGATGAGAAAAAAAATTAGATGGATATATATACATGCACATACATAGATTTTTCTGGAAAGATATGAGAATACTGTTCTAGTAATATAATATAATTGAATAACTATGGAGTATTATAAATTAAGATTAATAATGATGACCTAAAGTAATACAAATTAAGATCATTGACATACCCATATTGTTTATAGTAAAATGGGTATTATTAAAATGCTTAGAAGTTATCAGTCTTACGTATGTTAGCTACTTTCTGGTTTGCATTATAATTTATTTCTTCAGCTCTTATGCATATCACATAAACAATTAAACTTCAGTCCAGCTTAGAGTCATTCATAATTTCCAAATTGATGTTTTTATTGTTCACCCAATGGTATCAAAGACAATGGTGATCACACTGGGTCATTATTACTGAACTAGGTGCTGAGCACTTATATTTTCTCTAAACCTCACGAAATCCTGAGAGATGGTGAAGAGGTGGAGACTATACCACTGACTTAAGTAACTGGCCAATGTTTGTAGCCAGGAAGTATGGGAGCTCACTCTCATTGACGGCCGACCGCCAAAGACCATGCTATTTCCATATGCCGTTCTGCCTGAGGTACGGCACTGGTGAGTTAATTTCTCAGAGTCTGTTTTGTTGTTGAAACAGATAAATTTGAAAAAATATGTAACAGAACACATGCTTTGTTTGCTATTTTCTTGCTTTCTAGCACATTCCATTCACCATTGTTATTACTTATTCTGTGCTTCACATTTGTCTGAACTCTGAACATATAACTATGAAGCTAATGGAAACTTCCCAAGCTCGTTTGATTCTGCTGATATTTCCATAGTGGAAATGCCAGCCCTGTGTTAGTGGGGCCAAGTGGAGCGCTCCATCTGAACACTGCTCCTGCCTTCAGGGTTGGACCTGATTCAGATTTGAACGCCATACCGCAGTTTCTTTTCTTGAGATAAAGAACAAAGAAAAATTTTGAAAAAGCAAAAGCTGCTTTTGAAACACTCAAGTAATGTAATTTTTCTTAGCTGAACTAATTTTAGGCTTGGCCTGGTTTTGATTTACGAGATCACCGCAGTTCCATCGGGAACACGCAGGGTGGCTGCGTACAAGTCACAGACACAGTCAGAGAAAGGCCTTTCCAGGGGTGTCTGGTGGCTCTTGGTTTCGACTCAGGTCACGATCTCTGGGTCATAATATCAAGCCCTGAGTCGGGCTCTGCGCTCAACAGGTGGTCTGCTTGGGATTCTCTCTCCCCCTCTCCCTCCCCCCTCTCTCTCTCTCAAGTAAAAATAAATAAAATCTTTAAAAGAGGAGCAAAAAAAGCCCCTTCTAGCCTCCATCTCCCTTCCTTGCTTTTCTGCCCCCCTTTATCCATTCAACACTTCCCTGAGACCTGGTCTTCAGGTGATCCTGGCATTTTGCAATGTTCTAAGGTCAACAGGCTAGGCAGAGCTATGGGACTGTGCCTGCCAAATAGGGAATCCAATCCAGTCTTAGGAAAACGTTTTTTCAACTCAGTCCTACGGAAAAATAATCGACTTGCCCAGTTACCTGTAAAGAGAGAACAGAATGTGCAGAAGCCCCGCGGCATCTGTGAAGCTGCGAGACTCCAAGGGCCTGACCTTCTCTTTTGAATGGGGATATTGACTACAGATTAGTTCCTTGACCTTGTTAAAGGCCCATAATATCAGTACAGAACCTCCTAGAACAAGTGGTTTTGTTTCTAAACATCCTTCCAACACCCACCGCTGCTTCTGAGGCTGTTTAGGACTTGTATCTCTCGTGGCTGGTCCCACCTGTGTCATCTTCCTAAATTCATACTGGCAGTTGACACAGCTGGGTAAGGGAAAAACCTTAGGGATGCCTGTGGAAGGGAAGAACTGCTGGGTCTTGGACAGGAACTGTTAGCCTAACATCCTCCTCTTTATCTTTTTTGAAGATTTATTTATTTATTTGAGAGAGAGAGAACACAGGCGCGCATGCGTGTGAGTGGGGGGAAGGGGCTAGAAGGAGAACATCTCAAGCAGACTCCCACTGAGCTAGGAGCCCATGGGGCTTGATCTCACGACCCTGAGCTCATGACCTGAACGGAAACCAAGAGTCGGACCCTCAACCGAATGAGTCACCCAGACGCCCCATATGTCCTGTTTTTTAAAACAAGGAAATGCTTAAGGCTGACGTTTCTGTTTTTAGTAATGAAGATGGATATTCACATGAGGGGACGACAAAAGGAAACAGAATACCCCAGCCTTAGAGGCTAAGCGTTTGGGCTATTTTTATGTGTCACTGACAGAAACATCAAATGACAACTCTTGTTTCATTTCTCTTTATGCATTCGACACTAAGGCCAGCTTCTAAATCTTAACTTCTGTTAACCCCTCACAATGCACAAACCTAGTTTTGCAGTTTGTACACACCAGAATTTTGGGCTCTTGTCTGTCCTCCAGCCAGTTAAGGAAGCCTTTCTCTGCAGCTCTTTTCCTTACTCTACCTTATCATCCAAATTTATTGTTTGTCCATGAATATGAAAACCGAAAAGATGGAGACCAAATTTGAACATGCATGTGTGCCAATGTGCTCATCAACCCGAAAAAAAAAAAGAATCGTATGTATATTGAACTTCAGAAAGTCCACTGAGTGAAAAAGGCAATTGTACTTGAGGTTTTAAAATGACCGATCTATTCCAGTTCAAGGTCAGTCGTACATGGAATGGTGAAGGATAAGAAATAATACATGTTGGGGCACCTTCGTGGCTCAGTGAGTTACGCCTCTGCCTTCGTCTCAGGTCATGATCCCAGGGTCCTGGGATTGAGCCCTGCATCGGGCTCTTTGCTCAGTGGGGAGCCTGCTTCCCGCCCCCACCCCCTGCCTGCTGCTCTGCCTACTTGTGATCTCTCTCTGTTAAAATAAAATAAATAAATAAAAACTTAAAAAAAATAATTAATACATGTTTACTATTCAGGGACAAGAGTGGTCGTATCATGTACAAAATGAATTTAAAAAAAGAACCAGCAAAATGTGATTCTTCTAATTGTCAGCAGATTTCCACTAATTATAAATTAAATGTAGTCAGTAAGTCCCTTAGATAAAAAGCTAGTTGAAAACTGAGAATCCTGTAGTAAATATGAAGTCTTGTTGGATACATTAGTCACATGTATGTAATAAAGACAATAAATCGACATAAGCAGAGCTATGATGAAATGTGTATAAAGCACTTTGAACTCCACAGAAGTAAGCAAAGTATAAATAGATAGCGTGCTCAGGCAGAGAGAAAATCAAGTGCTATTTTAGCACTTGGTCTAGTGGTGATTTATTATTCAGGCTCAGCAGCTGAGTCAATGTTTATATGGTGTTTTATATTAACTGAGACAAAAAGGGTCTGTACACATCAGCGTCTCGGATAGAACACTGAGTGAGCAACAGAAACAGCACCCAGTGGCCACTCCCCAATGAGCCAGGGATATATGACGTTTTCAATATTCATCCTAAAAATCGAAGATGTTCTGACGATTTTGTCTGATAACAAATAGGACTTGAAGAGAGTTGGTAGAGCGAATGTAATGGGAGAAGCCAGGGACGTGGTTAATATTCCAAAGCAGGACCCAGACTGCCTGGATTCAGATCCCAGCTGTGTTGACCTTGGGCAAGTCACTTCTCTGGGCCTTCCTTGTTTCTTCATCAGTAAATGGGATCAATAGTGGTCCCCACCTCCTAAGCTTGTTGGAGCAGTGAAATGAGCGTTAGCGATAAGACAGTGAGCCTGGCGTGCGATGCAGAGCAAGCGGAAGCCGCAATCCTCCTTTCTCTGGATGCGTGCGTGTTTCACGACCATCTCTCGAGCACCTCCCCCGTGCAGGCACTTTGTTCCCACCCTGCTCAGCCTCGTCCGTACCTTATGAAGTTACAGACGGCTAAGCATTTGAACCCAGGTCTATCTGAGTTCAAGACCCCACCTTTTTCTCGCAACAGAGAGAGCAGCTTTTTCTTCGAACACATCTCACAGAAAGCCTTCTGAGATTCCCTCCACCCAGTTCTGGCTCACTCCTTTACCGGCATGGGCTGCGTCTTTATTTGTGCCACTGGCGGTGTTTGGTGGTTTCTTGCGTACACCTCCCCAACTAGATCCTGTGTTCTTTGGGAGCAGGCATCTCTCAGACTCCTTCTGGGCAACCCTTCTGACTGAAACTCGGTCTGATCCTAGTAGAATCAGGGATGGTTGAAGGAATAAACACCAGAATTTGTGGCCGCTGTGAAATTTCCCACAGAGCTAAGTGGAACGGATGCTCGCTGCTCCCTGCACTGTGGAAATTATGCACAGCGTCCAAGTCCTGTGAAACTCTGGTTGTTTCTGAATCTAGTCTTCACTCAAGAAAAGTACCTAAATTCAAGAAGTAGCCATGAAAGGTCTTCTACAGTGTATTGGGCTACCTGCACGGGAAGACTGAGAGTGTGACTCCCAAGAGGCTTCTGAAGTGTGACTTTGGGGATTCGACCACCTACAGGGTCTGAACCTCATCTTGGCTTTTCAAAGATCAGGTGGGTCCACTCCTCAAAGACAGATCCATCTCTCAGGGCCTGACTCCCATTAATGCCCCTCCCCCGCCAGGTGTTCAAACCCCAGGGCCAGCATATTGCTTTGTAAGCAGACACGTGTGCTTATCTGTCCCAGCCCCTGGTCTCTCTGTGGGTAGATTTTCTTGGGAAGTCAGGTGAGCTGAGGTCACGTGTTGAGCCCAGAGTCTGAACAGAGGAAGCTAGGAGACTGTGTTGGTGGTCGAGGGAGTGGCACCAAGATGATGTCACACACTTGCTCCTAAGAGAAGGAGAAAGGTTGGCAGGAACACTGCCAATGTTGGCCCTTCCCGCTGACGGAACAGCAGCTGACAGGCCTCTATTCTGATTGGTGTAGTCATCCCTAAATGCATCATTGGGATGTAGTCACACCTTTCAGGATCCCGTCCATTCTGTTTCTTTAAGGTGCCTTTCTCTTTCCTGCTTCGGCTGCCCCATATCTGTGCCCGAGTGAACCCGGAACAGTGCCTATTGGAGGGGCAGGGCCCTGGGGATGGTGCTCCATGGCAAGCCCCTTCAAAAGAAGCTCCAAGTCGGGCAGTAACAGAGGAGCAGGGTTGATCTTGCTAAAACAAATCGCACTGCTTCAAGACACAAGAGACGGGAAAGAGAAGAGAGCAAGGGAGCCTCTCCAGCGCATGTTTACTGTTCCCACCGCGGGACTACAGCGCTCCCATGCAGAGATCTCAGGCACGCTTCTCCCGGGGCCCCCCGCCCACACAGAGGGTGACGTCAGGGTGTCCCTCCCCCCCGCCTCCGAAGTCCTGCCGCGCACGTGGTCATCCACACACCACCCCTTGTCCTCTGTCACCTTTCCCGAGTTGGTTTAACTCTTGACGCCTTTGGAAACCCTCTCATTGAGAAGCTACCCCAAGTCTCCGAGGTACCCGCAGGCACAGCTGAGCGGGCGGCCAAGCGCGGGGCCCTGTCTGCAGCTGTCTCTCACGAGGAACAGCTGTGCTAAGCCAAGTGAGTGATGCTTCTGTCCCTAGCCATCTCCGTGCACCCACCTCCTTGCGGCACAGGCACAGCCCACAGGGAGCTTTCTGGGATCTGGGACGGGTCCCAGGACACCAGCTCCGCCAGAGGGCCCGCCTTCCTCACCTGGGGAGCTGGGGGAGCAGACAGACCAGCTCTGCTCATCTTCTCGTCCTCATTACTGGCCCAGAGCCAAGCACAGGGGCGTCCCAAGGGATCTTTTCCAGCTCTCCCTGGTGGCTTGCACCTCAGGGGGTGCCCTTGCCCCGTCTGCACCCTGATCTGCCAGCTGGGCGTGCTCCCCGTAGAAAGTTCTGCGTGTTCACCTTTCTCAGTGTTTCCTTGTCTGTGGCTAGTAGTGGGTTTAAACTCCACCTTCGGTATGACACGCATTTGCTCATTCAGTGGTGACCTCCATGCACCAGGCTTGGTGCCAAGAGTTGGGGATAGAGTGTGTGCTTTCCACAGCCATCCCCTGACTTCTGTGGGTGCAGAAGCCTCAGCTGTTTGAGTAATGCTCCGTCTCCAGCCTGCTCGTCGCCGGTGGGCCACAGTCCACATTATACACACTGTCCTTTGCAGTGAGTTGCTCTTGTCCTCAGGCGAATGCCCAAGGTAGGAACATGGGGTTTGGTAACAGTCTGAAAGACCGCCTTAAGGAGAGTGGTGCAAAGCAGGGCTTGGTGTAAAAGTTTCCATCTTCTGCCACGTCTGTGTGTGTGTGTGTGTGTGTGTGTGTGTGTGTGTGTGTGTGTAATGAAACCAGGGAGCTGGTTTGCAGAATGGGCCAGTAAGGCTAGTTTTAAGGTCTCCTTTTTGGTATGGGGCTCACCAGGAGAGCTGGGTGGGCACAGGCACCCCTTGTTTCACGGGGGCTAAGATGCGGGGGGCAGTGGTTGCTGCTGTCTTTCCCTGTGCCCAACTTGCGCCATCACCTGGTCCCCAGCGGAGACCAGCCAGGCCATACTTTGCCCGTTGAGGTGTCAGGATTCTCACTCCCTGTGCTCCATGTGCCTCCGGGTTAGCCAGGTGTCATCTCAGCTAATATGAGGGTCACTGGGGGCCGCCCCGTGTTTCTTCACGGTGCCTTTTTTTAAAATTTATTTTATTTTATTTATTTATTTGACTACAAGTAGGCCACAAGTAGGCAGAGAGGCAGACGGAGAGAGAGGGAGAAACAGGCTCCTCACTGAGCAGAGAGCCTGATGCGGGGCTCGATCCCAGGATCCTGAGACCATGACCTGAGCCAAAGGCAGAGGCTTAACCCACTGAGCCACCCAGGCACCCCACGGTGCCTTTTTTTATGACAGCAGGTGTGTGGTCAACCACCTTCTCGGCCTGGTCTTGTCCAGGTGACATTCCTGGTTCTGCAGGCTGCATCGAGCAGGCCTCAAGAGAGTGGGTCTCTGAGATCTTAGCTGTTCGTGAGCATCACCCAGGAGTGGGTTTGTTTATTTATTTATTAAAGATTTATTTCTTTATCTGAGAGAGAAAAAGAGTGCACGGAGAGGGAGAGAAGCCCACTCCCTGATTAGCTGCTGAGCGAGGACCCCGGCATAGGGCTTGATCCCACGACCCTGAGATCACAACTTGAGTGGAAATCAAGAGTTGGATGCTTCTCTAGCTGGGCAACCCTGGCACCCCTCTAGGATGGCCCGGACTGTTTAAAAATCCTGATGTCCAGGCCACATCCCAAACCAGTTCCACCAGCCACTCTACAGGTGACACTCGGAACTTTCTGAGTGATGTCACCATGTACGTGAGACCGAGACTGAGCATAGCTTCTCTGAAGAAAGGAGAAACGGTGAAGGCAAAGCAAGACAAGGGAGAAGGACGGAAGCGGGCAGAAGGGGAGTGACTAAGGCTGCCCCGGCATGGTGGGGCAGGTGGTACAGCCAACAAGTTCCGCCTCCCTCCAGCTCCCCTGCAGGAGAGCCACGTGCCTGCCCAGCCCTTGGGGGGTAAACGTGAGAAACTGAGGCAGCTCTGGGATTCAGTCGTGCGAGAACACTTCTGGGCTTTCCCGCTTACTGGCCGTGCATCCCTGGACACAGTTCATGTGACCCTCTCTGAGCTGCTGAGTCCTTACCAGTGGAACAGGGATCTCAGTCCCACCGAGGGGCCTGTGTTGTGGGTTCGCTGGAATGACGGTGAAGTTGGGCGCATGCCAGGCTATCCGTGATAATAGCTTGATAATGCAATTAGAAGAAATTTACATTTCTGATTTGATCAGAGTTCACCAGCTCTTCTCATCAGTGACTTCTCTCCGCTCTCCTAAAAGGCAAGGGTTCTGCAGTTCTTGGTTTAGGAGGGCTAATGGTAAGTACAGAGGCCTGGGCTCATGGAGGAGCCTGTCTGTATTTTTACCAGGTCCCTAGGTGATTCTGATACAGCCCACGCCAAGGGCCTTTCTGTAAGGGAAACCAAGTCCTCACAGGGGAGGCCCAGGACATGCTCTGTACCTGAGCCTCACTGTCTCCTAGAGCTTGCTTCCCACCTCCTAGTTTCCCGAAACTTCTAGCGATGTCTGTGAACTTCTGCCGCACCCCAACACGGAAAACGGGTTGCGAGGCATGTTGGGGCCGGTAGCCTCACCAGCAGGGTAATTCCACCTTTCATTTACAAGTCAAACTGAGATGAACTCTAAAACTGGCAGCCTCCAAATTAGTAACCTCCAGCCAACGGAGGCAAAAATCTCATTTCTGACTAGGGAGGCAAAAATGAGTGTGTCTTTCCCTTTTGGTACTGAGTCTTCAGTCATCAGTTATGAGAGTGCAAAACGAAACAAAGCACCCCCCGGTGTTAATATTTATCTTCAAGGGCATGAGAAGCCTCTTGGACCAGTGACTCGAAGAATCTGCATTGACAAGTTTCCATGGGCATCGTGTGAGGGCCGATCTGCGGAGCCCACCAGGACCCTCGGTGGCTTTCCTGCTTGTTGCTTTGTTGTAACTGTAATAGGAAAAGAGGTGTGTCCGCCCATGTTAGCAGCTTCTCTAGGGACCCTGCTCCGAAGACCCGGCCCTCTTGGAAGTGCTGGAGAGGCAGGAAGCACTGGCAGTGGGACCCCAGCACAGGAAGGGGGTCTGCTGAGTATTAGTGGGAGCTCCTTGTGCCCCTCATGGCAGCATCAATCCCTGTGGCTTCTTGGAGGCAGCGTTCTCACCAGATCAGCCTAGCCATCATTCATTCACAGGGCTCTGATTGGCCTGGGAAAGCGGAATGGATAGCGATCATTCATTCACAGGGCTCTGATTGGCCTGGGAAAGCGGAAAACACTGAGGAGACTGAGCCCTGATGGGGCGGGCAGGCAGGCAGTCCTCTCCCACCTCCTCTCTCCAGGGGAATGAACGCCATTGCCCACTCGAGGAGCCCTATAAGCACAAGGCTGCTGGCCCGAGCTCTCCCTTCCATTCCGCAAAGGGAAAGAGGGGATTCCCGCCGCAGTTTTTCCTTGAGGACAAGAATTCCGAGCAACACCAAGGGCTTCTCTTTTGGGGAGGGATTTCAGTCACTCTCTCCCCCTGCTCTTCGCAATTTGGCAAGCGAATTTATACGCGACATTCATCTTCACGCTGCTGAAAGTGATGTTCTGTAACCTGTCAGGGGCTGGAGAAATACCTGCTGGGACTCTTCAGGAGATTTGGAAGGGAGAG